>NC_142870.1:145686666-146340000 GCF_051225735.1 Oryctolagus cuniculus
GGGCCTGGGGGGGGGCACTGTGTCTTTCTCTGCTAGGCTGACACCTGTTCTCAGTGGGTGACTGCATCACGATCCCTTAAAATAGCAGCGCTTCCCTTAAGCATGCTTGGTTTCTGGTAGAAAAAAAATGCTCTTTATTGGTTTCTTTCTTTTTTTTTTAAGATTTATTTATTTGGAAGTCAGAGTAATACAGGGAGAGGGGGCCGGCGCTGTGGCACAGTGGGTTAACACCCTGGCCTGAAGCATTGGCATCCCATATGGGCACCGGTTCGAGACCCGGCTGTCCCACTTCCGATCCAGCTCTCTGCTATGGCCTGGGAAAGCAGTAGAAGATGGCCCAGGTCCTTGGGCCTTTGTACCCACATGGGAGACCTGGAAGAAGCTCCTGGCTCCTGTCTTCGGATTGGCGCAGCTCGGGCGTTGCAGCCAACTGGGGAGTGAACCATTGGATGGAGGACCTCTCTCTCTTTCTCTCTCTATCTGCCTCTCCTTCTCTCTCTGTGTAGCTCTGACTTTCAAATAAATAAATAAAATCTTAAAAAAAATACAGAGAGAGAAGAGAGCCAGAGAGAGATCTCCCATCCGCTGGTTTACTGCCCAGTTGGCCGCAATGACTGGAGCTGTGCTGATCTGAAGGCAGGGGCCAGGAGCTTCCTCCAGGTCTCCCACATGGGTACAGGGGCACAAGGACTTGGGCCATCTTCCACTGCTTTCACAGGCCATAGCAGAGAGATGGATCAGAAGAGGAGCAGCCCAAACTAGAACCAGTGCCCATATGGGATGCCTGCTACACCATGGCTCCAGCCCCTATTGGTTTCTTTTAAAGAGCAATACTTAGTTATGAAGTTTGGGAAAATATTTTGGAAAGCCCAAAGAATTTGAAGATCAACTCTGACCTAATTTCCTAGAGGCACCTTCTGTTAATGTTTTATTTTATAATCCTTACTATAAATTCAGAATATAAAGAAAAACTTAAAAAAGAATAAAATAGGAACCAGCACTGTGGCACAGTGGGTTAATGCCCTGGCTTGAAGTGCTGGCATATGGGCGCCGGTTCAAGACCTGGCTACTCCAATTCCAATTCAGCTCTCTGCTATGGCCTGGGAAAGCAGTAGAAGATGGCCCATGTCCTTGGGCTCCTGTACCCACGTGGGAGACCCGGAAAAAGCTCCTGGCTCCTGGCTCCTGGCTTCAGATTGGCGCAGCTTGGGCCATTGCAGCCAACTGGGGAGTGAACCATCGGATGGAAGACCTCTCTCTCTCTCTGCCTCTCTCTGTGTAGCTCTGATTTTCAAATAAATAAATAAATCTTAAAAAAAGAATAAAATAAAAGTTGCCTGTAATTCCGCTACTGCTGACATACTTTCCGTTCTAGCCTTTTTTCTTTGCATGGACACACATACACACATAAACACAAACACACATAAATGTTTAATGAATTGTGGATCATGTTTCATATGCAGTTTCACGTCCACTTTTTGCATTTTTTAAAATCATGAGTGTTTTCCTTATTATTTAATGCTGTTAAGTAAGAAGCTGCAATTGTGGTCTCCTAGCTTACCATGCCACAGCTCATTTAGCCATGACCTCAATGTTGGACTTCGGCTTGCTTCCAGCCCTTCTGAAAGCTGTGCCTTAATAGACACTCTTGCCCGAAAGCCTTCACTTAGGTTCCACGTCTAAAGGCTGAAGCCCCAGGTTGAAGACCATGAGCACTTCCGAGGCTTTCCGTACGTCATGCTGTCTTGTTCTTCCCTTTGCATGCCCCCAGTGGCAAGTCATTGCCCATTTCTTGTCAACTTCTATTAGGCTGTGCAGTTTCTGTCTGGTGCTCAAGGCCTCTGCACTTTGCACAACTCCATCGCACCACTGCCATCTTGTGTTCTCCCTCTGTGGGTTTTCTAGGAGAAAGAGGAGACTCTCTTTGGACTATTTGGGATGCTTTCCTTGTATTCCTCTTAGGTCCTTTCCTGCTCTGTGGCTCTTTTTGGCATTGGTAGTTTGAGGTTGCACGGATTGCTTCCAGCTGGAGCTGCAGGCAGCTCCCATCTGCCCCCTGGACTCAGCTCAGATCTTGTCCCCTCTGGAAGCTCCAGGCTGGCTCCAGAGCTTCTCTGGGCTACTCCAACCCAGTCCTTCCATGTCAAAGCACTTACCATGCTGTACTGTGAGCTCAGCTGGCTCCTTTCCAGCCGTGAGCTCCCTGAGGGTAGCAGTGTGTCTCTTTTCACTGCATCTCTACTGCCTGAGCCTGCATTTGGCCATCACAGGCACTCAGTAAATGCTGAATAAATGTTTATTTAAAAAAAATCTTTGAAGGCTCATCTTGGTTTGTCTATCCTGAATTACATCTCATTTCCACTAAATATTTATTGGACATTCTCTGATTAAATCCACATCTTCATTGATGACCTAGAGATGACCTTGGGACACCAAAGAAAGGAAGAAGTAAAAGAAAAGGGATGAG
Organism: Oryctolagus cuniculus; assembly: GCF_051225735.1. NCBI lineage: Eukaryota > Metazoa > Chordata > Mammalia > Lagomorpha > Leporidae > Oryctolagus > Oryctolagus cuniculus. The sequence goes on from NC_142870.1 coordinate 145,689,134, forward strand.
GAAAAGAGAGGAGAAATAAGTCAGTGTGTCCATTATTGTAGTCTTTATTTTCACTTGATTTTATGGCTTACAGTCTTTCAGACACCTTTATCCCCTTCATTTGTTTTATGGTGGTAATCCCAAGCCCCCTCTGGGAAGGACAGGCCCCCTGCTGGGTGCTTTGCTGGCTCCATGCTGTTCTTCATGGGACCTCTCACCAGTGCTGGCACAGAATTGGTGGTGTTCACAGATGTATCTTAATTGCCTATCCCAGTGTGCAGTGCACTGTAGCTATTTACTAACTATTTATGAACTCCAAGGAAAAGCGCTGTTATCTCCATCCTATAGGCAAGGAGAGCTGACATTTCAATGGAGGGCACTGGATTCCAAGTTTGCTGTTCTTTTCATTATGCATCAGCTGAAATAGTAGACTTTTTTTTCTCCTGGGAAAAATATGACAGTGAAGAATAAAATGGAGTAGGAGAATAGAGGAGAACGTGGGGGAGGACGTCACGGGTAGGAGGAGAGTGGAGAGAAGTGGTTTGGAGTTGACATCCTGATGATGAAGGGAGGGCAGATGGAAACTGACCCCACATAGCACGTGGCGTTTTGTCTCCCATAAAGCTGGTATAGCAAGATTCCACCAAGAACTGCTGCGTTCTTCTTCTTCTTTTTAAAATTGATTTATGTTCAAAAATTTTAAAAAGTAAATGGATTTCATGTATTTCATCTATACAGATTCAGGAACATGGTGATCCTTCCCACCCTACCCTCCCTCCTGTCCATGCTCCCACCCCTCCTCTTCCTTCCTCTCTTAATTTTTACAATGATCTACTTTCAGTTTGCTTTATACTCATAAGATTAACTCTACACTAAGTAAGTGTTCAACAAATAGGAAGAAGAAGAAAAAATCACTGTTCCTCAACAGTAGAGACAAGGGCTGCAAGCAATCATCGAATCTCAACCTGCCAATTTCACTCTTATACATTACATTTTTGGGCACTCTATTAGTTACCACAGATCAGGGAAAACACACGGTATTTGTCTTTTTGGGATTGGCTTATTTCACTACCTATAATGGTTTCTAGTTTTCCTTTCTGTTGCGAAAGGCAGGATTTTATTGTTTTTTTAACGGCTGAGTGGTAGGACTGCTGTGTTCTTTGAGTCAGTAACGTAAGAATTCAGGATGACTTTGCCCATGACAGCTCTTCATATTCTCAGCCACTCAATGACTATACTGCTGCAGCTCAGAGAATACCCTGAGAGGCAGTGGGGGGAAAGGTGATCTCCACCATGGCCCTCAGAGAATCCATGTGCTGCCTTCTCTGGGCTTCACGCAACAGAGCATAAAGGGTTCTGTGGACAGGGAGATGTGCCTTCCGGAGTGATGGATGCAGACCACTGAATGCTGTGACATAGATGTCACCACGTTCCTTTTGTAGCAGTGCCCACAATAGGGTTTTTGAATTCCTGGGAGGCAGCAGAGCACGGAGGTTTTGAGTAGAGGCTGTGGAGCCGGCTAGCCTAGGCTGGAGCCTTGGCTCAATCACTCCCCTGTGTGAGCTTGGGTAAGCTCTCTGTGATCTAGTTTCCTTGTTTGTGAAGTGGGAATGAGCGGTGCCCGATTCACTGGAATGTCATGAAGTGACAATGAGACAGTGCATGAAAGATCATAGGGCAGGTCCGGCCCATGGCCTGCACTAAGTGTTGGGTGCCTTTGCTGAGACTGCCTTCAGACTTGAGACGTGGAAGAATGTGTCCGCAGTTTTCTCCAGGAAGTGATGGGCATGGCACCATTTCCCATTACCCAAGACCGACTAAGTATTCATTATTAGGCTCTTGAAGGCCACCCTTTAAAAAACATGCCAGGATGTCCTGATGTTGGCCTAAGCTTTTGGCAAAGTGGATGGACTCTTTGGGAGCCACTGATAGCCAGCTACTGGGGGCTCTTCACCGCTGCCCCCACCTTAGCTGTGTTCCAGGGGTCACCCTGAATTCTCTCCCCTCTACTGGCTGTTGATATTCACTTTAAGATGGCAGGACACACAAATTGGCCCTCTAGGGAACAACTACACACAGTGCCAAAGCTAAGTCCTGGAAAATACAGCAACTGAGTTCAGTACATTTTTTTAGGCACAATGATTAACAGATGATCTAGAACAGAGCCAGCAAGTGGTTTGCTTGGCCAGTATGGTGTCCAGTTGGTGGTATCTATCTATTATCTATCATCTGTCTCTCTCTCTGTGTATCTATCTGAACAGTGCATGCACTCCCTATCTGTTGATACATTTATGCTATTGACTGGAGCAGACAGGTGCCCTGTTCTAAACTTTGATCTAACTCAGTAGAACTTTGCCTAACCCTCGTTTTTATTGATCATTGGAAAACTTTTCAGTTGTAGTGGGCTACAGGCTCCTCTGCAATGCCTCCTTTATCCTAGTTCCCCACTGCCTACCCAATGGTATCTCAGCTCCTCCCCAGGATGTGCTAGGCTCCATGGCCTGGCCCCTGAATGCATCTTATTATTTTTATTTCTTGCTCCTGCCCTCCCTTTCACCCTGGATCCCCCAATCTAGATCCAGAACTTCAATATCTAGTCCTACGAGCCAGAGTTGTATTTAGTACTCTATTCATATAGTCACCTGTCCTAGCCTTTGCCTGTGCTGTCTCCTCACGGCCACTGTCTTGTCTCCCTGCCCTAAGACTAATCTCTGCTGATATTCTGGGGCTTAGCCTAGGCTCCACATCCTTTGGTATCTAACCTCCCTGGATTTGGTCATCTGCTTCCCTCAATTTTCTCATAATATTTTGATCAAATCTCTGTCCTAGAGCTTCCACGTTGTGTCACAACTTATAAACTGTTTTTCTCCCTATATTTATATTTCCTTGATAATAGAATTGACTTTTTTTAAAAAAAGATTTATTTATCTGTTTGAAAGTCAGAGTTACACAGATAAGAATTGGGTTCACTTCCCAATTGGCTGCAACAGTGGGAGCTGTGCTGATCTGAAACTAGGGGCCAAGAGCCTCTTCTGGGTCTCCCACGGGGGTGCAGGGGCCCAAGGACTTGGGCCATCTTCTACTGCTTTCCCAGGCCAAAGCAAAGAGCTGGATCAGAAATGGAGCAGCTGGGACTTGAACTGGCACCCATATGGGATACGGGCACAACAGGCAGTGGCTTTACTTGCTATACCACAGAGCCAGCCCCGAATTGATTTCTTAATCACTTTAATGTCTGTAGTAACTGGTACACTCTTGGATCCCAATGAGTATTTGTTGAATGGATTTCCAGATTATAATGATTACAAATGTTAAAAAAGCAACAGATTATGAGAAAGTTGTGAAATAATTAAAAAATAGAATCAAAAGACTGAACTAAATATACTTTCTAGAAATGGCATTACAATTATTGAAATTAAAAGCTTAGTGAATGGGTTAAATAGCAAATTTGGCAGAACTGAAGAGAAAATACATAAATTGAATTTCAGTTCGGAGACGCAGAAACAAATAAAACATGAAAGGGCACTTAACACATGAATACACATCCAGAGAGAGAAGAAACTGAGACAGAGAGACAGAGAAAGAGATAGATAGAACTATCTAAAGGTTGAAGTACAAAGAACTGTAGATGAATAATATTTGACAAGGAACAGCTGAGCATTTTCTAGTGTTGATGAAAGAGAGGAGCTCCAATTTAGGAAGCATAATCCTGAGCAGGATTAGCAATATGTGAAATTCCTATCTAGACACATGAAAATGAAGAGCATCAATGAGAAGACAGCTTCTCAGTGAATTTTTAAAAATGGAAATCATAGCATATATCTTTTCAGACCACAAAGGAAAAAAACTAAAAAAATCAACAACAAGATAGAAAGTTTATAAACACAGAAATTGAATAACGTGTTACTGAATGGATCATTGAAGAAATTAAAAAGGAAATCAAAGCAAATGAAATTGAAAAACATAATCTAGCAAAATCTATTGGGTACAGAAAAAGCAGCAGTAAGAGGGAATTTTATGGCTATAAGTGCATATATTAAAAAGAAAGGTTTCAAATAAACAATCTAATGATGCATCTCAGGATTTAGAAAAATAAGGACAAATCAAACCCAAAATTAGCAGGAGGTAAGAAATAATAAGCATCAGAGCAGAAATAAATGAAATTGAAACAAACAAAATCACCAAAATGAAAAGATGTTTTCCTGAAAATATAAAGGTTTATACATTTAGCAAGACTAGCAGAGAAAAATATCAAATAAACAAAATTGAAGATCCAAAAGGAGACATTACAACTGATACCTCAGAAATACAAAGGATCATCAAAAACTTCTGGGCTAACAAATTGGAAAACCTTGAAGAAACAGGTAAATTCCTGGATACATACAACCTACCAAGATTAAAACAAGAAGATATAGATAATCTAAACAGATCAATAAGAAGTAATGAGATTGAAGCAGTAATTAAAAGTTCCCTATCAAAGAAAAGCTTAGGACCTGATTGCTTTGTAACTGAATTCTACAAAAACATTTAAAGAGGGATCAACTCCAACAATTCTCAAATTATTCTAAAATATTGAAAAGGATAGAATGTTAATCAAACTTTTTTGTGAGACCATCATTACTCTGTTACCAAAAAGAAAGACACATGACACAAAAGGAAAACGGCAGATCAATATCCTTGATGAACACAGATGCAAAATTCTCAACATAATATTAGCAAAACGAATCCAACACTATATAAAAAGATCACAGCCGGCGCTGCGGCTCACTAGGCTAATCCTCCGCCTGCGGCGCTGGCACACCGGGTTCTAGTCCCGGTTGGGGCACCGGATTCTGTCCCGGTTGCCCCTCTTCCAGGCCAGCTCTCTGCTGTGGCCAGGGAGTGCAGTGGAGGATGGCCCAGGTGCTTGGGCCCTGCACCCCATGGGAGACCAGGAGAAGCACCTGGCTCCTGCCTTCGGATCGGCATGGTGCGCTGGCCACGGCGGCCATTGGAGGGTGAACCAACGGAAAAGGAAGACCTTTCTCTCTGTCTCTCTCTCTCACTGTCCACTCTGCCTGTCCAAAAAAAAAAAAAAAAAAAAAAAAATCACACATCACGATGGGCTGCGATTTATCCTAGGGATGCAAGGATGACTCAACATTCGCAAATCAATAAATCACACAAAGCAGAATGAAGAACAAAAATCATATGATCATTTAAATAGATGCATAAAAACATTTGATAAGAATCAACATGCCTTCATGATAAGAACTCTCAATAAATTAGGTATAGCAGCAGCATATCTCAAAATTGTAAAGGCTGTATATGACAAGCCCACAGCCAATATCATACTGAATGGCAAAAAGCTGAAAGCACTTCCCCTAAAATCTGGAACAAGACAAGGATGTCCTCTTTCACCACTCTTACTCAATATAGCACTTGGAAGTATCATCAAGAGCAATTAAGGAAGGGGAGGAAATAAAGGGCTTCAAAACCGGAAAGGAGCAAGTTTAAATATTCATGCTTGTAGTTGAAATGCTATTGACACTCCACCAAAACGTTGTTAGAACAGATAAACTATTTCAGCAAAGTCATGGGATACAGCATCAACTACAAAAAACCATAGCATTTTTATACACCAGTAATGATCGTGCTGAAAGGGAAATCAAGAAAGAAAGAAATAACTACAAAAAATTAAATATTTAGGAATACATTTAAGCAAAGAAATGAAAGATTTTTACAATGAAAATTATAAGATACAGGTGAAAGAAATCATACAGGACATACACACAGATACATAAATGGAAATATATTCCTTGTTCATGGACTGGAAGAATTAATATTGTTAAAATGTCCCTACGACTTAAAGCAATCTACAGATTCTTTGCAATCCTTATCAAAATACAAATGACGTTCTTTACAGAATTAGAAAAAGCAATCATAAAATTCATATGGAACTACAAAGACCCAGAACAGCCAAAGTAATCCTGAACAACAACAACAGCAAAAATCTGGAGGCATCACATTACCTGATCTCAAAACATACTACAGGGGCTCGCCCTGTGGTGCCAGTGAACTTAGCTGCCACCCAAAATGCTGGCATTCCATCTTGGAGTGCCATTGAGTCCTGGCTGCTCTGCTTCTGATCCAGCTCCCTGCCAATGTGCCTGGGAAGGCAGCAGAAGATGGCTCACAATTATTTATAATTATCATTAATAAAAGTTTTTTTTAAAAGGCTAAAAACTGTCATAAAAGCAAGCAGAGAGGGGCCAACACTGTGCCACAGTAGGTTAAAGCCCTGGCCTGAAGCGCTGGCATCCCATATGGGTGTCAGTTTGAGACCCGGCTGCTCCTCTTCCAGTCTAGCTCTCTGCTACGGCCTGGGAAAGCAGTAGAAGATGACCCAAGTCCTTGGGCCCCTGCACCCATGTGGGAGACCCAGAAGAAGCTCCTGGCTCCTGGCTCCTGGCTTCGGATCAGTGCAGCTCCAGCCATTGCAGCCATCTGGGGAGTGACCCAGCAGATGCAAGACCTCTCTCTCTAACTCTACCTCTCTCTATAACTCTGTCTTTCAAATAAATAAAATAAATATTAAAAAAAAAGCAAGCAGAGAAAATACACTTCACCTAAAGAGGAAATGATAGAGTGACAACAGACTTCTCAATCGTTACCATGGAAACGCAACAGTAGTGATGTGGAGGGGAAAGACGAGCTTAAAAAGGCTGAGAAGCAACCCACATGCCCATCAAAAGGTAAGAGGAAAATTAAAACGTGGTATAGATTTGGTGGAATGTTATTCATGAAATTCCAGTACAGGCTACAACATGGATAAACCTTGAACACATCATGCTAAGTGAAATAAACCGGACACTTAAGGACAAATGTTGTGTGGTTCCACTTACATGAGATACTCAGAGTAGGCAAATTCATGGAGGCAGACAGTACAACAGAGGCTACCAGGGAGTGGGGGAGGGTGGAGAGGAGTTATAGGTACAGTTATAGGTATAGACACTGACTGCTAATTTAAAATTCTTTGTCCAGAAAAATTAAAGTACAGAAATGAGGGCAAAATAAAGATACTTTCATACAAAAAAAACAGTGTATGAGTTATCACTAATAGTTCTTTGATGAATGAACTACAGAATAATTTAGGAAGGAAAAACACACAAGGAATGGTAGTCAGGTGTTGGTAAACATGTGACTGAATCTCAATAGGCGGTAGCTATATAGAGCACCAGTAATGTTGATTATATTTGAGGATAAAAAGAAGACAGGTTTAAAATATTGGCCAATTTTAACTTGTAAAAGAAGGGAGTGGTGATAATTAAAGAATTTTTTCTTCTTTTTTTTTGGGGGGGGGACTGGACTATAGATATTGATTACTATTTTACATTAATTATCCCTGTTTAAAATGTAAAATAAACAATGAAAAATAGAAATTATAAAATAATAGAGGTGAGATAGAGAATATATGAAAGTCAATCCAATAAAAGGCCGAGGAGGAGAACATTTTATATAGAAAAAGTAGGATAAGTAGAAGTATGAAATAAAGTGGCAAAAATAAAGCCATTGTGAAAAGTTACAATGAATGCAAAAGGACCAAACTTGCTGCTTAAGACAAGGTCGATTATTAAAATTCAGCTGTGGCTAAGGGTAGAGAAAGTTTGAAAATAATTAAAAAATAACCTAGACAGACAACTAACCAGAATAGATTTTCAGAAAATCATGGTATTACAGGGCTATGATATAATGATAAAAAATCGCTATGAAGAAATACCCAATAATAGAGCCTCAAATTATATAAATCACACATTTCAAAAGTTGTAACGACATAAGAAAAAATACAACCAAAATATATTTAAATAGTATTTTGCAGGTGAAGTACATATTGAATTAGTTGAAAATATAAAAGATATGAACAACAGAAATATTGCACTTAGTCTAATGTATATATGAACTGACCTCAGGTGAGCCCCCACTCTCAAACACCAAAGCTTTACTGGAAGACTGCATTTTCTGATTACAATCAAATTCAGCTGGGAATCTGTAACAATGTGATTGACAGCGTACATACACTTGGGAATTTAAAAAGTATCCTTCTGCATAACTTGAGAATAGCAGAAGAAAGGAAATCCCAGCACTGAATAGTAATGCAAGCACAAATGCTGGAAGTGATCTAAAGATGGGCTGGCTGGGAGGCAGAGGGATGCTCTCTCTCTCTCTCTTTCTTTCTCTCTCTTTCTTTCTCTCTCTCTCTCTTTCTTTCTTTCTTTCCCCTTCCTTCCTTCCTTCCTTCCTTCCTTCCTTCCTTCCTTCCTTCCTTCCTTCTCTCTCTCTCTCTTTCTCTCTCTCTCTCTCTCTCTCTCTCCAGATTTATTTATTTATTTGAAAGTCAGAGTTACACAGAGAGAAGGAGAGGCAGAGAGAAATAGGTTTTCCATCCGCTGGTTCACTCCCCAATTGGCTGCAATGGCTGGAGGTGTGCCAATCTGGAGCCAGTAGCCAGGAACTTCTTCTGGGTCTCCCACGTGGGTGCAGGGGCCCAAGGACTTGGGCCATCTTCTACTGCTTTCCCAGGCCATAGCAGAGAGCTGGAATGAGAGAGGAGCAGCCGGGACTCGAACCAGCGCCCATATAGGATGCCGGCACTGCAGGCGGCGGTTTTACCCACTATACCACAGCGCTGGCCCCTCTGAGGATTTCCAAGACGTACAATGATGATGATGGACTTGTCAGGGCAGGACTGCCTGGCTTCCCAGGAACAGATGTGTGTCAAGGGGGAGGGGTCACATCTGCAATTTCATCCTGGATTCATCAACATACATCGGCGATCAAGAAGTGCTCTGTGTTCTTGCTGGAATAAGCGATGCAGTGGACCACCTGCTTACGAGGAGGAAAGCCAAGGGGAAAGTGTTGAAACAGGATGGCAATGTTGGACTTCATATGTGTCCCTTAACAATCTTACTCCAACTCTTCCTGCTGGTTAGCTGTATCTCTGCTAAGAGAAAGGACTAGCCATTAACATGGAACAGGATTAAGTAAGCAGGTACAAATTTGAGATCCCAGGGATGGATTTGGAAGCAGAAAAGTGAAGGTGGCATCACCCGTACCCTAGAAGAAATCCTCAATTGGGCTTACATTTGGGGGAGAGAAACAGATCACAGTTTCCAGCCCGAGGTCTCCCTGTGTGCACCACAGAGGGAGCTCAGGATCAGAACTGGAAGCCGTTCCCCTCTAGTTTCTCAAATGGCAGAACGGGCGACCAGCAAGGGTGAGATAGAACCCAGTGTTGGGGTGTTAGAGACAGTCTCACATTGGCATCCTAGAAGGCAAGCAAGGAAAGCTTGTGATGACTTGCCCCAAGGCTTGCTTTCCTCTCCGTGATCCAGAGCTGCCCGATGTCTCAAGGTGATATCTGATCACCTTCTGCTTACCCCAGTGAGCCTCTGCATCTCTCATTTCCCCCTGGAGCCGTGGTGTGTGAGAGGCTGCAGAACACTGCCCTAGCCAAGACTCTTGTAGGGAGGGAATTTTTTAAAAAATATTTACTTATTTATTTGAAAGGCAGAGTTACACAGAGAGACTGAGCGGCAGAGAGAGAGAGGTCTTCCATCCGATGGTTCACTCCCCAATTGGTCACAATGGCAGGAGCTGTGCCGATCTGAAGCCAGGAGCCAGGAGCTTCTTCCAGGTCTCCCACGTGGGTGCAGAGGCCCAAGGACTTGGGCCATCTTCTACTGTTTTCCCAGGGTATAGCAGAGAGCTGGATTGGAAGTGGAGCAGCTGGGACTTGAACTGGCTCCCATATGGGATGCTGGCACTACAGGTGGTGGCTTTACCCACTACGCCACAGCGCTGGCCCCTAGGGAGGGAATTAAGTGTGAATGTTGACACGTCTGCTTGGGAAAGTTCCTGTTATCTAGATCTAAGAAGCATTGGAAGGCCAAATGGATCCTGCCACGCTCACTGTGCAGCACCCCAGAGGCTCTCCAATCTGTGAGAACACTGCCACCTGAAATTTAATGTAGCCAGAGGCGGGCACAGTGGTACGGTGGCTCAAGCTGCCACTTGGAACACTCACATGCTGTATTGGAGCACTTGATGTGAATCTTGCCATCACATGCCTGTATCTAGCTTCCTGCAAACACATCCCGGAGGCAGCAGATGATGGCCAAAGTACTTGGATTCCTACCAGCCATGTGGGAGACCAGGATGGAGTTCCTGGTTCCTGTCCTTGGTGAGACCTAGCCCCTACTGTAGCAGACATTTGAGGAGTGAGCCAGCAGGTGGAAGATCTCTATCGTTTCCTCTCTGTTTCTCTTTCAAATGAATGAACAAATCTTAAATTTAATGTAATCAATCTCTTCAAGGGTATAGTAAAATATTTCCCTGGGACCTTCTCCCAGAGACTAAAATTTAGTAGGTTCGGGGGTGGGGGTGGGGCCCTAGAGTTTGCTTTTCTGATGAGCTCCCAGCTGATCGAATCCTGTTAGTCTATGCACCCTACTTGGACATTAGTGTAGAAGGACTCCAAAGAGAAGCTGCTGGAAGATAGAGAGAAATGCTGAACTACAGAGGCCCTACGAGAGACTTTGTATGCACAACAGCCTTGTTTTGGGGCGGGAGGTGGCTGATTCTATGGAAGTTCTCAGCTTTGCTGTTTCTTGTTCTTCCCTACCCAACCAAGGGATCCATTCCTTAGAGCTTAGGGGGCAGACACTGGAGACTGGGGGCTGAGAGAGGCAAGAAGGACTGGAGGGCAAGAACCTGGTGACACAGGAGGGTTTCCCAGGCAGCTGTGCGGGGAGAGGAGCGGGAGTGGCTACAAGGATCCAGGGAAGAGGACGGGAGAAGAAGGAGTCTCTCAGAGTGCCACGGAGCCCAGGGTGATGGAGGATGGCCGAGGCAGCCCAGAGGTGTTAGGGAATGCGAGGGCGGGCGGAAGTTGTTTTGAAACTACTTTCTGATTGCTGGATCGCACGTCTCAAGCATGGCACGACTTTGCGACTCTGGTCTTTTGGCTGCACTGTGATGGTTCTGCCACATCGTGTATGGGAGATAAGGGATCCCAGGCAGGACTGACCCCTTTGGCCACTCATCCTCCCGAAGGGCCTCCCTGTTCTCCACTGCGCCAGTTGTTGTGATGGTTCCATGCAGACACCTGCCTTGGGGCCCTCCTCCCTCCAGCCTCTCTAACCATGGGCTTCATGGCTGCTGCCACAGAGCCCTTGGCCTCCTGGGGACCCACACCGTCTGGGGTTAGAAATATTCTCATTCCCCCTCCATGTCTCTTGATGGAGAGATCGTTGCATGTTCTATGGCCTACTGATTTCAGCCAAAACACCCTTCAGGGCGTTCAAGGCTTGTATGCCGGGATTCCAGTCTGTATTTCCTGTGTCGGTTCTGGCTGTGTGTTGGAGACTGTTACCGTCTCTGTTCCTTGGACGTCTACTTATGGTTTTCCCTCCAGCACGCCTGTACGCAAGCTGTCCCTGCCACCCAGAATGCCCTCATCACCATCTCTGCGTGGTGACAGCAACTCATTCTTCAAGGCCTGGCTCAAATGCCGCTCCTTCTCACTTCTTTCTCTGATCCTCTCTCTTCCTCCCTCCCGTCGTGGGACATTTCTGAACTTGCCCATGAGACAAATTCTGCTTATATTGCAGTTCTTGGTCCTCCGAGGCTTGGGCTATTCTGATGCTCTTATGGTAGCTTTAGCCACTGGTGGTTATTTCAATGAATGAAAATAAAGTAAAATTTAAAATTGCAGTTCCTCAGTCTTCCTAGCCACGTTTCAAGTGCGCGACAGCCTATGAAGCTAGAGGTTACTCTATGGATTGCATCAATAGAGAGTATTTTCTTCATCATAGAAAGTTCTATGGGACAATGCTGGGACTACCTAGGAGAGAGCTTTGAGATGTTCATGTGAAATGCATATTATTAAAAACTGCATGGATTCCAACATGTTTTTGCATCAAAATCACTTTTGTTTAAATAATAAGTTATTTATTTGTTTATTTAAAAGGCAGAGAGAGAGAGAGAGAGAGAGAGAGAAACACCATCTATTACTTCACTCCCAAAATGGCAACAATAGCTGCAGCTGAACCAGAACTGAAGCCAGGAGCAGAGAACTCAATCCAGGTCTCCCATGTGGGTGGCAGGGACCCAACGATCTGAGCCATCACCACTGCCTCCCAGGGTCTAGGTCAGCAGGAAGCTGGAGTCGCAGGAACTGGAGCCACATATTGAATCCAGGTACTTCAGTATGGATACAGGAATCTTAACAGCTACGCTCAACACTCCCTAAAAGAAGCTTTTAGTTCAATTCTCCCCAAACTTTTTGAAGTGAACTTGTATTATGTACCCTCTCTTATATTTATTAAATAAAAATCAGTAATGTTGAATGAATTAGAATTTTACTGATTGTTTTGTTTTGATTTCTGACGAAGTACTGCAGTTTTTATTTTCAGCTTTTCTTTTTTTTTTAAAATATTTATTTATTGGGAGGAGGCAAGATGGCGGAATAGGAAGGGAGCACACTGATAGTCCGGGGAGAGACAGTTTAATAAAAGTGGAGATACTGCAGGTTCAAGGAAGAATAGGAGAAGAAACAGCAGAAGAAACTCTTCTGGAACGAGTGATTCACAGTGGGCCTGCGTGGAGAGCGTGGGAGCCCACAGTTCGGGACACCAGTGGCAGACTCAACACACCAGCGCTGGAACGCGAGGTGAGCCGAACCTCAATAGCCTGAGACACCGGCAGGCAAGCAGAAAGAGGAGACTAGAGGGAATGACCCCGGGGGGAAAAGTTCACCAGGCTAACTAGAAGAGAGAGAGAGAGAAAAAAAAAAAGTGACTGATACGGACACGGGTTTCTCTCTCTCCGCTCACCTCTCAAAGGCGAGCAAGACAAAGAGCAGGCGCCATCTTGGACATACATCATAAGCAGAGCGACCTCAGGTCTGCACCGGCCCTGAGTCTAGCAGAAAAACCTGACTCTGGGTGGGGCAAATTAACAGGAGATTAGGACCTAGTGAATTTGTGGTGCTACTGAACTGAGACTGTGAAAAAAGAGACGGTGGGGGAGAGAACTCACAGAATTCACGTGAGTACTCTCCAGAGACGCTACAATTCCATAACTTTGGCAACCCAGTGGGAGACTGAAGGAGAATCTGAGCCCACTCTGAGGGCAGAACAGATTCCCTGTGTGGTCCTTGGGAAAGAGCTTCCAATCTCTGGCTCTTGTGGGTATATCATTTGCCTGCTAACTACCTCCAACTTCGTTCAGCTGTGCGGAATTACTTCCCTTTTGAATCAAAAAAAGAAAGAAAGAGAGAGAGAGATCTACCATGCCTAACCTGGGAGTGTCACCTTTGGCACACCAAACAGAGCTCTCAGGCCACACCCATCTCAGGCCTCTAAGGCTCCATCAAAAACAGACAGTCCACTTAATCTAGAGTCATAGTATAACAAGAAAAAGCACCACAGTGAAGAAACCAAATATCTCCAATATGCCAAATAACAAACGCAAAAACCGAGGTAATAAAAACAAGGAAGTCACTATGATGCCCCCAAATGAAAAAGACACCCCAATTCAAGATTATGAAGATGATGAGATAGAAGAAATGCAAGAAGCAGATCTCAAAAATTGATAAGAACATTAAGAATTTCTCAAAAACAAATTCTTGAACTACAGAAATCCTTAATGGACAAGATAGAAAATCTCTCTCGTGAAAATGAAATATTAAGGAGAAATCAAAATGAAATGAAACAACTAGTACAACAGGAAACTGTGATAGTGACGAGAAATCATAATGAAGTGAAGAATTCAATAAATCAAATGAAAAACACAATAGAGAGCCTTACAAACAGAATGGGTGAAGCAGAAGAGAGAATATCGGACTTAGAAGACAGAGAACAGGAAAGGATACAGTCAGACCAAAGAAAAGAAGAGGAAATTAGAAATCTAAAACATATTGTCGGGAATCTTCAGGATACTATTAAAAAAACCAACATTCGGGTTCTAGGAGTTCCTGAAGGCATGGAGAGGGAGAAAGGATTAGAAGGCCTTTTTAGTGAGATATTAGCAGAAAATTTCCCAGGTTTGGAGAAGGACAGAGAAATCCTAGTACAGGAAGCTCATAGAACCCCTAATAAACATGACCAAAAGAGATCCTCACCACGACACGTTGTAATTAAACTCTCCACAGTGAAACATAAAGAAAAGATCCTAAAATGTGCAAGAGAGAAACGTCAGATTACTCTCAGAGGATCTCCAATCAGACTCACAGCTGACTTCTCATCAGAAACCCTACAAGCTAGGAGGGAATGGCCAGATATAGCCCAGGTACTAAGAGAGAAAAACTGCCAGCCCAGAATATTACATCATGCAAAGCTATCATTTGTGAATGAAGGTGAAATAAAGACTTTTCATAGCAAACAGAAATTGAAAGAATTTGTCTCCACTCGTCCAGCCCTGCAAAAGATGCTTAAAGATGTGTTGCACACAGAAACACAGAAACACGATCATCAATATGAAAGAAGGTAAAGGAAGGAAACCTCACAGCGAAAGATCACAGGGAATTCAAAGCATATATTAGAATTTATCTTTGGCAAATGGCAGGGCAAAGTTACCACTTATCATTAGTCACATTGAACGTTAATGGCCTGAACTGTCCAGTTAAAAGACACAGATTGGCTGATTGGGTTAAGGAACAAAACCCATCTATTTGCTGCTTACAAGAAACACATCTTTCCAACAAAGATCCATACAGACTGAAAGTGAAAGGCTGGAAAAAGATATACCATGCCAACAGAAAAGAAAAAAGAGCGGGAGTAGCCATCTTAATATCGGACAACATAAACTTTACCACAAAAACTGTTAAGAGAGACAAAGAGGGACACTATATCATGATTAAGGGATCAATTCAACAGGAAGATATAACAATTATCAATGTATATGCACCTAACTACAGGGCACCGGTTTATCTAAAAGATTTGTTAAGGGACTTAAAGGGAGACTTAAACCCCAATACAATAATACTGGGGGACTTCAATACTCCACTCTCAGAAATAGATCAACAGGACAGAAGATCAACAAGGATACAGTAGATTTAAATGACACTATAGCCCAAATGGATCTAACAGATATATACAGAACTTTCAATCCTACAGCTAAAGATTTTACATTCTTCTCAGCAGTACATGGAACCTTCTCTAGGATTGACCACATACTAGGCCATAAAGCAAGTCTCAGCAAATTCAAAAGAATTAGAATCATACCATGCAGCTTCTCAGACCATAAAGGAATTAAGTTGGAAATTAGCAACTCAGGAATCCCTAGAACATACGCAAACACATGGAGATTGAACAACATGCTCCTAAATGAACAATGGGTCATAGAAGAAATTAAAAGAGAAATCAAAAATTATCTGGAAGTAAATGAGGATAACAGCACAACATACCAAAACTTATGGGACGCAGCAAAAGCAGTGTTAAGAGGAAAGTTTATATCAATAGGTGCCTACATCAAGAAATTGGAAAGGCACCAAATAGATGAGCTTTCAATTTACCTCAAGGATCTAGAAAACCTACAGCAAACCAGACCCAAATCTAGTAGGAGAAGAGAAATAATTAAAATCAGAGAAGAAATCAACAGGATTGAATCCAAAAAAAATTACAAAAAATCAGCCAAACGAGGAGCTGGTTTTTTGAAAAAATAAACAAAATTGACACCCCATTGGCCCAACTAACTAAAAAAAGAAGAGAAAAGACCCAAATCAATAAAATCAGAGGTGAAAAAGGAAACGTAACAACAGACACCACAGAAATAAAAAGAATCATCAGAAATTACTACAAGGACTTGTATGCCAGCAAACAGGGAAACCTGTCAGAAATGGATAGATTCCTGGACACATGCAACCTACCTAAATTGAACCAGGAAGACATCGAAAACCTAAACAGACCCATAACTGAGACAGAAATTGAAACAGTAATAAAGGCACTCCCAACAAAGAAAAGCCCAGGACCAGATGGATTCACTGCTGAATTCTACCAGACATTTAAAGAAGAACTGACTCCAATTCTTCTCAAACTATTCAGAACAATTGAAAAAGAGGGAGTCCTCACAAATTCTTTCTATGAAGCCAGCATCACCTTAATTCCTAAGCTGGAAAAAGATGCAGCACTGAAAGAGAATTACAGACCAATATCCCTGATGAACATAGATGCAAAAATCCTCAATAAAATTCTCGCCAATAGAATGCAACAACACATCAGAAAGATCATCCACCCAGACCAAGTGGGATTTATCCCTGGTATGCAGGGATGGTTTAATGTGCGCAAAACAATCAATGTGATACACCACATTAACAGACTGCAGAAGAAAAACCATATGATTCTCTCAATAGATGCTGAGAAAGCATTTGCTAAAATACAACACCCGTTCATGATGAAAACTCTAAGCAAACTGGGTTTGGAAGGAACATTCCTCAATACAATCAAAGCAATCTATGAAAAACCCACAGCCAACATCCTATTGAATGGGGAAAAGTTGGAAGCATTTCCACTGAGATCTGGTACCAGACAGGGATGCCCACTCTCACTGCTGCTATTCAATATAGTTCTGGAAGTTCTAGCCAGAGCTATTAGGCAAGAAAAAGAAATTAAAGGGATACAAATTGGGAAGGAAGAACTCAAACTATTCCTCTTTGCAGATGATGTGATTCTTTATTTAGGGGACCCAAAGAACTCTACTAAGAGACTATTGGAACTCATAGAAGATTTTGGCAAAGTAGCAGGGTATAAAATCAATGCACAAAAATCAACAGCCTTTGTATACACAGACAATGCCATGGCGGAGGAAGAACTTCTAAGATCAATCCCATTCACAATAGCTACAAAATCAATCAAATACCTTGGAATAAACTTAACCAAGGATGTTAAAGATCTCTACGATGAAAATTACAAAACCTTAAAGAAAGAAATAGAAGAGGATACCAAGAAATGGAAAAATCTTCCATGCTCATGGATTGGAAGAATCAATATCATCAAAATGTCCATTCTCCCAAAAGCAATTTATAGATTCAATGCAATACCAATCAAGATACCAAAGACCTTCTTCTCAGATCTGGAAAAAATGGTGCTGAAATTTATATGGAGACACAGGAGACCTCGAATAGCTAAAGCAATCTTGTACAACAAAAACAAAGCCAGGGGCATCACAATACCAGATTTCAGGACATACTACAGGGCAGTTGTAATCAAAACAGTATGGTACTGGTACAGAAACAGATGGATAGACCAATGGAACAGAATTGAAATACCAGAAATCAATTCAAACATCTACAGCCAACTCATATTTGATCAAGGATGCAAAACCAATCCCTGGAGTAAGGACAGTCTATTCAATAAATGGTGCTGGGAAAATTGGATTTCCACGTGCAGAATCATGAAGCAAGACCCCTACCTTTCACCTTACACAAAAATTCACTCAACATGGATTAAAGACTTAAATCTATGACCTGACACCATCAAATTATTAGAGAGCATTGGAAAAACCCTGCAAGATATAGGAACCGGCAATGACTTCTTGGAAAACACCCCAGAAGCACAGGCATTCAAAGCCAAAATTAACATTTGGGATTGCATCAAATTGAGAAGTTTCTGTACTGCAAAAGAAAGAGTCAGGAAAGTGAAGAGATAACTGACAGAATGGGAAAATATATTTGCAAACTATGCAACTGATAAAGGGTTGATAACCAGAATCTACAAAGAAATCAAGAAACTCCACAAGATCAAAACAAACAACCCACTTAAGAGATGGGCCAAGGACCTCAATAGACACTTTTCAAAAGAGGAAATCCAAATGGCCAACAGACACATGAAAAAATGTTCAAGATCACTAGCAATCAGAGAAATGCAAATCAAAACCACAATGAGGTTCCACCTCACCCCAGTTAGAATGGCTCACATTCAGAAATCTACCAACAATAGATGCTGGAGAGGATGTGGGGAAAAAGGGACACTAACCCACTGTTGGTGGGAATGCAAACTGGTCAAGCCACTATGGAAGTCAGTCTGGAGATTCCTCAGAAACCTGAATATAACCCTACCATTCAACCCAGCCATCCCACTCCTTGGAATTTACCCAAAGGAAATGAAATTGGCAAACAAAAAAGCAGTCTGCACATTAATGTTTATTGCAGCTCAATTCATAATAGCTAAGACCTGGAACCAACCCAAATGCCCATCAACAGTAGACTGGATAAAGAAATTATGGGACATGTACTCTATATAATACTATACAGAAGTCAAAAATAACGAAACCCAGTCATTTGCAACAAGATGGAGGAATTTGGAAAACATCATGCTGAGTGAATCAAGCCAGTCCCAAAGGGGCAAATATCATATGTTCTCCCTGATCGGCGACAACTAACTGAGCACCAAAGGGGAAACTTGTTGAAGTGAAACGGACACTATGAGAAACAGTGACTTGATCAGCTCCTGTGCTGATGGTTGATGTACAATGTAATACTTTATCCATTTTAGTATTTTTTTTTGTTCTAGTACCATTGGTTGAACTCTGTAATTAACACACAATTATTCTTAGGTGTTTAAATTTTAACTGAAAAGTGATCCCTGTTAGGAATTTGGAAAACATTATGTTGAGTGTAATAAGCCAATCCCAAAGGGACAAATACCACTTGTTCTCCTTGATAGGTGACAACTAACTGAGCACCAAAAAGGAAACCTGTTAAAGTGAAATGAACACTATGAGAAACGGTGACTTGATCAGCCCTCACCCTGACTGTTGATGAGCAGCTTAATAGGTTATCCCTCTTAGTATTTTTTTGTTTGTTCTACTTAATACTTTTGGTTGAATACTGTAATCAATAGACAATTCTTCTTAAGTGCTGAAACTTAACTGAAAAGTGATTGCTGTTAAATATAAGAGTGGGAATAAGAGAGGGAAGAGATGTGCAATTCGGGACATGCTCAAGCTGACTTACCTCAAATGGTAGAGTTAGAAACATACCAGGGGATTCCAATTCAATCCCATCGAGGTGGCATGTACCAATGCCATCTCACTAGTCCCAGTGATCAATTTCTGTTCACAATTGATCATAATGATAGGACTAAGAACCAAAGGGATCACATAAACAAGAATAGTGTCTGCAAATACTAGCTGATAGAATCAAAAAGGGAGAGAATGATCCAACATGGGAAGTGAGATACACAGCAGACCCATAGAATGGCAAATGTCCTAACAGCACTCTGGCCTCATAATCAGCCCTTAAGGCATGCGGATCCAGCTGAAATGCCCATGAGAGTATTTCAGGCATGGAAAACCAAGACACTCTGGGGGAAAAAAAAAACCTAAATGAAAGATCTCCACGAGTGAGATCCCAGTGGAAAGAATGGGTCATCAAAGAAGGAGGTACCTTTCTCTGAAGGGAGGAGAGAACTTCCACTTTGACCATGGCCTTGTCTAAATATGATCAGAGTCAGTGAACTCAGGGGGCTTCCATAGCCTTGGCAGCTCATGACAAGAGCCTAGGGCGATTACTGAGGCCATAAACAAGAGTGTCAATTTGTTAAGTCAACAACAGGAGTCACTGTGCACTTACTCCTCATGTAGGATCTCTGTCCTTAGTGTGCTGTACATTGAGATTTAATGCTATAACTAGTACTCAAACAGTATTTTTCACTTTATGTTTCTGTGTGGGAGCAAACTGTTGAAATCTTTACTTAATGTATGCTAAACTGATCTTCTGTATATAAAGAGAATCGAAAATGAATCTTGATGTGAATGGAAGGGGAGAGGGAGTGGATAAGGGGAGGGTTGCGGGTTGGAGGGACGTTATGGGGGGGAAGCCATTGTAATCCATATTCTGTACTTTGGAAATTTATATTCATTAAATAAAAGTTAAAAAAATAAAAAAAATATTTGTTTATTATTTGAGAGGTAGAGTTACAGAGGGAGAGACTGAGAGAAAGATCTCCCACCGGCTGGTTCACTCCTCAAATGGCTGCAACCTGATCTGAAGCCAGGAGCCGGGAGCTTCTTCTGGGTCTCCCACGCGAGTGCAGGGGCCCAGGGACTTGGGCCATCCTCCATTGCTATCCCAGGCCATAGCAGAGAGCTGGACTGGAAGAGGAGCAGCCGGGACTAGAACTGGCGCCCATATGGGATACTGGCACTGCAGGCGAAGGCTTTATGCGCTAAGCCACCGCACCTGCTGCTATCTTCAGCTTTTCAAAAGGCACACTCTCTGTTCTGATTGGTGATGCTCTGTGGCAAAGTCTTGTCTCCTGTTCATGTGGACCTTCTTCCTTCCAGGGCCTCTCAGGGAGTTGTTCTGTCCCCCACCTTCCTCCTGAGGTGTGTCCCAGATCACTTCCCTTGGCCTGACTGCTACCCAGCATTCTGCGTCAATGAACCAGCCTGGGGGCAGAGCAGAGGCCTGACGCTCCCAGCACTGCACGGCCACTCAGGAGAGGCTGCCTGTGCTTCCAGACAGACCCTCGTGGCTGCAGGGGGCACAGACCTGGACACAAGGACGCCCATGGCGCTCAGCAGTGGCATTTTGAGCTCTCCCTTCTTGTTAACCTCTTGCCGAATCAATAGTCTAAGTAAGACTGGCTTCTGGGAAGAAAACCACAGAGCCCGAATGAACACAAGAGGGCACCAGTGCACCTTAAACAGCCTTGGCTTCCAAAACCCTCAGGACCGTTTCCAGCGTGGCGAGGGAAGAACAGAATGAATACAATCGGAAGGGAATGGAAAAAGAAGGGGGGGAAATCGCTGTATTGTTACAGGTTACGGGGGGCCTGCTTACCATCTCTTTATACATCCAGGCCCTCCTGAAATGTAGGAATCACAAGAACGTTAGCCCCTAATAGGTAGACAAGGGATTAGACTGAACACACTTCACATAAGGATATGAGTAGGTCAGCAGACTTTAAAACAGAGTAAACCTCACTTGGAAGCAAGGTAGCTATGGAAACATTACCAAAATTATTCTGCTACTTCACGGCTGCCGTGGTTTCTGCAGCCCTGAAATGCTGTCAAGGGAGGGCAGAATATTATTTTCTTATAAATAATACAACACAGGATCCTATATGGAAAGTTCCAAGAAATTAGATTTCAGAGGTGGAGATGTTTCAGCCAAAATACCCAACAGCTTTAATTTGGTTTCTGATAACTTAGCTCTGGGTTTGTAGTTGTTAGGGTCCCCCCCACCCCATTTCTATTTTCTGTTGTGGAAAGGGAGCCAGGGAGAGATTTATTTCTGTGTCTCTGGATCTATTCTGCACACCCACATGCACGCATGTGTAGTGGCTGATGGAATCCACTGCAGGGCAGGTGACCTGTATTTAGCACTAAGATAAGGGGGCTTCCTCATTTTTTGGGGGGCATAGCTTGAAGCTCTTTTCCCTAAAGTCACGGAATCCTGCTACTGATTCATGGGGACTCTGTGCCCTCAAGCCTCCCAGCAAATCCCCAGGAGCGCAAGAAGACCATGCTCAGGGCTGCTGTCTGAGCAGGCTGCCTGTGTGGGTGGCGTTGTGGATAAATGAAGTGGGTTGAGGTTAAGAGGGGCAGGTGTTTGGTATGCAAAGTGTATGCAGTGTAAGCCTTGGAGATACAATAAATGTCATGTGGGTGAGTACTAGGGTTAAGGGTGTTCTGATGCCTTATACAGTCATGGAGGCAGGGGCTCCAAATGCTCCCACGATGGCCTCACCAGCATCCTTTTATCCCTCAGAGTTTCAGGCAAGCTGTATACTCAAGGGATAACAGCAATCAGCAAACAAATACCCAATACACTAATGCAACGTATGGGTAAGGGCTCAAGACTAAGAGGAAGACTAAGAGGAATCTTGTCGCCCTCCTGGAACCTGAGTACTGGGATATCTACTAGGTTGGCACAGGGGGAAAGAAAAGCAGAGACAGGGCGGGGGCAACATACAGAGGAGGCCGTGGCTCAGCTGCAGGTGTGGAGAAAGAAACACGGAATGGAAGAGGGCAGCCCTGCCTACTGCTTATGAGAGACAACAGGCCCATCAGGTCCTGGAGCATGGGGTTCTGGGACTGCACGTTGAGAAACACAGCTGTAGAGCCTCTTAAGGTGTTTAAGTAAAGGATCAACATGTAAGTGTGATAGGAATTTAAATTCTTTTCCTGAAGCAGAAACCCAAGCAGGTGCCTAGTTTGTTTTTCTTTTTTAAAAACTGGGATACAATTCATCTACCATTTGTGTATCTTCTTTGGAGAAATACCTATTTGAGATCCTCCACCCAGCTTAAAACTGGGTTATTAGCCTTTTCTTTGTTGAGTTGGAAGAGTTCTTTATGTATTCTAGTCCCTTAGCAAAGATTAGTGTGGGTTGATTGCTCACTTTCTTTTTTAAAAAATTGCTTGTTTACTTGAGAGGCATAGAGGCAAAGAGACATAGAGCGCTCCTAGGCCCAAAGCCTAGGGCCAAATGTCATCCAGGTTGCACACGAGGATAGCAGGAACCCATTCACTTGAGTTAACACTGTTACCCCCAGGGCTGGCTTCAGCTGCAAGTGCAGGCTGATTGTTGTGGGACACAGGTATCTTAATTGCCAGACCAAATGCCTACCCTCTTCTCACTTTCTTGAGGGTACACTTTGAAGAACAAAGGTTTCAATGTTTTTGAATCCCAGCTTATTTATTTTCCCCCCTTTGTTTTAAACAAAGATTTATTTGTTTTATCTGAAAGGCAGAGTTACAGAGAGAGAGAGAGGGAGGGAGAGAGAGAGAGCGAGAATGAGCGAGCAGAGGCAGGGCTGGGCCAGGCCAAAGCCAGGAGCTTCATCCTGGCCTTCGGCGTGGTAGCAGGGGCCCAAGTGCTTGGGCCATCCTCCACTGCTTTTCCAGGCTGTTAGCAGGGAGCTGCATGGAAAGTGGAGCAGCCAGTACAGGAGCTGGTGCCCATATGGGATGCTGGTGTTGCAGGAGGTAGCTTCACCTGCAATGCCACCAGATGTTTTTCTTTTATCATTTATGTTTTTGGTGTCTTATCTAAGAAATTATTGCTTAATGTTAGTTCTCAAGATCATGAAGATTTAATTCTTTGTTTTATAGTTCTTGCTTTTACATTTATGTCTTGGATACATTTGGAATTAACTTTTGTGTGAAGTGTAGGGAAGAAGTCCAGATTCATTACTTTGCATATAAATACCTGGTAGCCTTTTACTACCTTTTAAAAATAGAGAAAAACTTAGAAAAATGAAGGGCTTCCTTTATTTTTTTTGTGGGACCTTTCAAATATGTGTGGTTTGAGCAGTTATTTCTATGGCTTTGCTCACAACCAATCAAATACATTCATTCATCCAGGAAATACTAACAGAGAATCTACTTTGTGTTAAACTTAAGTTGCTGGTGATAAAGAAATAAATAAAGTGAAACCCTTGCCTGCATGTAGTGTCCATGCTAGTGAGGAAGCTGGACATACACAAATAAGTGAATTCCTAAGTATAAAATACACTGATAGGTACTTTGAAGAAGGAGCAGAGTAAGAGGGTAGTAGTGGTGTGGGGGATGGGAGAGGCTGCTATTTTACACCGGATGGGAAGTCATGGACTGAGCTGGCCACATCTGCTCAGTGAGCAAATGAAGTAGAGGGTGGGCTGTGTAAAAATATCCACAGGAAGAGCCCTCCAGGCAGAGGGAAGAGCAGATACCAGCACTACAGGGCAAGAAAGTCCTTGGATTCTTGTAGGAAGGGTGAGCGAGGCCCCGAGATGAGACTGTGGTGCATGCTGGGAAAATGGGTGGAAAATAATGTGAAGACAGGGTCAGGGACCAGACCTGCAGGAAGCCAAACTTCCCAAAGCATTTCTGATTTGTTTTTTGCCTAACAAAGCATTTTGGCTAACAATATGTGCATTGGCTAAAATGAACAGTCAACCCTTTCTCTTTCTTTGAATCCAGTAGCTGCCTCAAACCTTTTATTAGATTAAGAAAAAAAGAATACAAATAAATGTCTGAACATAATTGCAAGGTATGGATTTCCTTGAATAACAACCACAACAAAATAATTCAAAAGAAAAAAGACCTTTTGGAGTGCTTCTTTTGTTTTCCTATATGATTTCCATTAACCAAACCTTCCATTTTTTTTTTGGTTGTTTAGTGTCCATGGCCACATCTGCTGTCTGCTCACTAGAATACGATCTCCCCTTCAACTTAGTAACACGAAGCAGGCGCCCAGCTGAGACTGCACTTCCCATTCTCTTTTGCAGTAGCAGCTGCCTGTGGCCAGTTCTCACCAATGGGTGCGAGTGGAAATGATGTGCCACTTCTGAGCTGTGGCCTTTAAGAGGCGGGTGGGCCAAGATGCCAAGGACAATGGAGCTCCTACAGGTACGATAGCCATAGATTGGAAGGAGCCTGATTCCTGGGTCAGCACATGAAGAAGAGCTTTAGCTGACCCGGATACACTTGCCCTGGACTCTTGTGTGAGCAAGCCTGCACTTCTTTTGTATGAAATCTGCTGTTCAGTCTGCTTTAACTAATGTAAGTCCAGCTTGGACTGGAAGGTGAAAAATAAATGACTTGGGAAGCCAGATTGATGGGAGCTAGGACTGGGAGAACTGGGACTGCTAAGGTTTGGGACTGAATGGCTTCTCCTCTCTGGCTGTGTGTGTTGTTATTATGTAAAGAACTTTCCATTTTTATTGTATTCTTGGTGGTGGGGGTGAAGGGACAGATGTGAGTCATAGTGGGAATGTGGCAGAGGTAATAGGTAGAGGTTGAATTTTTTTGAAAAAGATTTATTTATTTTGAAAGGCAAAGTTACAGAGAAAGACAGGGAAGACACGCACGCACACACACACACACACACAACACACGGAGAGAGAGAGAGAGAGAGTTCTTGCATCCACTGGTTTACTACCCAGATGGCTGCAATGACCATTTCTGGGCCAGACCAGATCTAGGAACTTCATCCTGGTCTCCCACGTGGGTGCAGAGGCCCAAACACTTGGGCCATCTTCCACTGCTTTCCCAGGCCATTAGCAGTGAGCTGGATCGGAAGTGGAGCAGCTGGGACTCGAACCAGCACTCATAGAGGATGCTGACATCAAAGGTGGCAATGTTACCAGCAATGCCACAACGCCAGCCCCTGGGAATATTTTATACTTACAAAACTGATGAGAACAGACATAGACTACCATATACACTTTCTCCTTGTTCACATAGTGTTGCTGTTTTGCTGGATTTGCTTTATCATTTGCATGGACATGTGCACTCTCTAACACACACATGCACATATCTAATTGTCCCTGAACAATCTGAATAAAGATTGCACACATCATGGGTCTTCTAAATAGCTCAGTGTGTATTTCTTAAGCACAAGGATATCTTCTTAGCCGTCATATAGTCATCAATTGTGCTAAACTGAACCGGGAGACGGTGCTATGGTCTAACCCACCTTCTGTGTTCAGCTGACCCAGTAAAGTCCTTGACCCACGCTCTTCCCTTCCCAGCAGTGGATCAGTCTAGGATAAGGTACTACATTTTGTTGCATCTTCTCCTTCTACTATAATCTGGAACATTTCTACAGCCTTGCTTTGTCATTGAAGACATTCACATTTTTGAGGAATCCAGTCTCTTTCTGGTTTTAGGTAGAATGTTCTTCATTTCAGGATTGTCTGATGTTCCCTTCTTGCTAGATTTGGGTTACGCGTTCCAGGCACAACCTTCAGACCGCGGCGCCACATCTGGAGGCACACAAGGAGTCCATCTGCCTCTCATTGGCATGTTAATTCTGATCACCCACCTTTAAGGAGACCCTTTGAAACCACACAGACGTCCTGTCCCCCATCAACATTTCCCTCAAGATTTAGCAACCCTGGATGATCCCCAGTGGTTGTGAAAGATGCTTGTCCAACTCCAATACTCCCTACACACGAACAGCTGACACTTGGCATCCTCTGAGGCTTAAAAAGAATTAGTTATTTAATTTATTTGGCAGGGTGAGAGAGGGACTGGCATGTGGCACAGTGGTATAATTGGCTTCCCATGCCTGAGAGTGGCTTCGAGTCCCAGCAGCTCTGCTTTCAATTGCGCTCCCTGCTAATGTGCCTGGGAAGGCAACAGAAGATGGCTCAAGTGCTTGGGGCCCTGCAACCCGTGTGTGGGAGACCCAGATGGAGTTCTTGCCTCTTGGCTTTAGCATGGCCCAGCCCTGGCTCTTGCGGCCATTTGGGGAGTGAATCAGTGGGAGGAGGATCTCTCTCTTTTTCTCTCTGTATTGCCCTGCTTTGAAAATAAATAAATAAATGAATGAATTTGAGAGAGAGATAGAGAGCTTGCAACACATGAGAGAGAAGGAGCCTGTAACACAGGAGGCTGGGCCAGGCTGAATCCCAGAGCCTGGAAGTCAATCCAGGTCTCCCACCATGTATATGGCGGGGAAGCAAGTACTTGAGTCATCACTCGCTCCCTCTGAGGGTATGTATTACATGAAAGTTGGAATTGGGAGCAGAGCTGGGACTTGAACCCAGACACTCCCATATGGGATGCAGATATCCCATGCAGCATCTTACGAGCTAGACCAAATGCCCACCCCATCCTTTGTGGTTCTGATTCTATTATAAGAGCAAATTTCTTCTTTACTTAATATATGCTAAATTGATCTTCTGTATATAAGGATAATTGAAAATTAATCTTGATGTGAATGGAAAGGGAGAGAGAGTGGGAGAGGGGAGTGTTGTGGGTGGGAGGGAAGTTATGGGGGGGGGGAGCTATTGTAATCCATAAGCTGTACTTTGGAAATTTATGTTCATTAAATAAAATAAAATATAAATATAAAAAAGAGCAAATTTATTTGCCAGAATTTAGGAAAAACAGATTTCCAGGATGTACACGTTTGAACTGTTTTTGTATATAGGAATATACAAAACAACCTTCTAACTGCCTACAAAAATTAGGCATTGTAGAAAAACTTCTCTCAATCTTGGCTTGAAAATAGTATCTACTGTTGAGTATTGTGATTAGATAGGATAAGGATTGCGAATGACCTGGAGCTCTTTAGCTGTTTTTAAATAAACAAGGAAGCAAGAAAACCAGCTGGCGGTGGACTCTCGCAGACAGAAGGCCTGGCTCCTTGAAGAAGGCCTTCCTCTTTGTGTCAGCTCACCACCTTCTTTCCAGAAAAACAGAAAAGCCACAGTGTGTGTGTGTTCCATGCCATGGATACTACCTGGCTGGGCCTCTAATCACTTTCTCTTCTTGGCTGTTGGCAACGGTGTGGAGTCGAGGTTCAGTCTCTTTCATGTAGAGGAGCGGAGTGATTAGACAGAGAGACTGTTAATGAGAATGCTAGGACTGAGGCAGGGCACCTTCTCGCTGATCAACTGTGTGCAGGCACCTGCAATTGTGAAAAGCTGGAGAGAAACCATGTGGAATACTTGTTGATGCCCAAGTCTCCAATGCCCTGAAGAGAAAAGAGCCAAGAAATCTTCCTCACACAGGATCTGAAGTCCAAGGAAAGACACAGGGTAGATTCTAGTTTAAGTGCTGGACAAGCTCTAAGATTAGATTAAGCAGTGAATGAATCCTGCTGAAGGTAGTAGCAAGGTATATGTTTTTCTTTAAATCTTGCTTTAAATGCTGCAATCAATTTTTATCTACAATAATTTCAGATGAATTGTTATGCCTTATTAATTCAATAAAGTTATTCTGCTTTTATAGAGAAAAGCACAGAGGCATGGAAAGGCTGGTTAACTTCTCCGTCTCCTGCGGGAAACCTTGGGCTCCCACCTGTGGTCACAGACCGGCCCCAGGAGCAGCCAGCTCAGATTGTCCTCACGCTTACAATAAGCGGGGAAGAGCCTGCATGTGCAAACTCTGAAACTCACAAAACAAGGTCACAAGCACGTTTCTTGGAGGAACGCGAGACAATGAGAGGGGCCATGATGGTGCCAGGAACCCAGGGATCCAGAACCCTGCCTGAAAAACTGATTGGCAAGATGGGGCTCTGGCGGTGGGAGGTGACTCTTGGCATAGATGTCAGCTGAAAAGTTTGTGAGGCCTTGAATGCATGGGTCTCTTTTTCTAGATGCTTCTCATTCATGCTGCGGGACCAACCCCTGCCATTTTCCTAACCCCTCCTGCCACGTCCCTGCTCTCACCGATGCCAAGCATCCAAAAGCAGCTAAGGACTCCTTGCTAAGAGGGTGTTATCTCCTAAGTATTCGAAAAAAAATTAACTGAAGGGGTTTCCAGAAGAGATGGCTTGGAAGCTGTAGATTTACACTGCAAAGGCTGGAAGCCAAAGCCCTTCCAGTGAGAAAGGAAGATGCTTGGAGGACGGCAGGGACGCTGGAAGGCTAAGATGAAGGTGTTGGTGACGATGGTGTTGGCTTGAACCACAGCCCTCCATTCCCGCAGTGCCTGACCCTGGAAGTGTTACCCAGACTCTCCAAACAGGCTGTTGTCACTCTCATTATAGAGGAAGAAATAATTACTTCCAGGTGCTGTGATGAGTCAACCTAATACTTTCTATAAACCTCTTGATATAAATCGTGAAGCACAATAAGTATTAAATATGCGATAGCAAGTGTCAGCAGTTGTTCTGGTTACGCCTACAGGGTGGTGCCAGATACTGGAATTCTTTTTTTAAATTTTTTTAATTTTATTTATTTATTTATTTATTTATTTTTTGACAGGCAGAGTGGACAGTGAGAGAGACAGAGAGAAAGGTCTTCCTTTTGCCATTGGTTCACCCTCCAATGGCCGCCGCGGCCGGCGCACCGCGCTGATCTGATGGCAGGAGCCAGGTACTTCTCCTGGTCTCCCATGGGGTGCAGGGCCCAAGCACTTGGGCCATCCTCCACTGCACTCCCTGGCCACAGCAGAGAGCTGGCCTGGAAGAGGGGCAACCGGGACAGAATCCGGCACCCCGATTGGGACTAGAACCCGGTGTGCCGGCGCCTCAGGCGGAGGATTAGCCTAGTGAGCCACGGCGCTGGCCAGATACTGGAATTCTTACGCAGACTTTCTCCACCTGGCAAATGCATCCATCATGGGCACGTCCCGGGCGCCCAGGCCTCTGCTCATCTTCTCTTTATTCTCATCTCTGTTCCTACCAAGGCTCCTAACTGAAATGGCCCCGCCCCCACGCTTTCATCTCATTCCCCGAGGCTCCACCTAAGTTCCCATTTCTCCACGGAGCCCTTCATAGCGATTTCTGCTCACTCTGGATCTTCCTGTCTCTCCGTTACCATCGTCATGCCTATGTAAGAATGGAATTTAGTGCTAGGTTAGAGAGATACAAACCTTCTGTGATGATGGAAATGTTCCATGGCTGTGCTGTCCGGTACAAGAGCCACTAGCTCCAGGAGGTTACTGAGTACTTGAAATGTGGCTGGGCTGGCGCTGTGGCGTAGTGGGTAAAGCTGCCGCCTGCAGTGCCAGCATCCTATATGGGCGCTGGTTCGAGACCTGGCTGCTCCACTTCTGATCCAGCTCTCTGCTATGGCCTGGGAAAGCAGTAGAAGAAGGTCCAAGTCCCTGGGCCCCTGCACTCGCATGGGAGACCCAGAGGAAGCTTCTGGCTCCTGTCTTTGAATTGGCACAGCTCTGACCGTTGTGGCCAATTGGGGAGTGAACCAATGGATGGAAGACCTCTCTCTCTCTCTCTCTCTCTCTCCTTCTCTCTGTGTAACTCTGCCTTTCAAATAAATAAATAGATCTTAAAAAAAAGAAACATGGCTAGTGTGACTGAAGACTACTATAATTTCCTTTGATTTTAATAAGCTAAACTTGATATCCGAATGGCTACCTCAGTCTAACATGCCAGCCATGTACTCTGACAACAGTAATTACTTATCCGCTCTTCCCGTGGGTTCCCTTGTCCTGTAAAGAAATCAAGGCATAGACCCGGGGGAGAAACACAGGAGCAGTGCTCACTCAGGGAGACCTGGCTGTGACACAGACTGAAGCTGGGGTGGGTGGGACCTGGTCCCCATGACTCCCATCAGTTTGTGTGGAATCCTGCTGAACCGGATCCAGCAAGACTCACAGGAGCCCTGCTCTGGGAAGCTGGCAGGTTTGCAGGTGGTCCCTGGAGCCAGGACTGTGGCTCACTGGGCCTGGACCAGGCCACTGCTCTGATCTTTCTTGGAGACCCCTCACCCTGCAGCTCCAGCCCGGATCCTGATTTCAGACTGCTCAGAGCTGCCATGGACTACTCCCTTTCTCTTTTGAGTCTTTTCCTCTGTATTTCCCGGTGGTATGTGGGTGTTTAGAGATCACAGACGTCTTTGAGAAGCTGATGAGTGCCACGTCCATGTGCAGTTTTCCATATGCTTTCAGCAGGGTCACAAGTCCATTGAGGCCCAGGCCTGGGTTTGAGACGCTTGGTTAAGAACCCTTCCTTTAACCTGACCTTGGGAGTTCCATTTGCTGTTCCTTTTTCTCTCAGCACCAGCTCAGCACTAACTAATTCTGTACTCATTGGGTAACATTTTGATGACTAGTTCAGGGCTCTAGTTACCTTAATAATAGGAACAGTCACTCTAAATAACTATGCGGAGCATTCCAGTCACTATAAATACCTATCCCCACTGGGTGGGTGAGGACTGGCATTCTGGCCCACATGTCTTTTTCCTTGTTGCAAAATAATTTTTACTTTTTATTTATTTATTTTTTGCAAGAGAATTTTTAGAGCTGGGTTGTATCTAGGGGAAATGAACAGAATTCATCAAACAGCCATCCTGAGCCTCAGGCTCTATGCTGGGAGTGCCCATTAAGCCCCTTCCTCACCAGCTCCCTCCACTCAGAGGGCCCAGCTCTGAACCTGTCAAGTGGTATCATTTAGATCCTCAACTGAACTTTGAGTTGATACTTTCTTAACTCAGCTGGGTTTTCTTCTGTCCTGACCCAGTCCCTTTTCTTACAGATCAATGGTTAAGATTTGGAAGAGGGGCTAGAGTTTGGCTTAGAGGTTAAGAGGACCGCTTGGGACATCAGCATTTCTTATTGGAGTGCCTGGGTTCAAGGCTTCTCCCCGCTTTCTATTCTAGCTTCCTGCTAAAGCCTCATCCTGGGAGGCAGCAGGCGGTGGCTCAAGTACTTGAGTCTCTGCTACCCAAATGGGCGACCTGGATTCAGCTCCCAGGTCCTGGTTTTGGCCTGGCCCAGCCCTGTCTGTGGCAAGTATTCTGGGGCGTGAACCAGCAGATGGGAGATATCTCTTTCTGTCTCTTTGCCTTTCAGATAAATAATACAAAATAAACAAACAAAAAAATTTTTAAATCACATAAAGAAGAGAATTGGAGGAGACATCGAGGTCATTTGTTGCAGAGGCCAGGGAGGGAAGGAGCTGGTCCAAGTTCTCACAGCAGGTGGATAACAAGCAGAGCTAGAACCCAGCTGATTTCTATTCTGGTTCATTCTCTCAATTTCTCCCTGCTCTATGGGAAATTTGTCCCTGAGTTTTGGATACGATGACATGGGAAGTCAAGCTTGTATGGTATGTGAGGGGAGACTTCAATTTATGCCTTGTATATATTCTTGCAAATTTGATAATAAAATAATAAAATGAATTTAAGTAAATTATATATTTTGTCTTGGTTTTTGAAGATTAAAGATCTTTCTTCTGTAAGAGCTTGCAGCCTTTAGTTTACACTTGGATATAATAGAAAAACCATATCCTTTGCAGCAAAAGAATTTTCTATGAGATATTCAAATAATGCTCTGGATAAACCAACAAATAATACAGTGAGAGACAAAAATCTTTTTGTTTAGAGGAAGATATAACCTGTCTATTTCTTTAGATTTTAAACATGCTTTTCTCCAACTTCAGGTAAATAATCATTTTGGAAAGCTCAAACTTTAATTTCATCTTTCTGAAGGGTTTATCTTGTGTGATCACTATTAATTGTTTATTTAACAGCCTGGATTAGCTTGCTGCAATGTTTGTTTAGTATCCTGTATAAATTCTTTATCATTAAAAGTCAGCTTTCCTGACAGTGTAATGAAGATTTATTATTTCTGTAAGTATGATTTTCTCAGTGGTGGGGTAAGCAGAAAAATAAACGAAGAAGCACTATTTGGCTTTTTTTCTTTTACGAGTCATAGGATGCTCTATTTTATAATTTCATAAAGAAGCCCTCTGTAAGTTATATGGGGTAACGTGAAGTTTGGAATTCATTACA
The DNA here is from genome assembly GCF_051225735.1 of Oryctolagus cuniculus. Lineage (NCBI taxonomy): Eukaryota > Metazoa > Chordata > Mammalia > Lagomorpha > Leporidae > Oryctolagus > Oryctolagus cuniculus. The sequence continues at coordinate 145,721,290 of NC_142870.1, forward strand.
AAGGACGTCTGAGGTCTGTTTTCCTTCCTCAATTACTGATCATTGGCCTCAGCCTAGTCCCAAGGCTGGGGATGGTCTTGGGAGAAAGGCAGAGCTTAAATAAACGAACTGCAAGACGCTTCTCAAACTTCAGGTTAATTAATCATTTCAGTCTGCTCCCTCATTCAACTTTTAACTAGAGCAGCTAATAGGGAGCAAACGGATGGGTTTGAATTTCATCTCCTTTTGTTTTCCCTGCTCACTCTCTGGAAAAGGGGCTAACGAGCAGTGAAATGGCCAGGCGTGAGGTGCAGAGGAGAGGCAGGCCTGTCTGCCTGTGGTGCCCCCTGGCTGTGTGTTCGGCTCCCCAGAGCTATCGCAAGGTGTCTCCCAGTGTCAGGAAAGCGGCTGACCTCCGCAGATGTAAGGAGTCTGAGGTTGCAGGTGGCACAGCGTCTACTTTGTTGGATTCTAGCTGCGCCTCCAAAGAAGGCTCTTTAGAGAGGAAGTAATAGAAGAGCAAGGTTGGTTTGCAGAGAGTAATAAACCTGTTGGTGTTTACAGTACAGATGCTGACACTGTTTAACCTGATAGCAAGCTGTTGCCTAAGCCTCTTTCCGGGGGTAATTAAAAGGCTCCTAAATGCACAGAAAGCAATTATATTAAAATTTTATTTGTAGGGAGTGCACAGGACTTCAGGAAGAAAATCAGAATTCATGACCCAACCCAAGATGTCTTCCTGCCCTTCCAGCTCGGAGGCTGCTCCAGGAGGAGGTCCCAATTAGAGATCCGGGCTCTGCGGCAAAGAGGGAGACCTCAGCGCGGCTCTCTGCTGACCCAGCGCACCGCTGCTCTAATGAGAGAAAGAAAAACACGATTGCAACGTTACCGAGTAGAACTGAGACGAGCGAGCCGGTTATTTCTCTGGAAAGAGAAAACTAAAGGAGCGTATGGCCCCCATCCCTCCCCCTTGAGAAAATTTCACCATTGGCCAGGCCAGGAAAATCAGGGCTGGAGTGGGGGTGGGGGGCTCCAGGGAGATGCATGTGTTTGGAGAGCTGCATTCTTCAATGAATGGGTCAGGTTTGCAGTTTATGTGTTTGCCAAAAAATCTGCGAGGCCTCACTGTGTATCCTAGCGGAATTCCAGGAGGGATGTGTCAGGAGATGCAGGTGCTCATTCTTTTTTTTTTTTTTAAAAATTATTATTAAAAATTACGAGAGAGAGAGAGAGAGAACACAAGCAAGCGACCGTGCTGGTTCACTTCAGAAATGCCTGCACCAAGCAAGGGTGGGCCAGGGCTGAAGCTGGGGGCTGGGACCTCAGTCTGGGTCTCCCAGGCGGGCAGCAGGAGCTCAACTACTTGAGTCATCACTGTTGCCTGCTGAAAGCTGGAGCCAGGAGCCGGAGCTGGGCATCGCATGCAGGCACTCGGGTGTGAGACACGGCAGTGTAACTGCGAAGCTGGATGCTTGCTCCCGGCTGCTCGTGCTGAGACAGCTGCTGGCGGGGGAAGGGGGGGCTGTGTGACCTCGGAGATGTCATCGTCCTGCTCTGAGCATCAGCCTCCCACTCAGAAAGGGTCAAACCTGCTGTAATTATGCGTTGAGAAGATTCTTCTCTTTCCAACACACAAGTAATTCACAAGAAGGTGTCAGTCCTTAGGGCCCGGCTGTAGCTCACAGGTGCTCCTGAAGATGGAGTTGGGCAAGTGGGTGAGATGGAGTGGTGGGAGGCAGGTGACCTGGTTGCGTGGGATGGAGAGCTGCATTTCTGACCCCGGAGCTTAAGTCATCCGGCTGGATTGTATGGGAAATGAAATAGACTGGTGGAGTCTGGCGTGGGGTGCTTTTCTTTGTCATTTGGGCTTTTCCGTTTTTTTTTCCCCCACCAGGTTTCTTTGCCTTTTTGTTTTTTGAGCAGAGTTCATCAACAGTACCTACAGCCAAAGATACTAGAATGGGAATAAAACCATCATTTTTAAAACTATGCTTTTTTTTTGTTTAAAAAAGTCTAATATTTAAGAGCAGTTTAGTTTCACAGCTAATTGGAGAAGACACAGAGCTTTGCCATCTACCCCTTCCCACTAGACATGCACAGCTTCCCCATAACCAGAGTTTCCCAGGATGCTACATTTGTTCCAACTGATGAAGCTACACTGACACATCAGTGCCACCTGCAGTCCGCAGTGATGTTCGGACTCACTGCTAGCGGCCACATTTACAAACACAGGCACCCACTGTTACAGCATGACGCAGGGCAGCTACCCAAACCCCTGCGCTCTGCCTATTTAGTTCTTCCTCCTCCACAGCCCCTGCTGATCACTGATATTTTTACTGTTTTCCCACTTTTGCCTTTTCCAGGATGTCACACAATTGGAATCATGCAGTAGGTTCCAGGCCAGTGTCTTTCTCTTGGTAATATGCACTTACATTTTTTCCGTGTCTTTTTGTAACTTCATAGATCATTTCTTTTTAATGTAGCAAAATATTCCCTTGCTGGTTGTACCTCAGTTTGTTGATCTATTTACCTACTGAAGGACATATTTTTTTAAAAGTTTTATTTATTTATTTGAAAGGCAGAATTACAGAGAGGCAGATGCAGCAAGAGAGATTTTTCATCTGTTGGTTCACTCCCCAAATGGCCACAATGGCTGGAGTTTCTTTCAGATCTCCCACATGGGTGAGAGGTCCAAGGACTTGGGCCATTTTCCACTGCTTCCCTAGGCCATAGCAGAGAGCTGGATGGGACATGGAGCAGCCAGGACTCAAACTGGTGCCCATACGGGATGCCAGCACTGCAGGCGGGAGCTTTAGCCGCTACGCCATGGTGCCAGTACCAGGACATCTTATGTTGCAGGTTCAGTAGGGTTTGTCTCCCCAAACTCATGCAGCTGTTTAAAGCTGATGCCTGAGTGTTAGTTGATGAGTCAAGGGTAGAGTCTTGCTCTAATAATGAAACCTGAGAGTTGGGGCCTGTGAGAGGCCTTTGGGGCACTGGGGGCGTGTACTCAGATGGTGGCTCTTGCACGAGTGTTGATCATTTAAGTTCAAGTTCAGCCTAGGTTCTCTCTCTCCTTCCTGCCTCACTGTGCGATGATGCCTCCCCACCTGCCACGAGCAGCCTCCATCAGATACCAGCCATGGGGCTGCCCAATCCTGTAACACCCATTGTAAGCTGAAATAGATCTTCTCTTTGCCAAAGGAACTCTTCTTGGGTATTTTCCTTAAAGAAGCAACAAGTGGACCAGCTCATCTTGTTAGGAGGAGGCGGCTTTCTGGTGTTACCTTTTTTGGGGTTTGGCGAGGCGGAGGCATGTGAGGTGAGGACCTGCATAGGTGGGCAGAACCTCTCTGGTCACAGACTTCCCTCCCAGGAGGGAAGTGGCTTCTCAGCCACTCCTTACTTCCCATCCAGGGCTGTCTCCAACATGTACATGAAGAAATGTGCTAGATGGGAAAATTGGGGCCCTTTGCAAACACTTTCTTGAGTTAGTGGCTCTCACCCCTGTCCCTTAGCCCCATCCCTGGTGAGTAGCCACAAGTTAATATTCTCTGACCGTGGGGCCCTCCAGACCTCCTTAGAGTTCCCACAGATGGCTCTGATCGCTCCTGGGGGCTATGTGTGGTATGACTGGCACACACACATTGAGAGAGAGCAAGTGAGCAAGCCTGCTGCCACCCACATGTTCACTGCCCCCATGCCTGCAATGGCAGGGATGGGGCTGGACCAAAGCCAGGAGCCGGGAACTTAATCCAGGTCTCTCACTGAATGCCTGTGCTTGGGCCATCGCCTCTATCTTTAAGGATCTACATTAGCAGGAAGCTGGAGTCAGAAGTTGGAGAAGATGCCAAATTCGGATACTCTGATGTGGGACCCAGGCATCTTAACTACTGGGCTGAATGCTTGCCCCTTATTTTATTTTGCTGTGGCAAGAACACTTAGCATAAGATCTAGGCTCAACAATTTTGAAACTCTATGATACATTGTTATTGATTGTAGGCAAAACACAGATCTCTAGAGATCATTCATCTTGCTTAGCTGATACCTTAGTCTCATCGACTGGTAACACCCTTCCCCCTACTGTATCCCTGGTAACGGCCATTACACTCTATGAATTGTATCACTTCAGGTACCTCAAATAAGCAAACTAATGCAGTATTTTTCTTTCCATGACTGGCTTATTTTACTTAGCATAATGTCCTCAAGTTTCATTCATGTTATTACATATGGTAGAATATCCTTCTTTTTAAAGGCTAAATAATATTCCATTGAGTGTGTGTGTGTGTGTTTGTGTATCACATTTTCTTATTTTTAAAACTAATTTGAAGGGCAGAGAAAGAGTGAGAGAGACACCGAGAGATCGCCTATCTACTGGTGCATGTCCTAGACACCCACAAAAACCGGGGCTGGAACAGTGCAGCTGGGAGCTGGGAACGCTGTCCAGGTCGCTCACGCGCGTGGCAGGCACACAGTTTCTTGAGCTCTCCCTGCTGCCTCCCAGGGTCTGCTTAGCGGGAAGCTGGAGTCCGGGGCCAGAGCTTGGAACTGAACCCAAGCATTCCGAGGTGGGACATGGACATCTTAGCATCTTACCTGCCGGGCCAATGTCCAACCCCACGGCTGATTTTGTATGGTGAGTTTGGATCTTGCAGCTTTCATGAACTAGATAATTATTGCTTATAAGTTTTGTATTTAAATAGAGCTTTTATTATTTAAAATCATGTCAGCAAAAAGGGGACAATCTGACTTTTTCTTTGCAATTTGGATGCCTTTTATTGCTTTTCTTACTTAATGGTTATGGATAGAACTACTAGCATGATACTGAGCAGATGTGGGCATCCCTGCCTCGGTTCTAATCTTAGAGGAAAAGGTTTCAGTTTCGACCACTGAGCATGATGTCGCCTGCGGCCTTATCATATACAGCCTGTATCTTATTGAAGTACTTTCATTGTGTTCCTACTTTGTTCAGAGTTTTTGTCATGAAACGGTATTGAATTTTATCAAACATTTTTTTCTGTATATCTTAGCGACCATCATGTGATTTTAATATTTTATATTAATGTGGTATATTACATTAATTGATTTTTGTGTGATAAACCATCCTTGCATCCTAGGCATAACTCTGACTTGGCCACAATGTATGACACTTTTAGTATGCTGTTGGATTTGTTTTTTGGTATTTTGCCAAGGATTTTTTTTGCAGCAATATCCATTAGCAATATTGGCCTGTAGCTGTTTTTATTTTCTGCGGTTTCTTTGCCTGCCTCTGGTAACAGGATAATGCTGGCCTCATAAGATAAATTTGTAAGTGTCCCCCCCCCCCCCCCCGAATTTTTTTTAGGAAAAGTTTGCATTTCTTTTAGCTTATCCAGTTTTAGCATATCATTACGATTCTTTTTGATTCTTTTTCTTTCTTTCTTTTTGATTTTTTAATTTATTTGAAAGGCAGAGTTACAGAGAGGGAGAGGCAGAGGTAGAGGCAGAGGCAGAGGCAGAGAGAGAGAGAGAGAGAGAGAGAGATCTTCCATCTGCTGGTTCACTCCCCAAATGGCTGCAACAGGGCCAGACCAAAGCCAAGAGCCAGGAGTCAGGAGCTTCTTTTGGGTCTCCCACATGGGTGCAGGGGCCCAAGCACTTGGGCCATCCTCCACTGCTTTCCCAGGTGCATTAGCAGGGAGCTGGATCCAAAGTGGAGCAGCCAGGACTTAAATGGATGCCCATATGGGGTGCTGGCACTGCAGGTGGTAGCTTAACATGCTACGCTACAGCACCAGCCCCGATTCATTTTATTTTTGTGGTATCAGTTGTGATGTCTTCTGTTTCATTCTAGTTGTTTATTTCAATCTCTATTTTTCTGAATTAGTTTAGCTGTTTACCAATTTTATCTTTTCAAAAAACTGTTACTTTCATTCATTTTTTCTGTTGCTTTTCTATTTTTGGTTTAATTTATTTCTGCTCAATCTTTATGAATTCCTGCCTTATGTTAAATATTGGTTGAGTGTGCTCTTGTTTTTCTTGCTCTTTGAGGTATAGAGTTAGGTTGGTTAGTTGAGATTGGTCTCCTTTTTTTATTGTAGGCAATTATTGCAATAAATTTACTACTTTTGCTGTGATCCATATCTTTATCATTACAAAATGTGCTTCTTTGTCTCTTGTGACAGTTTTCATTGGAAGTCTATTTCATTTGACAGAGCTGTAGTGATTCCTGATCTCTCTTGGTCGCCATTTGCATGTAACGTTTTTCCATCCCTCCCCGTTCAGCCTATGTGTGTAAATCTCATAGACAGCTTTTTTTCTTTCTTTTTCACAGACAGTCTTTAAATGGGTTTTGATTTTTTCACCCATCCAGCCACTTTGTATCTTTTGTGTAGCATTTAATCCATTTAGATTCAAATTAATTATTGATAGAGAAGGATTTACCATTACTACTTTGTTAATTGTAGGCATGTGCTTCTTTTGACTCTCTTGTTTTCCATTGCTTTGTTGATTTTTTTTTTGTGTTAATATGCTTTGATTCCATTCTCTTTTTCTTTGGTATAACTTACATAAGTTTCTCTTTTTTTTCCCAAAGATTTATTTATTTGAAAGGCAGAGCTATGGGCGGGGATTGGGGGCACAGAGTGAGAAAGAGAGAGAGTAGGTTTACTCTCCAAATGTCTAGAATGGGCAGGGCTACACCAGGAGCCTGGAACTTAGTCAGGGTCTCCCACATGGGTGTCAAGACCCAAGTACTTGGGTTGTATTCCACTGCTTTCCCAGGCACATTAGCAGGGAGCTGGATCAGAAATGGAGCAGCCAGGACTTGAACTGGAGCTTATATTGGATGCTGGAGTCGCAGGTGGTGGCTTAACCTGCAGTACCACAACGCTGGCCCCCATATAGGTTGTGTGTGTGTGTGTGTTGCCACTGGGCTTAGGAAATATCTTACAGTTGTACCAGTCTGTTTTAAGTTGATAACAATATAAGTTCAACTGTACACAAAAACTATACTTTAACTTTCCCCTACCACATATTATGCTGTTGTTGTCACAATTTATAACTGTTCATATAACAGTAACATATACATATACATATACATATGAACAGTAACTGTTCATATAACTGTAACATATAACAAACTGTTCATATAACATTTCTTTAAACTTATGTTTTAGTTACAGTTATTTTCAAATATTTTTGTCCTTTATTATATTAGAGTTCAAAGGGATTTATCTTTTGCCACTACAGTAATGCAATATTCTGCATTTGTCTATGTTCACCGGTGAATTTCACACTGTCTTATGCTGCTGAGTTGCTGTTTAGTGTCCTTTTGTTTCAATTAAAAAAATTCTTTCTAGCATTTCTTATAAAACAGGTCTAGTGGTTAGCTTTCATTTGTTAGGGAAAGCCTATCTCTCCATTTTTGAAGGGTGGTTTTACTTGGTATTTATGGTTGCCATTTATTTTCTCTTAGCATTTTGAATATATCATCTCCTTCTATACTGTGAAGTTTCTGTTAAATCTGATCATCTTATGAGCGTTTCTTTGAATGTGGCAAGTCACTTTTCTCTTGCTGCTTTCAGAATCTTCTCCTTGACTTTTGATAATTTGATTGCAATATATCTTGGTGTGTATTTCTTTGAATTCATCTTGTTTGGTGTCTTTTAGGCTTTTGGGGTCCTAAAAGCAATTTTCTCTTCCCAAGATTTGGGAATTTCCCAAACTTTTTTCTTTGGTGAATCTTTCTGGCCCTTTCTTTCTCCTTTCTGTTTCTTTGATTTCCAAAATACATTTCTTGAACTCACTTCACTCTTTTTAGTCTTGCTCCTCTGACAGCCTTATTTCTGTAAGCTGTCTCCCGATTTCACTGATTGTTCTAATTGGTCTAGTCGACTGTTGAACCCCTTTAGTGGGTTTTTCAGTGAAGTTATTGTGTTCTTCAGCTTTAATATTTCTGCTTGGAACTTTCAAATGTTTTCTATCTCTTTGTTCTCAGGATACACAATTATTTTGAATTCTCTGTCAGAGTCATCATATAATTCTGTTTTATTAGGGTTGGTTTCTGGAGATTTATCTTGTCTTCTTGTTTGGAATTTTTTCCAAAGGATTTATGTATTGGCTGGTGCCACGGCTCACTTGGCTAACCCTCTGCCTGTGGTGCCGGCACACCGGGTTCTAGTCCCAGTCGGGGTGCCGGGTTCTGTCCCGGTTGCTCCTCTTCCAGTCCAGCTCTCTGCTGTGGCCCGGGAAGGCAGTGGAGGATGGCCCAAGTGCTTGGGCCCTGCACCCGGACGGGAGACCAGGAGGAAGCACCTGGCTCCTGGCTTTGGATTGGCCGCAGCGCGCCAGCCGTAGCGGCCACTTAGTGGGTGAACCAACGGAAGGAAGACCTTTCTCTTTGTCTCTGTCTCTCTCTCACTGTCTAACTCTGCCTGTCAAAAAAAAAAAAAAAAAAAGATTTATGTATTTATTTGAAAGGCAGTTACAGAGATATAGAGATAGATACAGAGATATAGAGATAGATAAGGAGATAGATAGAGAGATCTTCATCTGCTGGTTCATTTCCCAAATGGCTGCAATGGCCAAGGGCTGGGCTGGGCTGGGCTAGGCTGAAGCCAGGAGACTGGAACTCGAGCTGGGTCTCCCATGTGGGTGGGTGGTAGGGGCCAAAATATTTGAACCATCTGCTGCTGCCCTCCCAGGCTCATTAGCTGGAAGCTGGACTGGAAGTGGAGCAGCCAGGACTTGAACAAGTGCTCAGATGGGATGTTGGCATTGCAGGGGGTGGTTTAACCCTCTGTGCTGCAACACCAGCCCTAGAACATCTTTTTCTTTTTCTTTTCTTTCTTTTTTTTTTTGACAGGCAGAGTGGGCAGTGAGAGAGAGAGACAGAGAAAGGTCTTCCTTTGCTGTTGGTTCACCTTCCAATGGCCGCCGCGGCTGGTGCGCTGCGGCCTGCGCACCGCGCTGATCCGATGGCAGGAGCCAGGTACTTATCCTGGTCTCCCATGGGGTGCAGGGCCCTAGCACTTGGGCCATCCTCCACTGTACTCCCTGGCCACAGCAGAGAGCTGGCCTGGAAGAGGGGCAACCGGGATAGAATCTGGTGCCCCAACCGGGACTAGAACCTGGTGTGCCGGCGCCGCTAGGCGGAGGATTAGCCTACTGAGCCGCAGCGCCGGCCAACATCTTTTTCTTATTTGTTGTTTTACTTGATGTTTTGTGTTGATTTCTGTGCATTACATGAAATGGGCGCGTACCTCATAAGAAGATCCTTATCAATGGACTCAGCCAGAGATTCTTGGAGTTTTTACCAACTCTTTCACACCCCGGGGAGAAGAAGGTGGCTATGATTTTTATCTACTTATTCTGTTCTGAGCTGGGGGACACTAAAGGAGCTACCAGTCCAAATGCTGTCTCTGTTCTCTCCCAGGTGGATAAACTGACACTGGACTTGACAGAACTTCAAGATTGGTAACACAGAAACCAGCTATCTTGGGAGCCGATTCAGAGCAGTTTGTTTCCTAGATGAGCAAAACAGCCCTTCCCTGCCCTGGGATCAAGTAGGACCGAGAGGGGAGGGGGGGGTCTCTTCCAGATCACGTGGTCCTGGGCTGGGACAGGGATTCTGCCAAGCCAGTGTCCTGAATCTCCCTACCAGTTTTGGTGTCTGTTTTTGTCTTCACGGGGGTGTAGTCTGTTTCTGTACTCACCGGGGTGTGGGAGACATTTAATTAGTGTCTGGATTTCTTACAGAGCAATTTTTTTGTCAGTTGTAATTGGATTGGTGAGTATGTGGGGGACAAGAGCGTCCAGGTTTTCCTACCCTGTCTCGATGACATCCTGTGGCCCTTTACTCCTGAGCCAAACTTCTGCACCTCCGTTCTCGCTTTTCTCAGGCTAGGATTTATTCTAGAGGGCTGGAGTTCTCCATGTGAACAGACTTCTCATGTGCGAGTCTTTGGTTTCAAGCTGGAGTTCTTTTTCCCCTTTGGATCCTAAACATGGGGCCACAGCTGGCCTAGACGCTCTTGGTATGTGGGTCCCTGATGCCCAAGGGCAGAAAGGGGGGCTCTCAGTTCACTGCTCCCGCTGGGGAGGAGGGATTTGAAACCCCCTTCTGTGGCCCTGATGCCATGTATTCTATAACATGAACACGGCCCCCTCTGACCAAAGCAAAAGTGGACAACAGCTTCTGTTGTGAGCGTCTCATCTCTCTCTGCGTCTGCACCCTTTCAACGTTGCACGTTCTGCAAACTTTCGATGTGTGTTCTGGAGGTGTGATGTGCCCGCCTGCTGGGACTCTCCTGGGTGCAGTCTGACCTGGCCTGACCAGGCCTGTGGCCTCTTCCATCAAAACTCACCTGCTCAGGATGCAACCCAATCACGAACTGATCTCTTGAGGCAAACGATAAATTGCTTCAAGCTGAGATGTTGGGTAATGATAATGGCTTTGATTTCCTGAGGGAATGTGATGAGAGCTGAGAGGTGATAACCACCTATTTCATGGTTTCAGGACTGAAGTTTAAGAGCCTTGGGGCTGGCTTTGTGGCATAGCAGATAAAGCCACAGCCTGTGATGATATGGGTGCCAGTTCGAGTCCCGGCTGCTCTGCTTCCAATCCAGCTTCCTACTAATGTGCCTGGTAAAGCACTTGGGCCTCTGCATCCAAATGAGACCTGGAAGAAGCTCCTGGCTCCTGGGTTTGGCTTGGTCCAGCCTTGGCTGTTGCAGCCATGCTGGGCAGTGAACCAGTGGATGGAAGATCTCTCCCTCTCCCTCTCTCTGTAACACTGACTTTAGAATAAATAAATAAATCTTAAAAAAAAAAACCCTAAGAGCCTGTCCTGAACATGAAAATGATAGCTCACTTGATAACAAGTGGACCTCCTGCCCGTGGAGGTAAGCGACATATGTAGTATCTCAGGTACTTTCTTCACTATTCCCCCAGGGGTCCTTATAACCAAAATTTATGGTTGCATGATTGTTTAGACCCAAGCATGTACCTCTTTGAAAAGACCTTTTTGGCTGATATTATGTAAGGTAATATAGGATTGTCCGCTAACCTAAAGAAGGTTGACAGAAGAGATCAAGTCTGTGGCTTCCTTCAGTAGGCTACTGGGGAAGTTAAGGTGGTTAGAACAGAGTTAAAATGGTGAGCTATGGAAGAAAGAGCAGTGGCAAGAGGGTAAACAGACCAAAGAGGGCATTGGGTGTACCTGACCTGTTATTTTAGGGAGTTTTGGGTGATGGATATAGAGAAGTTCAAGGAGGAATAAAATCAGTGGGTAGAGGGAAAGGTATTGATGATGTTGGGATGCAAGTGCTTCTTGATCAAGGTTAAGGTCATTGTTAACGATAAGGACAGTGGAATGGTATTCCTCTGGAAGTTTACACCCACAGCAGCCCTTGCTGAGCAGATGGAAGAAGGGATGACTGGAAGAATGAATGCTGCCAGCACGTTTGTGTGTCTCTGAGCTTATAAAGTGAGTCAGAGTTATTAGTATAAATAGTTACAGTGGCAACAATATGTCCTAGTGACAGTTCTATTTTAAAAATTAACTTTAAAGTCTATTTTAAAATGCTATTCCAAATCCTATGTACGCTTTCTTTTGCCTTCCTTTGAGGACTTGAGTCTGTTATTTACAATGTTTATTACTTTTAAACATATGGGAGTACAGATGATGTCTGTCCACTTTTTTTCTCAAGCTAGTAAACAAACTGGGAACAGGACCAATACGATCGTATTCACTCTGCCATTGACCTTGTCCAGATTCTCCAAGGTCAGAAGTGGTGGTTAGATTTTTGTCAGGATTGACTTGTTTCCAGCAGGCGCTGGTCTCCCGCCTACTAACATTTGTAATCTTTCCTTACTATCTAGCCGGCTGTAAAATTACTAGTACAGTTTCCCCAGGCAATGACTTTGTGATTTTCTACTTTTTTATTGATCAATAAACAGTTTTAAACCAAAAAACCCCACAGTGAGAATAGAAACTTATTTGGTACTTGTAAGTACCTGCCTTGGAGAAGGAAGAGGGATTGGAAAGATAAGAGCCTCAGGCGCCTACTGCTTTCTTGATGCCAGCACCATTAGATGAAAATAGAAAAATGCAGCCATAGCTTAACAAAACAATGCTTGTCTACACTATGCTAAATAATTGACTTTTTCCTTTGGAATTAACCCATTGTTCCCATGACCCATTGCGATGTGCATCGCTCTATCTAAACTTGAAGAGGGCGGGCTTTGGCCTCTGTGTTCACAGCTGTTTCTTTAGTGCTATGAATAGTGTCTGGCATAGACTTGTTATCTGAGAAATATCTTTAGAATAAATCATTGCATAAATGATATAGCTACCAGGCTTGATGCTAAGAGGGTGAATTTATTTGTAGGTTATACTGAGGCTGTTTCTAGTAATTTCCTTGCATAAGTCCGCTGTCTCCAGCTAGATTTAAGGAGATGTCCCAGGTTCTATGTACTTTCTGCTTCCTGTAGCAGAACCTACGGTTAGTAATGACTGTGTCTCGAGTGGTTATAGTTTCCTAGCATCCTATTTGTTTTCTTCTGGCTTTGTTTTTGGGTAAATGGAATTTTGAAAATAAGTCTTGAAAATAAAACAATATTTTTAGTAAAAACAAATCAATGAGAAGCTAAGAAAAGGAGATAATTCGTGATTTGAGTTGAAAACTGTCCACATGGGCACACTGCTAAGTCTGAGAGAGGTTTCTTCTCAGTTTGTTATCATTTGTCTTATCCAAAGATTGTTTGGAGGTAGGATCAAGTAGAACCTCTTTTTATAAAAGCAATGTTGTGTCATTTTTGCTTTCCTGGTAAGAAACATTGAAAAACACTAGACTTTTGGTTTTCTTTTCCATGGTGGTCTCAAGTGCCCAGCACCTGACATCTGTGTGATGCCCAGGACCCCAAACTGGCATTCTGTTCAGTGATGTCATGGGAAGGGCTCCAGAGAAAAGGACGGGAGCATAGAAGCGCTGGTTTATGGTTCATCAGAGTAAGCACACGCTTTCTTTTCTTTCTTTCTTTTTTTTTTTTTTTTTTCGACAGGCAGAGTGGACAGTGAGAGAGAGAGACAGAGAGAAAGGTCTTCCTTTGCCGTTGGTTCACCCTCCAATGGCCGCCACGGCCAGCGCACCGCGCAGACCCGAAGGCAGGAGCCAGGTGCTTCTCCTGGTCTCCCATGGGGTGCAAGGCCCAAGCACTTGGGCCATCCTCCACTGCACTCCCTGGCCACAGCAGAGAGCTGGCCTGGAAGAGGGGCAACCAGGACAGAATCTGGCGCCCCGACCGGCACTAGAACCCGGTGTGCCGGTGCCACAAGGCGGAGGATTAGCCTAGTGAGCCGCGGCGCTGGCCAAGAACACGCTTTCTTTAAAGAAAACGTGTTTTCATTCAGCAGACATGGAACAACACAGGCGCTGGGGCCTGGAAGGGTCTCGTGAGCCTCTGTGCAAATCTCCCCATTTCACAAACCAAGAAACTGAGAACTACGGCCGCTCAGGACTGTCTGGAGTCACGTGATGAGCCAGTGGCAGAGCGCCCCCGGTCTGCACTCCAGCCGGGACACCTCCCTCTGCTGTGCTGCCCTCGCCGTCACTGTCTCGTGTTCTGGACCGGCATCGCTCCCCGCAGGGAAACCAATGGACGGGCACCTCATGGTGGGGGGCGCATTTGGTGCTGCTTGGGACGTCTGCCTTCCAAATGGCAGTGCCTGGGTTTGAGACCTGGCTCCACTGCTGATTCTAGCTTCTCTGTGTTCACCTGGGGAGGCAGCAGGTGATGACTCAAGTGTTTGGGTCTCAGTCGTCCACGTGGGAGACCCGGATTGAGTTCTTGGCTCCTAGCTTTGGCCTGGCCCAGCCCTGGCTGTTGTGGGCATCTGGGGGTTAAACCAGTGGGTAGGAGATTTCTGTTTTTCTGTGTGTTTTGGTCTGCCTTCCAAATAAAAGTAAATATGAATTTATAAAAAAAAAAATGAGTACTCAGGGCCAGCTCTGTGGTGTAGTGGGTTTAAGTCCTGGCCTGCAGTGCCGGCATCCCATATGGGCGCCGGTTCTAGTCTCAACTGCTCTACTTCCACTCCCAGCTATGGCCTGGGAGAGCAGCAGAAGATGGCCCAAGTTCTTGGGCCCCTGCACCCATGTGGGAGACCCGGAAGAAGCTCCTGGCTCCTGGCTTCAGATCAGCACAGCTCTGACTATCTATTGTGGCCATCTGGGGAGTGAACCAGCGGATGGAAGACTTTTCTCTCTCTCTCTTTGCCTCTGCCTCTCTGTAACTTTGCCTTTCAAATAAATAAGTAAATCTTTTTTTTTTTTTTTTTTTTTAAAAAGGGGGGGACTCTTCCAAAATGCGGAAAATGGAATTGGAAGATGTTTGTTTTGCTGTGACATTTCTGTCGCCCATACATGATTTTTCCATAATATGCACTCCTATGAACTTTTTGAAGAGTCCTCATAGGCATGGATTTTACTGGTTTTTTTTTTTGCATCAAAATAAACATCTTGTAGTTCTATTTTCTCTGAACTTTTTGAAGTGCCCTTGTATGTGTCCCAGTGACTGATGGGAATGCAGGGAGCTGCTTCCTGCAGGGTCTTTGCTGGTTTCTGCTCTCGTGCTACCTGGTACCTTAGGCTCCCTACATGGAGTCCCCTCCCGGACACTGACAGGGGCCCTAGGTATGCAGCTGACTGCATCCCAGGGAGTCAGGCTTGTGACCTTGACTCACTCTACAGGGAGAAGTCTGCCTGGTGCCCATGAGCTCTGTTCACGATGGCTCTGGCTTGGCAGACCTCATAAGGCCTTGCCCTCATCTAATGGATGCAGCTGATGAAGACTCTGTCCCAGAAAACCAAAATAGCTCGTGTTCCCCACCCAGCGTCAGAGCAGATTTGAGCCCCTTGAGGAACACATGTGGTGTGAAAAGACGAAGGGGGAGAGGGCCTCAAGTTTTACATATGGCAGCAAGGTAATCCTAGCCGACTTGGCTTCTCAGGAGAACGCCTGTGGGGTATAATTAGAACAGAGCTAGCCATCCCAACAGATCTATACTTGAGCAAATTGTGGCTAAGACAAAATTGGAACCACGGCTAAATTTATCAATAACAGGGTTTAAAAAGGAAAAGAAGACAAATGAAGTCGAAATTTCTCCTTGTTTATTTTAATGTCCAGGACATTTTTTTAAGCTGATTTATGCCACGGCAACAGTGTATTTTTCGTTTTTTATTTATTTTGGAGTTAATTGGATTTCCAGGTTTTGCAGCCAGTCACTGCAATTGATCCCGGAATAGATGGACTTATTGCTTAGCCAGTCAGAATTCTGCCAATCTTCAAAGGATGGGAAATAAAGGAAAACAGCCCGTATGTAGAGCACTCTGGGTCACCACTGGCTCGGACAGCAAGATTTGTTACACTTGGCAGGTTTATGCGAGAACTTCAGCACAAGTCATCCTCTTGCTAATGGGTGGTGCCGGGATATCGTCAGTGATCCCTGCTTAAATGGAGGGATGGAGATGTCATTCCTCAGGTTGGAATCAGGAGTGGAAAACTGACTGAACTTAAAACAGCTCGTGTCTTTGCTGGCTCACACTAGGAAGGGACCATATTTTGCCTGCAGAATGGCTCTGTTGGAATGCCGCTGTGGCTCAGTGGGCAGAACCAATGTGGAACCCATGCCATCAGCTGCTCTTTACAAAGGGGAGTTGAAGAAGCAGCAGAACATGGCCCTTGGCTCTGCAAAAGTCTGACACACAACCAACTATGCACGCATTCAGTCATGGGATGATTTTTTTTTTTTTTTTGACAGAGTGGACAGTGAGAGAGAGAGAGACAGAAAGGTCTTCCTTTGCTGTTGGTTCACCCTCCAATGGCTGCTGCGGCCGGCTCGCTGCGGCTGGCGCACCGCGCTGATCCAATGGCAGGAGCCAGGTGCTTCTCCTGGTCTCCCATGGGGTGCAGGGCCCAAGCACCTGGGCCATCCTCCACTGCACTCCCGGGCCACAGCAGAGAGCTGGCCTGGAAGAGGGGCAACCGGGACAGAATCCGGCGCCCCGACCGGGACTAGAACCTGGTGTGCCGGCGCCGCAAGGCAGAGGATTAGCCTAGTGATCCGCGGCGCCGGCAGAGGATGATTTTTTTTATCGAGTCCATGCTATATGCGAAGCGTGTTGCCTTGTCTTGAGCATAGAGGAGCGGGTAATAAAAAAATATGTTTTCTATGCTTCATGGAGCTTAAAGTCTATTGGACAAATGATCGTAAGCTTTCTGAAGTCAGGAGTGAGAAACCTGGAACGCCAGGAACATATGACAGGTGGGTATGCTCTGATACAGGAGCTGGAAAATGCTCCCAGGAGGAAACACTTTTATTTTTATTATTAAAAAAATTTTGACAGGTAGAGTTAGAGAGAGAGAGACAGAGAGAGAGGTCTTCCTTCCGTTGGTTCACCCCCCAAATGGCTGCCACTGCCAGCACTGTGCCCATCTGAAGCCAGGAGCCAGGTGCTTCCTCCTGGTCTCCCACGCAAGTACAGGCACCCAAGCACTGGGGCCATCCTCCACTGTCCTCCTGGGCCACAGCAGAGAGCTGGACTGGAAGAGGGGCAACTGGAACTAGAACCCAGCGCCCATATGGGATGCCAGCGCTGAAGGCGGAGGATTAACAAAGTGAGCCTGGGCACTGGCCCCAGGAAATGCTTTTATTACCACTGTTTTTGTGATGCGGAAGCACAGGTCCACACACCCTGCTGTGTGAGACCCTCCTCTTCCCAGGACCAGCTCTCCTGACCTTCTGGGGAGTTTTGAGGTAATCCCTGGCTTGCCCAAGCTTCTCCTCAATAGGAATTATCCTCATATCTGTCTCATTTTCTACAGGGATGGAACTTATGGTCAACCAGTTTAAAGATATTTCCCAGACTCCTTTGCAGCTCAGCAATAGGCTTTTGTCCAAAGTTGGGATCAGGGAAGAAGTGATATATACACCTTCTGGGACGTGCACTTAAAGAAATAGGGCATATGTACTCCTTCCTGCTGACTGGAACTTAGAGATGGTGCAGAGGAGTGTTTGGGGGCCGTGTGTACCTGGGGTGGTTGAATGACCGGTGAGAATCATAACTGATAGGCCTGCTTACTTCTGTAGATTAAACAAGAGAAAATATACTTTATCTTGCTTGAGTAACCATGATTTAAGTCTCTGTGGCCATATCCGGCCTCTATTTTCATCCAGCAGTTCTCGAAGTATGATCTGGGAACTCCGTGGGGGAAGGGTGGGGTCTCTGACCCTTTTGTGGTATCCAAAAAGGTAAGACTACTTCCTAACAGCCCTAAAGCTTGCTTTTTGCTTCCCAGGCTCGTTTATTCATGCAGGCATAGGTGAGCTTTCCAGAGGCTACAAGAGGAGTCACATCACAGTAGACTGCATTCAGAAACGGATGGAAGAACACAGCTGACTTCTCTTGGGTCAGATGTTAGAGGATTGCAAACATGCAAGACGGTACCACGCTGGTCAATGAGCATTTTTGAAAGTAAGTTTTTCAGTAAAGTTATTTAGTTTGCATGTTTATTATTATTATTTTAAACTTAGTTAATATAGTTTAAACATTCTGTTTTCATTTCAGTGCAGTAAATACAGACACATATAATCCACATAGATAAAATCACCTGGGGTTGTCAATAATTTTTAAGAGTATCCATAAGGCCTGCGAGCACCATGTTTGAGAATTGTTTTCCTAACCAGTACATGCAGCTAGGCTTTCCTTGTTGATCTACAGCCACAAGATCTAGGGGTTGTGCACCTGCGTTTTTTTTTTTTTTAAATAATTATTTTATTTATTTGAAAGACAGAGTTACAGAGAGAAGTAGAGCCAGAGAGAGGCCTTCCATCCACATAACCAAATGACTGCAACAGCCAGGTCTCCCACACGGGCACAAGGGCCCAAGGATTTGGGCCATCTTCTACTGTTTTCCCAGGCCATAGTAGACAGCTGGATGGGAAGTGGAGCAGCCAGAACTTGAACCGGTGCCCATATGGGATGCCAGCACTACAGGCCTGGGCTTTAACCTGCTAAACCACAGCGCTGGCTCCAACATTTGCTGGTTTTGAGATCAGCTGGAGTTGATCAATCTTTGTTATGCCCCTCCTTCTACTTTGTTCTCTCTTGACTCCCCTAGCTCTCCAGGAATTGACTTCAATGTCCCTACTTAGATTGCTCGGAGCATTTCTTCTCTTTTCAACCTGCACTGATTCGGCCGTCACTCACCAATGAAGCCCGGAATATGGACGAGGGACCGTGGTCTTCAAGGATGACCAGAGCATGGTTGCCACTTTGGTTTGGCTCATACTCTAGCAGTGGAGAGGGGCTGTGAACAGACAGTGGCAGCGCAGGCACTTGTCAGCACAGTAGTGGATTGCGTAGAGTTTGGCTCTGGGTGGGTGTGTGGTTCAGGAAGGTTCTAAGGCAGAGAAGACTGAGTATATCTTTAAAATAAATATAAATTTGCCTCTGTGCAAGGAAGAGTGAGGACACCCAGGCAGAGGGAACAGTAAGGGCAGAGGCACTGTGACGTCACAGGGCAGGGTGTTTTTGGAAAAAGTCGAAGTGGTTCATGATGGAATGAGAAACTGAAAAGGAGCCAGGGCCCATTAAGTCATGATAAACAATTTTTTTTTCCTCAAGGCAGTGGGGAATCATGGAATAATTTAATAATTTATAAAAATCATGTGATCATATTTGATTTTGAAACAGGATCAACGCTTCTTCCAGTTGCTTAGGGGCCGTGTCCGTTTGCTTGCAGGAGGTGCTGCTGAGCTTGGGTTGGCCTCTCAAGAGAACTCTCGGCTGTGCGCACATCAGCCCATTGACACGCTTCCATCCTGGGAGGGAAGGCAGGGATGAGGATTGTGACTACGGATAGTAAAGGATGTGTCTCTTTAAATTACCTACATGCATGCCCCACGGATTAATGTTTGAACCCTAGGGAGAAAGGAGCTGTACAATAATTAAAAAGAGCTGCTTTTTGCTGTAATTATGACTATGTGTAAGTTACAGTGAATTATAACTTTATGAATGTGTTGTAAATGTGTTTTAAATGAGTCTTTATAAGTTTACTCATTTTAAATGTTTTGGAGCATTTATTCTGGCATGTTCTATGCACACAGCATATTCGAGTACTGCTACATCTAATCCTTACAGCAAGCCCATCACGCACGTCCCGTTTTATCTGCCTTTTCATGAATGGTGCTGAGACCCAGAGAACTACAGGATTAAATCCTGCATGCAGCTGGGACTGTGAGGCTGTCCTCTTGACTGGTCTTGCTGTGCCTTCTGGTCAGGAGGCGAGGACCCCATGAAACAGGTGGATCTGCAGGAGGCTGGAGGTCCCGCAAGAGAAACTCATTGTCTGCTAACCAAGGCAGAGCCTCTGCAGAATGCCTGGGTGGGCAGCTGCAGCATCACCTGGGAACTTGTTAGAAAGGCAACTTCTTGGGTCCGAACTTACACCCACTGAATCAGAAATTCTGCCCTTGGGACTTGGCAAACAGTTTTTAACTTGCCCTTGGGGTGATTCTGATTCGGGTCAATTTTGAGAACGACTGGATCTGGGATAAATAAATTCCTGATTAGGGGAAGCAGCAAACCCATTTCCGAGGTTGTTGGTATCACCAGAGTAAGAAATCAGAGCCTGCGACTGGCTGCTCGGCCCAGGCTGCTCTCAGAGTCAACTGGGAGTTTAAAATCACAGCAGCTCGCCAGCCCCCGCCCCCCCAAGCCTATTAAGTCAGAACCTCGCTAGAACCCTGGCATCAGATTTCTAAAAATGTTCCATGCCTCTCAATAAATAAACATTAGGAAAACACATATAATTAAAGCATTTCCCAGGTGATGCTAACGTGAAGTCAGGGTTAAGAATCCGCGGTTTTCAAACTTGCAGATGCAGCAGAACCTCCTGGAGCGCTGGTGAGTAAAGAAGCAGCCCCCCCCCCCCCCCCGCTCCGTGGTTCAGGGGTCTCGGGGGGAGGGGGGAGCCCGAGAATGCACGTTCAAACGAGTTCCCAGGTGGTGCTGACGCGGCTGGAGCAGGGGCTGCACTTTGGGACTCAGCGGGTTAAGCAGAGAGAACCAGGGGGCAGGAGCTGCCAGGCTCCTCGCTCTGCAGTGAACGGGTCAGCCACGACGCCAGGCGTGCCCCTGGGCCCGTGATGCGATTTACCTGGCTGAAGCGGGGAACATTCTAGTCCCTTATCAGTATATTTCACCTGCTACATATACATTTATTACTTAAAAATTTAGACCTAAGATTGCTTGAGATGTGGGTAAGAAAACCCAGTTTTCGGACATTTCTGTCTTGTTCCTTCAAGGATTTCCCTGCACTTGAACTTGCAGAATGCAGGTGCTCTGAGGAGAAAGCAAAGGTTTGAGTTATCAGTCGGGATCTGTAGCCAGAAATCGGAGCTTTAGAACAATCAGAGTTATGGGGCATTCAGTAAAATACTCACTCCTCCAACAACTTCTGAAAATCGTCCAAGGCAATTTAACTTTTATTTCCTCTATAGAGCTTGTCACCATTTATTAATCTTAATTTCCTTCAACACTGCATATCAGACGAGAGCCTGATTTTTCTCCTCTGTTTCCATAACATTAATATTTAAATGGCAGAGCATGACACTCATAAACAGCCACGGAGGAACAGGCTGAACGTTCTAAGAAGGAAAACCCAGACTAAATGCCATGCAAAGGCTTCTTCCCTCAAAACAAAACAGAGCAAAGCCAAGAAAACATGCAGGTGCACCCTGCAGTACAGAACAAGAGATGGAGAGGCTTGTCTGTGAAGGGATACCATTGTCTCCGAGACTTCCGTTCTCAGCTGAAGGAGCCTGGGGGAGGTGGAGGCTGAAGGCTGTGCAGGTGGAGTTGTTGGCAGAAGTCTCTCCATTGTGACGCCAATGCCAGCTCACAGAACCATCCAAACTAGGCTCTGTGCTTGGTTTGTGGCTTCAGGGGGTTAGTTCTGCTTTATGACATGGGATTTCCCTTTGGCATTGCTTATGTGCTAGGCTGTGGGCTACAGGTGGTGAGAATACCAAGAGGGACAAGACACCATCCCAGCATCCCAGCAGCTGGGGGAGGAGTCTATACAAACTTAGGCCCCATGGGACATGTACTGAGGAAAGATGCAAACACGGGGGCCGGCGCTGTGGCGCAGTGGGTTAAAGCCCTGGCCTGAAGCGCCGGCATCCCATATGGGCGCTGGTTCTAGTCTCGGCTGCTCCTCTTCTGATCTGGCTCTCTGCAATGGCCTGGGAAAGCAGTGGGAGATGGTCCAAGTCTTTGGGCCCCTGCACCCACGTGGGAGACCAGGAAGCAGCTCCTGGCTCCTGGCTTCGGATTGGCGCAGCTCCGGCTATTGTGGCCATCTGGGGAGTGACCCAGTAACTCTGACTTTCAAATAAATAAAATAAATCTTTTTAAAAAATATATAAACACAGTGATAGGACATTTCCAGGAGGAAATATCAAGAAGGCATTGCAAGAGATTTTGAAAGACAGACTTATTAACAAATGGAGACACCATAAGGGAACAGTTCTGATTCACTCTAGACTTCCAAGGTATTAATTAAGCCCGTACTTTACACCAGACACTCCACTGGGTTCTGAGCATAGGAAGACAGAGAGGACATTTTGCTACTCCCAAGCAGTGGGGAACCCATGCAAGGCCAACCCAGCACAGCAAAGCCTTCCTGGAGGAAGTGATGTCCAGGCTGAGCGCTGAGGGATGCGTGGGGGTTATGGAGGAAGTGGAGACAGAAGACAGAAGGAGCAGCGTGTACTAAAGCCTTCAAAGACAAGACCACCAGATACTTGGGCGGACTGCAAGGAGCCCAGCGTGGCCAGAGGAGAGTGTGTGAACGTAGAGGGAATGAAGCTGAGGGCTCATGGGGACCAGAACAAAGAGGGCCAGTTAACATTCAGATTAAGGCTTTTTTTTTTTAATCTTTTATTTAATGAATATAAATTTCCAAAGTACGACTTATGGATTACAATGGCTTCCCCCCCATACCGTCCCTCCCACCCACAACCCTCCCCTTTCCCACTCCCTCTCCCCTTCCATTCACATCAAGATTCATTTTCGATTATCTTAATATACAGAAGATCAGCTTAGTATACATTAAGTAAGGATTTCAACAGTTTGCTCCCACACAGAAACATAAAGTGAAAAATAATAGATGATTTTTTTTAAATGATGATGAAATCAGATCAGACCTATTGTCATGTTTAATCCCAGTGAGAGTCAAGTTGGGAATTGATAATTTCTTCTTCTTTTTTTTTTTTTTACAGAAGATCAGTTTAGTATACATTAAGTAAAGCTTTCAACAGTTTGCACCCCCATAGAAACACAGAGTGAAATATACTGTTTGAGTACTTGTTATAGCATTAAGTCTCAATGTACAGCACGCTAAGGACAGAGATCCTACATGAGGAGTAAGTGCACCGTGACTCCTGTTGTTGACTTTACAAATTGACACTCCTGTTTATGGCATCAGTAATCTCCCTATGCACCAGTCATGAGTTTCCAAGGCTATGGAAGCCCCTTGAGTTCTCCGACTCTTATCTTGTTTAGACAAGGTCATAGTCAAAGGAGGGACAACCACTAAGGGGCTTTACCTTGGGCACTGTGTGAGCAGAGGTGAGAGAGGCTGTTCTGACGGTGCCATGGGAGAGGCTGTAGGAGATTCCAAGACTGGAGGCAAGTGATGGTAAGGGAGTTTAGGCAGGAAGACAGTGAAAGATGATGGGGTTGGTAAAGGAGATGGAAAGAAGTGTTGGATTAAAGCAATAAAGAGGAGCCAGTGCTGTGGCATGGTGGGCTAAGCCTCTGCCTGTGGCACTGGAATCCCACTGGGCACAGGTTCGTGTCCTGGCTTCTCCTCTTCTGGCCATCCAGCTCTCTGCTATGGCCTGGGAAAGCAGTGGAGGGTGGCCCAGGAGCTTGGGCCCCTGTGCCCATGTAGGACACCCAGAGGAGGCTCCTGGCTCCTGGCTTCGGATCTGCCCAGTTCCAGCTGTTGTGGCCATCTCTGGAATGAACTAGCGGATGGAAGACCCCTCTCTCTCCGTCTCTCCCTCTGTCTGTAACTCCGCCTCGCAAATAAAGTCTTAAAAAAATAATGAATTTGCATCTATAGGATTTGATGGCTGAGTGGCAGTGTAGTAGGAAAGAGATGGCCTAAAATGACTCCAAATTGTTTTCGTTTTGACTTGGGCCACATGCATGGTGGTGTCATTCAGTCACGGAATTAGAAAACGAAGGACTAGGCTGCTTTGAGAGAGGAGGCTAGATTTGGACATGTGAATTTTAGGTGCTTGTGTAACATGCAGATCAAGAAGTGGAGGAGACAGCTGGACACAGGCGTTAGGATGGAAGTGAGCCATGGACTGAGAAGGGATCACCTAGAATGAGTGTGTAGAATGAGATGTCAGAAAAGGATGATTTCCATTACCATTTCTTTTTTTTTTTTTTTCCAAAGATTTATTTCTTTATTTGAAAGAGTTACACACACACAGAGAGAGAGAGAGAGAGAGAGGTCTTCCATCCCTGGTTCACGCCCCAGAGGACTGCCATGGCCAGAGCTGCGCTGATCTGAAGCCATGATCCAGGAGCTTCCTCTGGGTCTCCCATGCGGGTGCAGGGGCCCAAGGACTGGGACCATCCTCCACTGCTTTCCCAAGCCATAGCACAGAGCTGGATTGGAAGAGGAGCAGCCGGGTCTCGAACTGGCGCCCGTTTGGATGCTGGCACTTCAGGCCAGGGTATTAACCCACTGTGCCACAGTGTGGGCCCCCACCATTTCTTTTTAACACTATATTGACTGATGGTTCTGCATAATTCAGTAAAGTAGGGTAAGGATATTAGAAGGATAAGAATTGGAAAGGAGGAAATAAAATGGCCTTTATTTGCAGGTTATATGATAATTTACACAGAAAACTCAAATTAATCTACAAGTTATTAGAAATAATAGGGGAACATAGGAAGGTGGCTGGGTATAAGATTAATATAAAAATCCATTGCATTTCCCTACACCACCAAAAACTATAAAACCAAATTAAAGATAAAACAAATCTGCAAAATTATCACAGAATATCAAATATGTAGGAGTAATCTAATAAAAGATGCGAAAGACCTCTACAGGGAAAATTATAAAACCTTATTAAGAGATATTAAAGATTTCAATTATTATCTGTAGATTCAATATATTTCCAATCAAAATTTCAGAGTTTAAAAAATGTATTTGATAAAATGAATCCAAAAGCAGTCAGAATATTTCTGAAAAGTAAGGACAGGAAAAAGACAGTATAGATTACTGTATGGATAGACAGACCAGAGGCACAGAAGAAAGAACTACATAGGAGACTTTGGAATGTGACAGAGGTGACTTACCGATTCATAAGAAAGAGTGATCAATAGATAGAAATGAAAAAAAAAAAAAAGATTATCCATTATCCACAAAGCAAAAGGTGAAATCTGATGCTTGCCTCATGTTATTCCAACTCCAGATTGATTAAAGATTTAAAGTCATTTTAAAGAAAGTTGAAAACAAGGTACAAACTTAGGTAAGATGTTCATAATAATAGAACTGCAAAGGATTATCTTGTACAACTATGTAAAGAACTACAATAAATCAATGAGAGAAACACACACACACATAGGAGACCTAGTAGAAAAATGGGAAGAATATATGAATA
This sequence comes from Oryctolagus cuniculus, assembly GCF_051225735.1. NCBI lineage: Eukaryota > Metazoa > Chordata > Mammalia > Lagomorpha > Leporidae > Oryctolagus > Oryctolagus cuniculus. Next base: position 145,746,003 of record NC_142870.1, read on the forward strand.
AAAAATCACCATGTGACCGACAAACTTCTAAAGGGATGTTCCTCATCATTAGGAGTCAGGGAAATGCAAATCAGAACCACAGTGAGATGTATCTTACACCTACTTAACTGGGTACAAAGGAAAATGCCAAGAAGAAGCAATAACTTTGGGAAAATGTTTAATATTATCTCCTAAAGTTGAATGGACATTCAGTTTAGAAATGAGTTTAGGGGCTGGCGCTGTGGCATAGCAGGTAGAGCTGCTGCCTGCAGTAATGGCATTCCATATGGGCGCTGGTTCGAGTTCTGGCTGCTCCACTTCTGATCCAGCTCTCTGCTAATGGCCTGGGAAAGCAGTAGAGTATGGTTCAAGTCCTTGGGCCCCTGTACCCAGGTGGGAGACCTGGACAAAACTCCTGGCTCCTGGCTTCAGAGCTCCAGCCGTTGTGGCCATCTAGGGAGTAAACCAGTAGATGGAAGACCTTTCTCTCTCTCTCTCTCTCTCTCTCTCTCTCTCTCTCTGCCTCTGCCTCTCGGTAACTCTGCCTTTCAAATAAATAAATAAATCTTTTAAAAAAGAGTTTAACATTGTTTTGTAAAGTTAAAGATTTGAATTCTTTATACCTAAGCAATTCGATTCCAAGATTTATACCCAAGAAACCCTTGTACATGTACAATGGGATGCATGTAAATGAGTAATCAAAGCAGTATTTTTTTTCAATAGCAGAAACCTGGAAATAACCTAAATGGCTAACACTAAGAGTGGAGGATAAATGGTAGCATATTCACACACAGATTATTCTAAAAATCTAACAATGAGCGAACCACAGTAACTTTCAGCAATATGAAAGAGAATCATGTCAAAGGAGAAAACTAATTCTCCAAAGGTTACTTACAGCAGGATAGCAGAATAAAGTCAAAGATTTTACTAATCTATGTACACATATTATACGTATGTAACATGTATGTGAGGATATATTTTGTATATATTGATAGATCATGTGCTCGCATAGCCTGTATACAAAGGAGGGCAAGGACATTTACCTGGAATTCAACAAGATGCTTGCTCTGGGTGGGGAAAGGAAGCAGGGGATGGAATGATGCAGGATAGCATCTGATCAGGGTGAGCCAAAGCCAAGACTCTAGCTTTGCTTTTTGGATGATGCATTTATGAATGTTTAATAAAGTATTAAAAATGACTGCATAAAATAGCTCAGGCACTGACCAATGATGAGGGTCCCATCCATCAAGGACTGTGGTAAAACCCACCCTGTGCATCTGAAGTCCAAGTAGAGGAAAATCATTTTCTCAGATGGGTAGAAAATCGTTAGTGACACCAATCAGGGAGAAGCCTGTAACGGGCAGAGCGTTCTCACACTCCTCACTTATATACAGAAGTACTTGTGGGGGTACCTCCACAGGGTTGTAAGGGAATGCAAGAAAGTTTGGAAAGACAAGTTGTTGGGGTGGGTTATGTCTTGTCTAAAAATGTTTCTGTTCCTTCCCTAAAAACGTCATTTTCCATCCCTTGACAACTTTGGGGACATAGCTGTCTTATGCTTTCCTATTGCATTTTTGCCCTGCAATTAAAGTGTGCTGTTATTGGATGATTTGCAAGTGAGTTAAATGATCTGAGTCATATGGACAAAAAGAGTTATACTCAAAACTCAATGTTTCCATTTCAAATGGTTTAAAATAACTGAAATATCCAGGAAACTAGCAAAAACCAAAATTTCTATTATGATACCTTCAGAGTTTTTTTTTTAATTTTATACAAATTGTTTTATTTTTTTACCATTATTATCAACTAAAATTTAATCCAATTTGGATTCTATCCCCAGAGTTTTACTAGACTTTTTCTTTCTCTCTCATCTTGAATCTGGTATGTTGCGGTTAGAAATCATAGGCTGAATCACCCAGCATAGCCTGTCCACTTTGTGTGACCAGCAGAGACCCCAATAATGGGATTTTCTCTGCTCGTGGACGTGCAGGTTAACCGTGATTGACTGTTGACCCAACTTTACGAGAACAATTCGGAAATGGTTTTCTTGGTATGCAGCCACCCCTGCCCTTTACCTGCCCTAAAGACCCGTTCACAAGAATGAGAGACCAGACATGACAACTCCTCTGAAGGAAGCAGCCTTAAACACCTGTCGGGTCATTGGCCCCCACAGCTTCCTTTCAAGTGGAAACTTCTCTCCTTATGAGCCTAAGGAACTCTGACGAGCTCCGCTCTCCCGTTTTGAAGTGGAAGTGTGCTCAGGAGCGGGAACCACACTGTGTGTGCTGGGGGCAGAGCCCCTGCTGGGTGCGGGCATTCTCATAGCCCCCGGCTCCTCGGCTCTGAGCTGGCTCTTCCCTTCTCTCATGAAAAGAAAGGCTGGTCAACCCACAGCCGGTCATTTCCGCTTCTCCAGAACGGGGCTTGTGGCAGAATTACGTCCTTTGGCTGCTTCTGTTTCGTGCCCCCTCTCCCTAGTTAGTCACCTGCTTCTGAGGCTGAGCCCGACATGGAAAGGATCCCGCAATGCCTAACAGTCCCTCTGCCCTCATTGTTGCAAACTCCCACGTGACTGCAACAGAATCCCTTTAAACCTCCTGTAGGCTTCGTTTGAAATGCCCTCTTTCCTGGCATAAAAACTGTTTTAGCTACTGACAATGGAATCTTCATGTCTGTGGCAGGTGAAATGCTTCACCAGTCAGTAAGTCCCTGGAGGGCCGGGGTGCTCTGTGCCACTTGGATTCCTTGGTGCCCAGCCCCAGGTGTGAGGGACAGGAGATTTCAGAGGCTGGAGGCGGGATTTTGGCTAATGCGATGATTTCATGGCCTGAAGGGCCAATCACATCCCACCCATCTAACCCCCTTCTCCGAAGTCTTCCTGGAGAGCTAATTTTGCAAGGAACAGAAGCAAAGCACTCCTCAGGCAAGCAACCAGCAACTCAATGTTAAGATCTGATAAAACTGGGTAGGAGACATGGCTTAAGGTTTGGGAATAAAGTGGGACCTCACATCTCCACGCCCCAGCGTCTGCTAGGTGAGCCTAGAACCACGATGCTCAGGTGAGATAGACGAAGATCAGAGAAAGGTGGCTGGACTTGGGAGAGGCTCTGCGAATGCTTCCAAGCCAGCCCTCGGAGAAGAAGAGGCAGGCACTCAGGGTGAGTGACTTCCCTCCAGCACCAGGCCCTAACTGATCTGAAGACAGAAAGGAAAGGGGAGCACGGCACCCGACTTTTGTGGCAAGGTGACCCCGCCTGCCAGGAAAAAATAGTCCCAGTCCGTGGACTAGCAATTCCTCCACTCAGCAGAGAGTAAGGGGATGAGTGAGACAGGAACAAAGGTAGTGGAGCCCCCTCCCCCATGGTGAGTGAGTACTCAGTACTGTTTGTTAAAAGAGTGAATGAGGAAGTCAGGCAGTGTTGCTAGGGAGTTGTTGCTAGAGAGATGTCATTTGCATTCAAATTTTGCATTATTAGTTACTAGGTGCCTCTAGCAAGGAGGCTGATGGGAGGGCCAATATGTTGAGTAAGATCTGGATGGAGAGGACAGCTCCCTGTGTTCTGCAGAATCCCAGCACAGGAGCTAGGCTTTGGTTAGGTTCAGTTTCAGATCACAGTGTTGGGTGGGTGAGTATGGGGAAGGATGCCATGGGAAAGCTGAATACTGAATTTGCTTTTCTCTTCCCCAATCCAGTTCACTCCCCACAAAGAGAACAAACAAGCAAGAACATCTCCCAAACAAAAATAGAATAGGCCCCTATTCTCATGCATTGCTGGGCCAGAGCTAGCCCCATATTTTTTTAAAAAGATCTTTTTTATTTATTTGAAGGGCAGAGTTACACACACACACACACACACACACACACACACACACACAGATCTTATGTCCACTGGTTCACTCCTCCAATGGCCAGGGATAGGCCAGACCAAAATCAGGAGCCAGAAGCTTCCTCTGAGTCTCCCATGTAGGTGGAGGGACCCAAGCACTTGGGGCATCTTCCACTGCTTTCCCAGGTGCATTAACAGGGAGCTGGATTGGAAATGGAGCGGACTAGAACTTGGACTAGAACTTGCCCCCAAAGGGATGTTGGCATAGCAGGTTGTGGCTTTACCTGCTATGCCACAGTACTGGCCCCTAGTCCCACATTTTAAAAGCTTAGAAGCTTGAGATACATCAAGAAATCATATGCAAATGATTAAGAATTTAGAAAGTGCTTGGAGTAGAGAGTATGCTGTCCGGTGTTGAGGGGCCAAGGGGTATAGGTTCTTACCCAGCATGTGAAAGAATTCGAGGATGATATGTAGATTAGCAGAGGGACAAGATTTATTAGCAAAGTATAAAATGCACACTCAGGAGGGAGAGGGAGTATGGGCAAGCTCTAGAGTGAGATATAACACATGAAGTTCAGAGCATCCCTCCAGGTGAGGCACAGGGGGTGGGGCTTTGGGTGGAGTTTTCCAGGAAAGGGCAGAGGTTTCTGGGAATTGGGTGACCGTCCATCTTCTGGCCTTTTTAGGAAGTCTTGGGAGTGTCATGGTGTCAGGTGCCTGATGGGAGCTGGAGTGTCAGCCTTAGTAATTTCATTATACTCATATTTTAAAAAGCTATTGGTCATCACAGGGGTGCAATCAGCGGGCATGTTGGATATTTACTACTGGCATGGGTTCTGGGGGGTGGCTTTGCTACAACAATGATTTGGAGTTGCTGGATGTGGGAGGAGTTTTTAGGGGCAATCTTGTCGGGAAAGGTGTGATGATATAAGTCCTCCAGTTCTTTCTGGGACTGTCTCCTTACCTATAATCAAAGGTGAGGGTGAGAGCAGCTCTCTGTATTTAGGAGGGGTTTATCAGCGAAAACAGTAGAGGACTGGCCTGTGAATTGCATTAAGATGAATTTCGGATTGGGAGAACTTTCAGATGAATGATGCTAGAATACTCAGGAAACCCACCTGCATCTCCCCAGCCCAGTGCACAGCACCGATGAGATGGTAAGAAATAGATGTTTTCTGAGTGAGCGATCGGGTTATAGGATCATCATTCTTGAGGACTTTTACGACCAGCACACGCTGCTTTGCATTTGGAACGTTTAGGAACAATGAAAAGGGATCAGATGATTTCTCACACCTCCTTCAGGTCCCTAATTCTACAAAAGACCCAAATTGGTTGAGTCTTTATTCCAAGGGACTTCTAAAGTGTATCTTGAGGCCATAGGTAATACCACCTTTGAAGCATGGATCTGTACTCACACTCCATTTTCCCTCCAGAAATATTTAGACTTTCATCTTTATTGGAAAATTGCTGTCATTGTTCCGTTCTACAGCGCCATTATTTATTCTAATCGCCGAGGCCGTGTGACTTGGGTCCCTCTGATACACATCACTGCGAGTTGTATGTGTGCTACAGGGAGGCAGAATGCACCTCAAAGCTGTAGTCAGATTGGCTTCCTAAACGATGCTGCACGTTTTAACTGGAATTTGTGTAGTATTCTAGTGGAAAAAAGAGGTAGGGGGGTAGAGGGAAGGGTTCCTTTGGTTTTCAGGCTGTTAACTGTAATTAGCCTGGTTTCTGAGATGTAATTATCTTGCAATCTCAAAGCAAACACCCTGGAGGAAATTGCACTGTTAAAGACAGCATGGCATTAAAAATAAATTATTACCCCGGTGCCTGCTACTGCTGCTTATGGTTTGCGAGCTGTCAGGGTTTCCGTTAGCAAGCACTTGTTTAGGGCTGGAGTTGTACAGCCGTGTTGACACTGTTGTACCCGGATGGGAGGCTTGGTTTGCTTGGTTGTCACAGTGATGTGAGAACTTAACACTACCAAGGTGAAGGTTGATGTACCATCCGCGTTCTCTTCACCTGTTTCCATCACCAAATTGGCTCCTGGGTGGGGGTGGGGGGTCAAGAGAACACTGTTGGTTTGGTTTAGCTTGGGCAATTCAAACTGCCCACAAAGAAAAATTCAAATTGCTTGGAAATGACTCAGAGGAAACAAGGAAAAATCCAAAGTATTGTAGGGACAAATGTTGGGAGATCATGGCTCATCGCCACTGGCCATTTGTAGAAGCAAAGAAAGACCATGGGGTTTGAAATCAGACTTGCGGGCTTCAGTATCTAATTGTGCACATTGTACGCGCCACGGTACTCCCCACAGAGGGGGCGGGGGGCGGGGCTGACATATCCCAGCGCTCCCTGATCAAACGGTGTGAGTGTGGAGCTGCTTCCATCCAGAGGAAGGGAACATTCTGCTAATTTGCCCACTCCATAAGAATGCTTTCAACATAAATGCATCTGCCCAGAATGTTAAACCACGGTGCCATGTAGGCCACTCCTATGGTCTGTGTGACCTTGATCAAACTACTTTCTCTGAGATTCAGCATTCTCATTCAGGAAAAGAAGACTGATCATCACAACAATAACAGCAATTCCCAGGATTATTTTGAGGACTCAGAACAGAATCTGAAAAGCATGTGTTCACCGGTGGCAGGAGTTTGGATGATAATGATGGTTATGACCGGGACAATTATTATTATCAAGGACTCGCCTGGGTGTAAGCCTGCAGCAAACCCTGAGAAAGCCAGAGGGCTCTGGGAGAGGCAGCAGACCTTGTCTCCCTCTCACAGAGCTGAGGGTTTGGTTGGAGCGATAGGGCCCAGGCACCAACAGGTAATTAATTATGTCATGCGTTTGTCTGGGTTCTGTAGGGTAAATTCCACAGTCTTTGCAGCAATTTATCTTGGCTGTTAATTTGGTGGTGGGATTGACTTGTTTTTAAATACAGGAGGAAAAAGGGAGGGGAAAACCCTATCAATTTTGGAGTTGAAGATGTAATAGTACAGAGAGGACAAGGCAACAGTGAGGGCAGGAGGATGGACAGGAAAGGTGGATGCTATCATAAGCCAAGGAAGGCCTTGATTAGCTGGAAAAATGTTCTCTTCTTTCAATGAGTCAAACTGATTTGTGTCAGAAATAATTTGCATAACTGAAATCCACAGCTCTTTCTTGCAAAAACCTCATTTGTACCACATCTCTACTTTTCCCTTGTTAATTTCATCCACACACACCTCTGATGTTTCACTAAAGGAACTGTGAAGTGGAAGGCCAATTAAGTCTATCTAGATTTATGTCTTAACATCATAAATATAGAGTTTAATTTGCTCTGAGCTATTAATGGTGGGTTATTAACAAAATATACAAAAAAACCTCTCTCTGGTTTAATGATGTTTAGTATAAGAATAGAATATGTGCCTAAAAATTGTTCTCTGGGTTGTTTTACCAACATTGACCCAATAGTTTCTTTATTTGATTCCTAAAGAACAAAAGGTAGGCTGAAAATTTACAACTTCTTTTTCAAACAAAGTCATGGCAGTATTTCACAGTTTGAAAAGTATTTTTAGGCCAGTGCCGCGGCTCACTAGGCTAATCCTCCCCCTGTGGCGCTGGCACCCCAGGTTCTAGTCCCAGTCGGGGCACTGTTTCTGTCCCAGTTGCTCCTCTTCTAGTACAGCTCTCTGCTGTGGCCCGGGAAGGCAGTGGAGGATGGCCCAAGTCCTTGGGCCCTGCACCTGCATGGGAGACCAGGAGGAAGCACCTGGCTCCTGGTTTTGGATTGGCGCAGCGTGTCCGTAGCGGCCATTAGGGGAGTGAACCAATGGAAGGAAGACCTTTCTCTGTCTAACTCTGCCTGTCAAAAAAAGAAAAGTATTTTTAGTGGTCAGCCTAGAGATTCTTCTTCTTCTCCTTCCCTCCTCACCTTTCCTGCCTGCCTGCTTTACTTCCTGCTTTCCATCTCTCTATTTGGTAGGCACTTTGGAAAAGGAGATTCTTTGTAAATAAAAAAGTTCTTATTCATTTATTTAACAAATAAATGAATTTTACTCGCCCAAAAATGTTAGCCACATTCTTCACAGCATAATCCGTTCTTCAAAGAAGAGAAGCTAGCCGTGGGGACTTCCATGGGTTACCACGGTTCCCCTGAGGAGCCTCTTCTGACACAGCAAAACAAAACCCAAACCTAGAATGCGCAATAAAATGAAGCGAACCTCATGTTAAGTGTGTATCAGAGCTGTCAGGATGTTAGACAAGACCCAGGAACTAAATCACGAAGGAGAAACCGAAGGCTGGAGTCATCGGCAGGAACTCACTCTAGCTGGCCTGGGAGGCAGTCATAGTTAAACAGGTGCTTCTGTGTGAAGAGGACAAAGAGTAAAAGCCTTGGGCATTTGTTCTTCTCTCTCACAGAAAGCTCTTGAAGGGCTGTATTGTCACTGAAGTCATGTCTGAAAATACCCACCTACTGGCAAAAACCAAACCCAAACAAAACAGCACCCTGTCAGGATCCCCGGTCTGCTTTGAAAAGAGGAAGTGTCTCATTAGAATTCATAAACAAGACCCTGTGTATTGCATAGGACAGGAGACCCAGGCAAATAAGTTAGCAAGGAAATGGTTTCAGACTAGTAAAACCTATCACCTCTCTGCAAGAACCTGCCTTACATCTGGACTGCACGAGATTCCTACTGCAAAAGTCCCGCCAATCATCCAGATCACAATTCAGAATCACAATAAACACACGGAACCAGCCAACCACAGGTGAGAGCTGGCAGAAACAACAAAAGAAAGAGTGATGTCCATAAAGCTTCAGATAACAGAGGTATTGGATGCATTCTCTAAAGGAGGTTTGTTTAAAGTAATTAGACATAAAAGAAAGATTAAAAACACAATACAAGGGGCCACCGCTGTGACGGGGTTGGGTGGGGTGGGGGGTGGGGTGGGGGTGGGGATAGAGCCACCACCTGCAGTGCCGGCATCACATATGGGCACCGGCTCAAGTCCTGCCTTCTCCACTTCCGATCCAGCTCTCTGCTTTGGCCTGGGAAAGCAGTAGAAGATGGCCCAAGGCCTTGGGCCCTAGAACTCACAGGGGAGACCCAGAGGAAGCTCTTGGCTTCTGGCTTCGGATCGATGCAGCTCCAGCTGTTGCAGCCATCTGGGGAGTGAACCAGCGGATGAAAGACCTCTCCCTCTTTCTCTGCATCTCTGTAACTCTGCGTTTCAAGTACATAAATAAATATTAAAAACACACACACACACACACACACAATAAGAATGCCTGTAAAATTGTCAACCACTACTGGAAAATAATAAAATGGAACTTATAGAGTTTAAAACATAAAATAATTCAAAATAAAAATCTCAGAAGACACAACTATTGAATCAGGAAATAAATTCCAAATATTTTTACTTTCAACTAAAGGAGGTCCCATAATTAGACACATCTTTTAAAGAAATTTTTTTTTAGATTTATTTTTTTATTTGAGAGGCAGAATTACAGACACAGAGATAAACAGAGAGAAAGGTCTTCTATCTGCTGGTTCACTCCCCAGATGGCTGCAAAGGCTGGAGCTACGCCAATCTGAAGCCAGGAGCCAGGAGCTTTTTCTGGTTCTCCCACATGGGTGCAGGGGCCCAAGGCCTTGGACCATCTTCTACTGCTTTCCCAGGCCATAGCAGAGAGTTGGACTTGAAGAGGAGCAGTCGGGACTCGAACCGGCGCCCATATGGGATGCTGGTGCTGCAGGTAGAGGCTTAGCCCACTCTGTCACAGCACCAGCCCAAAGAAATTTTAAACAACATTTATTTGATGGGCAAAGAGAGAACGGCAGATACACAGGGACATACACACACGCACATACCACTCTGGTGCAATAGTTCACTTCTCAAATACTATAGCAGCTGGGATTGTGCTGGGTGGAAGATGGGAGTCAGAACTCAATACAGTTCTCCCAACGGGATGGCAGGAACTCAATTGTTTGAGCCATAACCTTCTGCCTTCAAGGGTCTGCTTTAGCAGCAATCTGAAGTCAGGAGCGGGAAGAAGGTGTAAATCCAGGCGTTCTGATATGGGTTGTGGGTGTGTTAACTGACATCTTGACTGCTAGGCCGAGTTCCCACTCCCGGATATATTAATACGTTCTGACAGCCTCCAAGACAAGGAGAGAGTTGTTAAAATAACCACAAAACAAGTGCAGATGATCAACTGATGCAGCAAATTAGACTGACAGTGGACTTCATTATAGGAGCAACAGAAACTGGAAGACAATGGAATAACATCTTCAACATGCTAAATGCATTGATCAACCCATAACTTTTATTTTTAGTTACATTATAGCCCCATGAGGAAAGTGAAGTTTCAGACAAAAACAGTAAGTAGTAATTACTGCTAAGGGAGCTTTGATGATGGATTTTCTAAAATGAAGGTGCTAAATCCTGATGCACATGGAAACCACCAGGAAGGATTTATAAAATACTGACGTCCTCAGAGATTTATATTTAATTGTCCTGAAGTATAGACTGGAATTGGAACTTAAAAATCTATCTCAATGTGAGGCTGATATGATGTTGAGTTTGAGAACCACTGGAATAAAAAAGATGTGTTTAATAAAGCATGAAATGGAACTCACAAGGGAATGATGGACAAATCATCATTAAATGTGTGGAAAAAGCCACATATTATTTGACGAATGAGTAATAATGACCATGATGATATAATAATAATATTGCCTAGCAGGGGTGAGCAATATCAAGACTGCCAACCATATAAGGTCTATGAAATCATTTGGTCTGGCCTTGCCAAGGCAACCACAGGCAAGACTTGAAATTCAGTAAATCTGTAGCAGGCTGCTTTTTAAATTGATAATCTTGTATGTCCTGCAAATGATGTCATGAATATCCAAATGGCCTGTGGCAGAAAAAAAAAAAAAAGCTTCCCACCCCTGGATGAAGGGAATTTAAAAGCACTAGAGAACTAGATTTTTCAGGCAAAATAATATGTGAGAATGGGGGTGGGATGAAGTTCAAGGTGTTTAATGCTGTTTTGTTTTGTTTTGTTTTTTGACAGGCAGAGTGGACAGTGAGAGAGAGAGACAGAGAGAAAGGTCTTCCTTTGCCATTGGTTCACCCTCCAATGGCCACTGCGGCTGGCATGCTGTGGCCAGCGCACCATGCTAATCTGATGGCAGGAGCCAGGTGCTTCTCCTGGTCTCCCATGGCGTGTAGGGCCCAAGCACTTGGGCCATCCTCCACTGCCTTCCCGGGCCACAGCAGAGAGCTGGCCTGGAAGAGGGGCAACCGGGACAGAATCTGGCACCCCGACCGGGACTAGAACCCGGTGTGCTGGCGCCGCAAGGTGGAGGATTAGCCTAGTGAGCCACGGCGCCGGCCTAATGCTGTTTTGTTACCTAGGAGGAAGGCTGCGTTGTGGCTCAGCAGGTTAGGCTCTGCCTGTGACATCAGCATCCTGTATGAGTGCCAGTTCCAGTTCTGGCTGCTTTGCTTCCAACCCAGCTTCCTGCTAATGTGTGTGGGAAAGCAGCAGAAGATGGCCCAATCACTTGGGCCCCTACTACTCACATGGGACATCCGGATGTAATTCCTGGCTCCTGGCTTCCGCCTGGCCCAGCCTCTGCCATTGCAGCCACTTGCGGAGTGAACCAGCAGATGGACGATCTCTCTGTCACTCTGCCTTTAAAATAAATAAAGTAAATCTTTTTTTTTTTTTCCAGGCAGAGTTAGACAGTGAGAGAGAGAGAGAGAGAGAGAGAGAGAGAGAAAGGTCTTCCTTCCATTGGTTCACTCCCCAAATGGCTGCCACAGCTGGCACACTGTGCCGATCTGAAGCCAGGAGCCAGGTGCTTCCTTCTGGTCTCCCATGTGGGTGCAGGGCCCAAGTACTTGGGCCATCCTCCACTGCCCTCCCGGGCCACAGCAGAGAGCTAGAAAGGAAGAGGAGCAACTGGGACAGAACCGGGGCCCCAAATGGGACTAGAACCTGGAGTGCTGGCGCCGCTGGCGGAGGATAAGCCTAGTGAGCCGTGGTGCTGGCCCAATAAAGTAAATCTTTAAAACAAAGGAGGAAGGCAGGTATGTGAGTACTGTATAACTTTGTTAAGTAGCCATACTACAATTTTGTGAGTAGGAATTTAATATGTAATTTCTAAATTGGAAGAGGTATTAATCTGGCAGGACTATGAAAGGGGTCTAAAACATAGGACCTTAGCAAACTTAGAGTCATGTGTCAGGCACGTGGTGATCAGGGCTCTGCAAGAACAGGGACGGTGGGGCTGGGAGTGGTGTGGTGTGGTTGCAGCAGAGGCTACCACTGAGGTGATCTGGTAGCCAGTTTGGAGTCTGGCAGAAGGAGGACCCAGTTTGTGGTCCACATATGTGGAGATAGCATCTAGTGCATAATGCCTGGTGGCTGACCCAGATCCCAGGAGAGGAAGGGCGGCAGAAGAGGGAGAGCAATCAGACCGCTATCCTCAGAAGACTATAGAGAGACAAGAAGAGAGGCAGCAGGCTAGCCTGTAGGTGTCCACATTTAGGCAGTGCGGGGAGGAAGTTACACCAGAGAAGGGAAGAGAGACTAACTTTGGTTTATGTAAGGGATCGTTTGCTTTGAGGCAAGATGGAGAAGACATTAAACTTCCAAAGACTTCGTTTCTATCACTTCTTGCCTTTTCATTGATAGCCATGGGTGACACTTCTTAGAGTGCCAACACTCACACCGCTCTGACTTGTTTTAGTTAAAAGGAGTTCTGGGCCGGCGCTGCGGCTCACTAGGCTAATCTTCCGCCTGCGGCGCCGGTACTCCAAGTTCTAGTCCCGGTTGGGGCACCAGTTCTGTCCTGCTTGCTCCTCTTCCAGTCCAGCTCTCTGCTGTGGCCCGGGAAGGCACTGGAGGATGGCCCAAGTGCTTGGGCTCTGCACCCGCATGGGAGACCAGGAGGAAGCACCTGGCTCCTGGCTTCGGATTGGCGCAGGGCCGGTTGTAGCAGCCATTTGGGGGGTGAACCAACGGAAGGAAGACCCCTTTCTCTGTCTCTCTCTCTCTCACTGTCTAACTCTGCCTGTCAAAAAAAAAAAAAAAAAAAAAAGAAGTTCTGAACTGTTATTCAAAAGAACAAAAAGGGGCCGGTGCTGTGGCTCAGCGGTTTAAAGCCCTGGCCTGAAGCTTCAGCATCCCATTTGTGTGCTGGTTCTAGTCCCGGCTGCGGCTGCTCCTCTTCCGATCCAGCTCTCTTCTGTGGCCTGGGATAGCAGTGGAAGATGGCCCAAGGACTTGGGCCCCTACACCCATGTGGGAGACCTGGAAAAAGCTCCCTGGCTTCAGATCAGTGCAGCTCTAGCCATTGCGGCCATCTGAGGAGTGAACCATCTGAGGAGTGAACCTCTTTCTCTGTCTCTACCTCTCTCTGTAACTCTGTCTTTCAAATAAATAAAAAATAAAATAAATCTAAAAAAGTGCAAAAGGACAAGAAGTTTATCAGGTGAGAACTTCTTCCCTGTTGTCCTTCTGTAAACATCGTATCACTTTGTTGAACTTCATGGCAGATTAAAAAGAGCTGAAAATTATTTAATACTGCTCTTATCACAGAGATGAGAGTCATTTTTCTCACCTTTGAATCTGAGTTGGTTTGTGACAGTCTTGGCCAACGGCACATAGGCATGAGAACATGCAAGTTCTAGGCCTGGAGTTTCAGAAGACTGGCAGCTTCTGAGTTGATCTCCTGGAGCCCTGCATCTCCATATAAGGTCCAATTATCCTGAGGTCATTATGCAGTAAGAAATCCAGGGCAGGAGACAGCCTGTAGCATGCAACTCCAGATGGAAAGAGTGCACGGAGGTGCCAGACGGTGAGTGAAGGAACCATCTTGAAGAGGATCTTCTAACCCAGTGGAATATAATGCATCAGAGATTAATAGCCCGGATGAGCTCTTTCTGTAATTCTCATCCACAATGCCCAGTAAGAACAAAGGAAGAAGGCTGGTTAGCCACTCGGCTTTGGGATAATTTGTTAGAGAGAGAGAGAGAGAGAGCAAGAGAGAGAGAGCTTCCATCCACTTGTTCTCTCCCCAAGTGCCTGCGACAGCCAAGGCAAGGCCAGGCTGAACCAGGAGCTCGGAACTCAATTAGGGTCTCCCAGTGGGTGGCAGGGAGACACACAGGTACTTGGCTGTCACCTGCTGCCTCCCAGGCGCATTAGCAGAAAGCTGGTGCCAGCATTGGGGCTGGGACCCGATCCCAGTCGCTCCGCTATGGGATGTGGGTGCCCTAAGCAGAGTCCTACCTGTTGGGGCCAGCATGTGCCCCAAAGTTGCTTCTTTTAAGCTCAGTCGCTCTGGGGATCCAAGAGCCCTGCTGCTGGTCCTCCCATCCCCATTCAACTTCCTCTGTCTTCACTAGGATTTTTAAATTCAGTCTTCATTCTTCAAACATTTACCCTCAGTTTACAAAAACAGCTCAAAACATTTCCCCCACGATTTTACTTTTGTCTCGTTTACTGGAATGTCTTTCATTCTTCTCCCTTCTGTCAATGTCATAATTATGAATGAGTAGTCTTCATTCACACACTCCCTCTCATTTGCTCTGTGTTGGGCGTCCTTGTCAGTTCTGGTGATCAGCGGCAGTGTGACAAGGCTGTGTTCCTCTGGATCCTCTAGTGTGGCAGAGGTAGCAACAGTGTGGGTGGTCATAGAATTATAGCTGAAAAGGAGCATGTTCACATGAGAGTGTGCAACCTAAGAGTATCAGGGAAGGCAGAAATCCCAAACCAAGGTGTTGGCAGGGTTGGTTCCTTCTTGGGCCTGAGAGGGAGACACAGTTCTGTGCCCCTCACAGCTTCTAGTGGTTGTCGGCAATCCTTGGTGTTCTTTGGCTTATGGTTGCATAACTCCATTCTCAGCCTATCATTGCCCGGTGGTCTCCCCTCTGTGTGTCCGTGTCTTCAGATGGTGTTCCCCTCTCTGTGTTTGTCTATCCCTGCGTCTCTTCTCCTGTTTTTGTAAGGACACCAGTTGTATTGGATTAAGAATCCACCATATCGCAGTCTGCAGTGACTGCCCCCTGCCTCACCCAAAGTTCTTGTGCTGCTGGTCCAGGAATGAGTTTTGTAGGGGCCACTGTTCAACTCAGTACACTAGTCATTGGAACACCTAGTGCCTCCACTGGAAAAATATGACCATTGTTTTACAGTTCTTAACTATTGTTTTTTACTGAAAAAATTTTAACAAAAATTTATTTTTATTTGAAAGGCAGAGCAACAGAGGGAAAGAGATCTTCCACCTGCTGGTTCACTCCCCAAATGGCCACAATGGCCAGTGCTGGGCCAGGCTGAAGTCAGGAGCCAGAAACTCCATCTGGGTCTCCCCTGTGGCTGGCAGGGGCTCAAGTACTTGGGCCACCTTCGGTGGCTTTTCTAGGTGCATTAGTGGGAGTAGAGCAGAAGGGATCCAGCCAGCACTCTGATATAGAGCACGGGGGTCACTAGCAGTGGCCCCTACTTTTATTTTTTAATTCAAGAGATATGTGCAGAGTTGGAGTGGAGAGAGAGAGAGAGAGAGAGAGAGTGAGAGAGAGAGCTATCTCCCATGTGCTTGTTCCCCATCTCCCAACCCCAATGCCTGCAATAGTGAGGGTGCTGGAGCTAGGAGCTGGGGATTCAATTCGCGTCCCCCCTGTGGATGGCAGGAACCCAACTACTTGCATCATCGCCACTGTCTCTGAGGGTCTGCATTAGCAGGAAGCTGGAGTTGGGAGCCAAGGCTGGGACTCAACTCCAGACACTGCAATATGGGATGTGGTATCCTAACCAGTAGCTTAACAGCTAGGCCAAATGCTGCCTTGAAATGACCACTCTTCATTGCCTCTACCTCTGCTATCCTGGTCCAAGCCATAGGAATTATTGCAACAACCTCCTTACTGTTCTCCTTATTCCTTGAGATCACATTCTACCTTTGCTCAAAATCCTCCCATCTCACTGCAGGTGCAAGTCCGTCCACTGACCTAGAAGACTTGCGTCTGGCCACCTGTCACCTTTCTGACCTCATCTCCCTGTCACCTCTCTGACGTGGCCTCCTTCTACCCTTTTTCCCTTTTCACTCACTCCAAGGGCACTCATTTCCTTGCTGTCCCTCTAACCTCTTAACCTGCTAGGCGTTTGGGTGACTGACCTGGTAAGCCGCCCTCAGATTGCAAAGGCTAGACTGTATTATTTCCTGCAGAATAGTCTACACTTCCTTTGTTTTTCTCCTTCCTTAGAACTTTTCTCTCGAAGAGTTTAGCCGTTCATTCATTCACTTGATATGCATTTGCGGAGGTACAGCAGGGAGTCAGAATTAACCTGGGTTTGCATAACCTGCTGGCCCCAAGCTGTGTGCCAAGGGACACTCCAGTCCCCAGCCTTGTTCCTTTTTTTAAAGATTTATTTATTTATTTGAAAGAGTTACAGAGAGGCAGAGGCAGAGGCAGAGAGAGAGAGAGAGAGAGAGAGAGAGAGAGCAAGAGCGAAGAGCGATCTTCCATCCACTGGTTTATTCCCCAGATGGCCACAACGTCCAGACCCAGGCCAATCCGAAGCCAGGAGCCAGAAGCTTCTGGGTCTCCCACACAGGTGCAGGGGCCCAAGGACTTGAGCCATCGTCTACTGCTTTTCCAGGCCATAAGCAAAGCACTAGATCGGAAGTGGAGCAGCCGGGAATTGAACTGGTGTCCATATGGGATGCCGGCACTGCAGGTGGTGGCTTTACCTGCTATGCCACAGCGCCGGCCCCTCCAGCCTTGTTCTCGACAGTGTCTGAGAGAAGCAAAGACCTGCAATCAGGGCTTCCTCCCCCCATTGCAGAGAACAGGCTCGACCCACGATGAAGCTGAGTTAATTGGTGCCAGGAGGTTGGAGTTCAAACATCAGTGAGGTGGCTATGTCGCCTTTCAAGATCCCAGCTGTGAGTGAGAATAGTTAGGCCTAAGGCCAGCGCCATGGCTCACTAGGCTAATCCTCCGCCTTGCGGCGCCGGCACACGGGGTTCTAGTCCCAGTCGAGGTGCCGGATTCTGTCCCGGTTGCCCCTCTTCCAGGCCAGCTCTCTGCTGTGGCCAGGGAGTGCAGTGGAGGATGGCCCAAGTGCTTGGACCCTGCACCCCATGGGAGACCAGGATAAGCACCTGGCTCCTGCCATTGGATCAGCGCGGTGCGCCGGCCGCAGTGCGCCGGCCATGGCGGCCATTGGAGGGTGAACCAATGGCAAAGGAATACCTTTCTCTCTCTGTCTCTCTCTCTCTCACTGTCCACTCTGCCTGTCAAAAAAAAAAAAAAAAATAGTTAGGCCTGGAGAACTCTATTTTTGTGAGCCCTGTCCCTTCCCTGGGCTTTTGGGTATGGATCACAAAGAGGCGTTTCTGTGTGGCTTCCCTGTGATCCTGCATCCGGGAAGCGGAGAGCTGGTCAGGGCTGGAAGGCACTCTCCTGGGCACGGAGAGCCCTCGACCCTTTCTTTCACGCTGGTAGAAAGTGAGCTGACAATTGCATTTGACTTTGCCTTTCTCACCACTTGCACTTCACGTTTTATTTACTAAAACCCTGTATCAGCCTCATGGAATGAATTAGAATTAATGAAAAAATAAATTACAGACTTTTTGTTTATCATATAGACATTTTTAAAGGAATGCGATTTTTAACTTGCAGATAACACAGCAATCCACACTAACTGCTAAGTGCTTTTAAGCTGACATTCGTCTAAGCCTGCTTTAATGAACAGATAACTCATTTATAATTAGCAGTGCCAATTAATTGGCATGCAAACAATTAGAGTGATTAAAGTGCTAAAGTTCTTAAGAACAGTTTTTCCTAAATAGGTTATAGACAAACTCTCCTTGACCCAGCATCTTGTTTACATGATTAAATTGCTGAGGACTCTTTCTTTGTAGACAGCACAGGAGGAAATTTTAACTCCGCTTTGGTCAGCTCTCCCTGAATTGGAATTCGTGATGGAGAATTTATCGGACTCTGGTTTGCCAGATCAACACTTTTTCGAGCTAGTAAATTATGTATGTGGTGGGCTTCCTGTGTATTACTCCTCGTTCTCCACCCCCCCCCCCGCCCCGCCCCGGCCAAGGCCTCAGTAAACTTGAAGTGGTCAATATCCCACCCAAGTCACTTTTCTGCTAAAATCTTCCTCGTATTCTAGAAAAACGGATGGAAGCCTGTGGGGTTTTGCTGGCTTTATTTTATTAGATAAGTAAAAGTATACTCATCTATTTATGGCGTGCAACATGATGTTTTGACATATAGATACACTGTAGGATGGCTAAATGAAGCTATTTAACATATGCATTATTTCACATACTTTTGTGATAAGAACATGTGAAATATACTCTCTTAGCAATTTTCAAGTACATAATATATTGTTATTAAGTGTAGTCACTATGATACATGATACATCTCTTGAACATGTTCCTCCTGACCCTCCTCTGTGTTGCTGAAAATTGGGTCCTTTGGCCAGCATCTCTCTAATCCCCATAACATCCAGCCTCTGCTAACTATCACTTTACTGTTTCTATGAATTTGGCTTTTTTTTTTTTTTTTTTTTTTTACAATCTACATGTAAGTGAGATCATGCAGTATTTGTCTTTCTGGGCCTGGCTTATTTCATTTAACATAACGTCTTCCAGGTTCACCCATGTTGTCACAAACAACAGGATTTCCTTCTTGTTTTTAAGGCTGAATAGTGTTCTATTTTACATACTCATAGAAGGCATGTTTTCTTTATTCATTGTAGGGTCTTATTTTAAGCGGCTGCAGATTATTTGGCCGTTCCTTCCATTGGAGTCTATTGGAGACTATGTCCTCTCTGTTTGAACAGGGTGGGCTTGTGACTTGTAACCAATAGAATGTGCTGGAAACGACACTGTGTGATTTCAGAGAATGCAGTTCCTGCCTTGTCCATTGGGATACTTCCTTCTGAGCTCTGAGCTGCCAGAAAAAGAAGCATTCAGCCCCCACGTAGGCTCCCACGCTGTGAGGAAGCCCAGAGCAGGTGGAAGGGCCCATACACAAGCTCTGATTGACAGCCTCAGCTGGGATTCCCAATAGTGGCAAAGGGAGTTTTCCTTTGTTTGGTGATTGAGAAATTGATTAATGGGGATTTGAGTACTATTTGGTTCCTGGGAGAGCCTTCCCAGAGTTCATTGTAATGCTTATACTTACTAAGTAAATTTGTAAGCCATAGAGACCAGATATTAAGCAGAACCCACTGACGCACTAGGTGGGCTGGTCTGTGGCGCAACCTCAACTCTGGAGAGAAAGATCCACCCCTTCCTTGCCTGGAGGTATGGTTACTCTCTGGAGGGGCACATTTGCCATAGCATAGGACTGTAGCACTTTGAAGAGCCAAAGTTAAAAAAAATTAATATAATTTAAAAGATTATTTATTTGTTTGAGAGGGAAGGAGAGAGTGATGGTGAGAGGGCTCTCATCTGTTGATTCATTCCCAAAATTCCTGCAATGAGCAGGGCTGGATCCAGGAGCCAGAAACACAATCCAGGTCCCACATGGGAGGCAGGAATCCAATTACGTGGGCTATCACCACTGTCTCCCAAGTATGCACTGGCAGGGGAAGCTGAAGTCAAGAGCCAGAGCCTGGTGCAGGACGTGGGCACTGCAATGTGGGACACAGGCACATTGAATCCTAGGCTAAAAGCCCACTCCCTAAGAACACTTTTAAAAGTTGTGCACCTTCTCCCTAGGAAAATGAACATGCTCATTCCCCCACAACATTTTGCCTGCATTTTTTGAGGGTTCCTAGTTGCCATAAACACAGAGACCTTGTTAAAGAAGCCCGGAGGAATTAGAATACTTGCAAGGTTGTCGTTTGTGGCTGCCCATAGTTCACCATGCAAGGGGAAATCCACACTGTGGCCCAGGCTCTGTCCTTACGGTTTCATGTGTCTTAAGTTATCCAACCCTCAGGAGAGCTCAGTAGATGAGAGCTTCATCTCTATTGTGAGGCTCACAAGAGTTAAGTGATTTTTCCAAGGCCTCACAGCTAGCAGGGCCTAGGTTCGAGAGATGCTAACATCCAATGTTTTTCCATGACTTTTCTGTTTGTGTTGGTTGAAACCTACTTCTCCAAACAGATCACGGCTGAAGGACTTGCTAGTCCTAGGCTTGCTGTTTTAAATTCCATAGCCCTTCTCCTCCTCTCTCCCTGTCTGCCTCTGACTCCTGTGGCTCTTAGAGTATAGGCTGGGTGGGGGAGAGAATGCTTCAGAGCAGCAATGGCGGGAACAAGGGATTCAGAGTCCGAGGGCTTGATCTGGAGTCTCCTGTTCCTCCTCAGACCGTAACTCCAACATTTATCTAGCACCTAACAAAGAGCTTTTTCATTTGGTAATCAGGGAGGCAGCTAAGACATGTCTATATCCATTTTACGATGGCAGACGCAGAACTTTCTTCCAGGAAATTGTCTTCTGATTCTGGTTCCAGATCTTTTCCCATTACCTTTCGGCTGCCTCCCTCCCTCGGAGAACAAGGTTAGAGATGCCATTCTGGGAAACTGAAGCGTAAGAATGGAAACACAGTGGCTTAGAGCAGTAAGTCATAAGTCATTGTGATGGGAGATGGCTGTCCTTGCTCATGTTCCGGGCAGCAGCCATTGCAAACGTAGCCAGTGTAGAACAAGCAGTAATCTAGGAAATTGTAACGTGAGATCACATAACGGCAGTGGCTTTTGAATGATAAGGCAACTGATAAGGACTATTGAGAAAGGAACACAGGAGACCAGGAATTTGAAAGATTTCCTCCATCACTGCTGAAAGGAGCGTGATCTGACTCCAGATGACCTGTGCTGGTTCCTCAGACTGAAATATCCCTGCAGTGGAGGAAGGCAATTCATCAAGCACCCGAGCTGGAAAGTAATTCTCTGAAAGAATACCCAGCTGCCCTGGCTCCTGTTCTCTGCTCACCCAGAAGAGAACTTAGCAATTTGGCTCTCTCAGTGCTGATGGCCGGCCTGGATTCTCAGTGAAGACCCTCCTGCAGGGAGCTAATTTGGGATATTGGCCTATCAATCACTCTCTGGTGAGTTCGGCTCCCACAATTCAATCTCTTGTTGCCTGATTCCTTCTGCTGGAACTCATACAGATCCCGAGCCTTCTCAGATGCTGGTGCAGTCACCGTTGAGAGCTACTCAACTGGGTGAGGTAGGATCTTTCTCATACAGGGCTTTGAGAGTAACAGGCACTGTAGACCTGTTTTATCTAGGAACTTGGCATGGCCGCCGAGTCCTAAAGCTTCAAAGAACACAGATGTTTCAAAGAACCTGGGTGTGTGTGTGAGCAAGAATCTTGCAGAAGCAGTTCTAATTACAGTCTCGATTTGAAGCCTTCAAACTCACTGGAGCCCGATTAGGGATGGGGAGGAGCTCCCTACTATCAGTGGGGCTCCCTTGTGCCTAGACTGTCATGAAGATTGTAAGGAAGGAACTCACACAGGAAACATGAAGGGGCAGAGAAGCATCTCGGGAGGCAACTGGGCAGTATATCATTTGGGCAACAACTGGTCAAGCTCTAGGGTAGAGCTTGGCACAGAGGGAGGAGCAACGGATGCCCTCGTTTGCTTGGTGGTTGGGAAATTGATCAATGAGGATTTCAGCAATATTTGGTTCTTGGGAGATCCTTCCCAGAGCTCATCACCTAGCCTTGGCAAAGCCCCTTCTCCATTGTTTCAATTGATTTTTGTTACTACAACAAAATACCCAAGACAGACTACTTGTGAAGGAAGGAGGTTGATTTTGGCTCACTGTTTTAGAGGTCCATGGGCCAAGGTTGGACAGTTCCACTGGTTTGTAATCTGGTGATGGTGTTTGTGCTGGCCGAGTCCCAAGGCACCACAGAGCAGTACATGGTAAGAGGGAGTGTGGGCAAGAAAGGATTTCATGGTGAGACGGGAAGAGAGGGAGAAGGACTGGGCCCAACGCAGGTTTTTATAACCAACCCTCTTGTGAGAACTATCTTCCTAGGGTATGCTTCCAATGACCTAAGGACCTCTTACTAGGCCCACCTCCTTAACCCCATGATTGGGTTAACTTTTTGTGCTGTTAGTACCATTTACTGGGGACTTTGAGGTTCAAACAGCTACATGAGTTCTGGAGCCAAATTCTTTTAAAGGTTTATTTATTTATTTGAAAAACAGAATTACAGAGGGAAGGAGAGACAGAGAGAAAGAGAGACTTTCCATCACTCCCCAAATGGCTGTTATAGCCAGAGTTGGGCCAAGTCAAAGCCAGAAACCCAGAACTCCATCTGGGTCTCCCATGTGGGAAGCAGGGGTCCAAAAACTTGAGCCATCCTCTGCTGCCTTCCCAGGCACATTAGCAGGGAGCTGGATCAGAAGTGGAGCAGCTGAGACTCAAACTGGTGATCTGATATGTGTTACCAGAATTGCAAGCAGTGGCTTAACCTTCTTCACCAAAACTCCAGTCCCATAGGAGACAAATCTTGTTCAAATCATTAACACCCATTATGTTCAACTTCCTGAGATGGCATGGGTTGAGGGTAGATCCCTAATCAGTGTGTTGCGCTCTGAAACTCTGTGATGAAGAGGATACAAAGTGAATAGACTCAGGATTTTGGCTCACTGGGAATTGGCAAGGCAGACAGACAGGGGAGAGGTAGAAGCTGGACTGCCCGACTGCTAAGGCAGCACCTTACACGGTGTCCTGATGTTTGGTGAGCACAGGCATAGTGGAACAAGAGAATATGTCACCTGGTGGCTGAAGTTGAGTGGAAGTAGGTAACATGTAAGGCAGAAGGCATCTGTATCAGTCCTCCACACCATTCATCTGGGTTCAATGAGATAATATACCATAGTACAATCTTCATACTATGTCTGATGAATGCTTAACAATGATCCCACTACCACCACCACCACTGCCGCCACCGCCACTATCATCTTCCATAGTACTTTATGCCTGTGTCCAGGTAGCATTCTCCAATAGTTTGTTCTATAAATTGTAGCAGATTGTACAATAGTGTACTCAGTCCAGTGTTGGTCCATGGTAGAAGCTGAGTCCTTAGAGCTTCTCAGAGCTAGGAGAGCCCATGGAGACCAAGCATTGTATACTCAAGATCAAGGCCAGGCAACCATCATGCATATGCGAATCAGGATGATGCCGGATAAGAGGCAGAGTGGAAACTGTGGAGACCTGGCGAACTTGGGCCCCATCAAAAGGAAGATAGTTGCCAGGGGGACATGCGGGCCCAGGGATTCCAACTGTTCTGGATTATTTAACAGAGACTGAAATCGGGATCTTAAAGTGAAACTGTACAGTTTAAAAATATGGTAAGCCAACCTAGATGTGTGTGTAGACTGTGTGGGAACTACTAGCTCTCAGTCTATGGTAATTCTGTCTGAAGCAGGAATCATCTCTGTATTTGTCAGTTATCATTACTATAACAAAATACCTGAAATAAGCTGGTTAGGAAGGAAAGAGGTTTCTTTTGGCGCATGGTTTTGGAGGTTCACAGTCTAACACTGGTGTGCCTAACTGGCTCAACCTCTGGTGAAGGCATTCTTGCTGGCAGAGTCCTGAGGCAGCACAGAGCATTGGGAGGTGAGCGAGGGCATTTGTGTGTCTATGTCTCTCCTTCTAAAGCCACCATAACAACCTAATCCAATCCAATAACTTCCCAAAGGCCCCACCTCCGAAAACCTAAGTAGATTAAGTTTACATCCTATTAGTACCATTAACCTAAGGTTTCAGGGACCAGCCTTTTAACACATGGGGCATTGGGGGACATGTAAACTAGTATTCAAACCATAGTACCCTCTATGGCCCTCTGGCCCAAGGTAGTCCAGCAAAATCCCATGGGGTGATCTGAGTTTCCTTTCTTAGTCTTACCTCTCTGGTAGTGTTCTATGTCCCCGAAGTCGCAAACGTGGAGCAGGGCCGGGTCAATTGGTCCATAACTACGAGGGCTGCTGTTGCTTACCTGCTGCCTCAGCAATAACTGGATTAAATACAAATCCTTGCCCTTCACCCAACATCACCTACTCCAGGTCTGAATATGAGCCACTGCGGGAGTTAGTGTGCCTTTGGTTAACATCCTGTGGTTGGCACAAGTCAGTGCCTAACCTCATAAGCCCTACAATCACTCCTACAGGACTCTGTGTTAACTAGGACTCTGTGTAAACCCTAGGCAGGGCTAAACAATAAATACAGGGCCAGCTACATGGATAGGGAACTTGGGCAGTTGAATATAGCTTACGTCTTGCTCTCTTGAAATTCTTAAAGTTTTTTTTTTTTGAACAAGTGTGTGTGTGTGTGTTTTCATTTTGTGCTAGGTCCCACAAGTTATATAACTGACTTGAATGAATGTGATCAGAGTTGGAACTATACTGCAAAAGTATATATTTTTTGGAAACCTCCTACCTCTTGATTAATTTGTGCTTTTGTGTGAATCGAGGCAATGCCCATGGAAACCAGGGAGCTGGAAAATGCGTTCCTGACCATTATAGTAATGGGAGATTCTTTACTATCTTGTGGTGAGTGGAGAAGATGGGGGAAAGGTCCACTTCCTGTGATGTGACCACGTCCAAAGACTTTGCTCTCTTGTCTCAGTTGCTGCATCAGCATTAGCTAATAGGCAGGAGAGATGCAGGTAGGCATGGAATTAACTGTGGGAATGGTATGGCGCTGGAATTAGTGAAGTCTGAACAACAGACAATATCCCACTGGGAGGAGACCCAGACATTTCCCTGGTCACTTGCAGGTTAACAAAACTCTAGAGTAGCTGAGTGAGTGTGTGCTGGACAAAAGGGGGGTTTACTGATGTATCTTAGTTCTGCAAGATCAAAACACGGGTCGCTGAAAGGCTATGACAAAGGTCCCTCACTGGGACTGGAGCTGTGGTGCAGTGGGTTAAGCTGCTGGCAATGCTGGCATCCCATATGGGTGCTGGTTTGAGTCCCGGCTCCTCCATTTCTGATCCAGCTCTCTGCTATGGCCTGGGAGAGCAGTAGAGGATGACCCAAGTCCTTGGGCCTCTGCACCTGCATGGGAGACCTGGAAGAAGCTCCTGGGTCCTGGTTTCAGATTGACACAGCTCTGGCCATTGCAGCCAATTGGGAAGTGAACCAGCATATGAAAGACCTCTCTCTCTCTCTCTCTCTCTCTCTCTCTCTCTCTTTTTCTAACTCTGACTTTCAAATGAATAAATAAATCTTTAAAAAAAAGGATTAAAAAAAACCCATAAATTAAATCCAGTTCTGTTACTCCCTTATTTATTATACATATGGCTTTTGCAGAAATCTCAAGTGTGGGACTTTGGGTACAGTGGGAGAGTTAAACAGCCTTAAAAATAAGAGCTTCCTCTTCATGCTTTGGCTCTAGACTTTTCGCAAAGGGATTAGGCACTGCAGCACAGAACTTGCTCTTACAGAGGAAGTTCAAGTGGCTGTGGTAATAATGATCTCCCTTAGGCACAGATGGTTGTGGATCGAGAGTTTGCAAAGTAGCGAGGATGGCTGACTGATGGCTGTAATAAACTGGGTGGCTGGTGTGGTGCAGCAGGCTAAGCTTCAGCTTGGGAGCCTACAGCCTGCACTGGAGTGCCTGGGATCAGTGCCTCTGACTGCTGACCATCCGACTTCCTTCAAATGCATCTGGGAGGCAGCAGATGATGGCTCAAGTGCTTGGGACCCTGCCACCATTGAGGGAGACACAGATGGAGTTCCTGACTTCTGGCTTTGGCCTGGCGCCATCTGGCTATTGCAGGAATTTAGGGAGTGAACCTCTCGCTCTCTCTTTCTGTCTCTCTGTCTCTTTAAAATAATAAAAGTGAATAAATATAAGAAATAACCTATCAACCTGGGCTCGATAAAAAAAAAAAAGGCAAATGTTTCCCTGGATAATCATTCCTCCCTTCCCCAAGCTCTACCACCCAGATCTGTGAGGCTGGAACTACATTAACTGCATAGATGAATTTGGGAGAGTTTTGACATCTTTACTAGAGTAAATTCTCCTACCCAGGAACATAAGGTGTTTCTCAGTTGATTCAATTCTTATTTTTATGCCCTTTGCTGAAATTTAGGGTCCTTTTTATTTAGTCTTACAGATTTCTTGTTAACATTGTCTCTGGATATTTCACATTTTTTTTCCAATGCTATTTTTAAATGTTCTCCTTTTTTCATTATATTTTCTAACTAGTCAACTAATTCTACTGGCATATTGGAAAACTATTTTTATATATTTACTTTCTAATTGCTACTGAACTCTCTAATTAGTTCTTATAATTTTATGTCTTTGGTAAGTAATTATGTAATACAATGCATTTAGTCATATTCGGCATAAAGGCTGCAGTACTTTCTCCAATACGCAGTGTGTAATTTGCAGGATAAATGCTGCAAATATTTTCTCCAGGGTCAGAAACCACTAATTGATCTTGCCACCTTTTCCTATAGATGCTGGCTGCAGTCAATCCACGTTCTGCTGGAAGATAATCCCCATCCATGGTGTGTGATGCTGTGCACATGTTCTGAACCGTAGATTCACTGCTTGTGGTTCTGAGCTGTCCTCTCCAGATTGCTGTCACTTTCACAAGCACAGGGAAGATTCTGTTTCCCCGAACTCAGGTTTCTTCTGTAGTGAGTCTCCTTGCACGGGCTGGTATGCTCTGGGCCTCTTCGCATCACCTGATAGCAATGGGGGTTCAGGGAAGAGGTGCAGAAGTTTTGGCACTCTGGCTATTGCTACTTGTATAAGTAACTTTTGACTCTTCATGTCTGACCCAGGTCTTGTGTATCTCATTAGCATTCGTGAAATCGTGTGAGGGTTTACTTGTTAGCTGGCAGGTAGAATAAAGACATTCCCATTTCTTGATAGCTTCAGTGAATAGGATGGGATGCTTACAGCAACTTAGCTTTCTGAAAGAGAAGAGATGAGGACCTCATGGGCTTATTAATAGTATTGGGGGTGTGTGCTATGGCGTAGCAGGTAAAGCTGCCTCCTTCGGTACCAGCATCCCATATGGGCACCGGTTCGAGTCCTGGCTGCTCCACTTCATATCCAGCTCAATGCTTTGGACTGGGAAAGCAGTAGAAGATGGCCCAAGTCCTTTGGCCCATGCACCCAAGTGGGAGACCCAGCAGAAACTCCTGGCTCCTGGCTTCGGATCGGCGCAGCTCCTCTAGCCATTGTGGCCATCTGGGGATGAACCAGCAGATGGAAGACCTCTCTTGCTCTCTTTCTCTCTCTCTCTGAATCTGCCTCTCTGTAACTCTGCCTTTAAAAATAAGAAATAAATCTTTAAAAATGCTTTAAAAATAGTTTTGGGGGGGAAATCTATGAAATTGGTAGCAAACATGTTCATTGGATTATACAGTCAATTGGGCAATAAATGGTCCTCCACTTGCTTTAGGGTCCATTAGTAGGAAGGAATTGGGAAAATGGTTGCAGACCAGGAACCAAGTTCAAAGACAGAAGCCTAAAGAGCCTCCTGATTGTTACTAAGTCTCCCCAGGCAGAGAGACTGTCTCATCAATCAATGCAGTGGCCAGCCTCAAGACAGGCCCACTGTGAGTTAGTACTAAGGTGTGTTCTGAGTGGGAACAAGGTTCCACTCCTTTTAGAAACAGAAGCAGAAATGCACATCTGTGTAGAACATGAAACAGGGGAACTTTTTGAGTGCCCTGGGCTATAATAACCCAGACTTCGGCCACTTGGGAGATGAGGGTAAGTGTGTTAAGGAAGATAGCAGGCTCAACTTGTCCTGCAATCTGTCATGTCGATTTGAGATCCACTGGGGACACGAAGGAAAGGTCCCAGAGGATTCCTCCTTTTTCTTCTGTTTTATTTTGGTAGAAAGCTCTGTCTGCCTTAAAGGAGCTTTGGCCCTCTTGGAAAGATTTTCCTGAGAAATACAAACTCCTGCAGGAAACCATAGTTGAGGCATTGACTAGTATTTGGGCTCTAGTTGTTCTGGATTGGCTTGACAATGCTAATGAAAATGACCCACTGGAGAATGAGAAATGGAACCAAATAAATCTAGATAAACTCTTGTGACCAACCCTGCTGCCCTGGCAAATCCCTTTTAGTTCTCATGTTGAAACTGGACAAGATTTTAAAAGCATGCTCTGTTGGTAATGATGTAGCACAAGGATCAACAAACTTTTTCTGCAATGGACCAGAGAGTAAATATTTTAGGCTTAAAGGCTGTGCTGTCTCTGTTAGAAATTACTGAGCCCTGCTACTATAGCTTGAAGGCACCACAGGGCAAGCGTACATAAATGAGTGCATGTAACTTTGTTCCAATAAAACTTTATTTACCAAAGCAGGCAATAGGCTGGACTTGCTTCCTAGGCTCTAGTGTGCTGCCTCTGGGTATAGTAGATGCTTTGCTTTAAGGTGACAGCCCCAACAAAGTTGCTACTATGTAAACCAAGCCTGAGTCAGCAGGAGGGTGCAAATCCCACGGCTCCAACCAGACAGTGATGTGGGGAAAAAATGGCTGCGCATGAATGGTTCCCAAGACTGAGACTGATGTCATCAACAGCGAGGATTGTGCTACTGCTGCCTGCTACAGAGGGGTAGGTGAGCAGAAAACACCGGAAATTTCAATTGGTTGCGTCATGGATGGTTGCCAAGATGTTCAATATCAAATGTGAGCGATACCACTAAACAGCACGGAGCCATTTCATTTCTTCTTTCTTTCTTTCTTTCTTTCTTTCTTTCTTTCTTTCTTTCTTTCTTTCTTTCTTTCTTTCTTTCTGACAGGCAGAGTTAGACAATGAGAGAGAGACAGAGAGAAAGGTCTTCCTTCTGTTGCTTCACTCCCTTAATGACCGCTACGGCCGGTGCTGCGCCGACCTGAAGCCAGGAGCTGGGTGCTTCCTCCTGGTCTCCCATGTGCATGCAGGGCCCAAGCACTTGGGCCATCCTCCACTGCACTCCCGGGCCACAGCAGAGTGCTGGACTGGGAGAGGAGCAACTGGGACAGAACCAGCACCCCAACTGGAACTAGAACCTGGGATGCCGGTGCCGCAGGCAGAGGATTAGCCAGGTGAGCCACGGCGCTGGCCGAGCCATTCCATTTCTCTGCATTCCCTGATCCCTATGCCCTATCTACCCTGACTTCAGCTACTTTAAACTTCTAAAAATTTATTTGAGAGTTACACACACACACACACACACACACACACACACGGAGAGTAGGGTGGGGAGGGGTTGGTGGGGGAGAGCTGTTATCTACTCAGTCACTCCTCAAATGTCTGCAAAAGCCGGGGCTGCACCAGGCCAAAGGCAGGCGCTGAGACTGCAATCCAAGTCTCTTGTGGGGGGCAGGAACCCAGCCATTTGAGTCATCAGTGCTGCCTTCAGGGTGTGCATTATAGGAAGCTGGATTTAGGAGCAGGGCCAGGACTGAATGCAGCTACTGTGCTGTGGGGTGCAGGTATCGCAAGAGGCATCTCTACCACTGCGCCAAATGCCTGCCTGACTTTAGCTACTTTGAGGAGAAAGATGATTAAAAGTGGGGCTGAGGTCTCCCTATCTTTAAGGAGAGCAAAGGCCATATACATTCATCTGTCTATGCTGCGGAATTTCAGGAACTTATATGACTCTCTAAGATGGGAATGCCCAAGTGATAATCCCACTCGAACCTGCGGGAGAAAAAGGCACAGAGATTCAGATTTTGTGTCTGTAACAGAGACTTATGGAACTTGATATTTTGTCTTGGACATTTTCAGCATTCTTTTTCATACCACTGATGTCTGAGGATTAAGATCAATTTATGTTAGCATGGCAAAGTTTCCACTCTATGCTAGGTGTGTTCCCCGGGTAAACTTACACTCTCCTGCTTTTTGCTGCTGGGCGGTGGAGTGGAATTTGGTGAGTGTGCCTCCACCCTTACCTGCCCACAGCTTTCTTTTTCTTTTTTATTTCTTTTTTCTTTTTGACAGGCAGAGTTAGACAGAGAGAGAGAGAGAGAGAGAGAGAAAGGTCTTCCTTCCGTTGGTTCACTCCCCTAATGGCTGCCACGGCTGGCGCTGCGCTGATCCAAAGCCAGGAGCCAGGTGCCTCCTCCTGGTCTCCCATGCGGGTGCAGGGCCCAAGCACTTGGGCCATCCTCCACTGCCTTTCCAGGCCACAGCAGAGAGCTGGACTGGAAGAGGGGCAACCAGGACAGAACCGACGCTCCAACCGGGACTAGAACTCGGAGTGCCGGCGCCATAGGCGGAGGATTAGCCAAGTGAGCCGTGGCGCCGGCCCACAGCTTTCACTATATAGATGCTGTCCTGTTGGTAAGGGTTGTGGACAGAGTTAGGTTCTGTTGAAATTCATGGGTTGAAGCCCAGCCCCTGATATGGCTGTATTTGCAGAGACAGCCCTTAAAGGGGAGGGGGTAATGCAGGTTCAATGAGGTCTTAAAGGTGGGACCCTAACCCAATATGACTGATGGCCTTATCAGAAGAGACCAGGGACGTGCATGCACAGCACAGAGGCCATAGTGCAAAGGGGGACATCTGTCTACTGAGAAACCTACCTGCCAACACCTCGATCTGGGAATAGAGCTCTCCAGACCCGTGAGAAATGAGCTCCTGCAGGCTTATCCGCCCCATCTGTGGCATTTTGTTGTTTCAGCGCCCACAGACTGATACTGTTAGCAAGTTGGAGGCCTTGCGAAGGCTCTGATCGCCTTGTGAGCACGCCCCCGGTCAGCAGGGGTGGCTCATGAGCCTCGGGCAATTCTGAGGCCTCAGAAAATCAAGATTTTGCGAAGGAGAAAAAGTTACCGTTTCTTCAGCTCATCCATCATAGCAAAGAAAGGATGCCTGGCCCTGATTGCGCCGAGACTTTCATTGTAGGAGTGGTCCCTAGAGACTCATTCAAATGTCTGAAGAAGCAGCAGCAGTGGATAATGGAGCTCGCAGACAATGCTGGCCATTTCTCCACAGTACAGCTGCCCTTGGTCACTCAAGACGGCTTCCGAGAGGATAACTGACTAGTTATTTAGGCACACTGTGCGGGCCGTTGTCTCCAGGAGAGCAGTTACCCAATAGGAAAGCCGGCACGGAATCTGTCCCTGAGG
Source organism: Oryctolagus cuniculus (assembly GCF_051225735.1). NCBI lineage: Eukaryota > Metazoa > Chordata > Mammalia > Lagomorpha > Leporidae > Oryctolagus > Oryctolagus cuniculus. The sequence continues at coordinate 145,776,895 of NC_142870.1, forward strand.
CTAGCTAAACGGATGGGTCCTGGAAGGCATTCGGGTTAGCCTGGATCCATGGCCCAGGCTTGTTGTGGTTCGCAGCATTGCCCTCCTCCTTGTGGCCCAAGACTGTGCCGTCTGCGCAGTCCTCCTCCTGGGTCTGCAGCGGTGTCTTGGGCGAGTGGACAGAGCAGTACGAAGGCTCGAGGAGACAACAGTGCTTTTTGGGAAGAACGGCTCCCATGTACAGAAGACATTGCAGCATCCCAGGTCAAGCAGGGCTGTTCATGAGGACTTCTGCTTCCCTCCCGGGGCGGTGTGTAGGCAGCAACTCCGCTCCGCCCACCTGGCTCCACCTGACTGGCAGCGGTGCTGAGGGTTTGCACCCGGGTGCACCCTTCCCCCCGCCACCCCACAGTGAACAGCCCGGAGTCTCCTAAAATAAAGTTCCACTAGCCTAAAACCGCAAAGGAAACAGCTTGAGGAATACATCACCTGTAAGAGGCTTCTGCCAATCTCCCCCAGCTGCAATACCTGAGATCTTAATTTTCATGCTAAAGGGCATTTTTTTCCCAGAAATTTGTAGAACATCTGAAGGAAGAGAGAATTTTTAAGCAATCTTCCTCCTAATTAACGTGGCCCATTTTTGAAGAAACAGGGATGATTATCTCAGAGATTAATTAAGATCGTTGAAGGTAATGGCGTTCGGCAGAACCTAAATGCTTCCGTAAATTCCTCTCCTCTGGTTTAGAATGAGCACGTCACGGGCAAAAGGGCAAAGGTCATTGCAGTGACGGAGGTTGTCACCTTTCACAGGTCAAGGGCGTCCTCTCACTTGGCAGCCGAGAGAGGAGGGGACGTCTTCACTGCTTTCACATTCGGCTCACAGAGCGCGCTCCCTGATGGAATGTGAAATCTCGTTCTAATGAATTAGACTTAAACACGAGCTTAGCAGAGCAATGAGCAGAGGGCCTGGCAGTGCAGGGCTCCTCCTGCTGGTGAGATCAGAAACCATCCCGGGAAAGGAGTTATCCAACGCCTTCTCTCAAAGGATTCTGCGGTTCTGAAAGCCATGGGGAGGAATGAGTTCCTACCTTACTAAGAACTGTCTCAGAGCCATTTTTACTTTTAGTTAGGGAGAAAAAGAAGTATTGTCCAGTGGTCCTTAAAAGCTCTGGAGCCCTTGGCCTTGAAGAAGCAATGGAAGGGCCGGTGCTGTGGTGTAGCAGGTAAAGCCGCCACCTGCAGTGCCGGCATCCCATATGGCACTGTGGCTCAGTGGGTTAAAGCCCTGGCCTGAAGCACTGGCATCCCATATGGGTGCTAGTTCTAGTCCCGCTGCTCCTCTTCTGATCCAGCTCTCTGCTATGGCCTGGGAAAGCAGCAGAAGATGGCCCAAGTCCTTGGGCCCCTGTACCCACGTGGGAGACCGAGAAGAAGCTCCTGGTTTCGGATCAGCACAGCTCTGGCTTTTGCAGCCATCTGGGGAGTGAACCAGCGGATGGAATAGACACACTCTTTCTCTGTAACTCTGTCTTTCAAATAAATAAAAAATAAATCTTAAAAAAAAAAGAGAGATACTTGGCTCTTGCAAGCCCATGCATCCACTGGATCCCACAGCAACTGGTTCCCTCTGAGAGCAGGGATGAGACAGGGCTTCTCCGAACCTTCCTAGACGGCTTAGGAGGCAACACTTTAATGTGGCACATTGCTAGATGCTAGTTCCACTCTTCCTTAACAGTGGAGTGAGACGTTCCGGGAGTTTCCAAGAAATGCTAAGGACATGAGTTCTTTGGCAGAGAACTTCATGGTGGCCCATTTTCATGCACCCACCTGCTGGTTCTCTAATGGGACATGGCATCTCACATTGAGGGATTCTCCTCTTGGCTGGGACGGGGCGTGGGGGTGGGGGTCTGGTCATGGTAAGGATGGGAAGACCTGAAGAGATTTTATTTGCTGGAGCTTGTTTTATTTTTCTTCCTCCAACTGCAAAAACAAGAAAATAAATCCCCCACGTATTTCTGAATCTCTTTTCTTCCCTAGTCCTCACATCTCTAAATATATCAAACATGATAATTTTATGAGCAACCAAGTTATACATAATACATTTTATGTTCTTAAATGTATCAAGTGATTTTAGATCTGCAGAAGATACTAAAAAACAGGAACAGATAGTGCCCAATTTGTAAATTAATTTGGGAGTGTAATTTTTTTTCCCCCATGGGTTTCTTGAACTCAGAATGTTTTCTCTTACAGAAACCAAGGTGGCTGAATTCTAAGTATGGGCCACAAAATCCTACAGAGTCCAAAAAGTGCAGTAGCCTTGTCTTTTACTAATCTAATTTTTACTTTTGAGGTTAATGCTTACTGAGCATTTCCCGTGTGCTAACCTGTGTATTTGGTCTACAGACCCTATGTGGAAAGCAACTGGAGCTCAGTTGAGTTGGGTAGCTTGCCCAAGGGCACACAGCATGTATAGGATGAAACCAGGGCCCCAAGGTCCTGCTGATCCCCTGAGTTGGCTGTTTGCACATTTCCCCTGCCCTCCTGATGGGTCTCAGTCACTGGCTGCATTGATGTTTCTGTGGGAAAATGCATTCCAAATTCCCTTGGCAATGCCAAGAGCATATCTCTCAGCCCTGGCAGCTAATGTCCCCCTTTGCCCTTCCAATTTCTTGGCTTTTCAGGGGGAGAGAGCACGAGGGAGTGTGTGTGCAACAATGTAGTGGGTAATAGGTTGGCCTAAAATGAACCTCCACTGTCATTTGCCAGACAGCAGCCTGTGTCCATCTCCAGCCTCTCTCCTCCACTGGTTCCCCTTGGCCCCTCCATCAGCTGGGCGGCAGGTGGAACACACTCATTCCGTTTCTGCTGCTTTTTCCACCACTGACTCAGGCTTGAAAAGAGGGTTCAAGGATTACTCCAATCCCAGCTTGGACCAGAACTTGACTTTGTAAACATCCAATAAAGCCTGGCCTTGAAACAAAAAGATTTCTGATGGTATCTCATCACCTCTGACTCGAAACTCATGGGGTGAGGCCCTTTGTAACCTTTCTGCCCCACCTCAGCTACTTTGCTCCATCTTCCTCACCTGTCCCCAGTCCTGCCACCTCTTCCACTTGGGCCAGCCCCTGCTCTCCATAATGCTTCTGAAAGTGCTGAGAATTTTGCCGAGTCTGTCAGTCAAGCTTTCTCAATGTCTCCAGTTGGCTTGTGTTGCATCCAAGGTGCTGTCACTTTTTTTTTTTAATTTCCTGTTTCCCTTAATGGCAAGTGCCAGCCCACCTGTACCCTTAAAAGTCAGTCTTAACCTCTGGCTGCTCTGAAACTATCCTGTGATGCATCCTTTACTGCTATCATAAAGACCTTGAACTAGCCTCTTGCCTTTGTCATTATTAATATTACATCTTTTCATTTATGGAACTGGAAAGTACTTCAAAGAATTTGGGGGAGAAATGAAATTAAAAGATCAGTTTATTTTAGTGGAAAAAACATCAGACATCTATGCATAATTTTTTCATAAGACACATTTTCCTTGAGCTTTTTAAAGTACCCTCTGCAGTTTGGACCTGGCTTTCTGCTCCTTTCCCTTCCATTTCCTGGATTTCCTCTCTCATTTTCCTGCTTTTCAGTCTTCCTACCTGAGAGGAAAACAAAATTAGGGAGAAGGCAAAGCACAAAACCATGACCACCAGAAGTCGCCGCCATGGATTGGGAGAGAGGGGTCATTTCCGCTCCCCATGGATTTCTGCCCTCTTGTTTCCACAGACATTTGGAAAGTGGCTTAATCCAAAGGAAATGACGTGAAAACCAAAGAGAAAGGCCTTATCGGCATACTTGGTGCTGAAAATGTGCACAATCGAATGTGGGCTTGGCTAGAACTCAGGCAGAAATTGAAGGAAAGAGTGAAACTGTGGGCTCGTCCTTCGAGGCCCATGATGTAGGGATGGTAGGGCTGTGGCGTTCTTTGACAAGAAGCACTGGAGACAGTTTTGGTGAACATGTCCATTTATTATCAATCAAGCACAAGCTTTCATAGGGCAGGCAAAGGGGAGTAGCTCAGGGTAGCAACACTAATTCTATAGGATAAAGCCAATATTGGTGCTGCTATGCTTCTCCAATCAGCTTGAAGGTTACATAGCCTACCTAGCCTTCCAGGTGGTCTTATGGGTCTGGGCTACACGCAGGAGCTGTGTACCTAGCTGACAATTGCAAGTCCCTTCAGCAGGAAGTGGGGTTGGGGAAAATGTGCCCAGGGCTCCTGCCCCCTGCCAGCAGTCAGGTCATGGGTGGGTCTCAGTGTGCTGAGCCCCCAACCAGGGTTTTTCCCAGAGGGCATGGTGTGCCACGCCTTGTTAACCTCCTGCATGGGGTGGGCAGGCACTCTCCCCGCCAGGCACAGGATCACCCACATGAAATGATCATGAAGATGAGTGAGCAGTATCCCCTTTGGGAGTTCAATGTCTCTGGTCTCCAAAGACTTTTGCCATTAGCTGATTAATTCATTCATTAACACCTCGTGGAGCACTGGATATCAGCTCCATATGGCACCAACAGACAGTTGGATTTCTTTAGAAAATTTCTCTCATTCAAAAGCAGGGAAACAGTAAATAATTAAGCTCTAAGCCGTCTTGCTGTGATCTTTTATTGATCAAGGCAGAGATTTGCGAGGAAGAGGGCTTCAGGCACTCACTTGAACCTGACTCTCTTTGTCCCGTGATGACATGTTTCCGTGTGATGCTTGCTCTTATTATAAAGCCTTTAAGGAAGAAAACAAGCCCGTGACGTGTTTATGGCTCACGTCACTCTAGCCGAGGTTAATCGGCCCCATCTCCAAGGCTGAGCATTTTCTCGTGGACTCCCAAGAGGCCAGAGGAAGTGTTATGATGCCTGTGCTGCCTGCTGCCTTCTGAGTCCTGGCTTCATTAAGCTGGGTTTTAATGCCCTTTTTTCTTCCTCCTAATAAAGCTATTAGGACAATGACTTACGATGGGGCGGCTCAGGGAGACCTCCGGGGGATGAAGGTGGGAGCATGGCAGGAGGACCTGCACGTGGATGAAGACAGGGACAGTGGCTGGAGCCTTCCTGCTGTCCCTCCCCACCAGACACCACAAGGGAGGCTCCTAGCTCCATCTCTGCTCATCACCCCAGGCGCCCAGGTGTCCATGTGGGAGTGAGAGCCACTGAGGCAGGCTCAGTGTCTCAAACCTTTCCCTTTCTCTCATCCTGCTCCAGGCCCCTTGGCTCCTGTGTGTTCTTCCACCCCCATTCCTTCTCTTCCTGAAGAAATGACCCACATCCCTGCTCTCTCCCTTCCCACCTGCTGGGCACCTTCCTCCATGGACTCTCACACCTCTCTTCCCACTGCCCCTTCGGGAGCAAGCTCAGTGTCTTCCTTTGGGGGGTTAAATCTGAGTGACACTCAAATAGTATACCTTCTGCTGGGAGACTTGGGCAAGTGTCTACAACCACCTCCCTGGGTTTTTCCCCTGATTCTGTTTCCCCACTTCCCCCTTTGGTGGTGATGGTGGTGGTGGTGGGCATTTATGAAGACGCATGCGCAGGATGCACCACATAAGGACGCACCGCCCACAGGGATATCTTCAAGGTTCCCTGCCTCCGTGGGCCAAGGCCCCTTGCCGTGGCAAAGCCAGGCAGAGTGAGCGGGGACCTGGTCATCTCTCGCACTCACAGCCCCCTCTAAGGCAGTGTCTACCCTGGGGCTCCCCATTGGGGGATGGGGCCATCACAGTCGGACCACTCCCCCAACCCACTCCAGCTGTGGCTCCCTGGTAAACGTCCTGCTGTCCAAGCCCTCAGTGTCTGTTTCCTGGAGTGCCTTCAGAGCATGTTCTTTGTATTCCTCTGTTGCTCTATGTCTTTTTGCTGCCGTCTGAAATGATGGTGTTTCAGAGGCACTGGTCCCAGGGGTGGGGGACTTTTTTTTTCTGCCAAGGGCCATTTGGATATTTATAACATCATTCATGAGCCATACAAAATGATCCACTTAAAAATTAGCCTGCTATAGATTTATTGAATTTCGAGTCCTACCTGCAGGGCCAGACGAAATGATGTCTTGGGCCTTACACAACCGGCGTGCTCGATGGCCCCCTCCCTGGTCTAGGCTCTCTTTTCTTCTGAACACACTCCTTGTTCTTGGGCTATCACCACTACGCTGGTGACATCCAGATCTCGCTCGGATCGTCTTCAAGTCTGGAGGTCTTGGCTTTGCTGACACCTCCACCTGGAAGCCTTGCAAACACATAAAAGGCAAAACTTGCTCAAAACAACTCATCAACTCCAAGTCGTTATTTCCCTTGACCAAACAGCAACAACAGCAAAAAAGCCCTTCTACGCCGTCTGTCTTAGGATGTGGCATCCAAGCCTGTTCTCGCTGGTGACTGTGATTTTAGGAAGTGTTCTCCCACTGTAGTCGCTTGGCCATCGGCATCAGCACCACCCCAGGAGCTTGTTAGCAATGCAGATTCTCAGGCTCCAGCCTCACCTACAGAGGCGTAAGCCAATGGGCCCAGCCGACACATGCGCAGGAAACTCTGTCAACGGCTTAGGCCGCGATCCCTAGCTCCTGTTCCCGCTTTGGCCCTCCCACATGCCTCCATCCTGCTGCTCTGAGCATACCTTTCCTGCTCCTTATGCGGCTCCCTCTGCTAACTGTTGATTGATCTTCAAGAATCAGTGCACATTATCACCTTCTCCAAGAAGCCCTCCCCATCCCTTCCCTAGGTGTATCAGTTGTCCCTGGCCTGTGCTGTCCCTGTCCCCTAAGCTTCACTCTGTCACAGCCCTTATCTCACAGTGTTATAATTGCCTTTTTAGCAGGCTGCATCTCCTGCTAGACTGTGAAGTTGTTGAGAAGAGAGATTGTCTTTCATCTCTGATGCTCCGGGGCCTGGCTCCCTCCAGGTCCAGAGGAGGGGTGCAGTGATGATGTGGTGTGATAGCATCGAGTCCCCTGCCCGGGCTGGGGTTGTTGGGCTACAGGGGCACTGCTGGCTTCCCACAGCAGGTGCGTCCTGCCTCTGCCCACAGCTTTGTGGGTCCCTGGACGTCTACCCTGAAAGCACCGGGGCTGCAGTTTGATCTCACCCTGCCTGTTTCATTTCCGCCCCCCCCACCCCGGGGGGGTGTGGTGGATGCTGGCATGTGCTAATTGGCTGATGACATTGAGTCTGACTGGCCTTGTGAACGTGTGCACAGGCGGCGAACAGAGCACAGTTCAAACAGAATCATCTTGGCAAAGCTTTGATTCTCCCAGCTAAACAGTCTGACGCTGAACTCCTGGGATCTTGGCATCAGTCTGCCACGCTGCTGCTGGCCTTGCCTTGGAGATCGGCGGGGTACGTGGTGGTGGCTGGTGTTGCTGCTGCCGCAGCTGAGTCTTCCCAGCCCGCTTAACCCTGGAAGGCCTCAGTTTGTCCATCGCCACAGTGGGCTTTATTCACTTTGGTCACGTATGCTGTCAAGTGCCTTGCTGGGTAAGTCTGATTTGAAAGCCCAGAATGTTAGCTCCGCAGCTGGAAATGCAGCAACGCCCGGGGAGGCCTGGGGAGCAGGTGGGGAGCACCGAGAGTCCTAGCAGCAAATGTGGACTGGAGAAATCTGCCTCTGAGAACAGCGGTGCTCCTCCCCTCCACACCCTCCTGTCTTAGCAGCTCCCGCCACTTCCAGTAGTCCAGGGCACATCAGCAGGTGAGGGTGCCTGCCGGAGAGAGCTCCTGGGGGAGGTGTGAGCTCTATGGAGCAGCTTTCCATCCTCGTGAGGCCAGATCTCCAAGCTGCACCCCTCGGGCCAGTGCATCCCCTTGAGTAGTATTTTTTTTTTTTGACAGGCAGAGTGGACAGTGAGAGAGAGACAGAGAGAAAGGTCTTCCTTTGCCGTTGGTTCACCCTCCAATGGCTGCCGCGGCTGGTGCACTGCGGCCGGTGCACCGCGCTGATCCGATGGCAGGAGCCAGGTACTTATCCTGGTCTCCCATGGGGTGCAAGGCCCAAGCACTTGGGCCATCCTCCACTGCACTCCCTGGCCACAGCAGAGAGCTGGCCTGGAAGAGGGGCAACCGGGACAGAATCCGGCGCCCCGACCGGGACTAGAACCTGGCGTGCCGGCGCCGCAAGGTGGAGGATTAGCCTAGTGAGCCGCGGCGCCAGCCGAGTAGTGTTCTTTAGTCTACCTCGGGGGCGCCAGGAGCCTTCTGACAATCTGAGAACGTGGTGGTAATTTGCCCCAGAAAAATGAACCGTTGCCTGTAGGTGCCTATTTTTATTATTTAAATCTCTTTTCAGGTGGCTTGTAGAATGCCCTAGTCTTAGCCAGTAACCCCTAGGGGCCTACAAAGGCTGCAGAGGAATCCCCGCTCCCAGTCACTTCTGGTCGTACTGTCCCCAAAGTCCCCCCCTCCATTGGCCTTCCTCCCTATGCCCCAGGCTGAACTGCTCCCCTCATGGGGCGTATACAGCAGGTGGCCCTGGCCGCAAAGCAGAGCACAACAGATTCTGCGGCCTCGGTCTTCAGATTGGCCCAGGTTCCTGTGCTGGCTTTCTCCCTTGCTTGCTGGTAGCCTGTGGACTGAGTGATGGGCTACACTGAGCATCTGTTTCTGTTTCTGTTTTTTTTTTTTTCTTTTTTTTTTTTAAATTTTTTGACAGGCAGAGTGGACAGTGAGAGAGAGAGAGACAGAGAGAAAGGTCTTCCTTTGCCGTTGGTTCACCCTCCAATGGCTGCCGCGGCCGGTGCACTGCGGCCGGCGCACCGCGCTGATCCGATGGCAGGAGCCAGGTGCTTATCCTGGTCTCCCACGGGGTGCAGGGCCCAAGCACTTGGGCCATCCTCCACTGCACTCCCTGGCCACAGCAGAGAGCTGGCCTGGAAGAGGGGCAATCGGGACAGAATCCGGCGCCCCGACCGGGACTAGAACCCGGTGTGCTGGTGCCGCAAGGTGGAGGATTAGCCTAGTGAGCTGCGGCGCCGGCCCCGAGCATCTGTTTCTAGGCTGATAAAGCGAGCATGAGTACAAGGATTGCTGTGGCAACTCAATGAGAACTTGCATGTCAGGGCCATCCACAGGGACTGGCACTGAAGGGGAACATGTGGCTAGTGTGTGGCCAGGGTCTGTGCACAGTAGGTGTGCAGTTAACACCAGTGAGAAAGAGGAAGAGGGGTTAACTAGGCCATGACAGAGGTGCAGTCATACCCAAATAGGACATGAAGGAAGCAGTGAGAGAGGAGTGGCCTTGCCTGAGGGCCCCCCTGCTGCTTAGGCAACCTGGGTTTTCTCCAATGTTGGAGGGCTGGCCGCTGCACCTCGGGCCTGGCAGGTGTGGACTCAAGGAGATAATGTGAAAAGTGTGGCAGGTGTAGACGCCCCGGCTTTCGAGGGTGCAATGGGTTCAAAAGTAGCCTCTGTCACCTTTCACGGATTCAGTTTCCAGAATGGAAATGTGGGGCTCCTGGTACCTGTATTCCAAGACTCTCGTGCAGATCAGATTAAGCGGAGTATCAGACACACTGAGCCTGTGGCGGATGCTAAAGGAGCGAAAACATTGCTGTAAACGACGAAAGGCCGAGCAGGTGGGAGTTCAGAGAATCAGTGTGGATTCGGCTCAGCCCAGGCCGTAGGTGCCCAGGCCTGGGAATAGGCCCAAGGTAAGGCTCTATGCTGAGACTGCTTTCTCACTCAGTAGCTGGGTGGCCTCGGGCGAGTCAAGTGGCCTCTCTGACTTTGGTTTCTTGATCTGTGGAGTGGAGATAATGCCCCCCATCTCATGGAGCTGCTGTGTAGAGAGGATCAAGTGGGAGGCTATACAGAATGGGTTTAGTGCAGGGTCTGGCACACAGCAAGCGATCAACACATGGTGACTTTATTGCTGTTACTGTCTGAGGGAGAGCACTGGGCCATCCAAACCTTAGATGGATGTGCTTAGGGCTCAGCTTCCCAAGGAATTGCTTTGCTCGGCTTGTGTTATATCATGCAGCCTGGACAACGCAGTGATGGCCTTCGGGTAGTCTGGGGTGGTCTAGGCCTAGAGGGCTGGCCAAGGCATCCTAGGCTCCAGGGACCAGGAGGTCTCCCTACAGCATGCAGGCTGCTAGCACTTGCTTCCTGGGAGAGGCTCCGTGGACATTTCCTACACAACTGCTCCCTTCTGTCGCCTCTCCCAGGACCCCCAGCTGGCTTAGGTTTCCAGGATCAGAGGCACACCCTCCCGGGGCAGGGAAGGGCCGTCTCGGGCTCTCTGCAGCCTCCCGCAGGCCCAGGGTGGCTGTTGGAGTTCGTTCATATTCATCGTTGCTTGGAGCTGCACCTTTTCTCCAGGCTGTGTGGGGATGTGCATCACCATGGAAACGCTAGAGGTGAAATCACTCAAGTGTTGGCAAGCAGTTTCTCTCTGGATCTTGGGAAAATGGAGAGCAGGCTCCTAGTGTCAAAGACAGGAATGATGCCCGTAAAACCACCCGTACGCTCTCAATTCCATTTGGGGAGTTTCCCTCTAAATAAACACGGAAAAATGCAAGAGAAATGTGTTCCGTCTCTAGATCGGCTGCCCCAGAGGGGCCACTTGTAATGAATCTGCCGGTCCTGCCTGGCACTTGTCACCCGCTACATAACTGTAGCTTGGATGACATGGAAAGAAACAGGGTGACATCTCAGAATCTTAGAGCTGTTGTCTTCAGTGGGTGAAGCTGGAGTCCAGCAGTACAGATGTGTGTGCCCGATGGCCATTCCTGGTCCTTAGTCTGAGCTTGGGGGCCAGAACACATGTTGTGAGTGACTATTTGCCAGGCTCCTGGCTGGCTCACAGGCTGCCCTGCCCCCAGGTTTGTGTGGGCTTGGTGCCAGCTCCTCTAGTGACAATGACAGTGAAGGACTAGGCCAGGGGAGGAGAAACAGGGTACTTGGGAGGGTGTGGGTGGTGCTGGGGGTTGGTCTGGGCACTAGGATTGCTTGGTGGACACCTTGGTCAGTTGTGGGGGGTGAGTCCCAGTGTTCCTATGGCTTGGAAAATGCCATGGGTGCGGACCACCTGAAATTTCTTTTTCCCCTTTGAAAGGTTTATTTACTATTTGAAAGGCAGAGTGACGGAGGCAGGGGAGTATCTTCCATCTACAGATTTATTCCCAAATGGCCACAATGGCTGAGGCTGGTCCAGGGGGAAGCCAGGATCCAAGAACTCCATCCGGGTCACCCATGTAAGCTGCCATCTTCAGCTGCTTCTCCAGGCGCGTGAGCAGGAGCTGGGTCAGAACCAGCACTCTGACATGGGATACGGGCATAGAAAGCAGCAGCTTACTCTTCTGTGCCACAGTGCCGCTGTCTGCGGTTGAGTTTGGCTTAGTCTCTGAGTTGCATGATTCTTTCTGCTCTTGTCTTCCTCTGCTAGGTAAGAAAGACCACTGGTAGTAATACTTCTTCCCTCTGTCAAGAGCGGTTTTAAACACAGTGTGTAAACTTTGGTTTCATTCATTCATTCAACAAGCATTCATTGAGTGTCTGTCATGTGTCAGAACTTCCAGCTACTGGCTCTAAACTTTCTCTTTTTATCAGGGTCTTTGATTACTAAGGCAAAGAATGTAAAAATTGTGCAAAATATTTTTATTTACTTGAAAGAGGCAGGTAGAGAGAGAGAGAGAGAGAGAGAAAGCTACCTGCTGATTTACAACCTAAATGCACACAATAGCTAGCAGCTGGTCTGGCTGAAGCCAGGAACCACAAACTCAACTGGGGTCTCCTACATGGGTGGCAGGGACCCAGGTACTTGAGCCGAGTACCCCTGCTGCCTTCCAGGGTATGCATTATCAGGAAGCTGGAATTGGGTGCACAGCCAGGACTTGAACCCACACCCTCTGATATGGGACGCAGACATGCCAGGTTGGGTCTTAACTGTTGTGCCAAGTGCCTATCCCTCAAAGGATGTTAAGATGGATAGACGGATACATCCTGGTTTGCCTTCCTTGAAGGTAGGCACGATGTTTTACCTGGCAAGGTGAGAAGAGAGGGGTTCACATAGACGAACTCCTCACCTCTAACGCTTCACAGGGTTGTTGGAAGCCCCAGCCCTGTGCCCCGTCGGGTAGGCTCCCACTCCACAGTAACTATAGCTACTCTTTCCAGATCCTTCAACCGAGCTGGTTGGTGGCTCTGAATGTATTGAGCTTGGTTCAAACCATTGGCGAGCCGAGTTCCGCAGCTGCCGCGAGGGCTCCTGTGATGTGAGTACTGTCCTCACTCTCCTTTCCACTGGTTGCCAGGCCCCGTGAGTTACCGGGCGTGGAGCTGGCTCTTGAGTGGCCGCCCGGATGATCAGGACAGCAGTGTTGCACTAACTCACCCAGGCCCACGTTAGACATCACTCTGCCCCAGGCCTTGACGTCTGCCAGCTCGGAGGTGATTTGGGGAGCCTGGCACATTCTAAGGAGCCATTGAAATGATGCCACGGAGCGATATTCTTTTTATGTTTTCAAAGGTTTATTTATTTATTTGAAAGGCGGAGTGACAAGAGAGGGAGCAACAGAGAGGAGAGGGCGAGTGAGCGAGTGAGCGAGAGATCTTTCAACATCTTGTTTACTCTCCAAATACCCACAACAGCTTGGGCTGGGCCAGGCAGGAGCCTGGAGCCAGGAACTCCATCTGGGTCTCCCACATGGGTGGTAGGAAGCCAGGCACTGGGGCCATCACGTGCTGCACATTAGCAGGGAGCTGGATTGGAAGTGTGAAGAAGCAGCCAGGACTCGAACCAGGCACTCTGAATTGGGATGTGGGTGTCCCTAGCAATGGTTTAACCCTCTGGCCATGACCTACCCCCAGAGCAGTCATGAGTCTTGGAGAATTTGATGGAAACTCTGGGTCTTCTGTCTAGAAAAACACACCGCCCACATGTGGGTGCGGTGTTTTGCAAAGTATTGGTGAGGTCTCCAGGGACTGGGAGCCCTCGCCTGCCTGCCCTGGTGGGGGGCCGTGCACCCTTTCTGGGGAGGCGGCTCCAGGCAGCCTCCCCTCCCTTGGCCTCAGTGAAGTGAGATCCGAGCATTTTTCTCATCAAGCTCAAATCAGCCGTGTGAAACCTCAGAGGGCCCTCTCTCTGCCGTCCGAGTCGGCTCCGTCTGAGCAGTCCTACAGGTTCTGCACCGTAATCAGTGTCATTGGGAGTCTGCCGAGGTTGTGCGGCACTTAATTGGTTCTTTGGAGGAAAATGAGTCACCATCAGGAGTACAGGCTGCAGGGCAGGGAGACACGGAGGGAAAGCTCAAGTGTGCCCTCACCGCGTCTCCCAGGCTGCAGTCTGCGACGCGCCCACTTCTGCTCACGGGGCTCAGAGAGGTGTTCAGAGCCACCGAGACAAAGCATGCTGCCTCCTCTGCCACCCCCACCCCGTCTTCCTTTCTCTTCTTCCTTTTCTGCATGGGGAGCCGTGTCTAGTGGAGGGGGGAGGGGACAGGCCATCCGCTCTGACTGTCAGAGCTGATCACTGCTGACCTTATCAAAACCCGGAATCAATACACTCTCCTCCCCGCAGCCCAGAAAAAAATCATAAGGAGTTTGAACCAAAGCAATTTGAGGAGCAGAATCGCCTGGATCAGGAGGCACGCTGGTGAGCTCATGGCTCTCGGAGACCTCCTGTGCCCTTCCTCACGGTCAAGAGCGGCTAATGCTAATGCCCCCCTAAGACCCTCGTTCAGGACGGGCACTGAGGACGGCAGGAATCTGAAGCAGACTTTGTTAATCAAGCCTGCCTCCTGGCCGGCTGCTAGTCTGAGCTCAAAGTCGCAGGCGTGTTGTGCAGGAGGCCCGTGAGGCTGGGGCAGAGGTCTGAGCCCTCCCCAGGACCCTCCAGGCCTGGCCCTGGAGCAGAGGTCACCCAGATTCCAGCTGTACCATTGGAAAAGCCAACGCATGTCACTGATTAAGTGCCAAGGGGCCTTCATGGTGTGACCGCCTCTCTCTGCTCTTGTCTCTTTGCAAGACTTGCTTTCTTCTTTCCTCTTCTCACCTCACCTCTGTTTCTGGAGGCAGGAAATGGGCAAGAATGAACATCAGAGAAAACAGCTGTGGGTGGAAAGGAAGGGGAGTTAGGTGGGGTTGTCTGATTGTCCAGCAGAGCTAACAACTTTCATGCAAAAGATGAGGGTCATCTCTGGTGTATGTGGGGGTGCTGGGTGGGGGAGGGGAGCCTCCGTCCTCCAGAACATCAGAGGGTGTTCCCTGGTGGGGGTGGAGCCTCAACTCCCTTGGCCATGCCTCCCATCCCTCCTCTGGCCTTCTCAACCCTTCTAAGCTTAGCCCAGTGCTTGGGTGCTGTGCCCCATCCTTCCCCCTGGCATTCCCACCGGCTCAGCTCCTGCAGCAGCCGGAGCCGCTGCAGCCCAGGTGCCCAGGGCTGGCAGAACCGTGAAGCCTCCAGTGGGTCAGGCTGCTGCAGCGCCAGCGTTAATGAGGAGCCTGCGGTCTACAGGTCTGCTCCAAGGAGGAGGCTGGGAGGCATAGCTCTCAGGATCTGCGGCTGCTGATTCGGGGGAGGGGAACGGTCACCAGGAGAGCCAGCAAGCAGCCACAGTGGCAGGTGGGTCCCGGGACGTCAGTAATTGAGGGGAATGCAATGCCAGTGATTATTTTAATCACATGAGTAAATGGAAGGAAACCACTCTTGAATAAGCAATAAGGCAGTGAGGATGGGGCGGCACAGGTAGGAGTTCTCCTCTGTGTGGCTGGAGAAAGTGAGGTGGAGGCAGATGGGACGAGTACCCTGAGCCTCCAGGGTCACCAGCTCGCAGAGTCCATGCCTGTGGTGTCGGAGTGAGGCTTTGCAGGTCCCCGTGCGGGGGAAGGTGCCCCAGCAGCAGGTGAGGCCTCCATGAACCAGCTGTCAGCACTTCCCCGCGGAGCAGCGAGAGCCCGCCCCTTGGCGCGGAGGAGCACCTGCGCCCGACCTCGCTCTTCCCCGCTGCTCCTTCCCACACAACCGGGCTCCGAGGCCTGGGCACCCTGGGAAATTCGCCATGCCCTAGAACCTCATCAGCCCGCGGGCAGGGAGCAGAAATGAACTTGGCAGCACCAGCTGCAGATGGCCCCGGCTTCTAAATAAGCATTTCATTATGCTTGGAACCCAGGGAAAACATGGCTCAAGTTATAGGGAAAAAATAAATGGGTAAGGAAAGGCTGACGTTAAATCCTGCTAGTTGTGCGTGGCGTGTCCATAAAAATAAGCAGGGCTCTCTTTTTAAAGGGCCCGCTGTTAATTAGCCTCGGTGCCCATTCGAGCCCTTGGTCTGGTTATAACGCGGTTCTGCTGTGTGAGGAAGAGGTGGACGGCCCCACATTTTCTTTTTATGCCTACGCCTGTCATGCTGAAATTGGCTCCCGCACTCCCTAACCGTGCTTTATGGACGAGCTGCATCGCTCCTGTTTACACTCGCTGCCCGCTGCCCGCCCCTGGAAGACCCATCCTTCCGCCTTCTGGGGGTCGTGCTCAGTTCCCACTGGCATGGACAGCTGACTCCATTTCCACAAGTGGTGGGTTCTGCCTCTCTCCCTCCCTCCAGCACGGAGTGCCTGGGGGTGCTTCCTGCATGCTCTCCGTGTCACCCCCGTTGGCTTGCACACTTCCTCCTTCCCTGGAAGCAGCCGGAGTCCTGCTGTGCAGGAAGAGGCGTCCAGGCTTGTGGCGCCCAAGCAGGGGCTTAGGCTGTGATGCGGAAAACCTTCTGGATGCCACTCTGGCGTAAGATTGCAGCCGCTCTCCCACCGAGGGACCCTGGCTGAGCCCCTCTGCTGGGTGTGTCTGGGAAGTTCTGGGCCTGGGAGGAAGGATGGCTGCTATGCTCCAGGGTGTCTTGTGACTGCTTCTTTAGGTGTTTGGCTGCATAAGCTTACATTACGTGCGAGGCCAGGTGACCTTAAAGAACCTCTAGCAAGGCTAAGGGCCTCTTATTTTCAGGCTGACTGGGTGCAGAGTCCCAGATTCAGAGCAGCTATGATTGGTGCGGAAACATCCCAGGGCTCCTCCCTAGCATGGCGGCTGCGAGTGTTTGAGCCCTGTTGTGACCCGATGGTTTGCACTGTTTGTGTCATTTCATCTTCATTATTATTATTCAGATTCCGGGCGGTCAGCTGATGGATCCCAGCTTTCCCATCTGAGTTTGAGAGCTGGGTTGCAACCTATCTGTTGACTTCCGGTTCCATTTTCCTACCCTCAATTGCTGTCTTAACAATGACAATGTCCGACTTGCATAGGGGTGCCACCTTCCGTTCCTAGTGACAGGGTCGGGACTTGGGCTTCAGCTGCACTGGAGGCTGGGTGGTCCTTCACCCTTTTAGCTTCTTCCCCTGCCTCCCCTTCCCTTGGGGTTTCGGGTCTTCAGGCTCTGGGTCTCAGTTCCCCAGCTCAGAGACTCTGTCCCCTCCTGTGGCAGTCTTGGCTTTTCTTTCTGGACGTTCTGTGACCTGTGAGGCAGGAGGGCTCTGCCCTGGTGCAGGTCTGTTAGCCCTCCAGAAGCAGCCGCTCTGGGGTGCACTTGCTCTTTCCTGTTCTGTGCAGTGTGGCGACACACATCTTTAAAATATTCATTTTCTGATTCTAAAAGTAATACATGGCAGTTATAGATAATGTGGAAAACATGGAAAAATCATAGAAGAAAATCAAAACTGGGATTTATAGGATTACAAGTATGCAGACATTATCATTGTTATAATTTGAGGTTTTTCCTTCCTGATATATGCACTTTTAGTATAAAGGAAATATCACTTGTAACCTCATTTTACATTTACCAACAGATCATGAATATTTTGTCATCAAATGAATTTCAAAAACATGATTTTAAACAGGTGGTAAAATATCATGGTTTATTTAATCAATTGTTAAGTAGAATATTTTGATGATTCCCGATGTTTTGTTATTATAGATAACACAAATTAACATAGTTGGAGTTGATTCAGTTAGCTTATTGTACGCATCTCTGCTCAGCTTGCCACACCAGACCTTGAGAACTGCATCTGAAAGATGGAAGGGTGGGCGTGTCTTTCAGTGGGTGCTGGGTGCTGGGTGCTGTCCCGGCTGCTTCCAGGGAGGGTCGCCAAGTTTTATTCCATCCGTTGAGGAAAAGACTTGACTGTGTTGGGATCAAGCGATCCAAGTAAATGCCCACCTCTCATATTCACCACTGTGATTTCAACAGAAGTGGAATTAAAAGATGCTTCAGGATTATATGGAAATTCTAGGTTTAGTTTTTTGAAGAGACTCCACACTGTTTTTTTCTTTCTTTTTTTTTTTAAACTTATTTTATTTATTTGAAAGGCAGAGTTATAGAGACAGAGAATGAGGTGAGGAAAAGAGAGAGAGAGAGAAAGAGAGAGAGGGAAAAAGATCTTCCATCTAGTGGTCCAAATGACTGCAATAGCCAGGAGTAGGAGCTTCATCCAGGTCTCCCATGTAGGTGCAGGGACCCAAGCAAATGGGCCATCCTCTGCTGCTTTCCCAGACACATTAGCAGTGAGCTGGATTGGAGGTGGAAGAGATGGGTCTCAAACCAGCGCCCATATGGGATGCTGGCGTCACAGGTGGAGGCTTAACCTGCTGTGCCACAATGCCAGCCCCAAGAAAATGTGACCTAGATGTTATAGAATACTACGTAGCCATAAGAAAGCATTTTTGATAAGGATATGGACGGGAAGGACATTGTATTAAGTGAAATTAGTCAGTCTCTGACAAACACTGCATGATCTCACTTGTAAGTGCAGTCTAAAAAGTTGATCTCATAGAATATGAGAGTAGGAAGGTGATTGCCAGAGATTGGGGAAAGGAGGGAGGTTAGGTGGATGGGGCGCTCTTGGTGAACAGGTGCGTGTGTAGAGTTGGATTGGAAGAACAAGTTCTGGTGTTCCGTGGTGCAGCAGGGCAAATACCATTAGCAATTATGTGTTATAGACCTCCAAACAGAAGAGAGGGTTTTGAATGTACTCACCATAAACAAATGATAGAAGTTCAAGGTGAAGGATACGCTATTTACCAGAGTTGATTGTTACCCAAAGTATACATGAATCAGAAGGTCACATTGTACCGCATAAGCACACACAAATATATGTCAGTCAAAAAATTAAAGGAAGATATTTTACTTGCTCTGGCTGTATAACAATTTAAAACTTAGTAACTTAAGACAAATCTGTTATTTTGTTCGTAATTTTGTGAGGCAGTAATTTGGGAAGGCTGGGCAGTTCTCCCGTGGGGGTCTCTGTTGTCTCTGCTGTCAGATGTGGGCTGGGACTGGAATCACCTGACATCTGGATAAGGCTGGACATCCAAGGTGGCTCTGTCAAGTGCCTGCTGTCATGCTCTCTGCTGCCTGCTGATGGGCCTCTTCTGTGCCTGTGGTCTCTTGCCAGCCCAGTGATCTCGTGGGAGTTAGAATTCTGACCTGGTGGCTGATTTCCCCCAGATACAATGTTCTGAGAGGTGCAGGAGGAAGACACAGGACCTTTTATGAACTTTCAATAGGAGAAATGCAGATTTGAGGCTGTTCAAAAAACTGCCTTAGAGGCCAGCTGTGGTGAAGCAGATGAAGCCACTGCCTGCAGTGCCAGTATCGCATGTGGGTGCCAGTTCAAATCCTGGCTGCTCCACTTCCAATCCAGCTCTCTGCTATGGCCTGGGAAAACGGTAGAAGATGGTCCAAATCCTTGGGCCCCTGCACCAGTGTGGGAGACCTGGAGGAGGCTCCTGGCTCCTGGCTTTGGATCAGCACAGCTCCGGCCTTTATGGCCAACTAGGGAGTGAACCAGTGGATGGAAGACCTCTCTCTCTCTCTCTCTCTCTCTCTCTTTCTCTCTCTCTCTCTGCCTCTCAAATAAATAAATAAATCTTAAAGAAAAAACTGCCTTAGAAGATGTTTTACATATAAGCATCCACTGGGCAGTACTGGTGATGCATTCACCATCAGCAGCACTCAAATATTTGAAGGTTCAATGTCTAAGGTGTCCGGAGATCATCCTGGATATGTGAATGGCTGTCATTAGCTTTGTGTTGGGTTAATGTGTGTATGCATCATATTTTTAGCACTATAATGAAACATGTGAGTCAATTAACTTTATAAAGAGCAAAGGATTACTCAGCTTACAGATTTAGAGGTTCAGGTTCATGGTCAGGTGGTTGACCCTGCTGGTTTGGTCTCTGTTGGGGGCAGTGGATAGGAATGGCACAGTATGTGAAATAGAAGGGTCACATGGCAAGCCAGGAAGCAGAGAGATTGGGTGAGCCAAAACTCGGGATTTTATAGCAATCATCTCATGAAAACTCAAACAATCACATAAGAACTAGTTTCCTAGGGCGTATGCCCCGTGACCTAACTAACCACTGGCCACCGGGCCTCACCTCCTACAGTTCCACATCTCCCAGTAGAGCCACCCTAGGGATCAAGCCTTTAACACATGGGCCTTTGGGGGTGTACTCACACTAATGTGCAACGATATGTGCATGGGAATATGGGAAGTGTAACTAGTCTGGGGGAGGCACTCATGATTCAGTGTGAATGACAGTTGAGAGTTCAAGGTCTGGGGTGCAGTCCCATCACTGGCCTGGGTCTGATTGGCTGTTGATGCCTAGGCAGCCTTGACATGAGAAGGGTGTTACGAGAGTCCAGCCAGGTTTGATAACACTGGTTTCAGTAGTTTCTGTGGGAAGTAACCTGGAGTCACAAGTGGTTAGCCCACTGGTCCCTTCCATGTCTGCACTACAGGAGCCCCATCCTGGGACTAGGAGGGGTTTCCTGTTCCTGACCACTGGTTTTTAGTGAATGGGCTTTGTTGTAGGGTCTTGTGTATTGATGTCTGATTTGATCAACCCTAAGCAAGGCAGTTAGGAAAGAGTCCCCGAAGGCCCTGGTGGCTACCCGTTTTCATTAGGAACCCAGTGTAGCTCAGGGCATCTGTGCCGCCATCTCCCCTTCAGTGTCATCTTTGGACAGGTGGTCCAGCTGCCTCTCAGGGCCCTTCGGATCAGGATCCTGTCCCTGAGACTCATTGCTTTTCATGATTTCCTGGATCCACATCCACAGTTTTCTGCATGTGTCCCTCCAGAATCTCCCGGAGAGAGGTTAGGAGTAGAGTCCACATCCTGCCCATCCCCTGTCAGGCGTGCTCAGCACCAGGCAGGGCGGCGCGGATCAGAACCTTCTGGAAACGTTTTCAGATAACGTTCAGCCAGTGGTGAAGGGGAGTTTGGCAGGTCCAGTTTGAAATGGTTTTCAGCTCAGCTGCCACCTCCTCACCAAAGCCCTGCTGTGTAGGGAGTTTTCTTTTGCATGCCAGCCCAGGAGGTCCTTGGCAAAGGGCAAGGCAGGTGTTACCACCCATTTCACAGAAGAGAAAACCAAGGCACAGGGAGGTTGAGTGACTGACTTGTAAGTCTCAGGGCTGAGGGGCTGGCGATGTGGCGTAGCGGGTAAAGCCACTGCCTGCAGTGCTGGCATCTCATATGGGTGCCAGTTCAGGTCCTGGCTGTTCCACTTCCAATCCAGCTCTCTGCTGGGGCTTGGGAGAGCAGTACAAGATGGCCCAAGTGCTTGGGCCCCTGCACCCTTGTGGGAGACCAGGAAGAAGCTCCTGGCTTCTGGCTTCAGATCAGCACAGCTCCAGCCATTGCAGCCATCTGGGGGTTGAACCAGCAGATGGAAGACCTCTGTCTCTGTCTCTCTCTCTGCCTCTCCTTTTCTCTCTGTGTAACTTTGACTTTCAAACAAGTAAATAAATCTTTAGAAAAATAAATCTCGGGGCTGAATTTCCGGCTCCTCTAGGAATCACTCAGTAGGTCCCCTCCTGTGACGACCCCAGGGGCGCTCCCTTCACTGTGCCATTCCAGGGCTGGAGTGACCAGCAGGTGTTTACTTGGACTGTGTGGGTGGCTCAATGGCTACAGGCTCTAGGATGGAGGAGCTCTGGGGCTTAGAAGGCGTCCCCTGCTGTGTGGCAGAGACACCATCCCTCCAGCCGTCTGATTAGCTTGTCAATTTTGGTCAGAACTGGGTTGTGAAGGTGACACCTCCTCTGGTGGGAACGCTGAAGCCATTAAGGATGCACAGCACATCCCCAAACACAACAGTGAGGCCCCACTCCTCCAGAGTGGAGGCTGGTGGTGAAAAGTAGCAGAACAAGCCTTTATTTTACATTTCAAAGTGTGGGTAGGGGAGGCAGGCTGGCCTGATGCTTGGAAGTCAGTCTGGGCAGAAGCCAGCTCTTCAAGATCGGATGCATCTTTTTGATGCAAACTACAAAGGGGTATCTGGAGGAAAGGGCTTTATCTCCAGTCAGCAGGAACAGTGGATGTTAACTGGGTATCCCCCAGTCCTGTAACCCTTTGGTGGGGGGGAAACAAGCAAAGGTGAGAACCACAACAGAGACACCCATGGTCAGCTCAAGAAGAGAAGAGCTGTACCCACCTAGAGTTACCAGTGGGTTTCTGACAGTGACAGAATTAGATAGATGGGGGCTGGCGCGGTGGTGCAGCAGGTTAACACCCTGGCCTGAAGCGCGGCATCCCATATAGGCACCGGTTCTAGTCCCAGCTGCTCCTCTTCCAATCCAGCTTTCTGTTGTGGCCTGGGAAAGCAGTACAAGATGGCCCAAATCCTTGGGCCCCTGCACCCATGTTGGGGACCTGGAGGAAACTCCTGGCTCCTGGCTCTGGATCGGTGCTACTCCAGCCGTTGCGGCCGTCTGGGGAGTGAACCAGCGGATGGAAGACCTCTCTCTCTCTGCCTCTCCTTCTCTCTCTGTGTAACTCTGACTTTCAAGTAAATAAATAAATCTTTAAAAAAAAAGAAGAATTAGATAGAGAGCAGGGCTCCTCCTGCTCTTCATGCCCCCTGGAGCTTCCTGGGGTCTCCAAACACTGGGGCTGGCGTTCACATCACTGCCAGCACTAGGGACCCAAGTGCCTAGTGGAACCAGGTATTTTCTCTCTGTAACGTGGCACATTTTCAGTTTTGAACCTCTTCTGAATGCCATCCCATCTCCCTGCCCGTGGTGGAGAATGAGCAGAGAGTTAACACAGGAGGTCCACAGCTGGCCTGGGGAGGCTCCCAAGCCTCCTTCCCTGCCACAGGGCTCAGGGGACCTCTGTTTATAAGGGCCTCATGTTGCCATGTAAAGTGCGGAGCTGTGACTAATAGCCACACCCAGGACTTACAGTATCATTTTCTTGAGATGTTTGAATCACCAAGTGGATGTCTTGAGAGAGGAACAGAGGGCAGGTTGACTGCAAAGGATGTGAGCCCTGGGCTCTGCCTGGAGACCGCACACTTTGTTGGGAATTTCACCGGGAAATAAGGGGAAGGAGATAAAGAGAACCAACAAAGAATGGGGAGGACGGAGAGGAGCTGGAGCCAAGGCCTCTGCTGTCGGGTTTCAGAACTTGGCAGAGATTCATCCCTGAGGCCATCCGTGGTGAATCCGCTGGGTTTTCCACCAGACGTTGTGGCCGCCAGGCTTCCTGATCAGTAGTCAGAGAACCGGGTTCTCCTTCGGGCTAAGGGTGTATCCGCCGTGTCTGTGCACTAGGAACCGGATTTCAGGCTCAGCTGCTCCAGAAGCTTCTTCCCTGGGCAGGGGAGGCCCCCAGAGTCTGTGCAGCCAGCAAGTGGGGCACTGAGGCTGGGACCACAGTGCCCTGACTTCGCTAACAGATCCTGGAAAGGTACTACAAGCTCCTGATGGAGACTGGGGGTCCCAGTTTGGCTTTCAGAATCCCTGGATTGACAGGTACTGGGGCAACGTCGAGACTTCTCACTCTTGCTAAGGAACAGATCATCAGCTGTGTTCAAAAAGTGTCTCTGCTTTGAAGGTGCGACTGTTTCCCACACAGGTGTATTACCTGCGGATGAAAGGAGTGAGTGGGAGAACGGAAAGAAGGGAGAAATGGATGTGCTTTGCAAGATAGTTGAGGATCAGGGTTATTTTACAGCCCCGTTTCTTGGAGGGAGCTCTTGATGAGTGGGGCATCCTGCTCAGAGGGAGAGCCCATCCTGTCCACTCGTGCTCATGCCTGGTCATCCGGCACCTTTGATAGAGGCCAACTACAATAATTTACATTTGCAGAACGCACGTTGCCAAGAAACTCAAAAACATATTGTGAATGTCATGTGCTGTGACAGGCGCTATTATCCCGCGAGAGAGATTGCAACGCATCATGCAATAATTAATTTACAGATACCAGAAAACCAGAGGGTACTGGATGGAAACCAACGTGAGTATGCAGGGAGCCAATCCCAGCACACCAATTTAATTTCCTCCCACGTCAGAATGACAGGTCTGGAAGATAAGGCAAAAGCAATAGACGTAAAATACCCTGACTCCAGGAAGCCCTTTAGCTCTGTTCCATATGATGTCCTCATAAACATGCTATGAAAATATGGCGCAGCCTCTGCTATTGTTATTTAGTCTTTGATTTATCCTGGTTCCCTTTCCCTAAAGAGTTCGAGTGGAGTGTTCTGGGGAAAAATATCTGCCGCGCAGGAGTGCTCGGGCAGGGCCGCGCTCAGTATCCGGGTCTGGAATCAGTCTTGTTCGGAAGATGATGACAGAGATAACTCATGACACAGCTCTTTAACAGTGACAAAAGGCCGAGCGCTCGGTCCCAAACCCAGCTCTTAGCATTCTACACTCAGATCATTTCCTGCTCTCCCATGACACTGCCTTGAAAGGGGCCATTCACTCAATGATCCCAGAGTGACCACAGATTTTCCAGGACTGTGAGGAAAAGGTCTTAAAACAGTGATATTTGCAGTGGAGTTGGGAGCAGGTGGTTTCCTAATGATGGTAGCCTCCAGCCCTGTGGCCTCCAGGTGGGCTGGCTGGGCAGCTTGGAGGCAGGTGCAATGCTGGGCGTGTGGTCCAGGCGAGAGTAGAATGACTAAGGTGGAGAAGGCGTTCCCTCTTCAGGGACTGGGGTGAAGACAGGGGTTTCCCAACCCTCTAAGAGGACCCCAAGGACCCCCAGAGAGCTGCTGCACCTGTTGCTGGGTATGTGTGTGGTCCCAGCAGGTGCTGTCTGAGCCTGCCTGCTGACCAGTGGGGCCGGGTAGGTAGGAGAGGACTGCTGTTTGTCCTGTATTGGGGGGTCACAGGGGCAGAGCAGGGAGGGGCTGGTGATTGTCTGATGGCTCCTTCACTGCTAGCCCACCAGGGCGCCATGATCCACCACGGTTCAGATGCCTGCTGGCGTGGGAGACCCTCTGCAGCCCGAGTGCCCAGGGAACACATGAGCACAAGTGGAAAAAGAAAACTCATCACTCACTTGGCGGGGGGGGGGGGGTGATAAACAACCAGAAGAGGTGGCTTTTACAGAGGGAGCACAAAATGACGGGGCCTGAAGAGAGCTGTCCTGGAAGGACTCTCAAGGAAAGCTGGGGAACCACACTGGGTTTTTAGACAACTAAAAGCAAGTTCTTCATTGGAAATTTGGTAGGCCAGCTCTACGAGATTAGTCATTGCTGGGAACCAAGTTCGTGTTCTGAACGGTCACGTGGTGGGGACAGCTCACAAAGCGAAAACACACAGCCAGAAGATGTGCAGAGGGTGGAGAAATCTCATAGGAAAAGCCCGATGGTTCTAGAAGTGTCGATGGACAGAAAGAGTAGAAGGAACACTTTGAGGACGGAAGTGCTCCCTGAGGGTTCTAGGACTGCGGCAAATAGACACAGCCTGGACCTGGCCAGGTGGGCGGGCTGTGCCCCAAAGAAAGGGAGACAGTTTTGCAGGCTGTTGAAGGGAAAGTGAAGGAAAGACCTTCAGACTTATTCACAAAATCGGGAGCCAGAAGACTGGGCCAGTATTCACCAATGCTGAAAGAAAGAAAAGGATTGTGATCTGAGGATCCTGCACCCAGTCAAGGTCAGGGTCATTGTGCAGGGCATTTTCAGACATCCTGGCGACTGTGAGTATTCCACGTGCAAGGCCAAATGCTGTAAGGGACCGTGGAGTTATTGTAGCCTCCCTGCCTCCCCCTAACAATCGCATTAGTTTTCCCCTTTGTGTGTGCCCGTGGTGAGCGAGCGGCAGCGCCCAGTCCTGGGAGCAGGGTGTTAAACATCATTCGATGGGCTTCAGAAGGGTTTGATGCTTATTTGCATTTAGAAACTGAGCTGCCCGTAATAAATATAATCTCGTGTCTGTATGGGAGGCTCCAGGGAAACACACTTGGTTGCCGTGGAATTTCCCGAGGGGAAAAGCAAGACATACTGCTACGTGACGGGAGGTCCCTTCCTGACAAGTTCCCACCTCGGCTTGCCAAGCTGAGCAAATTAAAATGCAGGATGCTCAGTTATGTTTGCATTTCAGGTGCACAATGGAAGAAACTATGTATACCTGTGTCCTAATTACTGCATGGGCATCCTGTATCTTACCTGGGAACTCCATTTGCACCTCAGCCTGGAGCCACAGCTTTCAGGGAGCTTGGTGCGTTAGCTACAGATAGACGCTTAACACTGAAGGTTCAGTGGGAGGGAGAATGGGAAACCTTGACAATGAGGTCAGTGCCAGTGTGGGAGCCAGAGAAAGAAGAGTTTCGGAGCACCAGCCTCTCTCTGTCTCTCTGGGCTTGAAACACATTTGAACTGGTCCTTGCTTTCGTGACATTTAAAATCGAGTTATAAAGGTTGTGTGGGTGTGAGATAATAAAAAGCTAATTGTCATCAACGATTTACCATGCATCAGCCCTATGCAAAGCAGTTTTTTGAAAAATTTGTTTATTTGAAAGAGCAACAGAGAGAGAGAAAGAGAGGGAGCGAGTGCACTTTCATCTACTGGTTCACTTCCCAAATGGTCATAACAGCCAGGGCTGGGCCAAGCCAAAATCAGGAACTCCATCTGGGTCTCTTGTGTGGGTGGCAGGGGCCCAAGCACTTGGGCTATCTTCCATTGCCTTCCCAGGACATTAGCAGGGAAGCGGATTGGAAGCCGAGCAGCTGGGACTTGAACTGGCACTCCGATAGGGGATGCACTCCAACGCCAGCCCTGCTAAGCGTTTTAGCTCTTCTGTTCTTCCACATATGGATCCCGTTGTTTTACATGGGACACTGGGGTGCAGAGTTTAAAGCACTTGCTTTAAGTTACACAGCCCATGAGTAGCAGAGTCAGCGGGACACAGATCCAGGTTCGCTTGACCCTGGGAGCTGCACTCTTCTCCTCTGTGCCATCCTACTCCACAGTCAAGTGCAGTGAGGGCTTAACCGCAAGCAAAGCCCAGTGCGGGTGCTGTGTGCAGGTGTTGGTGGGTGGGGGCCAGATTGATCACGGGTGTCTTTTGGCCAAGGAGACCCAGAAACTGAGCTCTCACGGATAAGTCTGAGCTTGAGTTGGTGGAAGGAGAGAGTGGTAAGAGCATCAGCTGGGGCTGGTGGAGGGAGGACCCGGTGGGGTGGGTGGTGATGGGAGGGGTGGGGTGGGCGGTGAGGCAGTGCCCGACAAACGGGGAGACAGGAGAAGTGGAGTGAGCCTAACAGAGGAGATTGTCTGTGTCCAGCGTGGCACATGGAGTGTCCAGAGGTTAGCCAAAAGGCCAGACGCAAGGGATGCGTCGTGGAGGAAAGCATGGGAGAATTGGCGTGGGTTTGAGGGGCCATGGGTGACACTCTGGCCATTGTAAGCTTTTGGTCTTTACCTTAATGTCAACGGAATCCATGGCAGGCTTAAAAAATTATGAGAGTGGGGAGAGAGAGAGAGCTTATCAACTGACTCACTCCCTAATGCCCACAATGACTAGAACTGGACAGGGTTGAAGCCAGGAGCTGGGAACTCAATCTAGGTCTCCCATGTGGTTGGCAGGAACACAATGTCTTAAGCCACGGCTGCTGCCTCTCAGGGTTCGCATTAGCAGGAAGCTGGCATCAGGAGCCAGAGCCGGGAATCACACCCGGGTACTATGATGCGGCTCATGGGCTTCACCACTCCGCTAAGCGTCTGCTCCCCGTGAAAGGGTTTTAGGATGAGGAGTGGTGAGGGTGGGGGTGCAGGTGCCAGGACTTGGAGATGGATGGGAGTGCCCAGTGGGAATGTGCCCTCAGAGTCCCCGAGTGGTGCCCCCAAGTGGAGAGACCCCCGTAAGCTCGCTGTGGGGAGGGGACTTGCAGAGGGAAGAGGCTTTGCTGGGTGCCGTGCTGGAAGGCTGCTGCTCCTAGGGTAGGAAGTGACTGGTGATACCTTCTCGGGCAGGGCACAGGGAGGCTGTCCTGGTTAGAAACAGGGCTGCACGCCAGTCTTTTTTTTTTTTTTTTTTTGACAGACAGAGTGGACAGTGAGAGAGAGAAAAAGGTCTTCCTTTGCCCTTGGTTCACCCTCCACACTGCGCTGATCTGAAGCCAGAAGCCAGGTGCTTATCCTGGTCTCCCATGCGGGTGCAGGGCCCAAGGACTTGGCCACCCTCCACTGCACTCCTGGGCCATAGCAGAGTTGGCCTGGAAGAGGGCAACTGGGACCGGCGCCCCAACCGGGACTAGAACCCGGTGTGCCGGCGCTGCAAGGCGGAGGATTAGCCTACTGAGCCACGGCGCCGGCCAGGCCAGTCTTGAGAATGCGTTTGTAGCAGTGACAGGCAGTGACAGGGTGGCTCTGTGTGTCTCCCCATCTCACGGCCAGCGCATGCACCATGTAAACAGGTGGTACGGAGCCCACACAGAGACCTAGCACCGTGAAGGTAGCACAGGCTTGGGGCTGGCTGGCTGCCTTTGACATTCCCTCCCAGACAGCCTCCACCCCAGCACACTGGCTTTACATAAAACCCACGTACCCTTCCAGATCACCCAGCATATGGGCCAGGCTCTGTCCCCGACACAGACCGTGGGCAAGCCAAGCCGACGCCATGTAAGGCGGCAGAAATAAAATGTGTAATTGTGCTCTAAGACACCTTAATTGTTTATTAATTACTCCATAAATCACAGTGACACCTGTGTTTGTGCTCCCCTGGATTCATTCACACGAGGTGGGGGTTGGAAGTACGATGTGCTTCCTGGACCGAGGACTAACGGGGCCCTTAGGTGGGGGGGGAGGTGCCTGGATCAGGGCAGGGACACCAGGGCTCCCCGTGCTCCCCCCTCACTGTCAGCCTTAGCTGCATTCCCATCCGCCTCTGGCCGAGCCCACAGCCCCTTGCTGTACAACTGATGTGCATTAATGGAGTCTTGGCAGGGCTGGGGTGCACCTGCCTCCACTGTTCACGTTCATCCTTCCAGGAGCTGTGGGAGGGTGGTGGTGGGGATGTGTACTCACTTCACAGGAGAGGGACCGAGGCTCGGAGATTGCACCCAGTCCCAAGGGCACACAGCCAATTCAGTGGCCAGCTAGAGCCAAGGTTGTTTTGACCCCTAAATGCTGCTGCCCCTGGTGGAAGGGACTGTGAACAGGGTGAGAAGGGGGCTTTCCTGTGAATCCTCATAGGGGCTCCTTTCCATTTACCCAAGGGGAGGAAGCTGCTTCCCAAATGATAATACCCCCCTCCCCGATTCTTGAGGGTCGTATCTAAAGTGGAAGCAGAACTCATCCAGGGGGTTTGGGCCCAGGGACTCTGGCACCCGGCGACTCACACTGGCTACTGTGGGCCGGAGTCCCCCTCTAACTGACCTCCATTCCAGACAGTCACCTGTTCCATCCCCGGGAGGGGGGGGCTCTTTCCGCCCACAGCTGTCGGCAGCCATAGCGACCACGCGCCCGGCCCTGAGAAGCGCAATTGCTCCAGATGGCTAATCGGACTTTATTGCCACCATCACTCCTAATGTGGCCATTCCAGAGCCCCGTCTGCAGTCTCTGCTCCCGCGGGGGTGCAGCGGTCCCCGGAGCCGCCTGCCCTCCTCTCCTGGGCCTGACCGTGCGCTGTGCGGGTGCAGGGGACTGGCTCTTTAGAAGACAAGTGGCGCCATGAAGCTCGGTAACACTTTCCCCTGGGTCAGAGATCAGAATCTGGAGAAGGGAGCACTCCCTGCAGCGACTGTGGGTGGGGGTGGGGGCACTCTCTGCTCTGGTCCTGCGCCCTGAGGAAGAAGGCGACCTGGGGAGTGGGAGGGGGAGAGGCCGCTCCCATCGGCGCCCGTCATCGGCCATCCCTCCGCTGTCAGCTTTCTGAGCAGCTTACCCTGTTGCTCTCTTGTCACTCCCAACCCATTTGCCAAGATCAGCGGCCCCACGGGTCTGTCTGTTCCGTGACTCCCTCAGACACTGGACTCTGCACTAGGCATCCATGCAGTGCCCGGCACAGTGTCAGTGCCTGGTGAATATACCCGACGTGAACCGGGAGCGAGTGAGTGATACAGGTGCGCTGGGTCTCTCTGTCCTCTGGGACATTTCCCTGGGGCTCTGCGGAGAGTCTAATGCTGTGCTTGCTAAGGGGTCATGGCTAACTGGGAAGCAGGCGCACGGCGCACATCACAAGGAGTGCAGAGCACAAGAACAGATTGGAAAGGCTCCTCTCTCTCTGTGGGCAGCAAAGTGAGTGGGTCTGTGGGAGGGAGAACCGCCCAGGCCTGCTGACCTAGGGGCAGACTGAATACCACCTGCCACGTTCACAGGGAAATTTCATCCCAGCAGGAAGCCTGGTCTTTGACTGTCTGGGCACCCCAGCCCCTGCCCCTGGGTGCTAGCTGAGGACTGGCCAGCAGGCAGTGTGGGTCTGGCTGTCCCTCTGGGCTGTAGAGCAGAGGGGCTAGAGGCTGCTCATGGGCAGTGCCGCACTGGACAAGGGGAGCCCCGCGCCTTGGAGGAGCCGTCTGCAGAAACACCCTCCATTGAGTCAGACGGTTAAACGGGGCTTCGGGAGGTGGCAAAGCCTCCTTCTGCCTTCTCCAAGCCCGGGTCCATTCTTCCCTGAGGCTAGCTGTGACTTGCCCTAAGTGGGCATGGCCTCAGCTGACAGGGGCCCCTGGGAGTCCAGGGAACCCAGCCAGGAGTGGCAGAGAAAGTGCCTGGTGGTGGTGGTGGGGATGTGTCGGCAGGAAAAGCTTGGTGAGGTCTGGAGGGGGCGTGTTCCATCCCGTCAGTGCGTGGGGGTTGGTGGAGTGCTCCTGATGGGGCCTGCATCATGAGCCCTCAGAGGGCTCCCACAGCAGGGGGAGGGAGCTTAGGGAGAGGAGGTGGGCTGTGAGGACTGGCTGGGGGAGGCGGCACAGGGGAGCAGAGCAGGTCCATCCAGAGCGGCCTGTCTGTGCCAGGGAAGAGCTGTGGACATGCGCTGTGTGTGCAGAGTTCTCCCTGTAGGTTGGAATGGCAGGAGCATGCGGACTGAGAGGGTATAGAGATGCAGGACCCCCTGTCCTGGCGAGTGTACCGTACACTGGCACACTGCAGGGACAGCTGGGAGAGGTGACCCACGGCCATGGACTCGAGGCCAGAAGAATCCTGATAACAGTGTGTTAGACACCTGGCTTAGGAAAATGAAGGAAAGAGATTGTGATCGTTAGAAATCACCTTGGGTCCGCTAAGTTTTGTCAATTTTTTTAATGATTTATTTTATTTATTTGAAAGGCAGGGTTACAGAGGGATATATATATATATATATAGAGAGAGAGAGAGGGCGCTTCCATCTACTGGATCACTCCCCAAATAACTGCAACAGCCAGGCCTTGGCCAGGCCAAAGCTGGGAGACAGAAGCTTCATCCATGTCTTGCAGAGGTCCAGGACTTGGGCCAGATTCTGCTGCTTTCTCAGGCCCGTTAGCAGGGAGCTGGATCAGAAGTGGAGCAGCCTGGACTTGAACCAGCACTCATATGAGATGCTCGCATGGCAGGAGGCCATTTAACTCTTATGCCATAATGCCAGCTCCAGTTTTGTCAAATGAACCCCCTATTTGGGTCAGAGCTGCTGCTGCAATCGTCCAGGCAGAAAGACCAGGGGAAATGATAAGGCTCTGTGAGCCTGGCTTAGCAAGGTGGAGACTTGTGGCTGCTCATTATCTCGGCGGTCGCGGTGATGATGTGTGTGCCACACACAGTGGTATCACTGGGGGAGCTGTGTTGTCTCTAGACGGGGTGAGCATCGTCTTTGTCATCTTCACGGGGCCCCTATTACGGAGTGGAAAGGGACGCGGGTCAGCTGAGTCTTCTGGAAAGCAGACATTAAGAGAGAGGCTGGCGCTGCGGCTCACTAGGCTAATCCTCCGCCTTGCGGCGCCGGCACACCAGAATCCGGTCGGGGCACCGGATTCTGTCCTGGTTGCCCCTCTTCCAGGCCAGCTCTCTGCTGTGGCCAGGGAGTGCAGTGGAGGATGGCCCAAGTCCTAGGGCCCTGCACCCCATGGGAGACCAGGAGAAGCACCTGGCTCCTGCCATCGGATCAGCGCGGTGCGCCGGCTGCAGCTGCCATTGGAGGGTGAACCAACGGCAAAAGGAAGAGCTTTTTCTCTGTCTCGCTCTCTCACTGTCCACTCTGCCTGTCAAAAAAAAAAAAAAAAAAAAAAAGAGAGAGAGAGAGAGAGTTAGGAGGGCAAAAGGTTGATTGGAAAGGAATACTTGTGAAAGCAAAAAGGAGGAGGAAGGGGAGCTGTGGAACCACCATGTGGTCCCAGCAGGCTCTCTCAAGTCCAAGTGGGGGTCCTGCAGCTGATACTGACCACTGGGAGAACCCTGTGTGCAGCAGAAATGGCTGGGCCCTTCCCCAACCTGCTCCATCACTGGCTCAAGAGCTGGTGGTGGGGGACACAGCAGCTCCTGGCTGTCAGGGCAGGAAGCCCCTCACTGCCTGAGTACCGAGTGGCACTCTTCTGTCCTGCCCAGGGCACTGCTGGGCAACAGGAGTGAGCCAGGACTGACTCTTGAAAGCCAGGATTGCTGATCGCTGTACCTCCAGAGAACCTTCACAGGGCTCAATCTTTGATTCTACCTCATTCTCTCCTAGTCCTACCCTGTCAATGCTTTCTTGAATAAAATGGCCAACATTCCCTGAGCACTTAATTATATGCTTGGCCCGAGCTGAGTACTTTACATAAATTCATTCATTTGAATTCTCTTAACAGACTCACAAGGCAGTTACTATTGTAGTGATTATATACTTTATACATAGCATAATTATATATATTCATGTGTAATTATAATATATAATTATATTATGTATACTTATATACAATGTTATGCATAATGTATAACATGTGTAGTGTATTCTTATGTAGTATAATTGTATGCTTATACAGTTGTACTATGCTGATATTATCACTCATTTTACAGGTGAGAAGACATCGCACAGGAATTTTGTGGTTTGTTCCAGGTCACCTGGGATGCATCGAAACCTCTAGCAGAACTAGATTTTGAACAAGGGGTTTGCTTCCAGGGCCTGAACTCTTAAATACTTGACACTTTGTAGAAGTTTGAGCTGTCGGGGCAGTAGAGCTCATTTTATTGAGAACTGGAGAAGTTAGGTAACTTGTTTATAGTCTTGTTGAAGGCCAGGCCTGTGCCTTAGCTCCTGACTCTCAAGTCCAGAGTTTCTTTACTGCCACCTGTCTCAGACATGCTGACTGTGCAGAAGGTAGAAAGCTAGAAAGTTGTACAACTGGAGATACAGCAGTGGTTCGAGGTGGTTTTGAC
The DNA here is from genome assembly GCF_051225735.1 of Oryctolagus cuniculus. NCBI lineage: Eukaryota > Metazoa > Chordata > Mammalia > Lagomorpha > Leporidae > Oryctolagus > Oryctolagus cuniculus. Next base: position 145,809,429 of record NC_142870.1, read on the forward strand.
AGGCTAGAATGGGGGCTGAAACCAATGAGGTGAAGGTTAAGAGAGATATACACGTAAGCTTCCGGATCTAGGTTCCGAAGCAGCGATTGCACATTGCCTCCTGGGGGGAAGGGGGGGCTCTTGCCTGAGAGCAGTTGGTAATCAGATCAGGGAACCCAATGTCAGACTGCATGAATCAGATGGCATTGAGATTATGGAGTGTGAGGACCCTCCCCGTGCGCCCCTTCATCCATACCTGGGACATCAAGTTCTCAGCTTTCTCTGGCTACCAGGTTTAACAGGAGTGGAGAACAGGTCAGGAACCCTGGAGACACTTGCCCTGGGGACAGCCTCTGACCTGTGCACTGGAGTTCAGCCTGCACTGCTGCTCTCTCAGAGGTGCCGGGGGCTGGGCCATCTGCAGCCCATCCTCGGAGGGCCTGGGGGAATGTGAGTCACATCCTGACGTGCAGATATGCTAGTTGTAATGCAACAGGAAGTTTGGTTAGTTTCAAGAAACTCCTTAAGACTTCTCTGTCATCCCCCTTGAGCCTTCTGAGACCCTGTCACGGTCCCATCCAATGGCCTTGGGTTTTGTTGTTACCCTGAGTCCTGGAAGGGACTCTAAGAGCTTGGCAGAGAGCACCCAAGGCCTCTTGGTCAGTGCAAAACTACTGTGGGGGCGGGTGGTGGTGGTGGTGAGGTTCATCTTTGCAGGAAGCTGGGGTTCCCAGGTATCTGGGTTGGGTAAGTGTCAAGGATTTGGGTTGTCCTTTCTAGGGCACCATCTTCTTCTTCTAAAAGAATTATTTATTTATTTAATTTATTTGAAAACCAGAGAAATAGAGTAAGAGTGAGAGTGAGAGCGAGAGCGAGTGAGCGAGAGAGAGGACTGGGCCAGGAGCATGGAATTCAATCTTGGTTTTCTGTGTGGGTGTCAGAGACCAGAGCCATCCCCAACTGCCTTCCAGGGTGTGCATTAGCAGGAAGCTAAGAAATCAGGAGCCGACTGGCACCTGAATCCAGGAACTTTGATGTGGGGAGCAGACATCCCAAGGAGCAGCTCAATGATTACATCAAACATCTTCCTTTTTTTTTTTTTTTTTTTTTTTTTTACAGGCAGAGTAGATAGTGAGAGAGAGAGAAACAGAGAGAAAGGTCTTCCTTTTTGCCATTGGTTTACCCTCCAATGGCCGCCGCGGCCAGTGTGCTGCGGCCAGCGCATCGCGCTGATCCGATGCCAGGAGCTAGGTGCTTATCCTGGTCTCCCATGGGGTGCAGGGACCAAGCACTTGGGCCATCCTCCACTGCACTCCCGGGCCACAGCAGAGAGCTGGTCTGGAAGAGGGGCAACCGGGACAGAAGCCGGCATCCCGACCGGGACTAGAACCCGGTGTGCCGACGCCGCAAGGTGGAGGATTAGCCTATTGAGCTGCGGCGCCGGCCCAAACATCTTCTTAAGGAGCATCTACTTCTTTTTTTAGAAAACTTTTATTTAATAGATATAAATTTTGAAAGTACAACTTTCAGATTATAGTGGTTTTCTCCCCATAAGCACTCTACCACCCACAAACCATCCCACCTCCTCTCCCCCTCCCATCCTATTCTTCATTAAGATTCATTTTTAATTATCTTTATATATAGAATATCAACTTAGTATATACTAAGTAAAGATTTCAACAGACTGCACCCACACAGACACACAAAGTATAAAGTACTGTTTGAATAGATAGTACAACACATTAAGGACAGAGATCCTACATGGAGAGTAAATCCACAGTGAATCCTATTGTTGATTTAAGTATTGACACTCTTATTTATTTATTTATTTAGTTAGTTTTTTGACAGGCAGAGTAGACAGTGAGAGAGAGAGACAGAGAGAAAGGTCTTCCTTCCATTGGCTCACCCCCCAAATGGCCGCTACGGCCAGCGCACTATGGCCGGTGTGCTGTGCAGATCTGAAGCCAAGAGCCAGGTGCTTCCTCCTGGTCTCCCATGGGGTGCAGGACCCAAGCACTTGGGCCATCCTGCACTGCACTCCCGGGCCACAGCAGAGAGCTGGACTGGAAGAGGAGCAACTGGGACAGAATCCAGCGCCCCAACTGGGACTAGAACCTGGGGTGCTGGCGCCGCAGGCGGAGGATTAACTAAGTGAGCCACGGCGCTGGCCAGACACTCTTATTTATGACATCAGTAATCACCCAAGGCTCTTGTCATGAGCTGCCAGGCTATGGAAGCCTCTTGAGTTCACAAACTCCGACCTTATTTAGACAAGGCCATAATCAAAGTGGAAGTTCTCTCCTCACTTCGGAGAAAGGTACCTCCTTCTTTGATCACCCAGGAACATCTTAAAACTGTGTCCTACCTGGGCTGCAGGACCAGTCTCGGTTTATGTGAGCAGACTGACTTCTTGAAATAGTGAACATAGAGGGTAAGTAGAATATGGGGGCAGGATGGATAGGCTGAAGTCAATTTGGGAAGTGTTGAGTTTAGATGTGGGTGGGCTTTTCAACTGGGAACGTTTCTTACAGGTCAGGAGCATGAATGGTAGACTAGATGGAGTGTTACTAATACACAGGTGGTGGCTGGAGCTGACAGCCCAGGAAGGAAGGGACCCTCCCTACAGGAAGTACCATCTGGAGACCAGTAGTGTTGGTATTTGCTTGGTAGGAAGGAGAATCTTGGACCTCCCCTGCATTTTACCACAATCCCAGGGCATTCACAGGCGCACTGCAGTCAGAGGAGCTCTACTCAAGACCAGGACTTCTGCCTCATCCCTGGGTGCACATTAGAATCACCTGGGCTCTGCCCTGAGCCCCTATAGTGGGCCAGGCACACACACACACACACATGTAACAACAGCTTTCTAGGGTTTTCAGATGTGTAAGCAAAGGTTGGTGTAAATCAGTTGTCCTTAAACTCAGCGTATTTGCTGTAGAGGTAAGACATACTGAGATGCCCGGCTTCAAGTTCTAACTCAGCTTCCAATTCCAGCTCCCTGCGCCTGACCGTTCTGGGAGGCAGCCGGCGATGGATCAGATAATTGGGTCCCTGCCACCCACATGGGAGGCCTGGGTTGAGTTTTGGGCTCCTGCCTTCAGTTTAGCCTAGCCATGGCTGTTGTGGGCTTTTGTGGAGTGAACCAGTAGGAGGAAGATCTTTATCTCTGTCTTTCAAATGTAAAAAAACAAAAAAAAAAAAACAAAGAAGCTTAATGTACATTAGGATCACCTGCAGGGCTTGTTGAGCCACAGATTGCACCGGCCTCACCTCCACTGCCTGAGCCAGGCGGTCTGGGTGGGGCTGGAGATTGCGCATTTCTAGTAAGTTCCTGGATGATGCTGAGGCTGCTAAGTCTGGGCCACACTTTGAGATCCACTGATGAGAGCGAGGAGAGCCCAGAAGGGGGCCCAGGATAGAATCCCAAGGAAAGTCAGGTCAGGGAAGAAGAAAGGAAAAAGGTGGCAAGACTTCCTTCATCCTGCCTCAGCCCTCTCCTTTGGCAAAGCCTTATACACGGAAAAACGGAAATAAAAGACAAGTTTATTTTGGTGCAAATTTAAAAATCCACGTGCAGTTTTAAAAAATATTTTATTTGAAAGGCAGAGACAGATGAGGAGAGACTTCCATCCACCGGACCACTTGACAAATGCCTGCAACAGCTATGGCAGGGTAGGCTGAAGCCAGGAGCTGTAACTCATTCTGGGTCTTTCACGTGGGTGGCAGGAACTCAGAACTGAAGTCAGCACCTGTTGCTTCCCAGGGTGTGCATTAGCAGGAAGCGGAAATCAGGAGTGGAGCTGGGACTCAAAGCCAGACACTCAGATAGAGCCTGCGGGCAGCCCGATCTGCACCTCCACCTCTGGGCCTGATGCCGCCATAACTTTTCCACAATCCACATTTGCCACGAGCTTTGTGAAGACACCTCACACGTTCTGGGTTCCCAACAACCATGAGTAGAACACTTTGTGTCTGACCATGTGGGGCCCCCTTCAGGGGCTGCCCATGAGCGGCAGGGTAAAACAGGGACATCTGGCCTCCTTTGCTGTGTCTTGGGAGCCTCTGCCCCGGGTGTCACACCTACTTGCTGGTCCTCGGTTAGTGGTGCTTTCTCATACTCCCCAGCCTCTACAATATATCTCAAGACCTCTTCCTCTTCCTCACCCCACAGCTCCTACTCAGATTCCATGAGAATTCCTGCAAGAAAGCAGTCTCCTTTTGTTTATTTTAAAAATCTCTCTCTCCACCTCACCCTTTACCACTTCAATGTCTGGCTCAGTACACATATTACCTTTCCCTCAAGCCTGTCCCGAACGCTCAGACTGGAGTACAGCCGCTCCCACGCTCAGCTTAGCATCGTGATACCCGTCATACTACTGCTCAGTGGTTGACTGACCTGTCTGTCTCCCTTACTGTATGCGGATTTCCTCTGAGCAGAGAACTGGGTCTTATTTGCTTTTTGTATCTGTAGCTCCTAGTTTAATATCTGGCACAGGGCAGGTGCCCACTTGCTTGTTGAATGAGAACATAGAGGGGCTGGTGTAAAGCTGCAGCCTGCAATGCCGACATCCTATACGGGGCCAGTTCCAGTCCCAGCTGCTCCACTTCTGATGCAGCTCCTTGCTAGGGCCTGGGAAAAACAGAGCAAGATGCCCCAAGGACTTGGGTCCCTGCCACCCATATGGGAGACCCGGATGAAGCTCTTGGCTTCTGCCTTTAGCCTGGCCCAGCTGTGGCTGTTGTGGCTATCTGAGGAGGAACCAGTAGATGGAAGATCTCTCTCTTTTTCTAACTCTGATTTTGAAACGAAAAAAATAAATCTTTAAAAGAAAGTACAGGCCAGTGCCGTGGCTCACTTGGCTAATCCTCCGCCTGCGGTGCCGGTACCCTGGGTTCTAGTCCCGGTTGGGGCACCGGATTCTGTCCCGGTTGCCCCTCTTCCAGGCCAGCTCTCTGCTGTGGCCCGGGAAGGCAGTGGAGGATGGCCCAAGTACTTGGGCCCTGCACCCGCATGGGAGACCAGGAGGAAGCACCTGGCTCCTGGCTTCGGATCAGCGCAGCGCTGGGTGTAGTAGCCATTTGGGGGGTGAACCAATGGAAAAAGGAGGACCTTTCTCTTTGTCTTTCTCTCTCACTGTCTAACTCTGCCTGTAAAAATAAATAATAATAATAAAAAAAGAAAGCACAGGACCCAGTGAGTGCAGACTCATTAGAGAGCCAGTGTCCCCTTCCCTGACCCTTGGTGCTCATCTGGAAGGGGGTTTGCTCTTTACCTGGAAGGGAAGAGAGGACAAGGCCCCCACCTTGGCCGCTGTCCCAGGAGAGAGCCGGTCACTTCCCCCACACTTGCAGTGTGTCTGTCATTGGTGTCTTCATCTTCCTGGCCAGCCGCGTGATCCCTCTCTCTAGACCAGAGTCACGGGGGCCTCACGTGCTCTGCAGATTGGGGATCGCTTCTTTCTCAAAGGCAGCCTAGCAAGGCGGAGGGCGGGGGATGAAGTGCCTTTGGTCAGCCTCCGGTGGATGCGGTGCACTACCGGGGGAGAAGGCAGCTCAGCCTTCCAACACCACCAGGTGGCCTGAGGGTCAGCCTCTGCCTGGGTCCTCTGGGCTCTCAAAGTGTGGTCCCTTGAGCCAGCTACCAATTGGGTGTCACCTGCAGTGAAGAGGCTGGGCAGGGGGAAGGGCTTGGGGTGGGACCTGAGGACCTTACAAGGTTGCTGCTCTGCTACATGCACAGTGATCTTCACTGCTGACACCAACATACCTTCTCTGCTTTTTATTTATTTATATTTATTTATTTATTTATTTATTTATTTATTTATTTATTTTTTGACAGGCAGAGTGGACAGTGAGAGAGAGAGAGCCAGAGAGAAAGGTCTTCCTTTGCCATTGGTTCACCCTCCAATGGCCACCGCGGCCGGCACGCTGCAGCTGGTGCACTGTGCTGATCCGATGGCAGGAGCCAGGTGCTTCTCCTGGTCTCCCATGGGGTAAGGGCCCAAGCACTTGAGCCATCCTCCACTGCACTCCCTGGCCACAGCAGAGAGCTGGCCTGGAAGAGGGGCAACCGGGACAGAATCCGGCGCCCCGACCGGGACTAGAACCTGGTGTGCCGGCGCCGCAAGGCAGAGGATTAGCCTAGTGAGCCGAGGCACCGACCTTTTTTTTTTTTTTTTAAAGATTGATTGATTGATCTGAAAGGCAGACAGACGGAGGGAGTGGGAGAGATACATCTTCTGTCTGCTGGTTCATTTCCCAAGTGCTAGCAACGGCCAGGGCTGGGCCAAGGCCAGGAACTCCATCTGGGTCTCCCACATGGGTGCCAGAGACTCAAGTACTTGAGTCATCTTCCACTGTTTCCCAGGCACATTGGCAGGGAGCTGGATTGGAAGCAGAGCAGGCAGGACTTGAAGTGGCATTCGGCTATGAGATGCGAGCATCCCAAGTGGCAGCTCAAACTGCTGCAACACAATGCCCACCCCAGCCGTGTTCTCTTGAACAAAAGCTTCTGCAATTTCTCTTTCCCCTTCCTCATGAGAAACTCACGGGGAAGGAGTGTGGTTAGGGGGCAAATCCCCTTTGCCTACAGCTGAGTGATCTGAGAGTCAGACAACGGGGGTCCTGGTGCTGCTGGCTTTGAACCCAGCCCAGGGAGCCTCCAGCTGCCACATCCCTGTCAATCTGCTGCCTTTGAAATAGCGTTTGTGCGTGCACAAATCCGTGCAGGGTGCAAGTGCAACTTATTCCCTCTGTGGACGCGCACAATAGCCAGGCAGTGACAGGAATTTGGCGGGGACAGAATGGGATGACTCAGGGACAGCTTCTTGAGGCAGCAGAGCTGTTCTGCGGGGCTGGGAGAGGGGGAAGGCATGGCAGGCAGTGAGCAAGGGAGAGGAATTCCAGTGGGAGGACTGCTGGCGAGGCGGAGGGTGGCATGCCGCGGGTGGGCCTGCTTCAAGGGGTGGGCTGTGCAGGGAAGCAGAGACTGGTAACAGGACGCGCTAGAAGACCTAGCTCCAGCCTCGTGTGTCTCATGGGGTCTCTGCAGCCACAGTGCATATGTGGGGTGTGTGCATGTGGGTAGGGGGATGTGGGCACATGTGGTATTTGGGTGTGGGAATATGTGCTCTGTGTGTGTATATGAGTATGGGTTTATGTTGCGTATGTATGTGCGGGATGTAGATATGTGTGTTTGTGTGAGATACATGCATGTGTGCGGGATGTGTTGTGGGGAGTGCGTGATGTGTATGTAGGTGGTGTTCTGGGCGTATCTGTAGGTTTTTATTTATTTATTTTTTTAAAGATTTATTTATTGATTAAAAAGTCAGAGTTACACAGAAAGAGAATGAGAGGTTGAGAGAAAGAGAAAGAGAGGTCTTCCATCTGCTGGTTCACTCCCCAATTGGCTGCAACAGCAGGAGCTGCGCCGATCTGAAGTCAGGAGCCAGAAGCTTCTTCTGGGTCTCCCATGTGGGTGCAGGGGCCCAAGGAATTGGGCCATCTTCTACTGCTTTCCCAGGCCATAGCAGAGAGCTGGATTAGAAGTGCAGCAGCCGGGACTCGAATTTGCACCCATATGGGATGCTGGCACTGCAGGCAATGGCTTTACCTGCTATGCCACAGTGCTGGCCTCTGTAGATTTTTAACGTTCTTCCTTGTCTTACCTGTGACAGGTACTGTCTAGCTCCTTTCTCCACACCTACGCTGCCCAGGGTTAGCCCCGATTCCTTTTAGCCTTGGAGGTAGGATCAGGGAATTTTCCTAGCTGAGTTCAGTTGATGTGCATGTGTTAGCCAACATGGAACTCAGTCAAGTGTGGCCTCATCTGGGACTCCCACAGGGTGGCTGGGATGCTGCCTTTCCTATCTCTCAGCTCTGCCCCACTTGTGGTTGGGTCACATATGGGCTCTGTCCATGTGGCGGGTCCTAGCACAGACACCTAGGTTCACACCCTCCCAGCTTCTTTACCTACAGTTTGCACAAAATCTACCAACTATTCCCACTCACTAGATTGAGGTCATGCGTGCCTCTCTGAGCCAATCACTGTGGCCTGTAGGGTAGAAGGCTTTGATTGGCTGCCCAGGTCGGCCAATCATTTCTAAGCTGAGGGCGAGTGGGAGGGGGCTGTTCTGACATTTACCTTCACCTCCTCCTTGAGAGGTGGACACCAGCATATGGGTGTTGCAGATGAGGGCACAGTGTTCAGAGCAGGGAGCTGCTGAGGTCCCACAGGGCTGGGTAGAACTGCAAATCTGCTGAGCCCCCTGCTTCCTGGATGCCATCATGCCTCAGCACAGGACAAGGCTTGGAGCTCAAAGGAACCTCAGTGTTGTGGAGACACCGTGAGTGCCAGACTCAGACCTAGGTTATGGGCTCCTCCTGGAGTCTCATGCTCCCTGCTGTGTTTGGATATGACTTGCATGTGTATCTCCCAAGAGTTCATGTGCTGGAAGCTTGGTCCTGACTGTGGTGATGTTTGGATATGGAGTGGATTCTTTAAGAGGTGGAGTCTTGTGGGAGGCCATTGGGTCATTGGAGGAGCTGCCCTTAGAAGACTTTGGGGGGGGGGCTGGCGCTGTGGTGCAGTGGATTAATGCCCTTGCCTGAAGTGCCAGCATCCCATATGGGTGCCAGTTTGAATCCCCGCTGCTCCACTTCCAATCCAGCTCTCTGCTATTGCCTGGGATGGCAGTAGAAGATGGCCCAAGTCCTTGGGCCCCTGCACCTGCATGGGAGATCCAGAAGAAGCTCCTGGCTCCTGGCTTCAGAATGGTGCATCTCCGGCCATTGCGGCCAACTGGGGAGTTAACCATCAGATGGAAGACCTCTCTCTCTCTCTCTCTCTCTCTCTCTCTCTCTCTCTGCCTCTCCTCTCTTTGTGTAACTCTGACTTTCTAATAAATAAATCTTTTTTTTTTTTTTAAAAAGAAGGCATTCGAGTAGTTATAATGGGACTCTGAGTTCTCTTGAGAGCCAGTTATTAGAAGAGCCTGAGCCTGAGCCCTGGACCACTCTCTGGTTCCCTGTCTGGCCTGGGATCTCTTCCTCCTGCGTGTTCTCTTGCTTTGATGCCAGGAGGGCCTCACTAGGGCTGAGCTGATGCTGGTCCATGCCCTTGAAACTTCAGAATTGTGAACTAAATAAACCTCTTTCCTTGACAAAGTTGGCCTGCCTCGGGTATTCCATTATCGTAATGAAAAATGGACTAATACGCTCCCTAATCTGGAAAATGAGGCTGGTGACATCTGTCCTGCTGAGATCCCACAGCTGTTCATCAGTCAAATGAGATGAAGGCCGACTGGGCTTTGGAAATGTTCAAGGACTGAATCCAGGTGAAATGCGATAAGAACCAGGGTTGGCTGTTAAAATAGCGACACGTTTCTGTACTGGCGGTGAAGAGAGTCTGTCCCTGCACACCCTTCCAGACCCCCTGGGCGTGGGACCCCAGGGGCTGCTCCGGCACCCAGCAACAAGACAAGCAATGCCTGGCTCTGGTCACAAGCAGAGGAGGTGGACCAGGGAAGTACCTGGAGCTCCAGCTGCCCCTGGTCTCCTACCCCTCCCTGTGGGCCCAATGGCCATGACGGCCCTCCCTTCCCGCTGCGGTCTGTCTTCTTCCTCCCTGGTGCCCGTGTTCACCATGAAGGCACCTGTTCTGGAGGAGAAGGTGGTTGCTAAAGTGTAATGAGTGAGCCAGCCTGGTGCTTAGCACTGGCTTGGGAGCCAGACTCTCTGGAATGAATTTGTGCCGCTTCATAGCCACCTTGTGCAGGCTCCTAGTCACACCTGTATACCATTCCTCATCCGCAAAATGGGGATGTTATGGCACCTATTGCATGCATTTTTGAGAGGCTGAAGTCAAAGGATGTTTGTGGATAGATTAAAATAACATGTGGCTTGCAGCTAGCTATTATTATTTTTTGACTTGGCTTTCTTGCCTTTTGGTGCACGTATTTGCATTCTCTGGCAGGAGCAAGGTGCAAAGGAGACGTTTGGAAACAGCTGAGCAGAGGAGGCTGGATCAGGGAAGGAAGTATCCAGTGCCCTCACTGTGTGTCCTGAATTCAAACGGTTCGCGTTTTGGCTCAGACGGTACGACTGTCATCCGTTAGGACAGGATCGGCTCTTCCGTAACCTGACTCGCAGGCGATGCTTATTAAGCCCTTCCCCTCTCAAGAGCCTGCCTCGTCGCGTCTTGTTGGTTTGTTTGCTCTGAAGCCCCTTGGTGTTGCATTCCGTTATCTCCTCTGCCCTCTCCCAGGCCTGGGTCATCAACTCCCTTACCCGCAGATTCTGTTCCTGCCGCGTCTGGGAACCAAGTCTTCCCTTATCTCTCCCATTTCCGCCTACGCTGTCCTCCCACCCACTCTCACGAAAGCTGGGCTCTCACGGTCACAGCCGACGCCAAGCTCCTCTGCAGGCCGCCACCCAGGTCTGCTGGGAAGGGCGGTTAGCGCTTCGTTTTCAGCCGCGAGCAGCCTGCGTGGACTCTGTTCGTGTGCAGCCCTGCCATTCGGCGTTTCCTGTGGACGTTCTTCTCTCGCTTAGACAGGAAGCCCCTGGAGCTTGAGGACCAGACCTTCCAGTTCTTTTGTAGCTAGCACAGGGCGTTGCACACAGTAGGTGCTGCCCAGGGTGGCTGTAGACCGGGGGATAGAGGCGCAGGAGCAGGTGAGACTGCTGAGGCCAGACCCTCCAGGCTTGTAGTTGTCTTGGGTGGGTGGGGCGCCTGCAAGCCCCAGCTCCTTTCCCCTGGCTGTGCGTGCTTGGGCAGTTCCTCAAACTCTCTGAACCACACTTCTGCACAGTGGACAAGGGTCACAGTGATATTGGCCTCACCTGGTAAAGGAGTCGCGTGGATTCAGTGGGGCGACCTGCCCCAGCAGCCTGGCAGCAAAAGCTCATCAACACAGGCCCTTACCATTCGACTTAAGGCTTCCCGCGAGGCTGTGGATCCTGGATAGATGTCAGCTTGGGAGTTGTTCCTCAGGGAGCTTTCCAGACTTCCCGGCTGAGTGCAGACTCTCCCGCGCCCTGCTCGGCCCTGGCAGCTCCTGTAGTCACCTGCGGGACTGTTCCTCACCCTGGTCTCTGCTCACCTGCTCCCCGGCCTGCTTCCTCTACCGTCATGGGGAACTGCATTTCACAGGCAGGGAATGTGGGCACAAACAGATACATTGAAAGTAGCTTCTCCTGCCCTGTTCTTCTATTTTTAAATTTTAATATAATTCATTCATTTTTAACATTGGCAATCCCTTCCCATGGTGCAAAACTCACAATAAATACACGGTATAAATTCTCCCTTCTTTGTCTTTCTCTTCCCGGAACCAAACAGTGTCATAATTCTTAAACGGTGCATGCTTCCAGAACTAACGTACGTGTGTGCCTATGCAAAAACACGGAGCTGGTTGTCAATATTCTTTTGTGCCTCTACTTTCGATGACTCCCCTGTGTTGCTGATGTGGTTATGTAGCCCAGGTTCTGGGGCCTGGCAATGCCCCTGGCCCCTGTGTGATTTTGGCCAGGTTAGGTAACGTGTCTCTGCCTTCTCTGTGTCCTTATTTGTTGAACGGATGCGTAGCGGTAGCTGTTGTGAGGAAACACATGTAAAGCGTTGGGAACGGGGCTTGCATAAGGTAGGGGCTCAGTGATGTCAGCCATTATTATGGGCTGTCATTCATTCTGTGCTTCCCACAGTGGAGGACTGTGCCACTTCCTTTCTACCCACGGTCTCCTTGACAACCAACAGCATGTGAGCCAAGGACTGCTCTCTCTCCATGATGCAGACCCAGGCTCAGATAGGGCTGGGATCAGCGTTGGCCTCCAGCCCCTCGGGCAGGAAACATCAACCATGAGAACGGCCTCTCTGAGGCCCCCTTGTGGACCTCCCCTCCCCAGGGCCGTGCACTGACCACGGTGGGCACAGTGGGAGGAGAGCTGACTCCCTTGTGTCTTTCTCCCTACGCAGCCCATGGTAGGCACAGTAGGACGAGAGCGGACTCGTCTTTCCCCCTACCCAGAGCCGTCGGTGGGGGTATGGAGGGCATCTGTTTCTAAGCAGGATTGCTGAGGCTCTTGGCCTGTCCTGGTTTGACCCTCAGTTCAGCCAGGGCCTTTGGCTGAAAATCTGCAGGTCCTGCCTGGCACCTTCACTAAGGAAATCTGCCTCGCAATTATCTTTTTTTCTTTTTCCTCATGTTTGTATCAGCAGAAATGAAGGCGAGAAAAACCAGCCTTTAACTAGGATTTTATTACCCATTGACCTCAGCCATCTCCATCTATCTCTCCGGAGCGCTGCCCATTAGTTGTCAGGGCAACGTGGTGTAACTCCCGGCCGGCCGCAGTTGGTCGAGTTTAATTCTCCCCTGCTGCCCTGGCTGGCTGGGCACGGCTGCCCTGTGCGTTTGCTGCAGGGGCACCGTCAGCCCTGGCCCTGGAAAAGTAAATCAGGAGAATGAGATGTGTTTGGGGGAAGAGACGGGTAACTGCCCAGGCCTTATTCGCAGAAGGATTGCTCTGCCAAGGAGAACCAGAGAGGGTCATGGGCGAGAATTGCGGAGCTGGATGCCAGGCAGTGCGGGACACGTGGGAATGACTGAAACGGGAGCTGCTCAGCTTCAGCTGGGCTGCCTGGAGTCCCCGCAGCTGCTCTTGACACCACTCTCTGTGCATGTCAAGAGTAGCTGTCTGTGCACCCCTCCCTGTCTTTGACACTCCTGGAGTGAGGCGCGTGCTCTTCCGCACCGCCCCTTCCACACTTCGTGCGTTTCTGTTTCCCCGCCCACATTTTTCCTCGGTCCCTTCCAACTTGCTCATCTTGCCTCTTTCTGTCATTTCTAAGCCCCTTGGAACACCTTGATTCCTTCCTTCCCTTGCTGGAATTTTATAATATTTGGAATATTTTTCTGCCTTCGAATTTGCACGGGCCTCTGTGGCTGTGCACGCGCCGGAGCTGCCTGCCTCACTGCACCAGTGTTTCCTGACCCCTTCGACAGGTGCGGCCCTGGGAGACGGGGATGGAGCAGATGGAGATTTTGCCCTGGAGGAGCTCTTAGCTGAGCAGTGACGATGACACTGGGGTGGCAGAGGGCTTGGCCCCTAGCAGCACAGGGGTTACAAGGCCAGGGCACTTTGTTTTTGAGCCAGTTGATCAACACAGCCCTGGGGCATCGCGGGGAAGGTACCATTTCCCTGGGGACTAGAGAGGTCGTGCACAGAGGACCAGGTGGGGAGAGTGGGGAGAGGAGACAGGGAGAGGACTTCTGTCTGCTGGGACTTTTCCAGTTTCCAGTGATAGAAAATCAATCCAAACTAACTCAAGGGTAAAACAAGGACTGTATTTGTTCCTGTCATAACAAAGAGGACATGGGTTCAGGCACGGCCGGACCAAGGGGTTCAAATAATGTCATTGGGAGTCTCTGTTTCTCTCTCTCTCTCTTTTTTGACAAGCAGAGTGGACAGTGAGAGAGAGAGAGAGAGACAGAGAGAAAGGTCTTCCTTTGCCATTGGTTCACCCTCCAATGGCCGCCACAGCTGGCGCACTGCGGCCAGCGCACCACGCTGATCCGAAGGCAGGAGCCAGGTGCTTCTCCTGGTCTCCCATGGGGTGCAAGGCCCAAGCACTTGGGCCATCCTCCACTGCACTCCCTGGCCACAGCAGAGAGCTGGCCTGAAAGAGGGGCAACCGGGACAGAATCCGGCGCCCCGACCGGGGCTAGAACCTGGTGTGCTGGCGCCGAAAGGCGGAGGATTAGCCTAGTGAGCTGTGGCGCCGGCCTCTGTTTTTCTCTTAAAAGCATGGCTGCTCTTCTCCCCTCTCCCTCTCCCTCTCTCCCTCCTTCCTTCTCCCTCTCCTTCTCCTTCTGTCTGTCTCTCTCTCTCTCTGTCTTTACCCCCAATTTCACAAGGAGACAGACCCTGTGCCCTCGTCCAGCATTTGAATCCATCTTCCAACCGACTGTGTCGCATTCCCTACCTCTGAGCACCTACTCTGTCCAGAGGCTGGATGTATGCTCAAACAAAAACAAAACCCAAAACATCTGCTCCCAGAAAGGAAAAGATTCACCAAGCAGGGGGAAGAGCAGTCATGCTCTCAAGATTCCAGGCAGCAAGAAGAGGGTGTGGTGTGGAGGGGCCTGGGGAGCGCCAGGAGGGCTGAGGGCTGCTACCTTTGGTATGCAAAGGTTTTCCACATGTTGCCAAACTTGCACCTCGTGCTGCCATCCCCTCTTGCACCAGCCCTCTGCCTTCTAGAACCCTCCGTACCACTCTGCTGAGACTGACCTCCTGGGAGGGCACTGGGAACAGTCGGTCCTGTTAGGGATGGGGCCCTTGTGTCTTCCCCACTCCACTCATCTGTTGAAGCCCTGACGTGCAAAGCGATGGTGGCAGTCGGTGAGGTCTTTGGGAGGCGCCGAGGTTCAGGTGAGATCAGCAGGGAAGGACGCCCTTGATGGATGGAATCCGTGTCCCTGGAAGAAGAAAAAGAAACAGCAGAGCTTCCTCTCCCTGTCCTGTGAGGATGTGGTGAGAGGGCAGCTTGGGAAGGAAACTCTTACCTCGCAGCCAACCATGTGGGCGTCCTGGTCTTGGATCTGCTAGTCTAGAGAGCTGTTTTTTTTTTTTTTTTTTTTTTTTTTTTTAAGATTTATTTATTTGAAAGGTGGAGTGTTAGAAAGGAAGAGGGAGAAGGGAAAAAGAGAGAGACACAGAGACAGACAGACAGACACTCACACACACTCACACACACACACACAGTCCATGCTCTGGTTCACTTCCCAAATGGCCACAACAGCCAGGTCTGGACCAGGCTGAAGCCAGGAGCCAGGAACTCCATCCTAGTCCCCCAGGCACTTGGACCATCTTCTGCTGCTTTCCCAGAGACATTAACAGGAGGCTGACTTGCAGATGGAGCAGCTGGGACTTGAACGAGATATGGAATGCTGGTGTGGCAAGCAGTGGCTTAACCCACTGCGCCACAATGCTGGCCCCCAGAAGTTGGAGAAACGAATGTCCATTGGTTAAGCCACCCAGTTTGTGACAGCTTGCTTTGGCATCATGAGGTGACTAAGATCCCAACGTCAATAGTTTCCTGTGCCCCTATCTTCTTAATCTGTATAATTTGATACTGACCTGACTTTCTTTCTTCAAGCTCCCGCCTGTCTCCTCGGCATGTGCTGTAATATCGTCTACCTATGTCTCCTACCTTCCGGCAATTTCTGCTCTGAGCCCAAATACACCCGGACCCCTTTGTCCCTGGACCATTTTTTTCTCTCTCTATTGCTTTCCCTCCAGAGCATCCCCTACTCCTGTAGCTTAAAACACACAAAACTAGAACGTGGGACTTCGCCTCTGAGTCTCTGTTGCATACTCTGAGCAGCCTGTGAGGTTCCTGTTGAGAGGCTGACCCAAGCAGAAGCTGTTGGCTCTGCCTCCAACTAGCTCCTGTCACTGCTTTCCTGCTCCTGGGATAATGCTGACTTCTGGCTTCCCAGCCTTGGCCAGCCCGGGTGTCTACGAGAGGTCTCCTCCCTGCTCCTTACCCCTCACCGCCCTACCTCTGGTGGAATTCCAGCTTTCTCACTTCAACCCTTGACTCTGGGCTGCACTGTCTTTCCTGGGCCTGCAGGTAAGAAGTCGTTACCTAATCCAATGATGCAACGATTTCTAATTAAACTCCATGGCATTCAGACAGCATACTTCTAATGGCTTTAATCTTTTCACGTGTATTGAGGTTTGTCTACTGTGTATACACACTAAAATGTACAGTGCCTGCTCTGTTGTTGACTGCAGAGTGCTATAAATGTCATTAGGAAAGTTTGATTGATAATGTTCAGGTCTTCACTCTCCTTACTGATTTTCTGTGTACCTGTCTACCTCCCTAATCAATTATTGAGAAAAGGTTATTAAAACCTTCAACTCTCATTGTGGACTTGGCTGTTCCTATTTGTATTCCTGTCATTTTCTTGGCATTCTATATTTTGAAGCTATGTTAAGAGGTATATAAATGTTTAAGATGCTTATTTTTTCATGATAAATTTTTTTTGACAGGCAGAGTGCATAGAGAGAGAGACAGAGAGAAAGGTCTTCCTTTTGCCTTTGGTTCACCCTCCAATGGCCACTGCGGCCGGCGCACCGCGCTGATCCGAAGGCAGGAGCCAGGTGCTTCTCCTGGTCTCCCATGGGGTGCAGGGCCCAAGCATTTGGGCCATCCTCCACTGCACTCCTGGGCCACAGCAGAGTGCTGGCCTGGAAGAGGGGCAACCGGGACAGAATCTGGCATCCCAACCTGGACTAGAACCCGGTGTGCTGGCGCCGCTAGGTGGAAGATTAGCCTATTGAGCCGCGGCGCCGGCCCGGTCTGGGACTTTTAAAAGATGGTCTAGGATTACTTTTTCTTTAGACTTTTAAATATATGGAATACAGGCCATTATAAAAACTTTTAATATTTCTCAAAGTGAATTCTGTTTCAGTTTTGGACCATTTAAGTTGATGGTTTCTCTTTATTATTACGAGTCTTTTTTTTTTTTCTTCTTTGCATGCTTGGTTATTCTTTATTAGGTTTTGGGCATTGTCAATTTTACCTTTTGAGTGTTGGATGTTTTTATTTTTCTGTAAATATTCTAGCTACTTCTGAGCTACAGTTTAATTACTTAGAAACAGTTTGGCATTCTTGATTTAAGTTTTTTTTTTTTTTTTCAGACAAGATGAAGCCTGCATTTAATCTAGGACTGATTTTTTCTCAACACCAAGGAAAGACTTTCTGAGCACTCTACCAAAGAGTCCAGGAATTGTGAGGTTTTCTCGGCTGGCGGTGGGAGCAGATGCTAATCCTGGCTTTGTGTGGCCTCCAAATGCTTGTAGTAGGCTCTCTAATCTTTTTGGAAGGCACTGGTTTCAGGTTTTTTTTTTCCACCTGCACTTGCTGGTGAGCACACGGCGGGACCTCCTGCACACCTTTGGCATTCTCGCCTTGCAGCTCTCTCCTCTCTGCTGCTGTGAGTACTCTGGTACTCTCACTGCCCTTGGATCCCCAGCTTTCAACGCTGTGTCCTCAGCTCAGAAGTAGGCTCATGTCCTTCCTGTGGCCTCTCTCTCTCCACTGTGGTCTGGGAAGTTTTGCTCTAAGTTTGGGTACACACGGGGCACCCCTTGTTTGTCTACATCACAGGGATCAGTGACTTTAAAAAAAGATTTGTTTCTTTGAAAGTCGGAGTTACAGAAAGGGAGAGACAGAGACAGACAGACACACATACACAGAGAGAGAGAGAGAGAGAGAGAGAGGGAGCACATGAGAGCAAGAGCGAGAGCTAGCTTGTATCTGCTGGTTCACTCCCCATGTGGCAGCAATGGCCAGAGCTGGGCCAGGCCAAAGCCAGGAGTTTCGTCCTGGTCTCCGATATGGGTGTTGATGCCCAAGTACTAGGACTATATTCTGCTGGCTTCCCCAGGCCTTTAGCAGGGAGCTGGTTCGGAAAGATCAGTGACTATTGTTTTTTGATATCCAATGTCTCAAAAACCATTGTTCAATATATTTAATCTAGTTTTTATTTGTTTCATTTTGGAGGCTATGTCTTGGTCCCTGCTACTTTATTTATTAAGTTTTTCATGAGCTCTTTACTTAGGTAGTTATATTTTTATCACCTTATAAGTCCTTATTGCATTAGTGCCTGGTCCTATTTCACAACATCTTGGTTGTTTTTCATAAGTGCTACTTAGGGGGCCAGTGCTGTGGTGCAGTAGGTTAGTCCTCCACCTGTAGCAGCACTGACATCCATATGGGCACCGGTTCGAGTCCCGACTGCTCCACTCCTAATCCAGCTCCCTGCTATGGCCTGGGAAAGCAGTAGAAGATGGCCAAGTCCTTGGGCCCCTGGCTCCCATGTGGGAGACCTGGAAGAAGCTCCTGGCTGCTGTCTTCAGATTGGCACAGCTCTGGCCATTGTGGCCATCTAGGGAGTGAACCAGCAGATGGAAGACCCCTCTCTCTCTGCCTCTCACTGTCTGTAACTCTACCTCTCAAATAAATAATAAAAAAAGGTTGCAGGACACATAGTTATATACAAAAGACAGCACCAAAAAATTGAAATATGTAGACTTACATCTAACAATAAAATGTCTAAAAAAATTAGTGCTACTTAAAAATCCTTTTAGGACTTTAAATGTATGAAGCATAAAGCCTTAAATCTTAAATTTCTGGTTTTTTTGTCCTTAAATTTCATGAGGTCCATATTTCTCATATGTGTAATAACTTTAGGTTGCAAGTTAATCTCCGTAACTTCTCTGTTGTATTCAGGGTGTGGCAGCCTCTTGGTAGAAAGGTGTTGCTGTTTTTCTCAGTCCTGGCAGTTTTGGGGAGGCTGATCTTGTCCAGAGCATGTGAGGGTCCCTTACAGTGGATCTCCACCCACGCGGGTGATTCTACCCATTTCCTTGCTCATTGGGTGACTGTGTGAGCTCTGATTGGATCACCCTGTCACGTGGGTCTAGTTCTGACTCTATGTATGCAGGAGTTGTATCTATGATGGGTTACCTCTAATCAATTTTTTTTAAAAAAGATTGATTTCATTTATTTCAAAGACAGAGTTAAGAGAGATGTAGAGACAGAGAGAGAGAGAGAGACAGAGAGAGAGAGAGAGAGATCTTCCTTCCACTGGTTCACTCCCCAGATGGCCGCAATGGCCGGAGCTACGCCGATCTGAAGCCAGGAGCCAGGAGCTTCTGCTGGGTCTCCCAGGTGGCTGCAGGTGCCCAAGTACATAGGCCACCTTCCACTGCTTTCCCAGGCCATAGCAGAGAGCTGGATCAGAAGTGAAGCAGCCGGGACTAGAACCAGTGCCCATATGGGATGCCAGTGCTTCAGGCCAGGGCTTTAATTCACTGCGCCACAGCGCCGGCCCCTACCTTTAAATTTTTAACAAGTTAATTAATTTTTTAAAGGGCAGAGATATAGAAGAGAGGGGCAGAGAGAGCAAGAGAGCGAGAGAGCGAGAGAGCGAGGGAGCCCTCCCATTCACTGGCTCATTCCCCAAAGCCTGAAGAGCTGAGGCTGGGCCAGGTGAAGCCAGGAACTTAGAACTTAGCCTGGATCTTCCATGAGGGTGGAAAGAGCTCAAGTACTTGAGCCGTCATCTGCTGCCTCCCAGAGTGCACATTAGCAAGGAAGCTGGATTTGGGAGCAGAGCCCTGGCTCCAACCCAGGTACTCTGATATGGGTTGAGGCTGTCACAAGAGGTGTTGTGACTTTTATGTCCAATGCCTACCTCTCACCTGCAATCTTGCACTCTTATCATGAAGAGGCTTTCAAGTCCTGTAGGCTACTGTTTTATTCTCTTCTCTAGCTCAACAACCTTCTTAATAGTTGGTGTTCTTAAACATGTCTTTTCTGCAGTTTTTGGTACCTTTTCAAGGGGCCATCATTAGGCCCCCTGTTAGTGTTTGGGTCCCAGAGGGTGACTGTCCTCTTCTGGCCCTAGGCTCAGCTGTAGAAGCTGAGATCGGAAGGGTCTCGTCTGGCTCTTTACTTGCTGGGTCCATGTCTTCCCTCAGGCAGCTTTCACCTACCTGAAAACCCCCACTGGTTCAGGGTTCTACCCTTTCCCATCTAAGTCATCTGGGTGCTCTTCTGTTCCTGCTCCACCTGCTCAACTTGGCAACCCCTGGAGGCTTTGAAATGCTCACCCCAGTGTTGAGGATCTCTCCCTGGGCAGTGAAGGTATTAATGTCTCTTGCAGCCTTGATTACTATGTTTCAGACAAAGTAACTCTATCTGGAGCTACTCTTTGGTTTTGTAGGTTAAAAAGAAAAAGCAAAAACTAAACTGAACAACAGTTACATGAGGTATGATTGGCAGGAAGCACGAGGCAGGAATTAGACAATACTAAGGTATGCACTTTGATCCTGTTATCCACTAAACACACCAGCCCTCTGTGTAGTTTTTAGACAGATTTCCAAGTTAAATTCTTCCCCTCTGCCTGCTCCCACCCTCCTAACAATGACCCCACCTTCAAAAGGCAAACATCTTCAAGAAGCCTCATGCGTGTTTGCCTTCTCTTATGCCTCTTGGATTAGCTGGAAACAAGGTGTATTGGTTCAATGTCCTTTAAATACACTCTCTGTTCTGTGTCACAAACTTCTCCAGGGAGTGCTTCCATCACACACACACACACACACACACACACACAGAGAGAACAAGCAAAACCTTTCTCTACAGATCTTTCCTTGGCTTGGAATCCACCTTCAACAAGAAAGCAAAGTCAAGTCTGCAGCTCCTTGGTGTGCTCATCTGTTAGAGGACCTGCTTTCAAGGCACGTGGGACTGTGGACTGGTCAATCTACCTGGCTTTGGCTCTGTTGCCCAATGCTGAGGCTACTTAAGCAATGACCTCCTTGTTTCTTCTTCCTTTGAAGTTCATGACACAGAACCGCAGCCTTCAGCAGCTCCACTTTATAAACCCAGTGGGCTCTAGCAGGATGTCTCTATGGAAGGAGCACTACGTCTTCCAGATCATTCATTTAAAAACACATAGAAGAGATATAACACCTTAAAAGCAAATTCATAGCAGGTTCCAGACAGTGGCTCCTTCCAGCTAACTGAGTATTATAGAATAGATCTCTGGCTTAATTTGAAGCTTGTCATTTATTTCCTTGCCCAAGGATTGCCTGCTCAGCTCCCAAGTAGTGCTGCATCTCTCTTTAGTGTTTTAAAATCGTTCCTTTGGTATTCTTTCCATCCATTGGAAAATGGATTCTTTTCCCTCCAGATTTTGAAGGTAAATGCCTGGCTGAGGCAGAGATGTGAGACCATCAGTTGAGAGGCTGTGAGAATTCCAGAATGGAGCACAAGTTGGATTCAATCATATATTGATTTTCAGCCCAGTGAATTATAGCTGCTTCTACAGGGGTAACAAGTACACTGTGCTTTTCAGAAAGAGATGTGATCAGCTTTTAAACAATAAAGAGGAGCACTGCTGGGCAGAGTGATTCGATTTAGATCCGCATGAAAGCCAGTGGTGAGTTTAAAATAAACAAAGCAATGTTAAAAGCCACCGCTGTACCCAGAACCCCATGTCTACAATAAAACAGATATGGCAACTTAAGCCATCCAGGGTGAATTTCAAAGAAATCGAATTCCTTTGAGGATAACAGACTAGATTTAGATGAAATATGTCAGTGGCTGTGCATTTTGTTATCCTTTTTCCAGCCATGAAGGAAGAACTTGGTACCCGAAAGGGCCTCTGATGGGCAGCTGTGGGACACAGTGAGCAGAGAACTCCTTTCTAGAAGGCGCATTGGGCACCTCTGCTGGTCTTTGAGACCAAGAACGCACCAGGTTTTCTGATTGGGGCTCCCTCTCTCCTGACTTGGGGCCCAGCCCCTCCTCAGCAGTCCCCTCCTTTGGGATGTCCAGTGCGGCGTGGCTCAGCTAATGCCTCACCCTTTCTAAGCAGAGGAGCTGAGCTCCTGTCCCCGAGATCTCCCGGGAGAGCCTGACTCCCTGCCGCCAGTCCCAGGCTCATGGGGCCAGCTGTGGGCTTTGTGTTCTGTTCACTGTTGATGTGGAGCGCTGAACCTCCCGTTACCCGTGGGTCTGAGACTGCCCTGGGATGATCATGCTGAAAAATGCTGATCTGGCCACTGCTGAGCCCAGTGTGCAGGGAGATAGGCACCTGCACGGCCTCTCCTGACTGCTCCTAATGCACGGAGCCGTTCCCATCCTTCCCAAGCCCACAAGGTGCCGAGTATCTGTATCTGTCTGTATTTCGAGACCCTAATTTGTGTCTTTTTGTTATTGCATGTGTCCTATTCCCTCTCTCTCTATTCACTTAGGCTCCATGCTCACTTCTCCAAGGAAGGTGTAGGACGGAATAAAAGGCCAATGTGGTCAGAAAATCAATTCTTTCTGGGTCTTTCTTCAAGAAGCCTAACTCTTAGCGGGAGAGAGTAGATAAAAGGTTATTGGAATGGCACAAGGGAAGGAGCTCTCTTCCCCCTCCTCCTTTTCCTTCCTCTCCAATCCCCTCCCCTCCAAGTCCAGCCTTGAACTTATTTCCCCCAGGCTGGGGCATGGAGGGGAAGAAGGATGATGGAGCCCAGATGAGCCAAGGGCTGGGCTCACCAGTGAGGTCTCCGTGAAGGCGGCGGTGGGTGCAGATGGGATTCCTGACCACACTTCAGGAAAGTGCTCATATATCCCAGGCATGAAATACAGACATAGAGCATGAAGTCACGATGGGATATGCAGACAGGGACAATAGACATCTTGCTGGAAACTAATGACCAAGGGTGGCCAAGGACCTGGTGGGAACTCCATCTCCACTATCTTGGCATTGGATGAGAACTTAGCCTAGGGGAATAGGAAGTAGTCCCAGGGCCTGAGGTTTGCACACTGTGGGAGTCTCATTTTCCTCTGGAACACATAGGGAGACCGTACTTCCTAGTGCATTTCAGTGTGGACAAGTGGCTAGTTCTGACTAATGAGCTCTGAGTGGCGCTGGCAATGGTCACTTCATGCTAAGGCAGGGGAATGGTCTGTGATCCCCCCAGCTTCCTGCCTCTCATGCCATGGTGAATGGAGAGGCTATATGTTGGGAAACCAGAACAAGTGGCAAACACTTCCACCACCTGGGTCCCCAGGTGACTGTGGAAAGCATAGCTCTCCAGTTGACCTGTGCTGGACACGTGGCATTGCTGTGGAGACGAAGAAGTGTGGCCTTGCTTCTTGTCTCACACAGCAGAATTCCCATCAGACAGGGCAGTGAGCAAAGCGATGTTTATTGAAGTCAGAAACCTCCTGCCACAGCAGCCAGGAGCCGGGCTCCAAGAGAGGCAGACCCGAGAAACTGTGATGATGGAGTCTTGTAAGCGCAAATTTTTTGGGGGGTTGGTAGGGGGAGGAAGAAAACAGAACAGCAGCTAACAATCAATCAGAGATTGAAGACAAAACCCATCAAAAGGTCAGAATTGCAATCCTGTCTGGCTTGCTCAAGCTAAAACAAAGAAGCCATCAGAAGGATGTGATTGGTAACTTCTCCTTCTTCATTCTCATGATAAACCAAAACTCAGCAGGGTGGAATCGCTGCTTCCTTGCTATCCTCATGGAAAAACTGGGAACTCGGAGTGGGATTGGCACCGTCATTTTGCTAAAGGAAGCTTCTGGGGGAAAGCGTGCATTGTGTACCCTCTTAGAGACTTCCCCTTTCCTTGTTCTGACTGGGACTCAACCTAACCTCCACCTAATCCATCCACCTCCTCACAGCATGAGTGAGAAAAAAAAGCAATGTGGGGTTGTATCATTGGAGGCTTCAGAATTAATTTGTCCCTTGCAGCAAACTCAAGCTGAAGACAAGTTAGAAATTAAGTTAAATTTCAGAAAATAGAGTTGGATTTCTTGTATCCTTGAATTCTAGAGTGAGAGGCTCGCCTGCCACAAGCATGTTTGCTGGCCATGCCTCTGCGCTGATGGTACTGTAGATTTTCAGCTCTCCAAGGTCTGGGATTATGATGAACTCATTGGTCATGCATCCCTTGACTCCAGCACGGCGCGAGGTAAGATATGGGAAAGCACAGAGCAGTGCCTTGCTACTGAAGATGCACAGCTGGGATGCCAGTCCCCTCCCTCCTGATACCTCTTCCATCTTCTGCTCTGTCTGAGACTGCCTGGTGCCAAGTCCCATGCTGGACCTGTGGACACAGAGAGGAACCTGGGACTACCCGTGACCTCCGTCTCTGGGCCCCATGGGGGCGACAGATGCTGTCCCAGTGGTAATGCAGCACACAAGAAAGGAGGACCAAGAATGTTAGGAAGAGCTGGGAAGGGATGTGTAGAAAGTGTGCCATGGATATGAAACTGGAAAGGAAATAGCAAGAGCTAACGTGTGTGATGCCCCCACAATGTACAAAATGCGTGCCTACTCGTCTCACTTGATTATCCCTGGTGACCTCATCAGGCGGCTCGGGATCCTTTGCTTCTTAGAGTTCAGACACACAGAAGCGATGAGGCCACCTGGGAATTGTTCTGATCATTCAGAACAACCTCTGTGTCTCGAGGAAGGTCTTAGCCCAGCTTCCATGGCCACTTTCCGCCTGTCGGCTCATAGCCAAGAGCTCACGAGCTCTAAAATGAGACGTGGAAACAGATGCCCATAGTGGGATTCTTCTTCATGGCAGGCTCCGCAGGACCATGGCAGGGGTCTGCAGAGGTCTACAATGGATTTTCTGAAGCCTTAGAGCTTGCCCTAGAGGGTAGCTGTAGTTTGACAACTCTAAGATTGCCAAACCCTATGCCTGTGTGACAGATTTTTTGGAGGGCCCTGTAGAGGAGGAGCAAACCCCTCAGAGTGGCGATGTGAAGGGGGGGGGGGGCGGGTTTCCTGGCTTTAGGAGATGCACAGTCCAGATGCAGATTTCTTCCTGCAGATCCAATTCAAATGCTAGAGCAGATTTTAAAGGGCCATGAGATTCAGCACTGACTCTTTTTTTTTTTTATTGTAAGATTTATTTATTTATTTGAAAGTCAGAGTTACACAGAGAGAAAAGGAGAGGCAGAGAGAGAGGTCTTCCATCCACTGGTTCCCTCCCCAATTGGCCACATTGGCCGGAGCTGTGTCAGTCTGAAGCCAGGAACTAGGAGCTTCTTCCAGGTCTCCTACGCGGGTGCAGTCCTTGGGCCATCTTCCACCACTTTCTCAGGCCACAGCAGAGAGCTGGATCAGAAGTGGAGCAGTGGAGTCTTGAACTGGTGCCCGTGTGGGATGCTGGCACTGCAGGCCTGCTCTGCTACAGCGCTGGCCCCAGCATTGACTCTTAAGACTTCTGACAGTAGAAGGTTGTGCAAACTTGGGAGTTGAGAATGGAACTAGGGTTCTGACCCTACACAGCCTTGGTTTCCTGTTGGGATTTGGACACCACAGAGCTATTAGACAACCCTGAGCTGTGAGAAAACACAGGGGTCCTGAAAACTTAAACTGTGTTCACAGCCTAGGCCACTGAGTCTTCAGTAGCACCGGGTGCCAGCTGACCAATGAAGGGGAGCCTGGGCGTGCACAGAGAGAGCCTGATGGGGACCAAACCCAGGGCAGACAATGAAGGGAGTGTGGTCCCTGGTGGGAATGGCAAGAGAGGCCCCTGGCCAGAAGTGCCTTTGTCCAGAATTTAGAGAGAGAATGGAGTCCATGGGCTAAGGCCTGGAACAAGTAGAGAGCTGAGGGCTGGAGAGCAGAGGGTGTGAACTGGGCAGTGTTCTGAGATGGACGGTGGCCTTGGCTGGCTTTTCTGCCTTCCATACAGTGCAGCATGTGAGGCACTGACATTGTTCCAGGAGGAAGACGGAAGCTGGGGCAGGCCGGGATGAATCACGGGAGGTGCCAGGCACTGCAGCTTGGTTTGCAGGGTCTAGCTGACTCAGTAGAGAGTCTTAGCAGGACAGGCTTCTCTGGGCCAGTTCTCCGCCTACCTTTCTCACTGTCTCCCCAGTGGTCATGAAGCGGCCATATTGGACTGTTGTGCCGGGGGTCCATGGCGTGGAAGGATCGCGTGGTGGGTGCTTCCCAGAGGTGGAGGCTGACTTCTCTCAGAACTTACAGAAGGGCGTTGGGGCAGGTATTGGCTGCTCCTCACGGGTGATACATGTTCTCACTCACCCCTCTTCTAATTTCCTTTCAATGGGAGCTGTGAAGGTGCAGTCCTCTCTGGTTTGGAGACAGCTGTTTTTTGAGGTTTTATGGCTTGTGGGAGGAAGCTACCCACGTGCTTCCTGGCCCTGTGCGAGGGTTTAGGAAAGGGGGTGAGTGAGAGGCTGTTGAGATGGGGCCAGGTTTTCTTAGTAGGTCCCCATTAGGAATGACTGGAGAGAAGAACAGCTGTCACAGTTCTGGGCTCGGGCTCTGCTTTGTCCATCGCCTGGCTCAGCTCTGGGCCAGCATCCATTTAAAAGAGGATGGAGGCCAGTGCTGCGGCTCAATAGGCTAATCTTCCACCTTGCGGCACCGGCACACCGGGTTCTAGTCCCGGTCGGGGAGCCAGATTCTGTCCCGGTTGCCCCTCTTCCAGGCCAGCTCTCTGCTGTGGCCCAGGAGTGCAGAGGAGGATAGCCCAAGTGCTTGGGCCCTGCACCCCATGGGAAACCAGGAGAAGCACCTGGCTCCTGCCTTCGGATCAGCACAATGCGTCGGCCGTGGTGGCCATTGGAGGGTGAACCAACGGTAAAGGAAGACCTTTCTCTCTGTCTCTCTCTCTCCCTGTCCACTCTGCCTGTCAAAAAAAAAAAAAAAAAAAAAAAAAAAGGATGGACAGCTTTGGGGGGAGTGTCCTTTTGTAGCCCTGAGAATTTGGGATAAACGGCTTGCATGTTCTACTGTGTCGCTCCCCGTCTTCGTGGAGGAACGACACAGGACCCTGCATTGTTCTTTCGTCTGCTTGGCCCTTCCCGGGTTTGCTGCTGGTTCTTCCCGGGTTGGCTGCTGGTCCTTCCCGGGTTGGCTACTGTCCCTTCCACCTCCGTGGAAGGGCAGTTCCCCCTGGCCACATTCCCCACTTCCGCAGGGGAGCGGCACACCACCGGCCGGCTCTCTCGGGGGCTGCACAGGTGTTCCCCTTAGATGTTCCTTTTAGATGTTCCTGGTGCATGCCGTCTCTCTCCTCCTTTATAGTCCTCCTCTGCCAATCCCAACTCGGCTGCCCACACGCCGAGTACGCTGCTCTCCTCCAATCAGGAGCAAGTCCTACAGTTTATTGGCTGAACTGCAGGCAGCTGTGTAGAAGCTGTTTTCTCCTCTCCCAGCGCCATATTGTGGGAGAGCAGATGCATAGAATAAGTCTTAATTCCAGTAACTCAGTCCAGTCCGGGTTGCTCCCCACACTGCTGCTCCTTCATAATGTGCCCTGTCACCTGTAGACTTCATTCCCCACCAGGGCGGCATTACTTTCCAGCCCGGCATTCCTGCCTTTCAGTCTGTCTCTTTCTGGCCCCAGGACCTTTGTGCATGCTGCTTCCCTCTCATTCCGAGGCACTGTTAGATGCCACTTCCTCAGGCAGACTTCCTGGATCCTGTTTCTAAAAAAGCAGCTCTTTTCCTCACTCACCTAATATGTGTTTTTTAAAAGTTTATTTATTTGAGGGCCAGTGCCATGGCTCAATAGGCTAATCCTCTGCCTTGCGGCGCCGGCACACCGGGTTCTAGTCCTAGTCGGGGCACCGGATTCAGTCCTGGTTGCCCCTCTTCCAGGCCAGCTCTCTGCTGTGGCCCGGGAGTGCAGTGGAGGATAGCCCAAGTCCTTGGGCCCTGCACCCCATGGGAGACCAGGAGAAGCACCTGGCTCCTGCCATCGGATCAGCGCAATGCGTCGGCTGTGGTGGCCATTGGAGGGTGAACCAACGGCAAAAGGAAAACCTTTCTCTCTCTCTCTCTTACTGTCCACTCTGCCTGTCAAAAAAAAAAAAAAGTGTATTTATTTGAGAGATGGAGTTACAGAGAGAGGGAAAGAAAGAGAGGCGAGATCTTCCATCTGCTGGTTCATTCCCCCAAATGGCTGCAATGGCCAGAGCTGGGCCAGGCTAAAACCAGGAGCCAGGAGGTTCATCTGGGTCTCCCTCATGGGTGGCAGGGTCCCTAGCACTTCGGCCATCCTCCACTGCTTTCCCAGGCACAGTAGCAGGGAGCTGGATCGGAAGTGGAGCAGCTGGGACAGGAACCAGTGCCCATACGGATGCCAGCGTCCCAAGCAGCAGCTTAACCCATTTATGCCAAAACACAAGTCCCTCACACAATATTTTTTACCTCATTATCATGATTTATTTCCTTTATAGCATTTACTGCCACCTGAAGCCATCTTATTTATTTATATATGTTGTTGGTATGCATTTATTTTCTGTTTGCCTCGCTTCCTTCCACATGGAATGATATTGAGGGCCTTGATTGCTTGGTTTGCTGCTGTGTCTCCAGCAGTTTCTGGGACATACTAAGTTCTCAGTAAATATTAGTTAAGTAAATACATGGAGATTTTTTTTTAAGATTTATTTGTTTATTTGAAAGGCAGAGTTACAGAGAGGCAGAAAGAGAAAGAGAGGCAGAGAGAGAGAGAGAGAGAGAGAGAGAGAGAGAGGTCTTCTATCCACTGGTTCACTCCCCAATTGGCTGCAATGGTTGGAGCTGCACTGATTCGAAGCCAGGAGCCAGGAGCTTCCTCTGGGTCTCCCACGCAGGTGCAGGGGCCCAAGGACTTGGGCCATCTTCTACTGCTTTCCCAGGCCACAACAGAGAGCTGGATCAGAAGTAGAGCAGCCAGGATTCAAACTGGTGTCCATATGTGATGCTGGCACTCCAGACAGCAGCTTTACCTGCTACGCCACAGCGCTGGCCTCGATGGTTATTTTTTAAAAAAATTTTTTATTTATTTGAAAAGCAGAGAAACAGAGAGATGGAGAGAGAGAAAGAGAGAGAGAGGGCACTTCCACCTTCAGGTTCACTCCCTAAATAGCCGCATCAGTCAGGGCTGGTCCAGGCCGAAGCCAGGAGTGAGGAACTCCATCCTGGTCTCCCACCTGGATGGCGGGGGTCCAAGTACTTGGGCCATCACCTGTTGCCTCGCGGAAGATGGCTCTTAGCAACTACCTTGCTTGGCTGAGGAATCAAATATAGTGGTGATACTTTGAGTGTTCTGTGGCGCTCGCCTGTGTTTGGGGAGTGCTCTCTCCCTGCCTTGTGTTCTCTGCATGTGTGTGGGAACCCTGAGGACATGAAGTACCGGGGACACAGGCCAGAGTGCTGGCGAAATCAAGAGAGGCATATGGAGACTATCATGCTTGCCTTATGGGTGCCGATGTTGGCATAGGAGGAAGAAATCACCGAGGGAGCCCACATTCAGTCTAGGAATTCTCCAGAAACCCCAGGTTCGAGATGTCTGCTTTGGTCACTGGACAAGCTCCCTCCAAGCTGTGTAGCATGAAGCCCCAGGGTTCCAGGCTTTCTGAGGGTGGCTGAGTTGGAGGAAAGACCTTGGCTTGGGTCTCGGAGGACCCTGGCCCTGTGGTCTCGAGCAAGAGTCTAACTGATCTGGCTTCAGTTTCTCTTCTCCAACGTGCAGACTGAGAGATCTGATAAGGTGCTGGAGACTGTGACTACAGCAAGACTTTGTGATCAGAGGCAGACTTTCTCTGTGCAAACAGGCATCAGAGAAATGTCTAGGAGCTTTTGTGTCCTAGAGCGTAAAATGAGTAAGTGGGACAAGCAGGCTGGAAGCTTTCTTCTGCTGCACTTCGTAGGAGTCTTAGCTGGAGGCAGCTCAAGATGGCTTCTGTTGCAATCTCCACCCACAAACCACCACCAGCGTGGCCCAGACAGATCTCCGGCTGGAAGCCATAATTCTGGGCAGCTGAACTTGCTGGGAGATGAAAACGGCATGGCAACTCACATCCGCACGCAATCGTGTCTATTTGCATAGCGCTCGCATATCCATTCTCTTGCGGCGTAAAGGGGGAGAAGAGGGGCTCGGCTGGAGGCCTCCCACCTCCAGCTCCTGCCATCTTTCTGGGGTCGGTGCCCTGCCTGAGCTCCCACTGGCTTCTGCATCAGGTCAGGAGGAAGAGTGGGGAGGGTGTGGCCAGCAGCGCTGGTGGGGGCAGCGTGGGGCCCAGGACGTGGGTTGCTCAGAGGAGAAGGCCATGTGCGCGGGGCTGGTAAAACTCAGTGGAAAAGGCACCCCTAAGGGCGAGCACTGTCTGCCAGACAGAATGAGTAAGTCCTCTCCCCACCATGGGAACCACTTCCTTCCCCTGGTTATTTGTCATGGAGTGATCTCAGCAGGTCACTATCGTGTTACCACTTAGCCATCAATTAACGAAAGTCTACCCCGTGGGGTCATTTCTCATAAATCAATCTCCCCACTCCCCTCATTATTTGGTGGTTTCTTTTAACAGCCTCTCCTGTGCTGTAATTTATGGAGCCACGGTATCCGAGGGCCAGCACTACCCTTGCTTTGAATCTGGAGAAAGCCTGTTGCGGAATCCTAAGGGGATGGTGAAGGGAAAAATGACACAAGCAAGAAACACTTGGCTAGCTTAAACCTTTCTGAGTTGGAGTTAGTTTATTTTTTCTCCCGCCAACGTGGAAGCCAAGAGCAAAGGGCTCTGGGATGGGAGTGGGTGAGTCCTTGTACTGGGCATGGTTTGCATTTCCCAACTGGAATCTCATTGTGTTGTTTTCTCTTCATATTTATTACCACTTAAGGTTCATTTACATTCCCTCTCTGTAGCAGCGATCAGAGCAACACCTCCCAAATCAGCATCATTTGCAAGTTTCATTAACATGCTGTTTACTCTCCCCTTTTCAGATCATTAATAAAGATGACCCTCGTGTACCCTACCTCCCCCAACTCAATATATTTCCGTTTGTCATCACCCTTTGTTTGCAGACTCCGAGCTGGTTTTAAATTTATGTGGCAGCACTCCTTACTAAGCCAATTTGAATTAATTTTGAGTGTAACACTTTATAGCACTATATCAAATGCTTTTCTTATAGCAGCATGCATTCCATCAATAGAATTCCCGCCATCTTTCTATTTGGTATTCAGGTTGAAAGCTCTCCATTCTGCCTGGCATTTTAGTTCTTTAAAAGTCACTGTATCCTCTGTACCGACCGGGGACTTTCTTCTAATTTTTCGGTTATTTTGAAATGATTGATGTTACGAAAGAAAGGATTTGGGGAGCTATTTATGGCAATCGATAGCTTTCATCTCTCCTTCCAGCATCTGCTATTGTGGTGGAGCAAGTCATTTTGGAGAAATCCCTTTACATTCTGGGATGCCTGAGATCTGGACCTCCTAGTTTGATGGTCCAAATGCTCTCTCCCCCTGTTTGAAACCATCCGAATGTCTGTTTTTGAACCTGAACACCGGTTTTGAAGATGCTTTAAAGGATACTGGCATATCGTGGATTCTCAAGAGTTGTTTTTGAGCTAATGAATGAGCACAATAAGCCACTCTGGTGGTTGTTCATGCCTCCCCCCATGCTACATCAGTTCCTCAATCTGTAAAGTAGTGAACTGTTAAAAACAATAACCGCGGCTGCCAGTGGATAGCAGGTGCACTCTCGTCATCCATGCTCTGAGCCCACATTGGTTTGCTGAGCGCCGACTTTCACCAGACACTGTTGTAGGCACTGAGGTTAGTACAAGCAGATGGAATCTTGTTCCCTTTACCCAATTTTGGTTTGGAGAGATGGGTGATGTACACACATTCAGATAAGTAGTGAATCATTAGATTGTCACAAATGAGTGAAGAAAAGTAAAGAGGAATACACAGAGATAGGGAGATTTTACAGCATTCTTAGGCTATTTCTTGTGGCTGACCTATTTTTCAGCTCTAAATTGCTTCTCTGGGAAGCTATACAATTTCCAGAGGCTCAGAGCGAAGAAATAGTGCCCAACCCAGCACTTTTGTGGTAACAGGTGGTTAGTCAGGAGTTGTTTGAGATCCATCTTGTGTGCAGGTGTGTGCAGGTGCAGATGTACCCATCCTGGGCGAGAATCCATACTCTCCTAGCTGTGGGACCCTCCAACTTCAGCTGTCTTGGACAAGGCTTGAGGTGCATTATCCCCTGAACTTTGCGAAGATGAGTGACGAGTTGGTGGAGGATGCTGAGTTCATCCGTGGGCTCTTCCCAGCACTGATGGCCGAATAGCCCAGGTGGTGTGCAGGGACAGGCACTGGGCCCAGGAAGTATGCAGACAGCGCAAAGGAGATGTCAGCATGAGCCTGCAGTCGGTCTGCCATGGCCACAAGTCCAGGAGTGCTCAGGGGACCTCCGCTTCTTCCAGAGTCCAGGCCAGGGGGCACCCCGACTAACCACGCTCTGGGCCACTACTCCTGGAAGCGCTACCCTAAGTGAGGTGACTTCCTGTAGTGGTCATCATCGTGTCTTTTTATTGTTCTTGGAGTCGCCTTTATTTTTCCTTTTCAAATTTCATTTGGTCTTCCTAATGCCTTCTTCTGGAAAAAATGATTTATCACTACCTTCAAAACAAGCATCCTTTTCCTACTGGAAACTCTGAAGTGGTGCCCCTCCAACCCCAGGGTGAAGTTCAGGTGCTCAGCTCAGCTCTCACAGCCTCCCAGCCTGCAGCCTCCTGAGCTGTGATGCCTCGTGTGGGTGGGCCTTCCCTGCCCCTGCTGCCCTGGACTCTGAAGGGGACCCAATCGCCTGTGCTGGATTGCACTAAAGAACATCCTGCGCCTCTGTCCTTCTCCTGATGGTCTTTCCAAGTGGAATGTCCTCCCCTCCCCACTTCCTGTTCACTCGTAAGCTCTGGCAAAGCCCTTAGACTCAGCTCAGGTACTGCTTCCTCCAAGCCTGGACTTCAGCACCTTGAACATCTCTCGACCCGTGCTCTTGGGGCAGGACCGGTGGGTTTCCATCGTCGTTAACAGGGTCCATGTCTCATTCAGTTTGCATGTGCATCACCTGGTACCATCCCAGGCACAGAGCTGACACTCAGGAAAGGGTTCTTAAAGTAAATCAAGCTGAAGATGGGAGCAGGGAGTGGCTGCCAATCCCATTCGCTCTTGAAGAGATGAGGCCATCCAGGGAGAGCCGGGGCTGGGGCTCTATCAGAGTGCAAGGCGGCGGGCACTCAATCTACCTTGTCTGGCTGGACCAATTTCCTGGATGATTGCAAAGCACCGTGAACACTCCGAGCTCAGCCATCTCCACTCCCAGAAAACATTTTTGTTCAAAATGTTTCTGATTTGCAACTGATGGCTTTTGGTGTCTTTTACAGTTATCAGATGGCCTAGTTTTGTCGGCAAGGTTTATTCTTTTTGCGAACATTTCTTCTTCACTCTCAGGTTAAATAAGATTTGACTGTTATCCCCAAAGGAACTCTGATTTTAGATCCTTGGTTGAGCAGGATTTTGGTTTGAGTTTGGGTTCTACTCATCTCTTTGATTAAAGGCTTATCTTCTTCTAAATAACATGTCTTAATAGTTCCTCCTTCCCTTTCCAGACCTTCTAAATTTAGATAAATGAGACCAATTATCGCTTCCAGAATGTTCAGTTTCAACTGTGGTCCTAGAATTTGGTCTCTAAGGGACGTTGATTTCCTTCCTGTGGAACCCTTCACGTTTCTGCAGTTTCCCCATTGACGTCTTTGCTGGAGGGGAGGTGGTCGTGGGTGGGGCCTCCTGGCTGTTTGCTCACCAAGAGCCACAGGCCCGGCTTCGGCCTCCTGGAAGCCTGCGTGTGACCGGCAGAGGCCTTGCCAGTTGCAGGCAGAGAGATGTCCTGCCACAAGGCAGTTAGTTGGTGCATGAGCGTGCCTTGGGGAGGGCCGTGTGTGTTTTCACCCAGGTAAGAGAGAGGGAGCTCTGGAACACACTTGGTGACACGACACCTGCAAGGGCAAGGGGTTTCTTAGTCCCCTTCTGCTTCGTCACCTTCTGAGATGACCTTGAATCTGTGACGGTGAGAAGTGGAGCAGTCACGCATCACTTCCCTGTACCTGTATTAAGCATCTTCTGTAGGCCAGGCTTTGAGCTACCCAGTGGAAATGGGGTGAACAGAAAGGCTTGACCTTGAAGTCAGGGGCAGAAGAGGCACAAAACGTGTCCCCAGCTGGGCCTCCGAGCTTGGGAGAGAACGGCTTATGAGAGAACGGTGGGCGAGTCAGAGGCCTTGTGTCCCTAGATGCCTGCTTGCCTCTCTCCACTGAGTTCCCAAGCCCTGTCAATACTCTCTAATCATGTGCCCTCTCTCCAAGACCCTCCCCACAAAGGTGCACC
Organism: Oryctolagus cuniculus; assembly: GCF_051225735.1. NCBI lineage: Eukaryota > Metazoa > Chordata > Mammalia > Lagomorpha > Leporidae > Oryctolagus > Oryctolagus cuniculus. The sequence continues at coordinate 145,843,182 of NC_142870.1, forward strand.
TGCAGCTCTGAATCCCCTGGGCCTCAGCAGACACAGTCTATTTTGAGCAGGCACAGTCAGCCTGAGATACGGACCCCTGGTCCGAGGCTTGGTGAATCTGGGTTTGTTCTACTCTAGGGCTGAATGATCCATGCTTGGTGCCTGGACAGGAGGCTTAGGAGCACTAGGTAAGCAGATTTAGAAAACAAGTGATTCTTTACCCAGTTACAAACAGAATAATCCGAAGTTTGCAAACAGTGTCAGCTGATTCCAGCGTAAGCATCAGATAGCTCTGCTCAGAGAAGTTCTCAGCTGGGATCCTTGCACTGGCCCCAGCTTTGGAGAGTTCTTGCATCTGGAATGGAATGTTTTGGTGTGTGCAATGTTCTCTGAGACAGGAATCTGGATTCCTGGCAGGGTACCACGTCTGGAGTCCAGGGGACCTGATTCCTTTCCTTGGCTTCTCTCTTCACCAGCTGAGGCCAGGGATTCGTCTGGGTTCTGTCGACTGAGTAAACGGACAGTGCTTTCCTACCTTAAAAATGCAAGTGGTGAGGCCAGTGCTGTGGCACAGCAGGTTAATGCCCTGGCCTGAAGCGCTGACAACCCGTATGGGCGTTGGTTCTAGTCCCGGCTGCCCCTCTTCTGATCCAGCTCTCTGCTATGGCCTGGGATAGCAGTAGAAGATGGCCCAAATCCTTGGGTCCCTGCACCCACATGGGAGACTCAAAAGAACTTCCTGGCTCCTGGCTTCGGATTGGCACAGCTGTGGCCGTTGTGGCCAATTGGGGAGGGAACCAGCAGATGGAAGACTTGTCTGTCTCTACCTCTCTCTGTAACTCTGTCTTTCAAATAAATAAAATAAATCTTTAAAACAAATGCAAGGGCTGTTATGAGGCTACAATGAGAAAGCATGGGTGCACTGTGTGGTTTGCAAACCAAATGCTACCATACGATGATCACGCAGCTCCTGCCCACCCCTGCAACCCGCCCTGGCTTCACCTCTTCCCCTTCTCAATCCTTCCCCCACGCTGGCTAACTTCCAGTTGTTCTTTAAGACCCAGTTCTAGGAGCCTGCCCCAGTGCCTGCCTGGCTCCAGGGTGCCCCTTCTTTGTGTGCCCACCATCACTCCCTCTCTGACCTGCCCTCTCTCCCCACACGGGCACGGCCCCTGAGGACACGGTTGTGGATCTGGTTGTTTTCTCTGCCTGTCACAGTGTACTTTTAATATAATTTTGTTCAACTGATACCATGTTAGTTAATTTATTTTTAAATTGTGCTTTAATGAGCTAACTCCTGATCATTTTTATCTATTCATCAAAGGCAGACTTAGCTCCTTTTACTGTGTATAAATGAAAGTGATAAAATGGAATCCTTTAAGAGCATCTAACTCCTGTCTATTAAGTTGGCTTTCCAGCAAATTAGTCTGAATTAATGATGGCTCACCTCCCTGGGCTGCAGTGTCGGGCCAGGCTCTGTGACCATCCTGACTGCAGTCTCGCCCCGACCCCAAGAGCAGCGAAGCTTCCCGAGTCTGCTGCTGGTGACACACAGTGGCCCAGGTGCAGAGAGTTGGGCCTAACCTTGGCATGCCACATGGCTGGGGCAGCAGGCTGGCCCCAGGGGTGCCTCTCTCGGCTTCTTTCACAGGTGGCGTGGTCTTCTAATTGTCCTCCACCAGTGTGCTTTGTAACCTGCTGGGAATTCACGCAGCTCGGCCTCTGAAGTACTCCTTCCTGACCCCTGCTGGGTGGGTTCTCCGGTTCCCATTCCAGGGAGCACCCACAGGTTCCGTCCATCAGCCCTGTGGCTGCAGGGGCAGGAGGAACAGCGTGCCTCCCGCCAGCCCTAGCTCCACCAATGCTAGACTCGAGTGGATGAAGGTGACATCACTGAGCGGAAGTGATGACAAGGACGAGGCTAATTCTCCCCTTCACACCTGGCAGGCAGATCTGATAGCACTCATGCAGGTCTTTCATGCAGTCGTGTCGTTTAAGAAGATTCCAGAGAAATTCATCACTAATTGATTTTTGACTGGTGGAGAGATATCTGAGAGATGAGATGTTCGCCGCTGCCTGGCCTGACTCCCCCACAAGCTTCTGATTTCCTTTATTCTCTTTCCCATGGCAAATCGATAGCAGCTTCTCGAATTGGCATCGCAGACGGCGAGGCCCATGGAAAGGCCGGCGTTTCACTGGGATGTGTTTGCTTTTGGCTTCAGTTTTCCTCTGTTCGGGCCCTGCCTGGGAGTTCTTGGTGAAAGTTGTAGGTTCCCACGGTAGAGCTGGAAGATTTCTTTTGTGAGTCAAGAAAAAGGTAATGAGCAGGAGAGACAGGCTTGGGCAGCAGGTCAGCTGTCCTCCCTAGTGGCAGTTCTGCAGTGGGGACACAGGGACACAGCCCTCCCTCTTTCTCCAGGGACTTCCCAAACCTTCCACCTCCTCCCACCACATGCATGCTCTATGTACACACATACGTGTTCTTTGATGGGTCCACCGACATTTTCTCGCCCTTTTATAAACTAGAAATGAAAGCATTTTAACTGAAAATTTGCTTTAAAAATGTTGTCCTGGGGCTGGTGTTGGGCAGCGGCAGGTAAAGCCACAGCCTGCAACACTGGCGTCCTATAGAGGAGCCCCCAGTTCGAGTCCTGGCTCTTCCACTTGTGATCCAGCTCCCTGCTAATGTACCTGGGAAAGTAGTGGGAGATGGCTGGAATGCTAGGGCCCCTGCTAGTTGGGAGAAATGGATGGAGTTCTAGACTTCTGGCCTTGGAGCACTGCGGCCATTTGGAGAGGGAACCAGCGGATTGGAAGAGCGCTTGCTCTCTTTCTCCCTCTCTCTGTGATTCTGCCTTTCAAATAAATAAACACATCTTTTGAAAAGAAGTTGCAAAACTGAGAGTGCCCTGCAAAACCAGCCCTGGAAGCCCCCAGCCCTTCCTCACCCAGGTTGCCACGATCCCACCCTCCTCTGTAGAATTCTGAGGCTGCTGCTCCTGAGAGGGGCTCCTGGCCTAGCCAGAGAGCTTCTTGGCGTCTCCCTTGGCAGCTGATGCAGCCCCTCAGTTGTCCCTGAATTTCAAGGAATGATAGCCGGCGCCGCGGCTCACTAGGCTAATCCTCCGCCTAGCGGCACTGGCACACCGGGTTCTAGTCCCGGTCGGAGAGCCAGATTCTGTCCTGGTTGCTCCTCTTCCAGGCCAGCTCTCTGCTGTAGCCTGGGAGTGTAGTGGAGGATGGCCCAAGTACTTGGGCCCTGCACTCCATGGGAGACCAGGAGAAGCACCTGGCACCTGGCTCCTCAGCACGGTGCTCAGGCTGCAGTGCACCGGCCACGGCGGCCATTGGAGGGTGAACCAACAGCAAAGGAAGACCTTTCTCTCTGTCTCTCTCTCTCACTGTCTACTCTGCCTGTAAAAAAAAAATAAATAAAGGAATGATGAGGATCCATAGGGCTCCAGACGGTCTAGAATAAAGGAGCTTCCTCCAAAGATGGCTTGCAAGTGCATTAGGGCAGATGGACTCAACTGGAGGTGTCTCCCATCAATCCACTTAGTAGTCTGCCAGGCCTTCGGCTGCATTCTGGCGATGCCACAGGAACCATGTTTGCCCTCCGGGAGCTCACAGGCCATAAGATGGAAGGACCATGAAGAGGAGGTTCAGGATGCTTTGAAATCCTTGAAAGCAGGTGCCTGTTTCAAACGTGGAGAGCCCCGGCAGAGTTTCTGAGAAGGGCTTGTCTGGGCTGGTCTTGGAAGGTGGACTTTAGCCCAGAGAGCCTCCTACACCCTCTGGTGGCTTCCACCCTGGCTGTGATATGGAGCAATCCTACGGGGTCACATCAGAGGTATCTGTTGCAGGATTTTTCTTCCCATATTTAATTCTGCTCTGCCCCCACCTCCCTTACAAACTCTCATCCTGGCTTTTAGAGACTAACCTGAATGGTTGTCAGCATGGCGCTGATGATAACAACAACTCCAAAGTTCATACGAGGATTATTATTTCCACTGAAAAATTTCTTAAAGAGATTAATACAAGAGGAAAGGGGGGCTTCAGGCCCACAGTCAGGTGCATGCAGAGCGCATCTGTCTGACTCAGAGCAACCGACTCTGGCTCCTGGAAGGAGAACTTTTCTGGGTGGCTTTGGTGTTAGAACCCCCTTGGGAGCCTGGCCAGGGTGTGCCATCTGGTTATGAAGACCTAGTTTTGCTAAGGTGACACTGACAGAGCCAGGAACACTGCATTCAACATCTTCCAGTGACTGTTTCAACCAAGGTCTTGTCCCTTTGGTTCCGCCTCTGTAAATTCCAGGAGTTGAAAACGAGCTGTGAGAGTTTCTGTAGTTCCATCATTCTAGGAACATCTGTATTGGGTTTTCCACCTGTTCCTTTTTCAGGACAACTTATGGAAACCCATGTACATCTCGGTAGGAAGTGTGCTCTATTAAGACTCTACCTGCATCTTTTTACTTATTTTGTAAAATAATATTAGCAACTATAATATTAATAACACCCTGCAGATTTGTGAGATTTTCCAGTTTATGGTGTTTTTATGCCCATGGTCATTCTGGATTTCCAGGTCACCTCCACAAGGAGGCAGCCCTTGAGCACGTGTGATGCACAGCCCCGCAGATACGTTGTAATTTCAACGTGTCAAATGAGACATCTGAGACTCGGAGGGCTAAAGTGTCCTGTCGGACATCGGCCAGCCAGCGTCTGGTTTTGGAGAGCAGGATCATTCCACAGCACTAGAGTGCCCACTTTGCAACATCCCTGAGCCCCTGTGCACCTGCTGTGCAATGACACAGGAGATGGCGGGGCTGCTGAACGCCCCGCACTGCCAAGTTCCTCTGTGGTTGGCCCATGAGGCACAGTGACCTAGGAGAGCTGGATGAAGCTGGAGGGCAGGGGATGATGGCAGGTAGCTCAGTGCCTGGGCTGGGGAGATGGCCCAGAAGGAAGAAATGAAAACAGCTGCGGCCGGTGCTCTGGCACAGTGAGTGGAGCCTCTGCTTGTGACTCAGGCATCCCATATCAGGATGCTGGTTGGAGTCCAGGCCACTCTGAGGCTCCTACTAATGTATCTGGGATAGCAGTGGAGGATGGCCTAAGTGGCTGGGTCCCTGCCACCCATGTGGGAGACCTGGATGAAGTTTTTTTTTTTTTAAGATTTATTTTATTTATTTGAAAGAGTTACAAAGAGAGAGAGAGAGAGATCCTCAGTTCTGCTGGTCCACTCCCCAAATGACTACAACAGCCAGAGTTGAGCTGATCTGAAGCCAGGAGCCTCTTCTGGGTCTCCCACATGGGTGCAGGAGCCCAAGGAGTTGAGCCATCCTCCACTGCTTTCCCTGGCCACATCGGAATTCTGGGCTGGAAGTGGAGCAGCCAGGACTCAAACCAGTGTTCACATGGGATGCTGGTGCTGCGGGCTGGGACTTTAATCCACTGTGCCATGGCACCAGCCCCCTGAATAAAGTTTTGGGCACCTGACTTTGGCCTGGCCAAGCCCCGGGCATTGTGTGGCCATTTGTGGAATTTGTGGAGTAAACTAGCAAATGGAAGATCTCTCTCTCTCTCTCTCTCTCTCTCTCTCTCTCTTTCTGTCTCCCCTCTCTCTTCCCCTCTCTCAATTACTTTGCCTTTCAAAGAAATAAAAACCAAACATGAAAATAGTTCTGTCATCTGGTGATGAGCAGTACAAGAACTGGGTCTTTTAGAGTAACTGCAGAGAGGTCTCACCAGCCGAGAGCTTTAAACGCAACTGGAACCTTACGTAGTCACAGGAAGAGGGAAGGAGAAGCGAATGTCGCCTGTTAACCACATGAGCCAAGCCAAGGGCAGCTCGCCTCAGTGGCTGTTTGGAAGGTGGAGGCAGGCTCCTGTCGGATTTCCCTCCAGGTGCACACAGAGGACTCCGGCAAATTAGAGCTTTGCTGATGGCAGGAGTTTATTCAGCCTCTAGGAAGGACTTCTTGGATATGAGCGATTCCGAATGCTGAAATAGATGTGGGCAAGCTGCTTGTAGACAACAGGACATCGATTGGTCAAGTCTCTTAGGTACCCCGCGCGCTGAGAAACCCTGTCCGAGGTTCCGAAATTGCTTCTATGCCCTGTCTGTCTGTACCTCCTACAGAGGGAAGACAGAAATGAGCTTCCCAAGACTGCCTTGCAGAGAGTGTAAGCCTAAGACCCTCCCAAGCAGAGGCACCTGTGTCAGGCTTCAGTTAGGAAGTGAGGGATGCTGGGAAGCTGTGCCCAGAGCACCCATTCTGGCTAGGAAAGTGGCAGAGACATTCAGCGCCCAGAGGCAGCCACGGCAGAGTTGCTGTGGAGACACCCAGTGTGCAGTAGTGTTGGTGAGCCCTGTGGTCTCTGTCGGTGGGGGGCTGGCGGGGACCCCACGGAAGCGATGTGCAGGGTGGTGTGACTTGTCTGCTCCTGCTGGCTGCAGGGCCTCCGAGATAGGCTGCCAGAGAGCTAGCAATACGTAATATGTTTCTTTGCAGCCTTTTGTCTGCAACTAAGAACCTTGACTGGTACAACAGGTAACTGGAGAGCTTATACAGTCTCCTGAGACTTTTAAAAATAGGAAGAGTACTCAGCTGTCATTTGGCATGATCAGAGTATGGATCAGTCAGAGTTGTTGGTGGCAAACAGCAGGAACCAGCCCTGTGTATTTTAAGCAGAGAATGAATATGGCAGAAGCTCAGAGATTCAATGGGTTGTTGGAGAACCAGCTTGAAATGGGGCAGGAGCTGAGAGCTTGAGTCCAGAACTGGGCAACTGGGCCAGGAAGTTGCTCTGACTGCTCCAGGATGCCACTTGACCTGCTATTAGTTCTGCTAAGCTTTTGAATGCCAGAGACGAACCTGGTGTCCTAGGGCCTGCATTCCACTTACATGGGCGAGGGTACAACGGGATGGGGTCCATCTCTGAACTTGCCAGGAGTAGACAGACAGGATCCCACCTGCCCCACCTTGGGCTTTGGATGTGAGAGGCTGGGCATGGTACCCTACCCGTGCTATGCAGAGAGCAGCATTGCTTCCAAGAGAAGGGGAATAGACACAGCAGTAATAGATGTCCATAGCAGGGCTGCTGGGCAAAGTAGCTGTTGCAGCCTGTTGACCCTGGCATGGCCACATCTGAATGTGTCCTTGGGCCTGCAACATCTTACATGGAGGTAAGGAGCCCACACAACCTGTGCTGGGCCCGATTGTCTTGGTTGGGAGCCTCTTCCCTCACGCTGGGTTTGATGTACGCTTCTTTGTTTTGTTTAGGTGTGGGTGTCATATGGCATCTGGCCCTCTGTTGCTACAGCTGTTTGGAAGGAGGTCCTTTGTTTGTTGTACAAGAGGGGTGCGTGCAGCTGCTTGGCTGGCTCTGCTTGCCATCAGAGGGCAACATCACGGCTGGAGCTGGACTTGCGCCCTCCTCTGGGTGAGGTAAGTGGCAGAATTCACTAAACTCCGCATTTCCAAGTCGGCTGTCTTACTCCAGGGCCCCTCCATCTCAACAAGGGAGACCCTCCCCCAGGCTCGGGCTACCTTGCGCTTGAGATCTCTCTGACTTCTCAGTTTTCTTGCAATCAGGTCAGGAATATCTGGTGAATCTTTCCATTTTAAGGTCTACAAAGTAGCCTATACTGTACATAGTAATCTAATTAAGCAAGGAAACTCTATCATATTTGCTGTTCCAGGCTGTGTACATGAGAGGGTATGTGTGAGAGAGCCTAGGGGACATCACAGAACCCTGGCTATCCTCAACGCTGCTGCTGGTTCTAGCTTCCTGTTATTGTGCACTTGGAGACAGCAGGTGATGACTCAAATACGTGGGTGCCTGCCATTCACATGGGAGACCCGGAGTAAGTTCCAGGCTCCTAGCTTTGGCCTGGTCCAGCAATGGCTGTTACAGGCCTTTGGAGAGTCAACCAGCAGATGGGAGTTCTTGCTGTCGGTCTTTGTGTCTTTGAAAATCATGAAATAGATACATGAATTAGAATAAAACAAACTATTGCTATAGAACATGAATGGGAAGGCAATGATTCTGTGGGCCCAGTAGGAAGCTATGGTCTGAGTCTCACAGGAGGGAGTGTCCATGGCCAGGTTCAGAGCCAGGGTGTCAAGACTGGGGGGGGGGGGTGCAGATGGGAATGGAAGTAGTGGTGCTGAGGTGTGTGAGGGGCAGGGCCGTTAGGGCTGACCCCTCACAACCTCCACACATGGAGCTGGAGGGAATCTCAGCCGTCCCTCGGACCAGTCCTCCCATTCCTCTGATGGGTAGGGTGAGGTCCTAGAGAACACGCCACCCCTTCAGGATCATTTAGGGGTGGATGTTGCTGCTGGGAGGGAGATCCAGATCCTCTAAGTTCCATAGCACAGCATTTGTGAGTGAATCTGGAAACAAAACAAAATCAAACAAGGCAGCCCCCAGGTGTGCACACATTCCTGGTCAGTCTTTCCCCCTGGCTGCCGGCTCTCCTGCCTGCTCCTGGGCCCAGTGTACTTCCGGGGGCCAAGACCACAGCAGCCCAGGTACAAGAGCAGACCGTGTGGCTTCCTGAGAGGCAGCACAGACAGAGCAAAGGTGTTTAAGTCCCCAGCTCACTTCCTTGCAGCCCTGGCTCTTGGTTGTAGGAGAATTTCCGTGGCTGAGAGCACCCACGGGTGACAAATTTGCCGAAGCAGAGACACTAGTTTGGGAAATGGCAGGACACAGCTGTGGATTTCCAAGGGGAGAGATACTGAGCACAGACATCCCTCTTCTCACACATATGCACATGCATGCATGCACACACACACACATACGCACACGCACTGAGTGCACATGCGTGCAATGGAGATCGATCTTCACCCCCCAAAATCCCCTGGTCTCACTGAGCGCTTATTAAATGAGCCTGTGTTCCACTGGCAGCACCAAGCCCCACACAGAAAGGGAGCACACGGCGGTGTCAGTCAGTGTGTGTTACTGCCAGAGCCCTCCTCGCCGCCCACTCTGCCTTTATTGCTTTGTGGGGCCCCTTTTATCCATGTTCGGTGGGCAAAGCCATTAATCTTCCTCCTGGCGTGGGCGCTGTGCATGGCTGACAGCTAGGGTCCTGGCTTCCTGGGCTGCAGGGGTAGGGGGCCCTTTGGGGCCTCCCGCTGATGGAGCTTTAAGTGAAGAGCAAGAGGAGCCTTCCTGGGGAGTGGGGAGGAGGGGTGCAAGCGCCTGTGGTCCCAGAAGGCACTGGGGATCCGCAGAAAAGATCACCCTGTTACTGCATCATCCACGGTGCACCCTGACACCGAAACACACTGAGCCCTATGCAGAATCACTTGATAAAGAGGCTAATGAAGTGGAAAGATGTCAGAGGAGCCACGCGGGCCAGGCTCTCGGGAATGCATCGAGATTCAACCTCCCGTTGCCATGGAAACCAGGGAGGCTTGGCGCTCTTCCCCCTCTCCTTCCTTCTGGAAGGTCTCTCCTCAGTAACCTTGACCCTTTCCCATTGGCAGCCAGAGATAAGGAATTCCATTTTCCCTTATCTGGTCATGCTTGACTAGTAGACTCTGATGGGTCTGCCGTGGGGGAGGGGCGCTGGCCGGGCTCCCCGCGCGTGCCTTCATTCAAATGCATGAAGGGGAGGGTGGGAGGCGATAGGGAAAGAACACAGTTAATTAAGGTTGATATTGCCGAGAAGCTTGTTTTCTGAATAATAAATTCTGTGGGCTTCAAAAGCAAGTGCAATGGGAGGAGCAAGAAAAACCCACCGTGGCTGAAGGGCAGAGGAGGACGGGTTTGGTCGGAGGGGGTTTTGGCCCAGGGGAGGGTGAAGAGGGGGCTGGAGGCGGCTGGAGGCGGCTAAGGGGCTGAGATCTTGCTCCTCAGGACAGACGCTGCGTGTGATAGCTTGTGACGCTGCTGCTGTACAAACGCCGAAGCCTTGAGCAGTGGAGTCGGAGTCGTTGACGGCCTCAGCTAATGCAGGAGGCCTTTGAAGTTGATCCAGATGGGAGGGTTGGCCTTAGGTTGCTATTAAGGAGAGAGATTTTTCTTCACTTGAGGCTCACAAATGTTGCTCCTGGGCAGATGCCTTCCGCAGTCATTGTGTTCAACACTTCGCAGTCCCAGTGCCTCCTACACTCAGAAGAGTTCTGTGTGTCTTATGGAATAAATTACTAGTTGAGATGAATAATACTGGCCTCTGGCCAGCCAAGGCTTGGTGGTGCTCCTTGGGGTGGCCATCCATCCACTCGTGGGTCACTCACAGGTGGGTGGCCAATGGCATGGGGGCACTAATCTCACCCCCTAACCCTCTCTTCAATAGTAATTACGGGCTAGGCTAAGTTCCTAGAGAAGGAAATAGGAGTGTCAGGATCCCCCTAAACTTTTTGTTAAGCAGGAACCTCTACCTAACCTTCAGCTTCCAACCTTAGCGAAGGAAGGTATGTCTTTTAAAGTTATTATGGATATTAGCACGTCTCCTTCCTGGATCAGGAAAGTAAGTGCATGGTGTGTGCAGGAGGTGGGGCTCCCAGGTTTGGCTAGTCTTCCAAGGAAGAAGCTCTCCATGGTTGGAAAGGGTGGCTGTGTGATCTCACCCACCCTTCGTTATCTCTTTCCAAGGGCTGGGGTGGCCTCAAGAACCATACCCTTTCGTCCAAATAGTCGAACCAAGCCGAGGGGCACATGCGCACATGCAGAGCAGGAGGGGCTTTTCCCTTGCTTCCGGTGGATTGTGGCCAGCGATTTCCTGCATGGGACTCAGCAGGAAAGGACCGGCCGCAGAGATCACGCGATGCCCAGGATGGCGAGAACTGCAGCTCCACAGCAGTGTGAGGAGACTCTGGAACGAAAGGGAGACTTCCCAGCCTCTATTAATCAGTGAAAAGGAGGAAATCAAGAACACAGCTTCACATTTGCTCGCATTTCCATAAAGAAACGTTGGTAGTTTGCACAATAAGTAAAATAAAAAAATCAGGAAAAGACCCAGGGAGGGATGGGGTGAGAAGTAGACTGAGAGGCAGATTTCGTATATTAATTTTTTAATTTAATTTTTGAACCATGTACATTTATTACCTGAGAGTTAAATGCATTATAAAAAGATACAAAGTTAAAATTACAAAGTGGAGATTAGAAATACACAAAAACAAGAACTCAGCAAAATCTCAGGCTTCGGGAATCCTTTCTCCCTTTCCTCTCTGTTCCCGCCAGTCTTCCCCTCCCTTCCTGTCTTGTTAGAGAAGCTGTAAGATGACTTCGGGGAGAAAAAGGGCATGTAATGCAGAACAGATTTCTCAAAGTTTTCTAGCTTCACTTCTAGCATGAGTAACAGATGGGGGTCAACAAGTCCTCCCCTCCCCCAAGAAACTATAAATCTGAGTAAAACTATCAAAAACAACCATTTTAGCTACTGGAAATTGACCAAAGCGTTTATCCATTAAGAAAAAAAAGCCCTGTCATTTGGCCAAAAACAGTGGGAGCCTGCCGTGTTCTTGGCTGGGGCTGCTCCCCACCGTCTGCAGCTCTACCAAAGCAAGAGCTCATTCAGGGTAGGAGGGGAGGGCCAGGAGCATCCTGGTTTCGTTGCCACTTCCAGGGGAGTTTCACATTGTCAATTACCGTGGTGATCCCAGTGGAAAGCAAACAGGGAGAGCTGGTGGCGTTGATAGTCTAGCATGGTGGCATCATGCAATGAACTAATTAAAAATTTCATTTAATTTTTTTGTATTTAAAATTTCTTAACAGACATGTGACAGTTGTACATGTTTAAGGCATGCTATGTGATATTGCATTACATGTATAACATTTGTGTGATATCCAATCAGGGTAAATATATTTATCCTTTAGTGCATTTAACATTTCTTTATAGTAAAAACATCTGAAATCCTATCTTCTAGTTTTTTTTTAAGATTATTTATTTATTTGAGAGTTAGAGTTACAGACAATGAGAGGGAGAGACAGAGAGGTCTTCCTTCCACTGGTTCACTCCCCAAATGGCTGTGACAGCCAGAGCTGCACGGATCTGAAACCAGGACCAGGAGCTTCTTCCAGGTGTCCCACATGGGTGCAGGGGCCCAAGCACCTGGGCCATCCTCTGCTGCTTTCCCAGGCCACAGCAGAGAGCTGGACTGGAAGTGGAGCAGCCAGGACTAGAACCAGCACCCATATCGGATGCTGGTGCCGCAGGCAGCGGATTAACCTGGTGCGCCACAGCGCCGGCCCCATCTAGTTTTTTAAATAAAGAAATATACAGTACATTGACATTATCAACAGTCACCCTTCTGTGCAACAGAACTCCAGAACTTCTGATGCCTTTCTCGCTGTAATCTCGTACTTGTCCATCAACATTTCCCCATCCTTTCCACTTTCCTCCCAGCCCATGAGAAGCATTATTTTATATAATGGAATATAAGATATTGATATATAATATTACATAATATATAATTTAATGAGCGCTATTATATGTAATATACAACATATATATTAAAGACTTATTTATTTTATTTGAAAGGCAGAGTTACAGAGAGGCAGAGGCAGAAACACGGAGAGACAGAGAGGTCTTCCATCTGCTGGTTCACTCCCTAAATGGCTGCAACGGCCGGAGCTGTGCCAGTCTGAAGCCAGGAGCCAGGAACTTCTCCCAGGTCTCCCATGTGGGTGCAGGGGCCCAAGCACTTGGGCCATCTTCTGCTTTCCAGGCCATAGCAGAGAGCTGGATTGGAAGAGGAACAGCCAGGACTTGAACCGGCGCCCATATGGAATGTTAGGGCTGCAGGTGGTGGCTTTACCCACTACGCCACAATACCAGCCCCAGCATTATTATATTTTTACTTTCTATGAAGTCACCTATTGTTTTAGATTCCATGTATGAGTGAGATTATATGAAACTTGTCTTTCTGTTTGGTTTATTTACTTTAACATAATGACCACCAGTTCTATCTATGTTATTGTGAATGATGAGATGTGGCAGAGTAATATTCCATCATGTATATGTACCACACTTTCTTTATCCATCAGTGGAGGGACAGTAGGGTTGTTTCCATTTCTTGGCTATTGTGAATAGCACTGCAATAAACATGGACGTGCAGATGTCTCTTTGACAGGTGGATGTCATTTTCCTTGGATATATACCCAGGAACAGGAGGGCTGGATCCCTTAGTAGTTCTAGTTTTAGGTTTTGGAGGAAACTCCATACTGTTTTTCACCATGGTTGTATTGATTTACATTCCCACCCGTGGTGTGTAGGAGTTCCCTTTTCTCTATATCCTTGCCAACACTTACCACTCTTTTTTTTATAGCAGCCACTCTTACCATGGTGAAATGATATCTCATCTCATCATGGTTTTGATCTGCATTTTCCTGATGATCAGTGCTATGGAGCATTTTTTTATGGGAGTGAGAAGACCACATTAGAGTCGATACCTTCTCCACACACCCCAGACTGATAGAAGGTTGAACACATGAACAGCAGAAACTGGAGTGAGCCTAAGCAACCCACACATGCCTGGCCAGTGGAGCCTGTGCTCATGCCCAGAGGAGGATATGACATGGGTCAAGAGGGCCTGGTAGAAAACCAGTCCCGGATAGACCTAAAAACTGCTTGGAACTTGAATCCGTTCACACACTGATCCATCAGCAGAGTGGCAGCCTCCTTGACTCAAGGTGTTTCAGCAGTCTTGAGTTGAACATTCAGATATCCTAATTAGAGAGAAGCACAGGAAACTAGATTTTAAAAATAAAACAAGTGAGTAGAGACACCATCAACTGGACACTGTAGAGGAGACAGACTCCACAGACTTAGTCCAGCCAAGTTACTCAACGAACAAGCAAGCAACTCAAGATCAACAGCAACAACCCTGGCCAGGGGGTGGAAGAGGATTGAATAAAGAGTTGCTAAAATATGTCATCTAAAATGTCCAGGGTTTAAAAAAATTATTAGCCATACAAATAAGAAATTTTGACTCATCATCTAGAAAAATAAATCAGGCAATAGAAGCTGTCTTGGAGTTCCCCCAGATGTTGGATTTAATGAAGACTTCAAACCAGCTATTATGCATCTACTAAAATAATTAAAATAAATTACATGTAAAGAATTAAACAAAAGTAGAATAGCAAGAACTCAGTGAATAGAGACTCTCAAGAAAAGGGTAGCAATTATTTAAAAAAGAAAATTCTGGAGCTGAAAACTTAAAAGAAAAATTCACAGGAGAGTTTAAATAGCAGACTTAGATAGCAGAAGAAAGAACCAGCAAATCTGAAGATAAATCCATGGAAGCTACCCAAACTGACTAGTAGGGAGAAAAAAGTTCAATGAAAAATTAACGTGGCCTCAGAGACCAGAGGGTCAGTACCAATGTACGTAATGGTTCTCAGAAAAGGAGGAAATGATGCCTAAAAAAGGCCAAAAAACATCAAACTACAGATTCAAGAAGCTCAGAAAACCCCAAGCAGAATAAATACAAAGAAACCCACAACTAAACGCATCTTGAAAGCCCAGGACAATTGTGGGGAGCAATCCGGACTGGACTGAGTTACTGAAATTAAGACTTATTCTATGCATCTGCTCTCCCACAATATGGCGCTGGGAGAGAAGTAAACAGCTTCCGCACAGCTGCCTCCAGTTCAACCAATAAACTGTAGGACTTGCTCCTGATTGGAGGAGAGCAGCGTACTCGGCGTGTGGGCAGCCGAGTTGGGATTGGCGGAGGAGGACTATAAAGGAGGAGAGAGACGGCATGCACCAGGAACATCTATGGGGAACATCTAAGGGGAACATCTAGCTGAAGGAACACCTGTGCAGCCCCCGAGAAAGCCGGCCGGCGGAGTGCCGCTCCCCTGCGGAAGTGGGGAATGTGGCCAGGGGGAACTGCCCTTCCACGGAGGTGGAAGGGACGGTAGCCAACCCGGGAAGAACCAGCAGCAAACCCGGGGAGGGCCGAGCAGACAAAAGAACAGCGCAGGGTCCTGTGTCGTTCCTCCATGAAGAGGGGGAGCGACAGACAATGAGAAAATCTTGAGGAGAAAAGCAACTCCTCATATATGGGGAAAAATATGAACACTTAACAAAATTTATTTCTATTTATTTGAAAGATAGTGTGACACACAGAAAGAGAAGGGTGGAGGAGAGAGAGAGATCTTTTGTCCACTGGTCACTTCTCATATCCCGGCAACAGCTGGGGCTGGACCAGGCCCCAAGCCAGGAGCCAAGAGCTCCCTCTGGGTCTCCCCTGTGGCTGGCAGGGCGCCAAGTACTTGAACCATACTTGCTGCCTTGTGGGGTGTACATTAGCAGGCAGCTGGATTGGAAGCAGAGGTAGAACTTGTCCCAGACACTCCAATATGTGATGCAGGTGTTCCAAATGTTTGCTTAACATGCTAGCCACAATGCCTGCCCCAGGAATACTTTTTTTTTTTTTTTTTTTTTTTTTTTTTGCTGACTTCACATGGGAAACAATGGATTTGGAAAGGAATGGAATGCTATTTTCGAAGTGTTGATAGAAATAAAATTCTAAATCCAACAAAACTAATCTTAAAAATGAAAATGAAACAAAAATAAAAATATTACTATATAAACATTGAGAAAGTTTGTTGCTAGAAGACCTGCCCTACAAGAATTACTAAAAGTAGTCCTTTTCGCTGAAAAGACAAAATAGCAGATGGCATCTTGAATTCATAGGAAAAGAGAACTTTGGAAATGGTAAATGTTTGGAAATTAAAATATTTCTAAATTCCCCATGAGTCAAAGAAATAGCCAACAGCAACAACAAAAGAGGATATTAGAAAGTGTTTTTAATGTGATGAAAACAAAACTACAGTGTGTCAGGATTTATAGGATGAAAATAAGGCAACACTCAGAGACAAACTCAGAGCTTTAGAAGCTTATTAATATTTTAGAAAGAAACGTCTCAAGTCAATAACCCAAATGTCCACATTGATAAATTAAAGTACAGCAAACTAAACACAATGCAAGCAGACAGTAGTAAATATGAAAGTCCATGGAATACACATAAGTATGAAGAAAATGCACTCTAGCAAACTTATCTTTTAATTTCATTTTCCATGAAATTTTTGAAATCCTCTCATAATAGACAATAGATTGGATATCCGTGGACTAGAAAATAGAAAATCATACAGAACATCAATGAAACTAAAAGTTGGCTTCTGAAATAATGAAGTTGAAAATTTCTGTATTCTGCTGCTGTGATGTGTAATCACAAAATAAGCGACTAAAAGCACCATTTCGTTATTTACAGTTCTGGAGATCAGAAGTCTGATATGTGTCTCACTGAGTTGCTATCAAGTTGTGGAGAGAATCGAAGCATTTGACCCAGTGGTTGAGACCTCAGTTTGGGACACCTGCTTCCCAGAGGGGTTCAAGTGGTGCCTGGGCTCAAGTCTGGCTTGGCTCCTAGTTCCAGCCGTGCTGGAATGGCAGCGACGTGATGCCTTCGGTAACTGGGTTCCTGCCACCCATGGAGGAGACCTGGATTGAGTTGCCAGCTCCTGGCTTCGGCTTGGTCTGGCTCTGGTGGTTGCTGGCAGTTGGAGAATGAACCAGGAAATGGGAGCTCTTTGTCTTCCTCTCTGTCTCTGTGATAAAATAAGTAGAGAGAGACTGACTTCCTGCTTTCCTTGTCTCCTGGCTGTCTCCTGTATCCTCAAAGCCAGTGACAGTCCTACTCACATTGCCATCCTCAGGGATCTTGTGATCAGACTGAGTGTACTAGGATAATCCAGGACGATCTTATAGGTTACAGGCTTCCTTGGATTTGTAACCTTAATGCTTCTTTGTCATGCGACATGACATGATCCTAGATTCCAGAGATTAGATCTTGGACGGACATGGTGGGCCATTACTGTCTACCACAAACCCTTAGCATGACTGATTAAGAAATTAAAAGTGAAAACACAAATTACTGAAATTATGAATAAAAGAGCTAAAAATCACTACTGGTAGTAGAGAAGTTAAAAAATATTATAAGAAGAGTATGAATGACTTTATGCTGGCATATTAGGCAATTTAGATCAAATTAGTAAATTCCTGAAGAGATACAAATGGTGAAAACTGACTAGAAGAGAAGTGGAAAATTTGAGTCGATAGGAACAAGTAAAGAAAGAATTAGTGACTCAAAATCTTCCCACAAAGCAAGCTTAAGTCCAGATGGCTTCATCTGTGAACTCTATCCAATATTTAAAGAAAAGAACTCATCATTCATGGAATCTTTCAAAAAATAGAGAAAATGAGGACAATTTACAACTCATGATATGAGGTTAATATTACTTTAATAGCAAAGCCAAAGACATAAAAAAGAAAAGACGTATATTCCTCATGAACATGACAGAAACATCCTTAAAAAGTATTAACAAATTGCTTTCAGAAGTATGTAAGAAGCATTATGCACCAAATGGCATTTATTTAAGACATGCAGGGTTTAACAGCCAAAAATCAATTAATGCAATGCATCATATTAATAAAGACAGAAACTAAATGATTATCTTAATATATGCAGAAAAAGCATTTTATAAAGGCCCATTCTCCGTCATGATAAAAAAAACTTCAACAAAATAAGAATATAAGGGGGCTTCCTTAATCTTATAGAAGGCATCTACAAAAAACTTGCATATTTAATGCTGAAAACTGAATGCTTCCTTCTTAAAAATGAGAAGGTGGGGCTGGCGCTGTGGCAAAGCTGGTAAAGCCACCGCCTGTGGTGCTGGCATCCCATTTGGGTGTGGGTTTGGGTCCTGGCTGATCCACTTCTGATCCAGCTTCCTGCTGTTGCTCCCGGAAAGCAATGGAGGATGATCTGGGTCCTTGGGTCCTTCAACCCACATGAGCAACCAGGAGGAGGCTCCTGGCTCCTGGCTTCAGATGGGCCCAGCTCCAGCCATTGTAACCATTTGGAGAGTGAACCAGCAGATTGAAGCTCTCTCTCTCTCTCTCTCTCTCGGCCTCTGCCTTTCAGTGTAACAGGCAAGAAATGAATGGATGGATGAAGGCATCTAGAGTGGGAAGGTAGAAATAAAACTTTATTCATAATTGTTATGATTTGATAAGTAAAACATCCTAAGAAACCTACAAAGAAACTATTAGAACTAACAGATTTAGTCAGGTAATAAATTCAAGCTCAACATATAAAATTAGTAGTATTTGTATGTGTTCTAGCAATAAATAATCCAAAAATTGAATTTTTTCTTAATATCATTAATGAAAGCACAAAATAAAGGATAAAAATACTTAGGACTGGTTAGCAAAGGAATGCAATATTCGCTCAATAAAAACTATAAGGTATTACATTGAGAAATTAAAGCAGATCCAGATAAAGAGACATCTCAATTCTTGCTAAATTGATCTATAGATTCAATGCAATCCCAATGACCCAGTCTTGAGGTTAATATGGAACTATACAGATGTATCTTGAAAAAGGAGGACTCACATTACTTGATTTGTAAACTTAATATGAAGGTACAGTAATGAAGACAGTGTGGTGTTAGTATAAGGATCAATGGAACAGAATTGAGACTTCTTACATTCCTGGTCAATTGATTTTCAGGAAAAGGAGCAAGTGTAATGTAACGGGGGAAGAAATGGTCTTTTCAGCAAACGGTGCTGAGATGACAGCTATCCATCTGAAACAGTAAAACTGCATTTAGTCTCTTATACCACACACAAAGTGAACTAAAGTGATCAAAGACTTGAATGTAAAAGATAAACTAGAAAAATTCTACAAGAAAACAAAGGAGAAAATTTTTGTGATGTGGGGTTAGACACAAAGTTCTTGAATACAACAGCAAAACCTTAAGGCATCAAAGAACAAAAATGATCAACATCATTAAGATTAAGACCTTTTGTACTTTAGGAAAAATCACCATAAAAATGCAAGGACAAGCCACAGTCATGGAGGAAGTATTTGTGTGTAATTTATTTGATAAAGGATTTCTACCCAGTGTATATAAAGAACTCCTAGGACTCGATAATGAAGAGAAAAATCAATTGAAAAATGGATAAAAATTTGCCACAGCATGGATGGAACAGGAGATCATTATGTTAAGTGAAATAAGCCAGACCAAATACCACATGACTTTGTTCATATGTAGATTTTAAAAAGTGGATCTCACAGAGGTTGAAGGTGTGATAGTGGTTACAAGAGACTGGGGGAAAGAGGGGGAAGAGGAGTTGGGGAAAAGCTGATCAACAAGTAGTAAGTTTTAGTTTTCTTTGTGAAAGATTTATTTATTTATTTGAAAGAGTTACAGAGAGTGAGGGACAAAGAAAAGACACATGCACACACACACACACAGAGCGCTTCCATCTGCTGGTTTACTCCCTAGATGGCCACAATGGCCAGGGATGGGCCAAGCCAAAGCCAGGAGCAATGAGTTTTTTCAGGGTCTCCCTTATGGGTGGCTGGGACCCAAGCACTTGGGCCATCTTCTGCTGCTTTTCCAGGCTATTATCAGGGAGCTGGATCGGAAGTGGAGCAGCCGGGGCACGAACTTGCACCCATATGGGAGGCCAGCATTGCAAACAGTGGCTTAACCTGCTATACCACAATGGCAGTCCTGGTAGGTTAGTTTTTATAGGAGAAATTAGTTTTATAGGAGAAATAAGTGCTGGTATTTCATCATGTACTAGGGTGACTATAGACAAAGCCAAATGAAAGGATTTGGAATGTTTTCACCACAAGGAAATGGTAAATTTTGAGTAGATAAAAGTTTACCCTGATTTGAACATTATACAATGTTCACATATTGAAACATTACATAATATCTCATAAATATGTACATTTTTGTGTCATTTAAGAATAATATTTATTTTCAGCAGGAAGTATGCTTGCCCCAAATCCCAGGAAGCATGGCTAACAGGTGAGACAAAGAGACCAAAGGAGAGAATGAGATGGAGGTGGGGTATTTCAACTTTTACTGAGTGATACAGTCAAGTTAACAGCATCTAAGCTGGAAGCTAACTTTCAAATAAATCAGAATAGCAGAAAAAAATGGACAAAATACTTAAGTAAATATTTCACCCAAATATCCATTTAAGTGGCTATTACATGCATGAAAAGATGATATTATTATCAGTCAATAAGGAAATGCAGATTAAAAATTAGATGTGGCATCTCTATATAACCACTAAACTGGCCATACTCCAGAATATAGATGATATGAAGTTTTGGCCAGGATGTGGAGAAACTGGAACCCTTCTAGATTGCTGGTGGTACAGTCACTTTGGAAAACAATTTGACCTTAAAAAAAAACTTATCATATAAGGCAGTGTTTTCATTCCTAGGAGTCTACCAAGGGGAAATGAAAGCATGTATTCACCCAAAGGCTTGTATGAGAATGTTCTTAGCAGTACTGTTCATATAGCCCCAAACTGGATAAAAAATAATTCATGCCAAAGAAACCATGCACATATAGCCCCAAATTGGAACAATCCGAATACTCACCCACTGACTTGACAGCATATGGTTTACCCGCACAATAGAATATTCGTCAGCTGTCCAAGGGAGTAGTGTATTGACATGGAGTGCAACACAGGTGGCCCCCAAAGCATGAAGTGAGATAAGGTGATTGCCAAGAACTTCATCCTGTCTGATTTCATTCATACGAAGTATCCAGGGTAAGACCAATTGTCTACGCAGAGGCTCCCTCAGTGGTTCACGGGGGCTGGAAGTGGGAATGAGGATTCAGCTTGAAGGTGCTTTTGTTGGGTGATGAAAATGTTCTAAAACTGGGTGATGGGGCTGGTTTAGTAACTCTCTACAGTAACTATTATGGGAATTGTTCACTTAGGGTAGGTAGTAAACGGATTATACCTCAATCAATCTCGTTCTTTTTAAATGATGCTTGTCAAAGAGAAAGGAAGGGCAGGAAAAGTGAGTTGATGAGACACAAAACGTGTTCTGCCTCTATCCCAGAAGGAGCAAATGTGTCCGAGCCTCTCCTAGTCAAAGGACTCGAAGTCGGTCAGTTCAAACCATTCGAAGCACAGAACACTTATCACTGTGATCTGAGATCAATTTCTTTTGCTGCATTAATTTTACTCATTTATCCCTAAGTATTCATTTTACTTATGCTATGTGCCAAGCACTGTGCTAGGTTCTGGTTACACAGAGTGAACAAAATGGTCATGGTTCCCGTCTCGTGGAAGTTTGGGTCCCATGGTTTTTTCCTAGGCCTGGTTCCTATACATTCTGAAAATATCCATGAGATATTACCATATGTATAATTTATATTCTGATTTTTTTACTCAATATGATATCATAAACATTTAACCATATCATTAAAAATTCTTCATAAACCTTATTTTTGTCTGCTGCAACCTATGCTACAAGACAATTCTATGTTGAACGTTTATCTTATTTCCAGTTTATTGTCATTATGCATTATGAACGAAGGAATTTATTTGCAAATGATTTTTTGTTTCTTTTTCCTATCTTCCAGAAGAATCTCTTCATTTTTGTGTAGGCCTTGATACCTATTGCCAAATTGTTTATTGGACAGGTGGTGTCAGTTTGCAATCCCACTTGTAGGGCAGAGAGTCTGCTGTCTTCTAAGACAATGAACTTGGTTGAAGGAGGAGCCAAAATCCACGAGAGTGGACCAAGCCTTCGACTGTGGGGAGTCAGCCCTGGTTCTAGACATTAGTGGTCTCTCAGAAGAAACTTGGGAGATAGACACCTCACCAAGAGCAGAACTACATCCTTACTGAGCCCTGGTCTCTCAGGCTGCAGAAAAGTGGCTACACTAACAATAGCCAGGGCTCCAAGTGAGACGCAGAGTGGTAGAAAATGACCAGACCCCAGGAAGGAGGGATGGCGGTCACTGACAGGCTGCTATATGGAGCATGCGCAAGATGAAAAGCAACCACAGAGTGACCAGGCAAACACCACAGCAAAGTCAAAAAGTCAGGCATGGTGTCAGGGCTATGGTATAGCGGGTAAAGCCTCCTCATGCAGCACCAGCATCCCATATGGGCGCCGTTTCAAGTCCCAACTGTTCTACTTCTGATCCAGCTCTCTGCTATGGCCTGGGAAAGCAGTAGAAGATGGCCCAAGTCCTTGGGCCCCTGCACCCACATGGGAGACTCGGAAGAAGTTCCTGGCTCCTGGCTTTGGATCAGTTCAGCTCTGGCCGTTGGGGAGTGAGCCAGTGGATGGAAAACCTCACTCTCTCTCTCTCTACCTCTGCCTCTCTGTAACTCTGCCTTACAAATAAATAAATAAATATAAAAAAAAGTCAGGCATGTCTGTGGAAAAGTCAGGTGAAGAACTCCATTAGTGAGAAACGTAGATGAAAATCAGGTGGCACAAGTGGCTTCCCTATGAGTGTTTTTCTCCAGAGAAAGAAATTAGTAGGAATATAAATGTAATATAACAAGAGCTCAAAGATGAGATGATAAAACAACAGAATGAGTTGTAAGAGGAGATTGCAGACCTAAGCAAACGGATTGAAATAAAGCAACATAAAGCAGCAAGGAGCAGCATAGACACAGCTAAAATCTGAATTAATGGCATGAAAGGAGAGCTGGAGATAACCACATAGAATGGAGAAGGAAAAAGATTAAATCATTGGAAAGAAAAGGAGAGACCAAGATGATCTGAAATCAGGCAACTGGTATTCCTGCGGTGAGAATCCCACAGTGGCACAGAGGGAGAGGTCCGAGAGGATTCCCATCTGCCGCTCTCAAGGGGACCCTGCATGCAAGGAAAATCAAATGCAGACTGCCAGGCGTCAGGGATTTCTCTAGGTTAACCTATTAAACTTGAAGAATAAAGAAGGACTTTTTCGGGCCTCTAGGCACAGAGTAGTCCCTGCCAATGGGAAAGATTAGAGCTCTTGTTATATTACATTTATATTCCTACTAATTTCTTTCTCTGGAGGAAAACATTCATAGGGAAGCCACTTGTGTCACCTGATTTTCATCTACGTTTCTCGCTAATGGAGTTCTTCACCTGACTTTTCCATGGACATGCCTAACTTTTTTTTTATATTTATTTATTTATTTGTAAGGCAGAGTTACAGAGAGGCAGAGGTAGAGAGAGACAGAGAGGTCTTCCATCCACTGGCTCACTCCCCAGTTGGCTGTAACGGCCAGAGCTGTGCTGATCCGAAGCCAGAAGCCAGGAGCTTCTTCCGGGTCTCCCATTAGATCAAACACCATGGTAATTCTCCATGGTTGAAGACAACGGAGCAGTATTGAGATGGTTCTGAGGTTTGGAGAGACCAGCAAAGCCTGTGTGCAGCCAAGCAGCTGTCCACACAGGCAGGCAAAAGACCACAGCCTTCAATAGGAGGTAACGGCAGGAGCAGGACGCCCACCACGCCTACTTGCTTGAGACCGGAGCCCTTTGGTGATGAGATGAGTTTGGGGAGGCTATAAAAATAAGGACTGATGGTGAGCAACCAAATCACTTAACTAAAGAACTGTTTCTCAGGCAAATGATGGTTGCATGTTAGAATGTCACTATTAACAAACTCTGGTGCGTCCCCGTGCAGGGGAGCCTGGGGGAGTGGTTGCTGTTTACATTCAGAATACATTCTCTGCACTGGGCTGCCTGTACTTGGAAGATTAAAAAAAAAAATTCTTAACATCCTGTCCTCCATGTCTAAGATGCATTAAAAAATTAGTAGTCTGTATTTTTATTAAGCCTTAAAAATTTTTATGTGCATTTGGTGCCAATATTTTTTTAGAGCTGTAACAAAACAAAAGAGCTGTATGCACCTCGCAGTGTAACGTTGATGAGAACATTTTGTTATTTTTACAAGCACAATTGGGTATAGCTGTTAAATTAAACTTTGCAATCATGCAGAAAAATAAATAAAAATTAAATTCTGGTGAAACCAAGCCCACCAGAAGAGTGGAAATTGACAAGTGGAGGAGGCTAGGTGGAAGTGGTTAACAGCAGGTTCGTCAACACTATGGAGAATTCTAGTTAAAAAGTACAGCTGAACCCTCTTGATGGTTTTCACAATGTTTTTATTCCCTTTAACCTTAGAGTCATTTTTAAAGAAGTTAATATCTCTCGGAGAAGAAGAAATATTTATTTGATCCTCTATATATCTTTCAAATTCCCTTGGTTTCCCTTTGTTTCTTACGTTCGCAAATAGCTTTCATAGAATATCTCATTTTTAGAAATCTCTCTTTGTTTTTCTCTCTCATCTTTTTTCTTTCTTTCTTTCCTAACATCTGTACAAATGCCAGAGAGCGCCTGAAATGATGATTACAAACTATTCACACCGATCATTTCTGATTGGTGAGACTTTGGCTGATTTGTTGATTTCGCCTTTGTACTTTCCTGTTTTAAAAATAATGAGCACGAATCATATAGCATTTGTCATTGTTTCAAAATGTTATACACGGTCTTTGCAGAGAAATGTGAAACGCAGAGATTAGAAAGAGGAAAAACCTGCCACTCAGTTACAGCTGCTACTGGTGGCGCCCTGTGAGCAATGCCCCAGGGTATTCCTTGCCCTTGGGGAGCCTCTCCCCCCACAGTGGCTCTGGCCTTGGCCATGTGGGCTGGTTAATTTTATGCACCAACTCGATGAGGCCACGGTGCCCAGTGGTTTGGTCGAGTGCTGGTCAAGATGCAGCTGTGAAGTGTTTTCCAGCTGTGATTGACACTGAAATCAGCTGACGTGGAGGGAAACAGATTCCCCATGGTAAAGATGACCTTCATCCCATCCGTTGAAGGCCTTCTGTGCAAAGACCCGGATTTTCTTAGAAAGAATTCTCTCCAGGTTGCAACACAGAAACCCTGCCCGAGTTTCCAGCCTGTTGCCCTGAGAAGTTCAGACTCACGCTGTAGCATCAACTCTGCCCTGAGTTTGCACTGGGGCAAATGTAATGTAATTAAAAACTTTAAACCAAATCAGAACCATAGAGTATTTATACTTTTATGACATGCTTTTTCAATGATGTCATAAGCAGTTTCTCATGTTGCTACTTTTTTTTTCTTAAACTTCATTTCAAGCAGACACATACTTTTTGACCATTTTCCAATTTTGCACATTTAGATGTTCCCTAATATTTCGCTTATGTTATGATATTATAAACATGATAAATGCTCTTACATAAATTTCCAGAACCACCTAGCTGAGCAGCTCCTGCATTTTAGACCCATGGAAACTGTGTAAGATAATACTTTCTTAAGCTGCTAAGTAGTGGGATGATTTGTTATGCAGCCATAAGTAGCTAAGGCTGGCTTCCTCTTTTCTATTAACATTTGAAGTGGGGAAACCTACCACAGGCTTGGGTCCTTGCAACCCAAGTCGAGCCTAACTCTACCTTGCCTTTGCCACCCCAGGAGTATATATGGGAGGGAGGATTTGGACAACTGACGCGTGGATGCTTCTTGGCATTCTCCTTCAACTCGCCAGTCTACGCCGGAGCGCCAGCCCCAGTTTTTCCATGCACGGACCTCAGGTTTGTATTTCCAAATGCTCTCTTCCTATAGTCTCCTTTGGATGCTCCTCATGGTATCCAACATGAAGTCCATCATCTTCTGCTACAATCTCTTCCTCCTTTCTTACTGACTCTGAGTGGGAGGGGGCTAGGCCTATTGGCTAGCAGGGGTCTGGCCAGTGGAGCCAGACACTGCATTAGTTACGTATCCTGTCTAACAATGGACTGCAGCACTTAGTGGCTTAGAACAACAAGCATTTGTTATCTTGCACAACTTTTAGTGGGTTGCCTGGATGGTCAGAGCTCAGAGTCTGCAAGTCAAGATGTTACCAGGGACTGTAACACCCTAAGACTTTGCCTGGGGTTCGCTAAAGCACCTGTTTCCAAGATTGTTCCATCCCATAGGTTGGCTGGAGACCTCAGGTTCCACTGGCTGTTGGAAGGAAACCCCTAGTTCTCACCACATGGACCTCACCATGGAGCTGCTTAAGGGCCCTCACAACAATGGCAGCTGGCTTCTCCCAGAGCAAGTGATCCAAGACAGAAAGCGAGGCAGGAACCACAATGTCAGGGTCAGGCCAAAGCCAGAAGCCAGGAGCCGGGAACTCCATCTGGGTCTCCTGAAGAGTCCCAAGTATTTGGGCCATCTTCCACATACTTCCAGAGCACATTAGCAGGGAACTGGATCAGAAGTGGAGCATCCAGGACTCGAACCATCATTCTGATATGGGATGCCAGCATCGTAGGCAGCAGCCACAGCACCAGCTCCAGGATCAAGTATTTGCAGCCAGATCATTCAATTGAGACAGGATAAAACAAGAAGGGGAAGCCAAGATAAGACCTTCAAGTGAGGGTACAAAATAACTGCGTGTGCAGCCTGAATGTGTGCTGTGTGTATGAGTATTCCTTGTGCAAGGGCGTGAACAGGAGGGCCGGTGCTATGGCGTAGTGGGTAAAGCTGCCACCTGCAGTGCTGACATCCCATATGGGTGCCAGTTCGAGTCCGGACTGCTCCACTCCTGATCCAGCTCTCTGCTGTGGCCTGGGAAAGCAGTAGAAGATGGCCCAAGTCCTTGGGCCCCTGCACCTGTGTGGGAGACCCAGAGGAAGCTCCTGGCTCCTGGCTTTGGATTGGCACAACTCCGCTATTGTGGCCAGCTGGAGATTGAACCAGCCTCTCTCTGTGTAACTCTGACTTTCAAATAAATAAATAAAAAAATTTTTTAAAAAGGTGCAAACTGGAAAAGGCTTCAGAGGGGGACCTAGAATCCTGGCCATTGCTCCTGCAGGGACCGGCTCTTCCCTCACCCACCCGTGCACCCCAGCCCTGAGCTGACTGTCATAGCTGTGTCCTGCCACCATCTGGACTTTGCCCAGCTTGTTTCCTGGGACCGGAGCATGGTCTTGAGTTTGAGACAGCTCAGACACAGACTGTGGAACACAGATTTGAGTCAAGTCATTCATCTGGGGGGTGATCCCATGGCGTACTGGTAGGAGGGAGGTGAGGCCCACCGGTGAGAGAAAAGGAAGTCAAGGATGGAAGTAGGCACATTCTCCCGTGGGCAACTGACCATAATCCGTGTGGGAACCATGGTGTAGGCCTGGCTCCTGGCGATCCCACAGTGGGACAAGGTTCCTGGAATGCTCACCCAGCAGCTGCCTGCCTTCACGGGTCAGGGCTACTCCCAGCAAGTGGTAACTGCTTGGCACTTCTGACCAGCCTCTTAGGCGGGCAGAGCTGCTGTGGCAGCTGAAGGAGGCCCTGGGCAGTGCTACAGGTGCTGGGCCTGCAGGCAGGCAGGGAAAGGGCGCTCACGGCGTCTGCTCGGAGTGCCAGGCATCCTCTCCCGCGAGTTCTCCACGGCCCCTCGTCCTCCCTCCCCAGCGAGCTGGGTGCCCTTCCGCTGGGCCCTGTCCCCACCCACCCATCACTGTACTGTAACTGTCTCCATCTCTCCCACGGAGGCCCCTGGACAGACAGACCGGGTCTTCTCACTCAAGGTCTGGCACACACTAGGTGCTCAGTAAGTCCTGAGTGAGTGAATGAATATGGACTTCTCTTCATCACTTGGAGTAGCATTGGTGGTGTTTTCTGTGTTCCTGTGTCTAAAAGCCTCATCACAAATCCTGGCTGTTTCTCCTCTTCTGGACTTGTTTGGTGAGAATCATTTGCCACAGAGGGGTCTTCCAGGTGCAGGAAGAGTGAGTCCATGTTTGTGGTGTACCCGCTGGCACGCCACGTCCCAGTCGGTTCCCTGCAGCAAACCTCCCGCCCCCACCACCACTCCCACCCCCGGACTCCCGGAGAAATACCGGGGAGGGCAGTCAGCTGGGGCCGAGCCTGCAGGAGGAGGGCTGGCAGGGCCTCTGCACAGGCCCGGAGCCACCCAGAGAGCCTGTCTAGGCCCATTTTGGGTAGTCAGGATGTCCCCGTTGTCTCGGCCACTTAGCACTCCAGGCAGGATGCGCCGTCTCAGAGTGGAGGGTGATGTGGCTGTTATTGCGGATGGTAATTGTGTTTGCTGCCTGTGCTGCCTGGGCTCACATGGGGGCTTTGTCACCGCTGCTACAATTTTAAATATTTTAATTAATGATACTTTGCTGTGCTCAGGCCTCGAGGCTCCCTTAGCAAAATGAGCAATTAAAATAAAATTAAAAAAAAAAAACTCACGAAAAGCAAATGAATGAAAATAAAAGAAAGGGCATTAAAAAAAATAATTCTGTTTCTGTGATGTTTCTGACTTGAAAAATGTATCTAACGGCCTGCTGCAGGCAAGAGAAAATTCTTACTGCTTCTGCCTGTTATCTTTTGTTACCGGAGTCATCCATCTCCCAGAGCTGCTGGGTGACGTGGAATGTACACTAGGAATCCTCAAAAGGACGCGAAATGGGAGAAGGAGAGGAGAGGCCCCAGGTTCCAGCGATCTTGGAGCCTGGTGCTTTTACATGGTTTTCATCATCCTCACTTGTTACTGTCATCAACTGTTTTCACTCCTGCTCAGTGTTGTGGATGTCATTGAGCTCTTTGAGTACTGACTGCAGGTAGGAGAGAGAGGCCAATAGGGAAGGGTAACCTGAAATGTTGGGACCTGCATTCGGGAAGCAGAAGCTACGGAGGACTTAGAACGAAGTGCCCCTCCACATCTCATCAGCACAGGATTCCAAACTGGGGCCGCACACACAGGCTGGCCTGACTGGAACTTCTAGAGTGCTCTTTTGGAAGATTTGCAGTGGATTTAGAAATGGAGGCATCCGTACGAAAATCTGATTTCCTGTCCCTTTCGAAAGTTCAGGAGATCTACAGTCTGGGTCCACGTGCTCTCACAGGGCTAGAGCCAGTGGTGGCCGCTCTGTGGTATTCGGGAGCTGGCTCCTACAGGTGTACGCGAGATACTTGTGTGGCTTTTGATTAGCCATGGGTTTAGACCATGAAAACTTGCGAGTGCTGTATGTAACCAGTCTGTGTTTCTCTTAGAGAGCCAACTGTGAAGTGTCTGTCAGTGCACCGGGGGGCCACCCCTTAGATGGGGGTGCTGGGGTGCAATCTTTATACTTCCGACTCCCATCACCTCCTTACAATGAGGTTGAGTTCCGGGTTTAGGCTGGTGATACCAGGTCTTCGTGCTCCAAGGGTCTCTGTGGGGAATGCCTCCTACCCCAGGTCTGCAAAGACTCATCAAGGCAGTCTCTGAAGGGGAGAGAGGGAAGGTGGGCTTTGTTTCTGGAAAGGTGGCTGGCTGTCTGGGAGCCAAGGAAGGGGAGAGTTCGTTCTGGGAGGAGGGGGTACAGCTTCCTCGTGTGGCAGATACCCTGGCCCTGCTTCTGTACAGCGTCCCAGGTGTATGTCCACTGGGATGGACACTGGAATTCCAGCCTGGGGCCCCAGGGAAGAAGTCCTGTGCTTCTGAGTGTTCCACTTGTGCCCTGGACTGGGAGCGGGTGAGAGACTCCCACTGGCAGGGCCAAGTGCACAGGGCCTCTTGCTTGGTTTCATGCTTTGCTGCCACTCTCCTGAAGTTCTTAATACTTTTGGAACAAGGGGCCCTACATTTCCATCTTGTGGCTCTGTAAATGAAGCGGCTGATCCACCCCACTGGGAACTGGCGACCAGAGACTTGCCTGCCTCAGTTGTTCTGGGTGCAGAAGCACGTGCAGGGCTTCCTGCACAGGTGCAGGAAGTGGAAGAAATGGTCCCTACACATTTCCCACCAACACCTGTGGATGGGGCTAGCCGGGATGCACACGGTGAGAAACACTGAGAAACGTGGTACGTCTTGGGTGGGTGCAGAGCTATCTTCCTTATGGCCTATGGTTGATTTTGCTTGTTGGTTTTATTTTGTTTTGTTTTTCAGTCCTTAGATGCCAGCAACTAGACTGGGTACCCAATGCCGAGAAGTTCGGTGATGGAGTGGTGAATAGGACAAGGCTTCTGCCCAAAGGAAGCTTGGTTTCCTGGGAGACACACAGAGGTAAACCCAGAGCTCCCACCCCACGTGACACATGAGAGCAGAAGCATGAGGAATCAGATCTGCAGGAACAGGGTCAGGGGGTTTGTGGCGAGGCCCTGAAGGTGAGTAAGCACTCTATGGGTAGACAGGGCCGGAGGCACAAGCCAGATGCTAGACAAGACTCCTCTCGGGGCCGTGTTGTGGCGCAGCAGGTTAAACTGCTTCCTGTGGCACCACCATCCCATGTGGCTGCTCCACTTCCAATCCAGCGCCTGCTAATGTGCTCAGGAAGCAGTGCAAGATGCTCCCCCCCCACCACCACCATATGGGAGACCTGGATGGAGTTCCAGGCTCCCGGCCCAGCCTTGCTTGTTGCAGTCATTTGGGGAGAGAACCAGTGGGTGAAGAGCTCTCTCTCTCTCTCTTTCTGTCTCTCCCACTCTGTGTAACTCTGCCTCTCAAGTAAATAAATAAATCTTTTTTTTTAAAGGTTTATTTATTTCTTTGACAGGCAGAGTTACCGAGAGAGAGAGAGAGAAAGAGAGAGAGAGAGAGAGAGAGAGAGAGAGGAGAGAGGTCTTCCATCCACTGATTCATACCACAAATGGCTACAATGGCTGGAGCTTGGTTGATTCAAAGCTGGGAGCTTCCCCCAGGTCTCTCACATGAGTGCAGGGGCCCAAGCACTTGGGCCATCCTCCACTACTTTCCCAGACCACTAGCAGGGAGCTAGATTGGAAGTGGAGCAGCTGGAACTCGAACTGGTGCCCACATGGGATGCCAACACTGCAGATGGAGAGCCAACCTACTATGCCACCTTGCTGGCCTAATAAATAAATTAAAAAAAAAGAATCCTATCTTTGGGGCCTGCTGTCATTTGATGGCTCTTCAGCTTTTAGCATTGTGAGGTTCATCCAACAGTTTCGAATGCCTTTAAAATAACTGCCCTGTGTTGTGGCCAAGATGGAGCCATGAAACCATTCTAGAGACTGGTTGCAATGACCATGTAGTGGCCAGATCTTTGATTGTGAGGTTGGATAGTGTCTGGGGACGCTGGTGCATTGCTTACATGGGGTTCCTTATACTACCTGAGCTGCTGGACCCCAGAAGTCTTAAAGAAGGAGAGAGACAGCAGAAGCAGTGGCCAGGCTTTGGCTGTTAAAAAACCCAAGATGGGGCCGGCGCCGCGGCTCACTAGGCTAATCCTCCGCCTTGCGGCGCTGGCACACCGGGTTCTAGTCCCGGTCGGGGCGCCGGATTCTGTCCCGGTTGCCCCTCTTCCAGGCCAGCCCTCTGCTGTGGCCAGGGAGTGCAGTGGAGGATGGCCCAGGTGCTTGGGCCCTGCACCCCATGGGAGACCAGGAAAAGCACCTGGCTCCTGGCTCCTGCCATCGGATCAGCGCGGTGCGCCGGCCGCAGCGCACCGGCCGCGGCGGCCATTGGAGGGTGAACCAACGGCAAAGGAAGACCTTTCTCTCTGTCTCTCTCTCTCACTGTCCACTCTGCCTGTCAAAAAAAAAAAACAAAAAAACAAAAAAACAAAACCAAGATGGCTGTGATGCGTCAAGGAGTGGAGTCAGTGGTAGCCAGTGACGGGCCTCAGGAGCCCCCAGGATTGGAGTTGGTAGGATTTTCTCGTCCCAGGAGTGGCAAGGGAGTCCAAGAGGGGAAGCAGGGTGAAGAGGGGGTGAGGTCCACGGAGCAGAGGGCTCTGTGGACACCCTTCCTCGCCGTGTCCTGGGAAGAAGGCAGGAGAACAGCTGGCTGACAGCACTGATCCTCGGGCCTATTAAAACCAACGGCGCCTTTCTATCATTAACTATGTTGTGAAGTTCCCTTTACTAACTTGAAGTAGAAGATATCCACGGGTAATCTAACTCCCAGCACCGTGACAACTAATTAATGTGTTCACAAATCTCCAATATATCCCACGGGGGATGAGACGCGCCTTGGTTGAGAATCACCCGTTCAGAGGTTTCCTTTCCTGGACAGAACCGAGGAAGGGGTAAGGCCTCACGCTGGGGCAGCCTGGCAGAACCCGTTCCTGAGGGGTCTCAGGGGCGGCAGGATGCAGAGCAGTGTGTGTGTGTGTGTGTGTGTGTGTGTGTGTCGGGCGGGGAGACAGGCCACAAGGAGCATCCTGGGCAAGTGGTGTGGCAAGGGGGCGTGGCCAGATCCCAAGGCGCCTTGTGTGGGGAGTGACGAGTGGCCGGGCAGTGGGCTGCTGGCTGACCTCCCGTGTCAGAGGAGTGAGGATGTCTCGGCAGATACCAGCTCGGATTTATAGCTGCACCCCTGCCCCAAGTTCGCTGACAGAAGTGCTCTTAATTCTAGCCTACAGAATTTGTGCACCAACCTTCTTGCTGCAACTGTGTTTGGAAGAATCTTGCACTTGACTGAGGTTAGCCTGCCTCGTCTCTTTAGATCTGGAGGGGTTGCCACAGCTTATGATCTTTTGCCTAAATACAACAAAAGTCAGTGGAACCAAGTCTTTGGGAAGATGGAGATTCCGGGGCAGTCTGAATAGAGTTTGTGGGTTTTATGAGATAGATCAAAGAGAAGAATTCATGAGTATAGACCCCAGGAAGGTAAAAAGTATTGGAACAGCAATCATTTAATATTTTCCATTTTTGTTGGTGAGTGAGGGTCGGGGTGTTGATGACTGTATTTGTTCTAGTACCAAGACAATGGGATTTACAGAGAGAAAACTCAACTGGAGTGTTGGTTTAGTAGTTCAGTCTACTCATTTATTCTCTTTAGAACTCATCTACTCCGTCTGTAGAATGGGTATGAAGATCACATGGGACAATCTGTAGACAGCCCCTTGCCATCTGGAGCTTCCCAGCACAGAAATCTTCTCAGGAGCTGTGACTTTCTACCATCCAGTGACTCGGTGGACTACATGCTTGCGATTTCCTTTGGGCTCAATGGCTTCTGCCTCAGATAATTATGATTTAAGAGTTCTCTGATTAGCACTTGAAGCTGAAAAAAGGTTTTGGGAAGTAATTTAATCATGCTGTGAATAAACTGATACATTTCATTATACAGATGAGTGAAATGTACACTACTAGTTGAATATAAAGTATATTGGCAGGAGCTTGGTTTTGATCACTAACTCCTCTGTGTTTGTGCATGGCTGGTTTTTCTAGTTGGGGACATGTTTGCTAAGAGCTTGTTTGAGACCCATCCATCCTCCATCCACCCATCTGTCCATCCCCCCAACCAGTGAAAGTGTGTTTGCTGGAATGTTTACTATATACGAGAGTCTAGGAGAGGTCGTGTGAGGACTCAACCATGGGTCAAGGATGAGCACTCTTGTGGAGGCTGAGTACCAGGCTCTTGGACTCTTCGCTCCTTCTATTTTCTGTTTTTGATGCGACTTCTTGTACTTTCACTAAAAGTAGCACACACACACACACACACACACACAGACGTATATATAATTGGTATTTCCTGAATGCAGAACGGACTATTTATTTGCCTGTTGCTTGAGCTAAAAAGGACAGATTGTGGTAGACTGATAAGAAGATCATGTCCCCAGAAACAGATTAAGTGATCATGTTGAGTTAGAGCCTATTTCTCCATTCTAAAGACTGCTGCAAAGTAAAATTAAAAATATAAAGCACACAGGGCTGGTGCTGTGGCGCAATAGGTTAATTCTCTGCCTGTGGTGACAGCATCCCATATGGGTGCCAGTTCCAGTCCCAGCTGCTCCACTTCCCATCCAGCTCTCCGCTATGGCCTGGGAAAGCAGTGGAAGATGGCTCAAATCCTTGCCCCCCTGCACCCACATGGGAGACCCAGAAAAACCTCCTGGCTCCTGGTTTTGGATTGGCCCAGCTCTGGCTGTTGTGGCCATTTGGGGAGTGAACCAGCAGATGATTCTGTCTCTCCCTCTCTCTGCCTGTAACTCTACCTCTCAAATAAATAAATAAATCTTTAAAAAAATATAAAACACAATGAACAAACAAACCCCAAATATATATCGTTGGAGTGGGGAAGATCTTCCAAAATAAGTCAGAAAGCCTTTAATTCCATGAGAAAACACGGGCATAATGGATGAGATAAGTATTTATATGTGAAACACACATGAAATGAAAACAGAAGCAACAGCAGAAGACTTAAAGACAAACAAGCCTGGGTGGAAATAGCCACAGCCCACAGGAGAGCTGAAAAGCCTGTATCTCAAGAGCTCCCTAACGTGGTCACAGAGGCCCACAGCCATGGGAGAGAAAAGCAAAGGTGAGCCAAACCCAAAAAGAAAACTGGCAAACAAGGGTTGGAAGAGATGGAGAGTGCATTAGAAGTCAGAAAAATGCCAGCTGAGGAAATGGGACGCAGCCTTTACTCAGTGGAGTGGCAAAGCACAAAATGATTGTGGATTGCCTGTGTTTGGTATGGTGCGGGCACGTGGGCTCTGTCACCCATTGCTTGTGGAACTCTGAGTAGCGACCACATTTGGGGAATAATCTTAGCTTTTTTTTTAAAAGAAAAGTGCACATATCATTTGATCTAATAATCCCGACACACAGGGAAAAATAAAAAAGGTAGCTGCTGTAGCAGTGGTTGTAAAAAATAAGGACAGGAGGTTGGGGACCATGAGTGTTCTCATTTCAGGGATAATTTAACAACTTACCATACGCATATGGTAGAGAATACTTTAAAGACACTGAAAAGCATGATCTGAATTTACAGTTACTGAGTCCAAAGGGTCCACGTTATAGGGAAAATCAATTGCATATTGTTGAGGGCTAGGAAAAGTTTGGAAGCAAATACCTGAAGCTACCTGGAGGAAGTAGGTGTGAGGATAGGAGAAAGCTGGTAGTCAGATTTGCATACACTTCTGTTTTGTTTGAATTGTTACAATAAATACCTTCATGGTTAACGATTCTACCGAATTGTTAATTTAAGTAAATTCAAGGAAAACAAAAAGAACAGACAGACAGAAAGGGAAGAAGGAAGGAAGGATGACAGTACATTAAAATTCTAGACTCCAGATTCTATGAAATTAAAAAAAAAGGAAGAGAGATTTTCCCACCCCTAGGAAAAACGATCGTAAGTCAACAGCGATGGGAGCTAACGGCAATGCTGTTGTGGGGTTGGGGCTCTGCCCGGCCTTGTGATTCTTATGAGCGACAGGAGTGGACTATGCAGGGCTTCGTGCTCCATGCTGTATCAGTGAGGCCGCCACCTTGTTTGTCGAATGTCTTCAGGATTCTGCTTGCAGAAGCCTTATTCGAGATCACACTTGTTTAAAAAGAAAAGAAATAAGATTGAGAATGGCAGAGAAAACAAATATTATTCATGTCCCTCTGTGGTTCGATGCTTGCTGTGGTTCCTCTTGCAATAGGGTCCTGGAAGACAGATGTCAGCACACTTCTCCTAGGGTCGGATGGGTCGAGACGATCACTCTCTCCCAGGCTCTCTGTCTTCACCCAGGTCCTCTCTCTTCTCCTGAGCCAAAACCTGAGCTACTGTGAGAGGTTCTTGGTCAGTTCCCAATATTTGAAACCACTGTCAAAATATCATTTCTCTACCAGCAGAGGCATTATCTCCACATGCTTGGAGGTGAGCCACCTCCTCCCTCTTTTATCACTCGGAGCTGCGTGTGTTTGGTTACAAACACCCTGATAATGTCCTTGTTGGTCTCCCACAAGAGAAAGAACAGAAACCACCCTCCCAGTGCTGGAGATGCAGTCATTCCGTGTCCAGATACACAGGCACACAGCTATCCACCCTCTTAGTGGCCTGCGATGAAGATCTCACTGGCCACGGTACAAGGGCGATGGCCTTTATAAAATAATATCCGTGCTCCTATCATTTAACTCAGCTCAGATAACAGCCAGCGTCGTTTCTTGGGGCCCTCCCCCTGTAGCAATCTGCATCGGATTTCAAACAAGTCTGCCACCCTGCCCTACTGGTGAGATAAGACTGAAAGTATCCGATGGCATATTAAATGGTGTCGCGTTTTTCATATCACTCCTACAAATGAGATAACAGCTGCAGGGTGGTGTGTTTCGCTCCTGGCAGAACTCCCAAGCCTTGTGTTGCTGGAATGAATCTCACAGTTGCTAGGGTCACATTCCAGCAGAGGCTGGGCAGGCTACCCTCCCCTAGGTCCATCTTCCCCTCCTGCTTGGGGTGAATTAATTGGGAACAAATCCCTTCATTCCCGACAGGATTTGGGCTTCATGTGAAGCTATATGAGGGTACTTCAAAAAGTTTGTGGAAAAAGAGTTGAAAGGCAAGTTTATTTTGGTGCAAAAAAAATTTGAAAAACATGCATTTGTTTCTCAATATGCATTTTTCATGAAATTTCCAAAGTTGCCTCATATAAAGGAGATAATCTGTAAATTTCAACTATGAAATCCCTCTTTTTTATGATTTTTCTCATAAGCTGGTGTCAGGTATCACCAATAATATTGTTATTTAATGCTTTCCTTTAAACTACTTTCAATTTTAATTACCTAATCTTATTTTAACAGATACTAATGATGAAATCACAAGACTGTTATGCTAATTTGATTTTTAAAAAAGATTTATTTATTTATTTCAAAGACAGAGTTACACAGAGAGAGAAGGAGAGGCAGAGAGAGAGAGAGAGAGGACTTCCATCTGCAGGGTTCACCCCCCAGATGGCCACAATGACCAAAGCTGGGCCAATCCGAAGCCAGGAGCCAGGAGCCTCCTCCGGGTCTCCCATGTGAGTGCAGGGGCCCAAGGACTTGGGCCATCCTCCACTGCCTTCCCAGGCCATAGTAGAGAGCTGGATGGGAAGTGGAGCAGCTGGGACTCGAACTGGTGCCCATATGGGATGCTGACACTGCAGGCAGCAGCTTTACCCGCTACGCCACAGCGCCAGCTCCACCGATTTGATTTTATTACATTCACTGGGCATGAAAATAAGCATCTACCTGTCAATACATTTTTCTATGCACCATCTAAAATATTTTGGTGATACTCACTGGTATTTCTGTTTGAG
Organism: Oryctolagus cuniculus; assembly: GCF_051225735.1. Taxonomy (NCBI): domain Eukaryota; kingdom Metazoa; phylum Chordata; class Mammalia; order Lagomorpha; family Leporidae; genus Oryctolagus; species Oryctolagus cuniculus. Next base: position 145,879,989 of record NC_142870.1, read on the forward strand.
GGGTGCAGTTGGAGTAGTTGTCCCTAGGCATCCCTGATGGTGCAGATCAGTTGTGAGTGGCTGATCCTCTGCCTGAGGAGCATAGAGAGAAAGATCTATGCAGACAAAAGAATTCAGAGAGATGTTGGAGGGAGGTGAGGCGCCTTCCTGTCCGAGGCACCATCACCTCCTGGCTGAATTTAGGTGAGCTGAGGACGCCTTGCCTATCACCTTTCTCTGAGGGTTCTGAGACGGGAGCCTGCCCCGGCCTTCCAGGAGGCCCTGAGCCACGACACATGTTCAGCATCTTCCAGGCTGCTCTGGGCCCTTCTTGCTCGCTCCCTGCTCTTCCTGGGCTGGGGTCTGACCCGCGTCAGGAACAGGAGGTAAGGACAGTACGAGGAGGCAAGTGCCAAGGGTGGAAGAGTTAGACTTCCTGTCAAGACTGCTTTGTCCAAGAAAAGCGACCTGATTACCAAAGAGTTTTAAATGCACCACTGCAAAACAAAACAGACCAAAAAGCCAATTAGATGAATGAGACTGAGAGGTAAGGGCCGGAAAGCACTAATTTAGAGGTAGCGGAGGCCCTGGACAGCTGTCAGAGAAACTCCTGCTTTCAGTTTCTCTAGGTGCCTGTAATCCCAGGGCTTCTTCCTAGGATAGCAGTAACCCCTTCCATGCCAGGCTCCAGCGCCATGCATCCTGGAAAAGCACCGTCAGACTGCATGGTAAAGACCCAGCCTGCTCAGGTCAGTCCTGTCGTACGGCCAGGCTGGCAACCTCTGAGCCACTCTCCCAAACACAGCCCCAAGAGCTGGAGAAGGCCCCTGTGGACGTGGGGCCCCTTCTCTCCACGAGCAGGGTGGATGTGCAGCTGTGCGGGCCCCGTGGAAGGTTGGTAGGTGGATGGACGGGAAGGAGTTAATCTCCAAACCCAGCATGATTTAGTTGTGGGCCTGCCAAGCATGCAGGCTGAGCATGTGGGAGCATCACCAGGGAGCGGTTAATCAGACATCAGTGTCCAGGTGTGTGGATGGCCTGACTGGTGACCAAAGATTGAACCAAATGTCTGAGAGCAGTTCATGTGTTCAGGTTCCAGGCCCACGAGAGGGAACAATCCACCCCCCTCCATCCTTTAATCCATGTTCATTGCTTACAACGATATGCACAAATCAGTAGGGGCGGGTTTTTGTACTCTGGTTGGATAAGAGGCAAGACATCCATAGTGTTTTGTAGATAGTATTTGTCTGGTCATTCAGCATCAATCAGCCCAGGGTTGCCCCTCATTGCTCCAAATTAACTTTTGCCATCATCTTGCATATCCGTGAAATCTGATTTCCACAAGGCTGCTGCATGCCACATTCCCCTAAAACCCGTGATCACACCTGTGCCCAGGGGCCACCTCGCTGAGCAGCCTTGCTGTCCTTGTGTCTCGTTCCCTTCCGCTTCCTTCCTGTTAGTAGAAAAGGGGAAAGCAATTATTCCGAGTTTACACCTTTAGTAAAATAGAATAGTCTTCTTTTTGATTTCTTAAGCTCCAATTGCTCTTCTTTCTCTGCCACCTTAAAGAAAGAAAAAAGGGAGGAAGGAGGAAGGGAAGAAGGAGTGAAGAAAGGAAGACAAAGAAATTATTGCTTTTCACCAGGATTGCGCATTTTCCCAATGAAGAACCATCTGGACGCTCCTATGTAACGTATCTCCTTGTAAAAGTAATAGAACCACATACAGAAAAGTTGGAAAAGAAAAAACCCACAGAATACTTACAGCACAACAGAATTGCTCTTAGCCTGTTGGTGTATTTGCTGCTACTCCTGTTATTCCCCTTTCTAACACACTCTGAAATCTAATTGCAATCATACTCAATATACAAGCTTTCCTATTACTTTTTTCATGTAATATTCAGCCATAAGCATGTTTTTCATGGTGCTTTCATGACCTCATGACCTTTGTAACCATATATATATATATATATATATACGTGTATATATATATATACTTATACACACACATAAAATTTATTTTGAAAGAGAGGGAAGGAGGGAGGGAGAGAGAGAGAGAGAGAGAAAATCTTCCATTCACTGGACCATTCCCCAAATGCTTACAACAGCTGAGGCTTGGCCAGACCAAAGCCAAGAACCTGGAAATCAATCCGGGTCTCCCACAGGGATGACAGGGACCCAAGTACTTGAGCCATCATCTTCTACTTCATAGGGAGGTGGAAGGTGGAACTGGAGGAGGAGCTGGGATATGGACCCAGGCACTCTAAAGTGGGTGGGCTTCCTAAGTAGCATCTTAACCAGTGTACCAAATACCTACTCCTATGACCTCAGTTTTAATGACTGCACAATGTTTCCTCTAGTGAAAATGTAGTAATTCACATAACCACTCCTTGATTGCTTTTGTATTTAGATTGATTGCAATTTGAAAATTTACACTCTGTCACTTAAATGATACTGTGAAATCAAATGATCCTACCCACTGTTTTGGCATTATTTTTGTTAGGTTCTGCTTCTAGAAGTAAGATGACCAGAGACCATGGATGTTTTCAGGTGCCCCGATTCCAAATTTAAAGTTGGGTTCTAAAGGCATTTGCACTCAACGTGTCCTCACCAGCCACACTGGTGGGCCCATTCCACCATGCCTCACTGGGCTTCTCCCCCTTGGATGCCTCCTCTCACACAGACATGCTTCTCACATCCCTCATGGAGGAGAGGGAAACTCTCCGCATAGATTTCTTATCATTTGTTCCCACCATGAAGCCAAAGAAACTTTCTCTACTCTATTTATGTTGCTGTTGGTCTCCATGCTGTAAGAGATGATGGTCTTTATTCCTTTGCCACAGCTGCTGTTTGGTAAATGCTAATGGTAGGAAGTTATTGATGAACCGACTGTTTGTGGGCCCATGAGGACCTCTGAGGACTCAGGAGGGCGATTTGGAAAGTGGATTCCCACAACTGATGGTGTCCTATTGCCTATAATGTATCCAAGAAAAAACACGGAATGGTTGAGTGCATATATGTATTAGCCACTGCACAAGGCATGATGGGATACAGAGGTAAATACCACTACTGAGGGGCTTACAGCCTGCTGGGGAAATGAAAGGTTTACAAATAACTGCTATAGAGACTGAGGGAGGACCATAAGGAATCAAGATTGCCAGAAGAAGCCAACAGTCTAAGACCCTCACAGAGGACTGCATACCAGGCTCCATGTTTCAAGCTTCTTTTTGGTAGAATCAAGGTGCTGGGGAGGACAGAGCAGGGAGTCCACTGTGATGGCTTCAGGGAAATAAGATTAATTCTGGGTGCAGGGTAAGATAAGATCCTGTGTAGAGAAATTTGAATACAGTGTTTTTGTACCCACGGATCATTTTTTGATGGGGTGTGCACTCTGCAATTCCTCTGTAATTCCAAAGGCTGAAGAAGTGTTGTGCGTGCACACCCCAGGAAGGTTTCTGACCCAAGAGTGGGTTTACAATGAATGGCAAGTATCATAGTTAGATTAGGTAGTAGATGACAGGAGTGAGCTACTGTTGTATATAGGCACACAGTGAAGTCTGGGTCCTTATGTCTTATTATACAATCTATCTCTTCTTTTACTTGTCTCTTACAGAGTAGTGACCATGGTAGAATATTACAGTGGGCAGTGTCTTCAATCACTTTGGAAGACTTTCATAACATAGACCATGTTGGTTGACTTGGTCACTCACACACACACCTTTAACTCAAATAATGCTGGATAAAAACAGAACCAGCAACATTTGCTGAAGTTGAAAAGGAAAGAAACGAAGATGAAACTGTGAGGGAGTGAGTAAGGGACACTCAAGCAGTGGATTCCTGGGGCCTTGGATTCCACTGGCAGCTGGGGCTCGGCTTGTAATGGCCACATGAAGACCAACTATGTGGCCTCCAGACCACAAGTGACACAGGGAGGAGAAACCCTATGTAAAGTCCGAAAACTCGGAGAAACTGCCTCATTCATAAAAGGCAGCTTGGAAAATAGCACCCATTGGCCGATTGCACCCATAGCAACATGAAAGCTTGCCATTTGTCCACAGCCCTAGGTAGAAAGAAAAAAAAAATCTAAAGAACTGAATTCCAAGACTTGATCTATGTAGAGCTATGTATTCCAAATTTATACTACCTCTCTGGCATGGGATATTCAAGCTGAGAATTTATCATAACTTGGTCAAGGACCACTGAAACCTTACCTGTTCCAGTATAAGCAAATATAAAACCTCTCAGCAGGAGTCCTTTTGCAATCCAGGGGACATAGAATTCCGCAGACGTTAACATCCCTGATGAAGAGGGACTTACAATGGAAAACAGACAAACCTCATGAATCAACCCACCACGCATCAGGGACAGGAGACAACACAGACAGAAATTCCCATCCATTAGATAGGATTGTCAAATGGCAAAGCTGTACCAGAGAACAATTTAGGAATACCTGGTACATTTGAAGATAGGCAAACTCCATGGCTCAGCAAGCTCCTATAAGGGTATATGCCCTAGAGAATTCCATTATCTGTATATTAGAAGGTAAGGATGCTCCCCGTCCCATTGTTTATAAAAAATATAATGATAATCAAAACCCCTAAAGTGTGTCAGAATGGGAACTGTGATTTAGTCATATAGTAGAATGTTATCAAGTCATTAAAATGAATGAACATATTCAAATGTATAAATCTTAAAAACATGATGTTGAGTGAGAAAGCCAAGTTTCTCAGGGATAAGTATAGCACATTACTTATGTGAAATTTAAAAACACAAATCAATGTTATATGTTACTTATGAACATGTGCAAAGGTAATAAAAATGTTTTATAAACAAAAAACACATACCAATCTAAGAAAAGTGGTTTCCTTTAGTGTGGGAGGGTGGGCAAAGAACTTGATCCAAACCTAGGTCTCACTGTTAAGCCAGAGCAATACTAAAAGGATGCCATATGGGCTCTTGACAAACATTTTATTTTTTTACTATGAAAAAAGAAACTCGCTCCAAGTATTGTTTTTTTTTTTCTACAGATTTAAAAAGAGAAAATAGTGCATTATAGATTCGATAGATGCCCCATTTCTGTGTCAACCCTTTCCATTGTCTCCATGTTATGTGATGCTTCTTCATACATATAATTACTCTCCATAGACTGGGAAGCAAGTGGTGGGGACAGAAGACCACAGCTCTGGGGGAATAACACTGTTGGCACAGTGGTTGTCACATGCCAACCCTGCTGGAGCATGTTCCAAGGATGCCATGACAGCTAGTGGAAGGAGTTCCCACCAGGCCAAGATGGCTGGTCTCGTTCTGCTAAAGAGCATCTCTCTCAGCTACTTTTCCACAACCACATGTGAGATGGGCAGTGGAACTGCATTTCCCTAATAGCTGTGTTTATTATCCTAGTTCTAGGGCGCTGGGGCTGACCTTAGGGATGGAGTAATCACAGATCTTTATTTTCAGGACTCGAGCTTGGACCAGCTAGCCGGTCACTTAGGCTTCTGGAACCATCAAGGGGTATTAACTCAAGGCAGAGATCTTATATAATAATGGTCTACAAATTTGACCCTCCCTTAGCAGTAGACTCCAGAGTTCTGGACATGCCCAAGTCCAGGGTTTAAGCATTTCCATTGTGTTCTTGCAAACAATGACTTGAGGCAAGGCTAAGGTGTCCATCACTCTGGAGCTCTTTGCTATGGGACAATTTGTATTTTTTGAGTATCCAGGGAGTCTTTGGAGGTGTTGAGAGGGTCCTGGGCCATTGGGCTCTCTCCACATGCCTGGTTTCATGTGGATCCCAATCCTGCTTGTCTCCACGTTTCCCTTCTAATTGCCTTTACTTACACTAACTTCAGCTTTGGGATGGAGATGTCTGACTCTTAGATTTCTTATCTTAGATTTCTGGCCACTGTCTGTTAGCAAGGCTCTATCTCCTTTATTCTTTCTTTTTAGTTACGCCAGCTTCTACTGAAATAGCAAGTCCATGTAGCATCATAGTGTTTTTAATATTAAACTGATAACCATGGTATAACACCTTACCATGGTAAGAATTTAACTAGATTTAAAAGAATTGCTTATTTATATTTTATTTGAAAGGGAGAGAGAGAAACAGAGAGAGAGAGAGAGATCTTTCATTCATTGGTTCATTCCCTAAATGCCTGCAACAGCCAGGGCTGGGCTAGGCTGAAGCCAGGAGCTGTGAACTCATTCTGTATCTGTCTCATGGGTGGCAGTGACTCAAGTTCTTGAGCCATCACCTGTTGCCTTCAAGAACATACAGTAGCAGGGTCAGTGCTGTGGTGTAGCGGGTAAAGCCGCCACCTGCTGGCATCCCATATCGGAGCGGGTTCGAGACCCGGCTGCTCCAATTCCAATCTGGCTCTCTGCTACGGCCTGGGAAAGCAGTAGAAGATGGCCCAAGTCCTTGGTCCCCTTCACCCATGTGGGAGACCTGGAGGAAGCTCCTGGCTCCTCGCTTTGAATTGGCACAGCTCCAGCCATTGAGGCCAATTAGGGAGTGAACCAATGGATGGAAGACCCCCCCCCCCACTCTGCTTTCCTTCTATCTCTGTGTAACTCTTTCAGATAAATAAGTAAATCTTAAAAAAAAAAAAAGAATATACAGTAGCAGAAAGCTAATCAGATCTTTTGTAATTCCATGAACAGGATTACCAACTTGAATGGGGGAGGAGGAATCCTAATACCTCAGATCACCTAATGTAGGTTGTCTGTCACTCAGAGCATCCCATTGCTAGTACCAATTTACGTATTAGCTAGATCTCATTTCATTGAAAGAGAAAGAAAACAGTAGCTTCAAAGAGCTCAGGAGTGGTACGGGGCTCTGTGTCCAATAGCACAGGCAGTGTCATGGCCCCAGGTAAGGCTGGGCCTGGAAATTCAAGTGCTATCATCAGGAGTCTGTATATTTCTCTGTCTCCTGGTTCACTCCTTTATTATTGTTGGCTTCATTCACAAGCAGGCTCTCCAGGTGGTAGACAGATGGTAACCTGCATTTCTCAGCTTATGTTGTTTTCATAGCTTGTATTCTAGCAAAAAACCAGATTGCCATTAGAAGTCCTGGGAAAGACTGGTTGGCCCAAAATAGCTATGTATCTGTTGCTTAATGAACCATTGGGAAGGGGGTCTGGGGGTCTCAGATGGACCAGTTTGGGACCATGGGCTCAAATCTGAAACTTAAGAACATTATCAGCATCACTTGAACAATGAGTTGAGATCCTAGGCAGACAAAAACAAGAGTCTTCTAGCAGGATTGTTCTCAATCATTTGTGTGGTCTCTTGGTCAGGGAAAGAATATTTGCCGTGGGTCATTAATTTTTAAGTGCATTTTTGATGCAAAGACATTGGTATTTATGCTGAGGATCAAATTGTCACTAATTGGTCATCTGAAATAAAAATGTTTAACTTTTAAAGCAGTGGCTCTCAAACTGGAATCCATAGATTTTTTGGGAGTACACATATACTTTTGCTTATTTTAATGGAGACTCATTCATATATTATTAATAATTGGAAAATAGTTCATACCTTGTTAATATTTTATGGTATAGTACATAGTTCTCGGTGTTTTCGAAAAAAAAAAAGACCCCCTTTTGACAGCCCCATGTTTGTGGATCTCCCACAAAATAGGAATTGTGCTAATGGTACAATTTGAAAAATATGTATGACTACAACTACAATGTGGTTGTTATTCCTTGAGCGTAATACATCAGTAACACTTGAAAAATAACAGTATTCCTAGAAGGTGGATGCGGAATTTAATCAGGTTGCAGGAAGTGCCTGGGGAATTAAGATTTTTTGTAGGACTCCTCATGGGATGGAACTGATGAGAACTGGGCCCGCAGGTTAGGAAGCACTGGCGTTGTGAGTAATTAAGAGTGCGGTTCAATCCCAGGTTTACTGCTTGTGAGCAGTTCGACCTTGGGTGACTTATTTCAGCTCTTTAAATCTTCAGTTTTCTCCCGTGGGAGCTGGAAATAACACCACCTGGTATTTCCCCTAAGGGTGTTAGGAAGATTCCAGGTCATGTAGGTGGAGCACTGGCACACCGTGTCTTTGGCACATGACCGGTGCTCAAAGTGTGGCAGCAATTATTGTTATCCCTTTCTAATTGTCTGTTCATTGTAAATCTCCTTGAAAGTCAGGCTTTGTGCTTTGTGCAGTTGATACAGCTGCGCCTTGGATTTGAAGGGATTCGTGTCAGGATGCCCTGCAGATACCAAAATCCAAGGATGCTCAAATCCATTGTATAAAATGCCTTAGTATTTGAACATCCACCCGTATACTTAAAATCATGTCCAGACTACTTATACCTAATATAGGTGCTAAGTAAACAGTTGTTATCCTGTATTACATAGAGAATTAGGGCAAGAAAGAAAATAATCTGAACATGTTCAGTGCAGATTTTTTTTCTCTCAACTCTGGGATTGGTTGACATTGCAAATGCAGAACCCATAGATACAGAAGGCTGACTGTATTCCTTGTGCCTGGCAAAGTTGCAGGAAAGTTAAATGTGCTGCTACGGAGAATAGCTCAATGACCACAGCCTGTTAGTACTCCTTAACTGCACCTTCAGTTTTCTTGCCATCTTCTGGCCTTGGAAATGGCCTAGCAAGGTGGTGCACAAACTTTAGTGAGCTTGACAATCAGCTGCAGGGCTGGTCAAACACAGATGAGGGCCAGGTGTTTGTTCTAGGGCTTAAGAAGATGGTTAAAGTGCCCACGTCCCATATTGGAGCACCTTGTGCTTGAGTTCTGGGCCCACTTCTTCTTCTTCTTCTTCTTCTTCTTTTTTTTTTTTTTTTTTTTTTTTTTTTTTTTTGACAGAGTGGATAGTGAGAGAGAGAGAGAGAGAGAAAGGTCTTCCTTTTCTATTGGTTCACCCCCCAATGGCCGCTGCAGCCGGCACACCACGCTGATCTGAAGCCAGGAGCCAGGTGCTTCTCCTGGTCTCCCATGGGGGTGCAGGGCCCAAGGACTTGGGCCATCCTCCACTGCACTCCCTGGCCACAGCAGAGAGCTGGCCTGGAAGAGGAGCAACCAGGACAGAACCGGCACCCCGACCGCGACTAGAACCCGGTGTGCCGGCACCGCAGGCAGAAGATTAGCCTATTGAGCCGTGGCGCCAGCCCTGGGTCCACTTCTGATTCCACCTTTTTGCTAATGTGTACCCTGGCAGGTACAGGTAATGCCTCAAGAAACTGGGTCTCTGGCACCCATATGAGGGACCTGGGTGGAGTACTTGGCTTCCAGTTTTGGCTGGGGCTGTTGCAGGAATTTGGGGGTTAAACTACCGTCTACTAGTTTCTCTCTCTGTGTCTCTCTCTGCACAAACACAGATGATGACCCCATACCAGGTTTCTGACTCAGTGGGTCTGGGCTAAGGCCTGAGAATTGGTGTCTGTAACAAGTTTTTAGGTGATGCTGCTCCTGCTAGTCCTAGACCACAATTTTTTTTAATATGCATTTTTGTTTTTGTTTTCTATGGTATGAAAACATTTTATTTTGTTCCATTCTTGACCAATTGTTTAATCCCAATTTTTTAAAATTTATTTTTAAATTTATTTTTCCTCCCAAAGAAACCTTTTATTTAAGGAATACAGACTTCATGCCTTTCATAAGTACAACTTTAGGAATACAGTGATTCTTCCCATCACACCCGCCCTCCCACCCTTCTTCCTCCTCCCTCTCCCATTCCCAGTCCCATTCTCCACTAAGATCCATTTTCAATTAACTTTGTACACAGAAGACCAACTCCATACTAAGTAAAGAGTTCAACAGTCTGCATGGTAAAAAAGTCCAAAAACCAAACCAAACCAACCAACCAAACAAAAAACTGTTCCTCAACATTTGAGACAAGAGTTATTCAAAGTCATTGCATCTTCAAGTTAATTTCACTTTTTTTTTTAAAGAAACTTAATTAATTTTAACTAAGCACCCAAGAATCTTTTGTGAGCACTTAGACATATTTGTAATACAACTCTTTGAGGACAGAGGTCCTGCATGGGAAGTTAAAGCACAGTGACTCCTGTTGTTAATTTAACAATTAACACTCTTTTGTATGAAGTCAGTGATCACCTGAGGCCTTGATGTGAGCTGCCTAGGCTATGGAAGCCTTTTGAATTCACAAACTCCGTCAGTAGTTAGATAAGGCCATAAGCAAAGTGGAAGTTCTTTCCTCCCTTCAGAGAAAAGTACACCCTTCTTTGATGGCCCCTTCTTTCCACTGAGGTCTCACTCAAAGAGATCTTTCATGTAGGACATTTGTTTCCATGTCTGAAATGCTCTCGTGGGCTTTTCAGCCAGACCAGAATGCCTTAAGGGCTGATTCTGAGATCAGAGTGCTATTTAGGGCATTTGTCATTCTGTGAGTATGCTGTGTGGACTGCTTCCCATGTTGGAGCATTCCCTCCTTTTTAATTCTATCTATTATTACCAGACTGGGACCACTTTCCTGAAACAATAGCTGTCAATTTCACCTGTCTATTAGAAGCACAAGCAGAGCTCTTAAAAATAATGAAGTCTGGGCCCTTCACCTTTACAGTGTGATTTATTGATCTGGGGGCAGGGCTGGCCAATATCTATTGGTATTCTTTCAAAGGCCCCTCCACCAAGGCCCAGCTCAGGGCATCCCTTGGTCTGCCTATGGAGGATCAGTCAGCTGGCAGCACTGTAGGATCTGTGTCCAGTAGGAAATCCCAGCCTTAGTCAGTCTGGTCTTGTACATTTTATCTGATTATGTGGATTTCACACAACACTCAAATCAGCAAATTGAGATTCTTCACAGGTACTACGTTATTTCCCCCAGGCCAGTGAACGAGTCTCCTGGACAGTTCTTTCTGTTCTGTTTACTCTGTGTGTGTGTGTGTGTGTGTGTGTGTGTATGTTTCTCCCACATGCAATGAACTTGTCTTCTGTTGTTTCTTATGGTTCATTATATAATCAAGGGATTAACTCAATGGAGTCCTAGGGGTGGCAAGAAGAGAGTTGCTTTCCACTTTGAGAAATCCACCACCTTTTCTAAGTTGTAAAATCTGCCCAAGGCCCCAAACCTGCAGTCTTGGGCTATTTAAAGCAAGTTGCAATTACAGGCATGTTTGTCTGCTTCCCTCCCTCCTGGTGCCTGTGTTTGGTGCTCATTTTTTTCCCTGTGAACTTTAATACATGTTTAATGTGAATCTTAATGATTTGATTACAATGGCATAATTACATAATTGGAATGTATTGTGCATGCTGGCGGGAAGGAGTCTGGAAGGTGCTTGGTGAGTGACATTACATAAACAGAATAATAATGATGGTGAGATGGAGAATGAGACTAATGAGAAAATGATTAGAAGAACTTGGAAGAAATGGACACTTGTGGAAACGAGAGGTATCTTTTTTGTTTTGTTTTCTTTTTGCTTTTGCTGCTGGGATTCTTTTCACCTCCACGGCTGAGGCTTCTGAGAATCAATGATTTAGAAAGGTGGTTCCTGGACAGTGAATACTTTGGAGGCTGCTTTGGAGATGTGCGAGGGTCCCAAGACCTACCTGTCTGGCCATGAAGCCAATCAGACTCATCAACTAGCCCTGAGGCACTGCTTCTTAAAGATCATTAAGCCAGAAGCAAGCTCAGTTCTCTTGCTCACCACTGTCCTTGCCTGGGAATGTTTTATGTGGCACATTTGCATATCGCTGGAGCATTGAGAGCCCCATTAATGTGGAAAGCAGCCACCTTCCCCTCCCTGGTGCAATTCCACCACCTCTGCTGGTAACATATTGCTGTGGAAGAGGAATGGCGCTGAGCCAATCGTTTTGTGCTCCCAGTTAATGAGCACCATTACTATGTCATTTGGGCTGCAGAAACATGTCCGCCTGCCTCGAGCCCTTCCCTGTACAATGTCATCTGTACTTGATGTTTACTGGGTGTTGTTATCATCACGATGATTATTTTCCCAACTTATTTGTATTATTAACATAAAACATATCTGCTCATTGATTCCATAAACACTACTATTTATTAAATAGCTGTATAGGCCATAGCTGCTATGTGTGTGGAGAAAATGGAAGACAGTTTAGTAGCTGAAGGAGTTGAAGCCTGGACCAAACATTCACAAAAAGTTAAATACTGCAAATAATTACATGTGAATTGGAGAAATGATTCAAGATAGTTTTTACTTAACAGTATTTACTGAGTGCTTACTATGTGAGTGGCTCAGGCTGAGGGGCAGAATTCTGAGCTGGATTTGACCACGGTCCTGCTTTCAGGGGAAATTTGGGAGACAATCTGGCAATGTCTACTAAAGTGAAAATAGCCACATTCTGTGATCCAATACTTCCACTTCTAGGTTTGTACCCCAGATGGACATTCATTCATGAGCACAGGAAATTTAAAAAATTAAGATAATTGTAGTATTGCTTATAATGCAATACTTCAAATAACCTAAATACTCGCCAGTTGGGGAGCATTTAAGTAAACTGAGATTAAAGCCGGCCATGAAAAATTATATAGAGATTGATAAGACTCAAGAAGATCTATCAATAGACGGTTAGGAAATCCTTTTGAATAAAATAAGTGATGATTAACTATGTATGCTATCTTGTCTTTTGAGTGAAATGAAAAGCAAAAGAAAAACATACATATTTTAGGGGTCACAGAAAGGTATGTAATGAGACAAAATGCCAGCAAAAAAATGAGTCTACACAGGACCACAAGTTCAGAAGGCTGTCACCAAAGTTAAAAAATGGCCACCTTTGGACAGATTTGCAAGGATGTTTGGGAGAGGGAACTTTAGCTTGACTTGATTTTATATATATATATGGAAATATATCCTGTTTATTTCCTTGGTAGTAGAAATGGGCAAAGAAAATCCTATGGGAATCTCTGCTGACTACCTTAAGTAGGAACTAAACTAATGTTTATTAGACTGAACTAAAGCAAATATGGAGAAATGGGTGAGTATTTGAGGCTGGAAGCACCAGGGCAGCTTCAACAAGGGGGATGGGGTGGGTGTTGTGGTACAGCAGCTGGAAGCCCTACCTGCAGCTGTGGCTCCCACATGGAGCGCAGGTTGAGTCCTGCTTGCTTCACTTCTAATCCGGCTTCCTGTTCATGCTCCCGAGAAGGAAGGAAGCAGAAGTCTCTGCCCCCTCTGTGGGAGGTGCTGATGGACTCCTGCACCTGGCTTTGGCCTTGCGCAGATCTGGCTATTGTGGACATGTGAGGAGTGAACCAGAGCGAAGACTGATCCCCCCAACTCTGTCACTTTGCCTTTCAAATCAATCAACCAGCATATCTGAGCTAGTTCTTCAAAAGAAGAGATATTGGAGGTGTAGACAAAGGGGGTGACATGTAGCCCCATGGTGTGAACACGAGGGGACAAAATCCTGTGTGAATAGTCATTTCTTCTGTGAGTGAATATCTCCCTGCTGTCCAATCTGTGCACCACTTTCGTCTTAGCCTGCCTCGCTGTGCCACCCAGGACATCCTGTACACTATGAACAGAAGGGAAGAGAGCGACCATCCTCGCTTTGTTCCCCATCTTGGGGGAGTGTGTGTGTGTGAGGGGTCTCATTCTTTTCATTTGCTCATAAATTGATGTGCAATCTTTTCAAACGTCTTTTTCTGTGTCTACATAGATAATCACATGGATTTCCTCTTTGACTCTGTCACAGTGTGGTGAAAAATAAATATTTTATTCCACCCCCTTCTGCATGTTCCATTTTGATCTCTCACTGCGCATCCATCTGAATATTTTCAACGGATCTCTCTAGGATTACTAATCCTTCTTTTGCCAGGAGGGAAGATTGAAAGCCACCCTCGGAAACAGTTTAATCCCTGAATGGATTGGTCCCTGGGACGTAACCCTTCATGCAGCTCGGCTGGAAGGAGCGTCTCCTCGAGGCGTCCTGAGGGTTAAGCTCCTCTCCCTCCCTGCCGGCTGAGCTGGCGCAGGGCTCTGCTCACCCTTTTCTTCCCTGCTGGGCTTGCTGAGGAGGCCTCGGGTGCTGGAGTGGAGCCTGGGTTCTCTCCCTGGGTTTCTAGAATCGTCTTGGCTGTCTCGGGAGCCCTGAACCCTGGTGTTTATCTCCCCAGACCCACAAGCTGCCTGAGGTCTGTGTAGCCTTTCAGGTGCATGAAGCTGCTTTCTCCCTGTTTATAGTGGCAACTGCCCCTGGGGAAAGAAGTGAGCTACAATATTAACCCTCAGCTCAAACAATTCTCCTTCTCTCAAGGATCATGGGCCCCTCAGTCCTTGGGATTGATGGGTCTCTGCATCCTCAAAATAGAGGATTTTTTTTTTTTTTGTAGTATTTTAATTGCTCTTGGCAGAAGGCTGTGTGTGCTACACTGGGAGCAGACGTGTCTCTTACGTGCCAGTCTTTAGCAGTTTCTAGATGAAGTAGGTGAGGCAGAGCGAGCCCCAGGTCAGGGACAGTCTCCCGAATACAGGCCCCGTTACTGTATTGCCAGCCTGGACTGTTCTCTACGAAGGAAGGCAGGCCAGGCCTCTCCCGGGGCTGAGGCCTGGGCTCACGTCACTGAGGGGCAGCTTCCCGGGGAGAAGGCGATTCACCTGTGTCGCGGCTGGGCTTTGTCTGAGGGCCTCGGGAGGGTCCAACTCCAACTTTTGTCCAGTTTCCAAGGTCAAGTGTGGGTGCCTCTTAGCAAAAAACACACAGGTATACTGGGGGGATTCCGTTTCAAGGTGCATTTTTGTAGGAGCGACAGCAAAGAACTTAAATTTTTCTTGTTCTCTGATTCTCCGGTGTCAGACTTTAGCTGACTTAAAAATTCCTGAATTGACAACTCAGTCTTTGGACTTTTACATCCCTTCCACCAATTCTGACTCATTGGCCCCTAAGGATCACAGCGCGAGTGGGTGGGTGAGTGAGTGTGCAGTTGGCCACAGGTGGGCCAGGTACGGGTCATGGGCCTGTACACTGGCTGTGCAAGAAGGTGATATTTTTGGTTGAACAAGAGTGGAAGGGTGAATGCTTCCCAATGGATGGCATCGCAGTGATGGGGGCACCTGCAGGAGGGGAGATCACAGCACAAGCCAGGAAGCCAGAGAGCACGTGGGGTTCCACAAGAATGAACCCCTCCCAAGAGCAGTGCCCCTAGTGTCATATCCACCTGTCACTGGATCCCGCCCCTTCAAGATCCTGCCCCCACCTCAGCCACGCTGAGGACCAGTCTCCCGACACATGGACCCTGAGGGACACACTCAAACTGTCCAGACCAGAGTGACAGCACGGGACCTTAATGTGGAGAAAGGTTTTCACTACAGGGGAGAGAGCAACCTAGGCCTTGGCATGTCTGAGGTCGGAGCTGCTGCAGGTTGAAGCCATTGTCCATCTCTAACTGCTGCACTTTCTTAGCATTATGAAAGCCTTCCCGGGACAGCCTGTGGCCTCATCTCTTAGAAAGGCTCACAGTCCTCCAGGAAGACATGGAGGATCCGAGGGAATCTGCACTTTGGCCTCTTGGGATGGGATGCGAGGGAATGATGTGAGGGACTGGAGGCTCCTGCAGCAGGTGGGAGTCTCCCCAAACACCCTTTTCTCTGGGGTTGGAGGTGATGTTCCAGGATAGTTCCGCTGGGTGTGCTTAAATGAGACAACTGCTTGGGGCTGGTGCTGTGGCATAGTGGATTAAACCTTCAACTGTGGCGCCGGCATCCCATATGGGCGCTGGTTTTAGTCCCGGCTGCTCCTCTTCCAATCCAGCTCTCTGCTGTGGCCTGGGAAAGCAGTAGAAGATGGTCCAAGTCCTTGGGCCCCTGCACCCATGTGGGAGAACTGGAAGAAGCTCCTGGCTTTGGATCAGCCCACCTCCAGCCGTTGTGGCCATTTGGGGAGTGAGCCAGTGGATGGAAGATCTCTCTCTCTCTCTCTCTCTCTGTAATTCTGCATCTCAAATAAATACATAAATCTGAGAGAGAGAGAGAGAGAGAGAGAGAGCGAGCCAAGTGTGGGGAGAGGATGCTCCTATGTCCTCTATGGGTCAGATTGGAGGCATCTGTTTCAGAACTCAACTATGCACATCCAGTGTGCTGTCTCCTGTATCAACCACATGGATATCGTGATATTCATATGCATAAAGTCACCTAAGATCTGGAAGCCAGACATGCTTTTTACCTCGTGGAATTATTCCCTGGAGCCCAAAGACTATGATCACTGAGGAGGGCGTGTGACATCCATAAGGACTCAAGCAGGCGGCCACAACATGTATTAAAGCTGTCCCTGTGCCAGGTGTGTGTTGGGGGCTTTTTGTTAAGCAGGCCCAGGTCTCTGACATGCGTGCTCCCTGCCTGTACCATCTTGCCTCGTGCTTGTCTTAAATATTGCCTTTAAAACGCCCTGTGTTCCACTCTTCCTATCTGTGTGTTTCAGATACATATGTCTGCAAAATTGCAAGTTGGCTTCTGCTATCATCCTGTCTCCACCGAGCCTGGCGTGGACTCCGTAAGCACTGAATGGATGCCCGATGAATGAGCGGATCTCCATGGAAATGAAGCTGACAATGACAGAGAACCCCAGCCTTCCACTTTCAGCCCTCTGGCCCTTCTGATCCCAATTAGGCTGTGTCTGCAAAGATAAGCATGCTGGGAGGGATCTTGGCCAAGTTTTTTTTTTTCCAGGCATATTCTACCTGCATGGATGTTTGGAACCACCATGGAGAAGTTACTCTATTTATGTGGAAATAACAAACCTTTAAATCAGAAAACAAACCACAATAAGATCTGGACTCCTTCATATAACAGTTCAGTGGCTTCTGGTGCCTAAAGCAGAGTTAGTCAAGTCTGGGAGATTTTGAACAGTACAACCAGCTATTTCATATGATTCATTAGAGCTAGGAGGGGCCAAAGAATCTGTGCTTTCAAAAATGGCCGCTCAAAGGTTCTAGAAGATTCTTTTTTTTTTTTTTTTAAGATTTATGTATTTGAGAGGCAGAGTTACAGAGAGAGAGCGAGAGAGACAGAGAGAGAGCGGGAGAGAGAGAGAGAGCGAGCGAGCGAGAGAGAATCTTCCATCTGCTGGTTCACTCCCCAAATGGCCACAATAGTTGGAACTGGACTGATAGGATGCCAGGAACCAGGAGGTTCTTCCAGGTCTCACACATGGGTGCAGGGGCCCAAGCACTTGGGCTATCTTCCACTGCTTTCCCAGCCATTAGCTGGGAGCTCCATCAGAAGTGGAGCAGCTGGGGACGGTGCTGTGGATAGCTGGTAAAGCCACCGTAGGCAGTGCCGGCATCCATATGGTTGCTGCTTATGGATGCTGGTTCAAGTCTCAGCTGCTCCACCTCTGATCCAGCTCTTTGCTAGGATCTGGGAGAGCAGTGGAGGATGGCCCAAATCCTTGGGCCCGTGAACCCATGTGGGAGACCTAGAAGAAACTCCAGGTTCCTGGCTTTGGATTGGCCCAGCTCCAGCTGTTGCAATCATCTGGGGAGTGAACCAGCGGATGGAAGACCTCTCTCTTTCTCTCTCTCTCTGCCTCTGTAACTCTGCCTTTCAAATAAAGTCATTTTTTTTTAAAAAAAAGGAGTATGTAGAGCAGCTGGGACTCGAACCTTCACCCTTATGGGATGCTGGTGCCCCAGTCGGAGGCTTAACCTATCATGCCACAGTGCTAGCCCCTCTAGGTGTTTCTTATGATCAACCTGATTTGGGTCACAGGGTGAAGCTCCTCTACATGGCGGCACAGCCCTCTGCAAGCGGGCTCTGCTCGCCCACTTCTGCAGATTCACCTTCCGCGGCCTCCTGCTCACGCGCGGACGCACACACACGCAGCTCTGTTACTGCCGTTGTGCCTTGCCTGGGATGCAGCGCCCCGCCTGCACTCGCTGTGGGGTTCGTTTTATGTGCACTCGGCTCGGCTCTGGTGCGCATTCTTGCATTCAACACTGCCCTAGGCATTTTGGTGACGGTGTTTTGTACACTATGGTTAATACCTGTGTTCCACTGACCTTAAAAGGCGATGGTGCTCGGCCGGCGCCGCGGCTCACTAGGCTAATCCTCCGCCTTGTGGTGCCGGCACCCCGGGTTCTAGTCCCGGTCGGGGCGATGGATTCTGTCCTGGTTGCCCCTCTTCCAGGCCAGCTCTCTGCTGTGGCCCAGGAGTCCAGAGGAGGATGTCCCAAGTGCTTGGGCCCTGCACCCCATGGGAGACCAGGAGAAGCACCTGGCTCCTGCCATCAGATCAGCGCGGTATGCCTGCCGCAGTGCGCCGGGCCGCGGCGGCCATTGGAGGGTGAACCAACGGCAAAGGAAGACCTTTCTCTCTGTCTCTCTCTCTCACTGTCCACTCTGCCTGTCAAAAAAAAAAAAAAAAAAAAAAAAAAAGGCGATGGTGCTCAGCAGTGTGGTGGACCTCACTCAGCTGAGAGGTCTTGTCAGCGAAGTGAGGTTCCCCTGAACCAAGTCCTTGGCCCTTCCACCCATGTGGGAGACCCAGATGAAGCTCCTGGCTGCTGGCTTCAACCAGGCCCAGCACCAGCCATTGCAACCACTTGAGAGTGAACCAATGGATGGAAGAGCTCTCTCTCTCTCTCTCTGTAACTCTGCCTTTCAAATAAATAAAATAAATCTTTAATAAAAAATGTTTATTTTGGTATAAGATTTTTTTTAAATCCATGCACAATTTTTTCATGATGTGCTTTTTCCATGAACTTTTAGAAGACCCTTCATGTATGGCCGACTTGTTGTGTTTCTCTGGTAGACACCTCTTCGCTTGGCTGGTGTCCCTTGTGCAACCTGCCACCATGTTTGTCCCTGTAGCCCTCTAGCTCCTCGTTCCGTTTTCCTGTTCACAGTGTCTGGCACGGGGCAGGTGCCGGCCCTGTGCTCATGGACTGAGGAAGCAACACTCAGCAGCGATGAGCCCTGGGGGGTCGGGGGCCACCCCTGAGTTGGGACTTGCCAAGCCGGAGCTCCAGGTGGCCCACGCAGCTGCTGCTGTGGCTTGGAGTCAGAGGCCTTTGTCCTTGGGTTCCTGGGTGCTAACCTGGTTCAGAAAAGCCAGCCATGCGCCTCCATCCCTCCCATCCCTCACATTCCCTTCCAACATGACTACCCGGGGACCCCAGCAAATGGGCTTGAGTGTAAATCAACACACGTTCTTAATAGGCTCTAATACAAAGCAAAGCTCCAGCCCTGCTTCTATGCAGCCCTGTCCTCCCCAGTGGCAAGCTTTTATTTAAACTTTTTTGTGGCTGTATCGTGTACGTGCAGAAAGTGTCGTGAGCACGCATGTCCGTGTAAACAGGAACCACGCGGGAAATAACGTGCTGCCGGCACCCCCAAAAGCCCTCCGCCCCCACCCCATCCCCCTCCCAGTTGCTAAATCCATCACCTCCCCGAGGCACGAGCCCTGTTCTCTTACCTATGAGCCATATGCTATCTGATCGCCAAAACTCATTACAGACATCCCCAGACGTCGGAGAGGCCATTTCAAACAATACTTTGTAATTCTCTTGGTGAACACAACTCTAATTAATATGCGTATGCCTATATTTTTTGATGGATTAAATTTAAACGAGACTCATTGGCTCTCCTGATAAATGAGAATTTATCTTACGTTCTCTCTTCTCTTCCCTACCCCTTCTTATCGTCCCAGTTATCATATAACTATTAATATGGTAAATTGAATATAAATGCATTCATAGAACAAGTACAATAACAATATATTTTAAATACACATGTTTAAGATATGTAGTTACAAGTTTATTTTATTCTATAATCATATGTAACTACCAATAATGGTAACTAATAGTTACCTAACACCACTTATTGAGTATTTGCCACATGCCTGGTTCTTTTCCAATGGCATTCACTCATTTAATTCTTGCACATCTCTGTACATCAATATCTTATCTCCATTTTACAGATGAGGAAAACTGAGGCCCAGGCATGACAGTTAAGGTCAGGATTTACACCCAGATGATCTGCCCCAGAGCCCTTGGTCTTAGCCACTGTGCTGTAATGTTAAATGATGTACTTAATACCAATTAAGATACCCATGTCACACTTCAGAGTACAGAGTACCTGGGACTGGTTCCTGACTCCAGCTTCCTGTCAGTGCAGACCCTGGGAGGCAGCAGTGATGCCTCAGGTCATTGGGCTCCTGCCACCCACAGGGGAGACCTGGATTGGGTTCTCAGCTGCAGGCTTCAGCCCTGCCCTATCTTGGCCACTGTAGGCATTTGGGGAGTAAATCAGTGAGTGAGAGTTCACTTGCTTTCTCTCTCTCTCTCTCTCTGAAATAGAAGAAAATACACTTATACTTTTATTTCTTAATACATCTTCTTTCTTCAGTATCTTTGAGAGTGATTTCAACTATAATCCTTTCTAGAACAACTTTCGATAAGGCAAGTTACTGGAAAATCCATTTGCTTTACCTCTTCAAAATTCTAAACTAAACATTACTTAGAATTGACAGTGAAATATAGGCCTTAAGCTTCCATTTATGAAAATTACTCTAAAACTTTTGCATAATCCTACACTTGGAAACTTGTTCTGATTTTGCCCTATTTCTAACATATAATTTATTATAAAGAGCTTGTTAGAGCCACTTTTTGCTCTACAAGATTTACAGTAGTATTTGGCTGCAAGCAATACGATTCTGGTCTGACCTTATTAATTCCTGTTTGGTGCCCCCAAGTGAGAGTGGCTCCAGTGGAAACACATCAGCCTGTAGACCAACATGGCAGCCAGCCCAGGCCTTAGCTAATCCCCGAGGACCAGAGTGGGATCTGTACCCCTGTGTGGTTTGGTTACTTGTGATGAGAAGGAGAAGAAACAACAAACACTGCAGATACCTGTTTCACCTGCGGCCTTGGAAGCCACGCCTCACACCTGCTCAGGGCCCAGTAGGCGGACTCACACACAGGCCACACCCACACCTGTGCTTCTGTCCCTGTTCAGGGCGAGTCAATGGTGCAAAGAACTCCCTGCCTCGGTCTCCCAGCTGGACCTCATCTGGGCCGCCATGACCTGTGCACAGGCTTTTTCAGGTTTTCCATCCTCCTGGGTGTTAGGACATTGTCCCAGTTGTACCGCAGGCTGAGGAGGTAGATGCTACCCAGGTGGCCCTGGGCCAGGGACCTGAACACACACATGGGGTTGACTCTGGCTCTGAGACTTGGTAAGTGTGCAGTGTTGAGAGGGTCTCTTCATCTTGTCGAGTTTCAGTTTTCCACATCTGTCAAAACAGAGCTCATGTGCACCGGCCAGGATGTTGGGTTTAAATTAGATTAGTGCTGTGGCATGTGGTGGGCTCCCACCTAGCACTAGAAGGAAGCATGGGAGGAGGGTGTCTGGGAAGGTAGAGCAGAAAGGTCTTCCTCGAGGAAGTCGTACCCAAACAGATCTTAGAAATAACAAATACACTTAGCCTACTCCGATGTGTGTGTGTGCGTGTGCGTGTGTGTGTGTGTACGTCTGTGTGTATATGTCTTGTGTGTGTGTGTCTGCGTGTGTGTGTATGTCTGCGTGTGTGTGTGTGTCTGCCTGTGTGTGTGCGTGTGCGTGTGTGTGTGTGTTTGGAAAAGGGATGATGCAGCTGACATGATGAAGAACTCGGATGAAAAAGGCAAATGATACCTACACAAGAGAGCAAGGCCTACGACTAGGGCTGGAGTGTAAAAGACGGAGGCAAAGAACAAGGAGAGATGGGACTGGACAGGCCCCCAGGGCTCTGAGCAGCAAGGGTCAGTAGAGAAAGTGGGAACGCTCATCAAAGTGCATCTCCTGTTCATTCAGAATCCTGTGTGGCAGAGTCAGAGGGACCACAGAGCAGACCTCACCTTAGGAGTAGGAAAGCAGAAGCCAGAGGTCCAACCATCCAAGGTGATGCCACGAATTAGTGGCAGACCACAGGCCACGGCTTCCTGCTTCCTAAGTCCCTGATGCCCCTGCCCCCCTCACTCTGACACCCTGCATGTCGGTGTGCTTTCCCGACAGCCCTGAAGGTCCACATTCTGCATTCCCCTTTTGGTTTTGCTCCTCTCTTTTCTGTTCCACCAGAGCAATGCACGCTCTGGGTTTCAAAGTCCAGCCGTGGTCACTATGCCTGACTGAAGCACAGCAGCGGAATATCCCCTGGGGCTGTCTTCCTGGACACACACTGGTTGTTAGTCTGGTGTGCTGGGAGGAAGTGGGTGGGTGGCGCTTGGATCTGAGTGGCAGCATGGCAGCAGGGTGCAGTCTCTGTGGCCAGATTTCCTGTGTTCAAACTTGACCTGCACCTTGCAGTCCATGTGACCTTGGGCAAGTTCCGTCCCTCCATGCGCCCTGTGTTTGATGTCCTCTGTGCTGTGCAAGGTGCACAGGTCACCAGGACAATCCTAGCCCTCAAGGAGCATTCAGGCCAAGGGGATAGAGAAGGGTCTCTGGCAGGTGGACGACTGGAGAGGGAGGTTTTAGTCCAGGGGTCAAGTTGCAGCGCCGCCATGTTCTGACCGTGACCCCGCAAAGGAATTAACCTAACCTCTCTGAGCCATAGTTTTCCTGCTGCAGAACAAGGCAGCTTCAAGTACCTCTTCCTCTGAATCACTGCGAGGATTAAATACGACACATGGATGGAAGGAGGAGGAGGCAAAGGAATCCACGACGACCCCCACGAAACAAGAACGGGATCCATCCTTAGACAGATTCTGAAAAATCCCTGGAAGACAGAAAGCAGATGGGATCAGATTGCAGAAACAGAAGGGCGGAAAAAAGCCACAGCACAAAACAGACAATGGGAAACCCTGCAAAGGAGTAACAGAAATTCCAGAAATACTTTAAGCCCAGACTCAACAAATGGAGACAGGAGAAGGCTTTTGAGTGATCATCAGGTCAATTACAAAAGTTTGCATTCGGAACAGCGGAGCCCACCAGGCCCCTGCTCTGCCCTCCATCCCCACCCCACACCTGCTGACAAGGCGGAGGGTGATGCTTTGACCCAGGATAGAACCTCCAGAGCGGGAGAAACTCTCCAGAGAGTCAGAACAGAGCCGACGTGACTGCAGACAGCCAAGGAAGGCACAGAAAAGACGAGGGGTGCCTGATTCATGTATTCACACCCCCCTGGAATAAACTCTGAGCTAAGTTGTTTGAAGCAGGAGTCCTGACCCTCGGGGTTCAGATGGGCAACTGTGCCCAAGAAGGAGAGGAAAGACCCCAGATGACTTCACCTGCTAGGAGAAGAGGCGTGCCTCCCCCCACTCAGAAGACAAGCTGCTGGCTTGCAAATCCTGCCCAGCCTCCCTGTTTGGCCAACTGAATGCAGCTGGAATTAATACTTACATACTCAGGCAAACCGGAATTTCAAATTCAAATGCAAACAATAGTTAAGGATGTCCAAACATTTAAGAAAAACAAACATCATTAAAAAAAGAAGAAAGAACGAAAATCAACAAATAAAATAGCTAATGTCTGCGGAAAGGGAAAGGAAACTTTAAGTGTAATTAAGGTTCAGATAGTAGGGACTGGCTCACTACCAGTTGAGAAGAAATGGCACGAAAATAATTTCACTGGATGTCAGGAGCACCGAACGTTTTTGAACATGTAATAGACGTGCTATATAGCTATGGAGACTGATGAATGAAATCATGAACTAGAGGATTAAAAAAAGGAGAGATCAAAGTGCGTGGAAGGCAGGAAATAAAGGAAAAAAAGAAACTGTAGCATTGAAAGAACCCATACATTTTCAAATTGAAAAGGTTCACAGGGAGACGCACAGACTGAATGTCCAAGAGTCACAACTGGATACATATTGGTGAAATTGCAGAATTTCAAGAATAAAAGAAAATACTGTTTCCAGAGAGAAAAATGCAGGTTACTACAGAGGAACAAGAATGAGGTGGGTGTTCCATTCCCTCGGTAATCCTGGGAGTGCAAAGTCGATGGACTCACGTGGGGTTTCTGAGGGGAACTCACTTGGAAATCAGATCTGTACCGTGCAGACACCTGCGGGGCACCCTGCGGCACACCCCGCCCCGCCCACCTCATTTCTGTTTGCATTTGCTCACCTCCCTCCTCGCGCTCAGCTTGTGTGTCTCTCTGTTCTTTAATCCTGCATTGTTTCTGATGGCCACGCTGAAACAGCCTGGAGCGCAAGCGGTCGTACCCCTGGGAACAACTCTCGGACTTTCCACCTGTTGGTGATGGGAGCTAGTGGGAAGCCTTGTGTCAAGGGGACGATTGTAGCAGGGCATTCTGCACACTTCTCAGGAGGTCCTGGCAGAAGGACACCCCCAGTCTGTGGGGCTCGCTCCGTAACACTCCTCTGCTCCCCGAGTGTCCCCTCACCCTGCTTCCTGCTCCCCGAGATTGTCTCACAATCAACCAGCCACAGCCTGACCCTTATCTTAGGGTTGGCTTTTGGAGGGATCCAAAGGCAGACATCCGAGTTATGCTACTTAGCTCCCTTCAGACGTGCCTAAGAGCTGTGTGCAGCCACGTGCAGATGAGCAAGGACTTCGCTCTCCACACAACTCCAGCTCGTTATGATATCGGAAATGACCCCCTAAAGTCTATATGAAAATGTGGCCCCTAAGTTCCCCAGAAGTGCCATCTGGGCTGCCACATGTTACCGGAATTTGGGGTGCCATACGATATCATCATATGCTTATTAATACATCCCCAATATTAATAAGCCCGAGAGGGTTCTTGCCTAATATTTAGAGAAGAATTCTAAATACCGGCATAAATAAACGAGGCCGCGTGGTACATTTTAGGCTTTTATTTAGTGAGAGAAATCATAGGAGAGAGTTTTAGCTAAGAGAGAGAGGTAAAGCTGGGTTCATACCGAGCACCAGGAGCCAGCCACATGGAGGAGCATCTAGGCCAGGAAGCCTAGGGCGGGTGGCCTGAAGGCCATGTGCCCTGGAGGCGCAGGGATACAGCAGGCCCGATCCTGGCAAGAAGCCAGGGAAGAAGAGAGAGAAAGTGTGGACACACCGCATCCCAGATTTTTAACCCACTTCCAAAGGGGAGTGGTTAATTAACCTGATTGGCTGGTGGGCACCCAGGTGTGGCCAGGTAGGGGGATGAGGTCACACAGGGACGTGGTGAAGGCGTGGTCTTCCAGCTCACAGGCCTACTCAGTTTTAGCCTGTATGCCTGCCTACTTCACCTTCTTTCCCCCACATCTACCTGTGGGAGAAGCCCTGCCCTCTTGTGCATGGGCACCATCTCAGGGAAGAGGGAAGGCAGTGATGTTAAAAAGGGAACACGCACTTCCCAATACCGAGTCAGCCAAAGAGAGACTGTAGAGAACAGATGGTGCAAATAAATAAATAAATAAACCTGTAAATTGGCAAGTTTTGAGTTTGGTTTCCTTTCATCTCTCCCACAACAACCCCGACTATCCTGCAGTGAGGAGACTTTGTGGGATATCAGGACGTGCTTCTCCAAGGGGATACCATCAGAACAAGCACCGTTTCCTTGTGTAGCACCAAGCCAAGCACTGCAGGTCGCTTAGCATTCCTGGCCCCTAACCCTAACCCTAACCATGGCCCCTCCCCGGTCTTGTGACAGTCAGTACCCCAGTCACCCCCCTAGGGGAGGCAGAACCATCAGATTCCACCATTAAAGTAAATAAAAAGGTAAGATTTCTTCCTAACCTCTGAGTGCTGTGACATAGGTTTGGGACCCATTTGCATCTGTCTGGGTCATCTCACTATGTGGGCTGAGTTTCTAATACCCTCCCCTCAAGGGGATTTGGTGTAGTTGAGTGCTGGACACACAGTGTGCAATGCAGAGTGCTGGAGGCTGCAGGCACGGGATTAGAGATGTTAGCAAGGGAAGGGGATGCTATGTATCTCCCCAAATGTGTTGGAAACTTAATCTGCAGTGGGACAGGGGTCTAATGGGAGGTGCTCAGATCACAAGGGTTCTGTCCTGGACACAGACCCTAGGACCGCGCCATGAGCACCTGACCTTGCAGTCCCATGCTGACTGCCTCGCTCCTCCCTGAGGACTCGAACCTGTGACTTAGCACTGAAGGGAGGTGACCCTGTGAGGCTGGGGAGAGCAGCTGTGGCCAGGAGCCCGCAGCAGGTCAAGCTTTCCATGACTGTGATGGATGACTGAGGCAGCTAACTCACAAAGGTTTCCCAGCTCACAGTTTTGGAGATTCATGGTCCGAGACCAGGAGGGCCACGCTGGCTCAATTCTGGTGACGGCTTTCTGGCTGGCCAAGTCCCAAGGTGGCACAGGGCAGCACATGGCAAGAGACAAGGGAACACGTGCCTCTCTCTATGTCTTTGCAATCTCTTAGAAAGGTCCCAGGGGCCGGTGCCGTGGCTCAATAGGCTAATCCTCTGCCTGCAGTGCTGGCACACCGGGTTCTAGTCCCGGTCGGGGAACCGGTTCTGTTCGGGTTGCTCCTCTTCCAGTCCAGCTCTCTGCTGTGGCCAGGGAGTGCAGTGGAGGATGGCCCAAGTCCTTGGGCCCTGTACCCCATGGGAGACCAGGAGAAGCACCTGGCTCCTGACTTCGAATCAGCGTGGTGCGCCGGCTGCAGTGCGCTGGCCGCGGAAGACATTGGAGGGTGAACCAATGGCAAAGGAAGACTTTTCTCTCTGTCTCTCTCTCTCACTGTCCACTCTGCCTGTCAAAAAAAAAAAAAAAAAAAAGTTCCCAGGATTCAATCACGGGGACTCCTCCCTAGCCACCTGCTCCTGTCCAATCACCGCCCACTTCCAAACACTATAATCGGGTGGGATTAACTTTCCATACTAGGAGTACCTTTAACACAGGGCTTTGGGGACATAGATATTCACACTACAGCATTCTGTCCCTGGTCCCCAGAAACTCACGTCCTTTTCACACACAGTACACAATCGAGGGACGAGCCTGGAGGATCAGCACCCAGAGAGCAGAGAGGACACATGGTGAGGAAGTCAGGGTTGGCTTTTGCGCCTTGGGTTCCACAGCCCGTCCCCAGGTCCCCAGGAAGCATCGTCTTATATCAGCTCCAAAAACCATCACCGGGGAGCTCATTTCCCGTCTTCCCATGAGGGTCTTCCCTTCCACCCAGCATCCTGTGCGGGCTCCCCAAGCAGGTATCCCTGGCTTCCCAGGGGCCTTCTGAACTCTCAGAGCAGACACTGCCACGGCGGAAGGGAGAGCAGATTCCGAACAGTTCCTGGCAGACAGGTCCAGAAAGGCTCCAGCTGTGGGTTTTCCACTGCTTGTTTCCAAGGCTGCCCCGCATAAATTCTCTGTATGGATATGGCTGGAGGAGAGGCATTGGCAGGGCCCCACCTGCCCTAGCTGCTTAAGCCGGGGCTCGCCTCTGCATCGTTTTGCATGGCCTCGTCCAGGAAGCTGGCCCAGGGGAAGATGACCCGTGTCTGCTGCTCTGCTGGCTTTGCCGTGGTTCTACATCCTGGTTCTACAGAGCTAGGTCTTGCCACAGCAACCCACACTGATTCTTCCTGAGGCCGATGGGTTTCCTGAAGGGAGACTAAGGCACACTGGTGGTGTGGGGAAGAGATAGAGTCACAAATCTCAACTCTGAACCCAGCTCTGCCTCTCATTCCCAATGTGATGGGGGCGGGTTATTAAAAGACAATCAACACCTATTTCCTCATTGATAGCACAAGGTTAAGGAGCCCCTTGTGATTATCATGAACAAGCTTGCCAGGTAAGACATAGAATGCCCAGCTAAAAGTGAATTTCAAATAAAGTATAAACATTCTTTTAGTATAAGCATGTCCCAAATATAGCACAAGCATATTCATACTGAAAGAAAATTTAGTTGTTTATTTGAGACTTAAGTGTAACGGAATAACCCGTAATTTTTATTTGCTAAATCTGACAATTTTAACCATTAATATAATAGGAACAATGCCAACCCTTGGTGGGAGTCTGCCATGCGCTGTAGCACTAATCTAATTTGGACCTAATGTTTCTACAAGTAAACGTTAGCTCTGTTTTTACAGATGTGGGAATCAGGATTCAGCAAGTTCAAGGAACCCTCCCAACACTGCAGACCACCAGGCTCAAAGCCACAGTGAGAGCAGGCGTGTGTGCTCGCTCCCTGCACTGGGCCACCTTTGTGGCGTCTGCCTCCTAAGTCTGGGGCACAGGTGGGATGATAGCCCAACACCCCAGGAAGGCTGGAGGGGTGGAAACCTACAGAGACCCATGCACAGGTCTGGTACCTTTGTCAATGCACATCTTGGACACTGAGGCAAGGAGCGTGTTGGGTCATTGTCCCACTCTGAATAGAGCCAACAATAATAATTCAAAAGGCACAACTTGGGGTGCTGAGGACTTGCACTGTGCGTTGAGAGAGGGCTGTGGTGGGGACTGCTCAGGGCAGCAGGAGAAGCTGAGGCTACAGCCAGTCGGAGGCGGCCCCATCTGAGAGCAAGCTCTGTGTTCTACCTTAACGATGGGGCAGGGGTGGGCAGGGCGAGGAAGCCAGCCTCAATAGTCTCTCTTGCACTCAAGGGACTGGGGGAAGAGGAGGTGGGGTCTTTTGTTATGAAAGAGGCAGGCAGCAGTGTTTCAGCTACTTCATTCCCTTGTCTTCCAGATTGCAGTAAGCATTCATTCATGCATTTTTGGGAAACATAGTTTTATTCTTACTTTGTGCAATTATGGATATGGTCACTTATTGTAACACACTGGATTTCCAGCTGTGTTGGCAACTGAGATGTTTTGAGTAAAATATTTTTCTAGCAAACTAAAATTTTGGCCCTTTGAGGGGTTTAAAACATGGTCACATTCTTCGATCCACCTCCCATTCTATGTGGTCTGTCTGCATCCCCTCCCCTTTAGTCTGGCACTTCAGTCAGCAGATACAGTGGCCCAGACGCTCTGTCACTTCCGAGGCTAGCTCAGAACAGCATCTTCCTTGCTTGCTGGCATCCTGAGCTGTTGCATTAAGAAGTCTTGCACATGGATACCCTGAGGTCAGCAGCCCTAGCTGAGCCCAGCTTCCTACGCATCCATACTGAGGAGCCAGGCCTTGGACCCTGCAGATCAGTTCATACAAGCTGATACCACTGAGACACATGACAATGCCCTGTGCAGCAGAAGCACTGCCCAGCAAACTTGCCCAAATCCCTAGCTTTGAAATGCATCAGATATACTAAAATAGTGCTTGTTTCAAGACACTAAGTTTGGGGTAATTTTTAATGGAAGAACTGGGGAAATATTTAAATTTTATATCTATCCCTAGAAATGGTTCTACAACACTTGTGACCCTTTCTGGGCTCTGGTGATCCTGGAGGGGACTCATGGGATTCCCTTCCGGAGAAGTGGATTGACTGACAGGCCCCATAAGTGCAGTGGCAGCAGTCTGGATGGACGGGGTGGCCCCTCCCTCGGCTGCACGCTGTGTGCTAAGTCAGAGGCCTCTGGGTGGTGCTGTGCCCTCTCTAGGAAGGCTGTATGTGTCCAGGAACCAGGGCATGAATGCAGGGGTGATCTCAACCACCACTGCTCTCCACAAATCACAGGGGATTCTGTGCTTCCAGGGTCTGCCGCTATGGGCGTGGCAGGGTCAAAGGCCTTTGTTCCCAGTGGTTGTGCGCTCTTTTCAGGTGACATGATAAGGATTCCATTGAATTACAAGTTATGGTCTAGCCTGGGCACCTTGGACTTCCCGCATTGGGAGGCCAGCAGGCAGGGCGAGGAGTCGATTGCCAGTCTTTCAATCAGCAGGAAGGCTGCTCTTGCACTGCTGGGGCAGGAGGAATGCTGGTGGAGCCCAGGGGACCCATTGGGTGCTTCCTGGTGCTCCTTCCTCCTATTGGAACCGTGAGTGGATGTGGGAAGCAACTCTAACCTGACCAGAGTGTGGCTGCCACTTATTCAGAACTCTCTGGAATGCAAGTTCGTGTCATAGCATCATGTAAGCCATGAAAGCTTGCCAAGGCAACAGCTGAGGGTGGAGGGAACTCAGAATGTGTGGTATGGAAGCGAGAGGATCTCAGTTTTGACACTGAGATCAACTGCACTGGTGGGGCGTTGGGTTCATCCCACGAACTTCTAACTGCTCTCTTATAATGAGAAACCCAAGGGGACCACGAGCAGTTGCTTCAGAACTGGAATCTGTGTGGTTAAGAGGTGAGCTGTGGTGGCCAGGTGACATGCAGCTAGGGTTCCCTAGTGAACCTGCTCCAGGGGCACAGCTGATCGGCAGTGTCTGATTTCTGTTCCTGTGAATGCTGTGAGTGCTTCCTGTGCACTGCCCCCAGCCAGGCTACAGATTCCGCCTGCCCAACATGGAATTCCGGAACAGGAATGGTGCCATGGTGCCAGACCATTCCTGGATAAGGGATTGCTCTGAAGGGAGGCTTTGCTTGGAGACTCCCTACTGGCCTAGTGAGATTTTCTCAGATATGGTGTGCAGTCTGGGATTCTTCCAATTTAGAACTTCCTTCTCTCTCTCCTTCCAGGGTTCTTAGACCTGCATCACGGTCTGAAAGTTCTCCTCTTTCTTCCCACCCTTCACAGGTATTTCCCTTGGTAAATCTTTGACTTGTCTAATTCTATCTCAGAGTCTGCTTCATGGAGGATGTGAGTTGACAGGTGTGTTGGTAAGCAGTTTTTATAGACATCATTTAAGCTTTTTTTGATGACTTAACGGCTATCACAAATATATTATCACAATAGCTATCATAAATAAACTTACAGCAATGACTATATTGGGATTGACCTGCATATCACCAGTTTATTAAAGCCTGTCCATATTTCCAATGGCTTAAATCTTCCTATACTCCAATCAATAAGAGTTTCTTTTTAAAGAGACTGGGAGTTCATTGGTTGTTGTTTCTGGAATGGGAAGACTTTATTGTAAAGGGGGATAGGAGGACCATTTGGAGGCATGTTTTGATGGATAGAAAGAACCACTCTGAATCAGAAAACAGCAAAATGGAACAGCAGGAGGTAATGACATAGAGGGGGAAAGCTGGGGGGAGAGCGAGTGAGCAAGCAAGCTCACATCTGATTGATTATATGGAAAAATCAGCTTCCATGTATTAGTATAGTATTTGCCCATTTTCTGTCATTTTACAAATCTTCAAACTTCTTGCTCTTCTGTTTTGTGGCTTGAAAAACCACAGAGCTCATTAAAAAATTCCCTTTTTGTAATTTTTGACCTTTAATAACTCATAAATTTAATCTGATTATGTCTGTAATCAGTACTGATCTATTTGGATTTATTTTTGCATTTTATTGTGTGCTTTCTATTTATTATGATTTTTTTGGCATCATTGTTGTTCTTTTTTTCCTTACTTAGTTTTGATAAACTTTTTCCTTCTTGCCCCTACAAAATTCATATGATCTCTTTCTATTCTTTTGGTGGTTGCGCTTCAATTTTCACGTGCACTCTTGTCTTGACAAAGCCTTAAAGTCCATCAGATTTGCTATTTTCTTATGTATTGTTCAGAATTGCAGTTCTACCTTGGTTTTTAACTCTCCACATTGCTATGGTTATTATTGCTTCATACTGTTAATGTGAGTTTTTATTTGTAGCCATGACTACCAATTCCTTTGCTTACTATTCTTTCATACATCCCATTAGATCTGGGTTCAATTTCCTATTTCCTGAAGTTATATTCTTTATAATTACCTTCAGCCAAGGGACTGTGAGTAGCAAAGTCTCTAATTCTTGCTTATTTATTTCTTCATTTGCAAATGGAAGAAGTTGAGAAAGAAAAAAAAAAAGCGAGCTGCTTCTGACATCTGAGAACCAATCTGATTTCACTGCCAGGCCTCAGTGCTATAACAGTGCCTGTCTTTTGTTGGGCATGAACAGCCTCAGAAAATCAAGATGCAGACCAGGTCACTGCACAACCCTCAACATGCCAGACAATCTCCCACTCCCGCTATGTGAGTGACTGCAGCTTCTTCATCAGTCGAGTCTGCCCTCCTTATAGATAATTTTTGAGCCACACACAGAATCGCTCCTACTTTCTGATAATACTCCATTCAGAATAGTTCCCAGATGTCTTACACCCTCTCTGTGACATTGTGATAAGATTTCCATCCATAGTTCCCTGCCCAAGGCAGGCTCTAAAATTTCTCTTCCCCAAGGTGCTTAAAGAAACTCTACCTCTCCCTTCCCTTCAGTCTTGGGGCTGGCCTTGCAGAAATGCTCCAACTTACCCTTGTCTGACAGTGGATCATAAGATTCTCCTCATTCCAGAGAAGTTCTTCTCCATGCCCACGAGAGAGGAACGCTGCACAGACGCCAAGAAGGCCCTGCACAGACTGGCCTTGTCAGGTTTCCCCACGGCATCTAGCAGCATCAGATCCCGCCCTTTCTGTCCACGTTTTGACAGAGTTGTCCACTTTCCAATCATGACTGTGCAAAGAGTTCTCCATAGAAACCTAGAAGAGGGGTGAGTATTCGGCTCGGGGGTTACGATGCTGCTTGGGATGCCCACATTCCATAGTTTAGTGCCTGGTTGGAGTCCCAGCTCCACTTCTGATCCAGCTTCCTGCCAATGCACACCCTGGGAGGCAGCAGATGATGACTCAAGTACCTGGGTCCCTGTCACCCACACGGGAAACATGGATCACGTTCTGGATCTCTGACTTTGGCCTGGCCCAGCCCAAGCTAATGTAGGCATTTAGGGGGGTGAACCTGCGGATCTCTCCCTCTCTGTGTTTTTCAAATAAAGTAAAAAATAAAATAAATGAAAATTAAAAAGAAAGCCAAAAGGATAGGCTCATGGTGCTTCTGGGTAATGAAGGAGCAGAGGTTCCTGGAGGGTGGCGTCCAGAAAGGGCATGGAAGCTCTGTACCTTCCCCCTGCCTTGCCCCTAGCATCTCTTAGGTGTATCCTTTATGGTTGTTGTCCTATTTTTTTAAGATTTTATTTATTTATTTGAGAGTTATAGACTGACAGGGGGAGAGAAAAGAGAAAGGTCTTCCATCTGCTGGTTCACTTCCCCAATGGCTGCAATGACTGGGGCTGGGCCAGGCTGAAGCCAGGAACCTGGAACTCCACCTGGGTCTTCTACATGCCGGCAGGGACCCAAGCACTTGGCCATCTTCCGCTGATTTCCCAGATGCATGGGCAAGGAGCTGGATGGCAAGTCAAGTAGGACTTGAGCCAGTGCCCATATGGAATGCTGGTTCTACAGGCAGAAGCTTAGCCTACTCACCACAGCACTGGCCCCTATGGTGTTCTTTGTAGTAAATCATTAGATACAAGTGTTTGCCTGAGTCTTGTGAGCCACGTGTACAAATTAATTGAACCTGAGGAGAGGGTTGTGTGAGACCACATTTATAGCTGATTGGTCAGAATCACAGGTGTAACAACCAAGGTTGACAGCCTTGGGGACCTAGCCCTCAACCTGTGGGACCTGAGGCTCTCTCCAGGCAGTTAGTGCCAGACCTGAATTGAATTGCCAGTCCTGCTGTGTGTGTGGCTGCAGAACTGACCGCTTGCTTCCTGGTGGGGAGAAATCCCCAAACATGTGAGAGCAGAGAACTAACTTACACTTTCCAGAATTATCCAGTCAAAGCCCAGCCCCTGTAGTAGTTTCCTTTTGCCGAGGCTGTGGTTTCCACACACCGTGTTTGATACATACCGTGTAATAACAAGTGTACATTCCTTAGTATACACCATATCATAATGTAACTGAAAATCATTTCATCCTCTTCAGACTTCTAGTGTTTTGGTTACAAAATCAGATGTCTGTCTTATTCTTTCTCCTTTGAAGCGAACGTGTCCTTGTTTTCAGCCAAAGGACATCAACAAAGTTTAACACAGTCCTAACTTCAAGGCTGAGGTACTGCCATCTTGTCTCTGCCTTCTTTTGTTGGGAAATGTTGTCAGAGTACTTTTGCTGGTTTTTACAGCTAACCTGTCCTTGGTTGTCTTAAGATCTCTTTTCCTTTTGCCCCACCATTTCCCTTTGATATATCTGCTTGTAGACTCATTTTTAATTACTTTGATGAAATAAATTCTGTTTCCTGAATCTGAGGTTTAATGTCTTTCATCAGTTTCAGAAATTTGTATGACTGTTTCTCTTTGCATATTGTCTTTCTCCATGCTTTCTCCTCTCTGTAGCGTAGTGGGTAGATCTGCTACCTCTAGTGCTGGCATCCCATATGGGTGCCGGTTTGAGTCCTGGTAGTTCCACTTCCGATCTAGCTCTCTGCTATGGCCTGGGAAAGCAGTAGTAGATGGCTCAAGTCCTTGGGCCCCTGCACCCGCGTGGGAGACCCAGAAGAAGCTCCTGGCCCCTGGCTTCAGATCGGCGCAGCTCTGGCCACTGAGGCCAAGTGGAATGAACCAGTGGATGCAAGACTTCTTTCTCTTTCTGCCTCTCCTTCTCTCTCTGTGTAACTCTGACTTTCAAATAAATAAATAAATCTCTTTTTAAAAAAATGATACCCTTCTTAGAGGTGTATTAAATTCTCATTCTAGCTCCCATTTTGCTTAGCTTAATTGCTAATATTTCCACTTGTTACTTTCTCTGTCACAGCTCTGGGTAATTTCTGATAATGTATCTTCTGGCTCACTAATTCTCTGTCTAACCAGTCATTTGAATATTTAGCTTAAATGATACTTTTAATTTTCAGAAGTTCCTTTTATTTCTCATAAGAATTTGGTGTGTTTATAGTATCTATTTTTTATCTCTTCTTAAAAGTTGAATTTTTCATTTCCTGGATTATTCTAGACATGCATATTCTACATATCTATGGTCCATAATTCTTTTAGCTATGTTAGTATTGAGTCTAATCCTACAGTTTTTTATTTTTTTTCTGAATCTCACAAATGATGGTATATCTGTGTGAGCTCGTGCCTGGCAGAACTTAAATGTGGAGCTGCACCATTGCTCTCTAGGTTAGCAGTGTGTTTCCCTTGAGAGATTTGTGCTTTGCTTCTGAAATCTAGGAACATATTTTCCCCTTACATTCTCTCACAGGAGAAATCCTTTATATTTATTTTAATGCAAGATGGCTGGTCGTGATGCCTCTTGTTTTTGCTTTGTCTAAAATATCCTCGTTACATATTAGCTTTGGAAGGATATTTTCTCAAGATTTAGAAATCTTGGTAGGCCGTTAACTATTTGTACTTTTTCTGGCATAATTGGAAATCATTCCATTCTCTTCAAACTTGCAACATTTCGGTTACAAAATCAGATGTCTTATTCTTTCTCCTTTGAAGTAATGTGTCTTTCTTTTCAGGACATTCTTTACATATCTCTTGCTCTCTCTCTTTTCAGCAGTGTTACAATAATGTGTCCAGGTATACTTTTCTTTGACTTTTTTCCTGTCCAGCGTTACTGGAGCATATAGAATCTGTGGGTTTGTCTTTTATCACTTTGGGGAAATTCTGGCCATTATTTCTTCTCATATTGTTTCTGTCACATAATTCTCTCCTTTCTCATCCAGGTGCATGAATGCAGGAAATACTTCTGCTTCCCACACTTCTTTAAAGATCTTTCTGTATTTCCTACCTGTGTTTATCTTTATTTACTGCAGCTTGGATTTCCTATTGACCTGTATTCCAGTTTCCTAGGTCTGTGCTCTTCTTTTCTCTTCAACCTCTACTTGTATTTTCTACTGTTCTATACTTTAATTCACTAATTCTCTTTTCTACAGTGTTTAATCTTTTGAAGGCCCCTTTAATGGGTTCCGAATTTGATGACAATGCCCATTCTCAGTCCAGCATTGACTTCTATTTAATTATTCTCAATACATTATGACATTTTAGTGAATATGATTGTTATCTTTCTCCAGAGACTATCTACCTTCCCTTCTGCTGGGAAATGAACTGGGGACTGATCTCCTGAATAAAATCAGGAAATGTGCTGAGCTGAAGTATTCTCTACTGGACATACACTTACATAAGAATATTAATTAAAATTGCTTGAAGTTCTTACTTATTGAGGATAATACCACTCAAGATATATACTCAATATTTAAGTATTCTTTTATTTTAAAAAATCTAATCCTAAATATATCCACTGCCTATTTAACCTGGGGTTTGTGCTAAATAAGAATTGATTTCTAGTCTCTTAGAATAGTTACTTAATTCAATCAAACACAGATGTAATTCTAGTATTATGCATTCTTCAAGACACTGGAAGTTTAGAGGAAGAATACACATACTTAACTCATGGTAAAATTCAAATTGGTGTTATACATCAGTGCTTTCCACTTCTCTGCTTTACCTTACCATTTGATATGATCTGGACACATATACAGTAGACTGTAGGATGCAGGCAGTTCCATAGCCAACTGTCAGTCTACCATTTCTCTCACACCCAGGAGGACATATCCAACCACAAATGCTGCAGAGACCACTTGGGAATGCTGCTTATCCCCCAGTGGTTATCTCCCCTCTGGGAACAGCCTAAAATCATAGATTGCAAAGCTCATGTCTGTGCTATGCTGGGTCCAGTGTCCCGCTC
Source organism: Oryctolagus cuniculus (assembly GCF_051225735.1). Lineage (NCBI taxonomy): Eukaryota > Metazoa > Chordata > Mammalia > Lagomorpha > Leporidae > Oryctolagus > Oryctolagus cuniculus. The sequence goes on from NC_142870.1 coordinate 145,916,344, forward strand.
TTTGCTCTCTGGATGAAGCCATTCTTCAGTGAAAGAGAAGGAGGCCAAAGAAGTCAGAATGTGAAGAGAATGAGAGTTTGAGTCCTTAGTTTCCACAGTTACACAAGAGAGGCCCTTGCGGTAGTTTAAAAATGTGTATGCAAATTATTCTGATTCTCCTCCCAGTGAGAAGTAGGGTATATTTCCTCTCCTTTTGAATGTGAGTGGGCCTATGATTTGCTTGTTAACCTGAGCAGTACAGCAGATGGAACATTGTAAGTCTTTCCAACAGTAGGTCATAAAAGGTGATACAGCTTCAACCTTGTTAGCTGGAAAAATTGCACCGAAGTCCTGAGCTGTCATGGAAGGAGCTCCATTACTGCGAGACTGCCATGCTGTGAGGATGCTCAGGCCATATGGAGGGGCCGTGTACAGCCGCTCTGGTTGACAGCCCCAGCTGAGGTCCCAGATGATAGCTAACATCAGCCACCCAGGCATGCACGTGAGAAAACCTTCAGATAACTCCATCCCCCAACCATCAGGTCACTCTCGGCCATTGCTTCCTCCCGGCCAGAGCCCCGGTCATCAGAGAGCACAGCCATGCTCCTTGTGCCCTATCCAATTTCCCAGTCCGTATAGTTTGCGAGCGTGATAAAATAGTTGCTATAAGCCACTAGATCTGGGGGCAATACCTGACTCAGGAATAGTGACTAGAATACTCAATAACCTTCCAATAAATCCTCTTTTTGGCTTCAGCCAGTTTGAGTTAGACTTTTGTTTTTGTCCAACCAACGAGACCTGACTAATTAGCAAGGCAGTGAAAATGCTGTTATTGTGGGGATGAACCAGGTCTCCTTTAATTTATTTTAAGAAAACACAAATGCTTATTTACTGTAATATTAGTCTCTGAACACTTTCTACTCACCTGACAATCAACAGCACCTACTGGTACAGGGTCACACGGGTTGAGACCGTTGCTTTAAGGAAGTGACAAAGGGAGAAAGTTCTGTGGAGAGTGGCGGATGGGAGGGGAGGGACTGTATTCAGTGGGTCTGGGGGAGAGAGCTGCGCATTATTGTCCGAGCAGTTAGACCACCGTGTTCTCACGCGCCAGCGTGGCTTTTGTGTTCAGGCTCTTCTTCTGTGCTGCCCTGCTGGCTCCCGCCCTACAGGGGGCGCAGTGTCCACGAGCTGCGAGAGTCCTGCTGGGTTGTCTGCCCTGGCTGCTCTCATTACTTTCCTCTATCACCTGACCCCTGTGTGTCGCTCTCATCGTCCAGATGGCTGCCAAAAGCTCACGCTGCACCTCTTTTCCCACTGTGGGGGGCTGTCTGCAGCCCCTGCGCGGTCCCCTTCAACCAGGATGGATTTCACGGGCGAACGTGAGTCCCGGTGGTAACTAAGAACTGTTTGCACGGACTGCTCAGGATAACTAATTAAATTGTCCTTAGAAAACTGAAGCTTTCCCTAAAGTCAGAGTCCGTTGCAACGTTTTCCTTCTGATCTTGAGTTTCAATCCTCACAGGCAACCTTTGAACATGATAGCACGGTGGCTGGTGGCCAGCCTTCAGGGGGACGCTGACCCGCCCTGCAGGTAGTGAAGGGGTGCCAGCTTGGCTCTGCTCTTGCACCCCCTAAACTGCTGTAATGCTTTCCTTGTGTTTTCTGCCCCCCGCCGTTTCCCAACATTTGCCTCCACTTCTCACTTCCACTGGTGCTGCCGTTCAGGTCCTGTTTACCTGTTTCTTCTCCATGGAATGCCTTTGCCTTTTCAGTTCTAAAAGTTTTTTTTAGGTTCTTGCGTCCTGCTCCAAACCTCTCAGAGAAGTGACCCTACAGGAATCTGGAATATATTCTGGTTAAAGATTTAGGTAAGTGTGATTGGGTGAAATACACACACACACACACACACACACACACAATTTGGAACCCACACTGATCAGTGGCATTATTATTTCTGGAGCAGATAAATCTCCAGTTTAGGTAATGACCTCAGGGACCTGGGATGGACTTCACTGGTCAAGGAAGTTAAGGCTTATGGAGGATGTGTAGACTTAACTGGGTTTCTCGAGACTGGCAAACCCTCTCAGGCCCTAGACTATGGAAACTAATCATGTCTTGGCACGGATTCCCAGTTGCCCACGGAAGCAAGTAGCAAGAGTGGCTTTTGGAGCATACCAGAGAGCTGTGCCCCGAATGCTAAGAGCTGTGTGCCCTCACACAGGGCCACTGGGCCAGACTGGACACCCACAAGAGGTGGGGCTGGTGGCTTGGCTAGTTGCTGAAGGTAGCTTAGAGCAACAGGATAGATGAGAAAAGGCAGGAGGGCTCTGGGGGCGGGGCATAGGGCTTGTTGTAGAGCCTCAGGGGTGCACTGGGCAGGGAAGAGGGCTCGCTGTAGGACATCGGCCACTGGAGCAGACCAAGGATGAGGGAGTGAAAGTAAGGGACCAGGGCATGGAAGGGGGGACAGGAGTTAGGGTCGGGGCACAAGAATCTGCTGAGGGCAGATTGTGGCATTGGCACTGGTAGTCAGGGGGATGGCTCTCTCCCTGCCCACAGGGCTGTCCCAGCTTTCCCACAGAGGGCCTTTATTTGTGCCCAGGGTATCGCCCCACCCTTAGCATAGGGCAAAGAGATAACTAGGGCAGGGAGGTGGCCATGGCTCAAGTTCATGTTTGCAAAGTTCCTACTTATTGGATCATCACAAGCTCTCCTCAAAGGAGGGAGGATGCCAGCATTCTCTGACTCAGCGGAGCTGGGGCAGGTGTGTCTCCTCTCATACCACTGTGCTAGTAAGCTGTGCTAAGTCCCCCAAATCTTTCACTCGGTTTGAAGCTCTTGATGTGTATGCTATGTGTGTGTGTATATATATATATTTTTTTTTAAGAATTTTTCTTATTTGAAAGGCAGAGTCAGAAAGAGAGAGAGAGAAACAGACAGACAGAGATGTCTTCCACCTGCTGGTTCTCTCCCCTAATGGCCGTAGTAGCCTGGGCTGGGCAGGCTGAAGCCAGGAGCCAGAAGCTTCATCCAGGTATCCCACGTGGGTTCAGGGGCCCAAGGACTTGTGTCATCTTCTGTTGCTTTCCCAGACACATTAGAAGGGAGCTGAATTGGAAGTGGGGCAGCCGGGACTTGGACCAGCACCCACAGGGTGCTGATGGCTTAATCTGCTACTCCACAATGCCAGTCCTGTGTATTACATTTTAAAATTTATTTTATTTATGAGAGAGAGAGAGAGAGAGAGAAAGAGAGAGAGAGAGAGAACTTCCGTCCACTGGTTTACTTCCCAGTGTCTGTAACAGCTATGGCTGGGCCAAAACTCAATCCAGGTCTCCCATGTGGGCAGCAAGAAGCCAGCCACTTGAGCCATTAGCTGTGGCTTCGCAGGGCACGCATTCCAGAAAGCTGGGATCTCAAGCAGGGCTTCTGACCCAGGAGCTCCCATTTGGGATGCAGGTGTCTCAACTGGCTTGTTCAATGCGAGGGCGAACACGCATTCCTTGATTTCTATTTTATTTTTTAAATAATATTTATTTATTTGAAAGTCAGCATTACAGAGAGAGAGGAGAGGCACAGAGAGAGAGAGAAAGAGAGAGAGAGGTCTTCCATCTACTGGTTCACTCCCCAATTGGCCACAACGGCTGGAGCTGTGCCCATCCGAAGCCAGGAGCCAGGAGCTTCTTCTGGGTCTCCCATGTGAGTTCAGGGGCCCAAGGACTTAGGCCATCTTCTACTGCTTTCCCAGGCCTTAGCAGAGAGCAGGACAGGAAGTGGAGCAGCCGGGACTTGAACTGGTGCCCATGTGGGATGCTGGCACTGCAGGTAGTGTCTTTACACGCTATGCCACAGGAGCGGCGCTGATTTCTATTTTCAATAGTGAAAATCAATGGGTTAAAGTACAACTCTTCATTCAGAAAAATGAGAAGCATGGTGAACAGTTGTATACTAATTAATGCAAACTTTAGGTTAATCCACACTTACTCTGTGTCTTATCACAAAGGTGACTTTCCAGATATATTCATTTGCTAAAAGAGGAAAAAAACTAGCTTTCTTATCATATTAAAAGTTTTGTTCAATAATTCCCAGGCCTTTTGAGGCCACTGGTAACCTTGAAAAAACTTCTGGGAGAATATTCGAGCATTTACTGTAAACCCCGTATGTGTTTCCTCCAAGTTGTAATTTATGATTGTAGCAGGAAGTTGATTTTTACTCATCAACTTTGCAATCATTAACCTGTGACCACAACCTTATTGATCAAATTATAATGAACTCAACCAGCATAAAAGATTCTCTGAGAATCAGGAGTGTGCCTAAGGGCTTTTCCCTTTGAAAACATTATCTTACAAATAAAAAATAGGTTAATTTCCAAACACACACAGAATCTTGATTTTCCATAAACGCCAGGCTACTTCCCAGCCCTGGCCCCGGGAGACTCTGCTTCCCCAAACCTCCTCCTGCTCTTTCTTTCGTGGCTTCAGGCTCATCAGAAGGCCTTCCCCGGCCTCCAGCTCAGGAGACTGAGGCCCTACCTCTGCGTTCCAGAGCAGTCCCAGCCTATCTCTGCCATCTGATGAGGTTACACTGAGATGGGCTGCTTCCCAGCTCCCTGTGAGAAGCCCCAGTGGATGGCGTCCTTGTCATCCGTGCATCCTGGGCACAACGTCTGATGACCCACGTATTCGGCCAACTGCAGTGAGCGCAGAATTGGGCCTTCCTGCTCCAGCTCTCTTCCCACCCCTGCCCCAGGCTATCTCTTGAGTTTACAGCACCTGGGGCGGAAGTATGTGCATGAGTGTGTGTTGTGTGTATGTGTGAGGGGAGGGGCATAGATGAATGGCTTCACGTTGAGTGCTCTGATAAACTAGAGTGACCCTCGGTGCCTACCATGGTAGACTCTTCTAATCATAAAGATTTCACTACAGTTGGCTTGCCCTTAATTACCAACAGGTCTCAGCATGCCTACTGCTCCCCATTTATGGAGTACCTACTGAGCTCCAGGCACACCTAGGTGATTAGTTTGTGTGCTAATTTTAAAGCGGAATGGCCTGGGAAAGCAGTGGAAGATGGCCCAATTGCCTGGACCCCTGCACCCACATGGGAGACCCAGAAGAAGCTCCTGGCTCCTGGCTTCGGATAGGCTCAGCCGCAGCCATGTGACCATCTGGGGAGTAAACCAGTAAAATCAAGCAGATAAAGGACCTCTCTCTCTCTGTCTCTCCTTCTCTCTCTCTGTGACTCTGCCTTTCAAATAAATCTCTAAATTTTTTTTAAAGTGGTAGCCCCTGCACATTAAAAGTCTAGACTAACTGGTAGAGAGCCTTAATCAATGAAATCTACCAGCAGACTCGAACTTCATTCAAGCCATTTATTTCCACCTCCTCTCCCATTCAACCTGCTCTCGATGACTAATACACCCTTCTTTCCCTGCCCCAATTTGTCTTTTTTTTTTTTTTTTTTTTTTTGCAGAGGAACTAATGAGCTGGGAGAGGCCAGTGGAAGACCGGGAGGAGGAAGAGGGGGCAATGGGGGAGGAGGAGGGGCAGGTGGCCGAGGGTGTGGGCACTCACAAACCAGGTCATTTATCTTGCACGTCCCTGAGTGGGTGTCCCAATTACTTAAGGTATTTTAGGTTCAAAGATCTGTCAAGACACCTTTTTCTGAAGGACCTGCTGCCTGCCCTATATCTGTCTTGTTTCTCAGCGGGAGATAATGATGTATGGTGCATAAATCTTTGCAGAGTGCCAATTAATGCCTGGTCTGCTTCTTTGAAGTGATGCGGGGACTCACTCCTCAGGCTGGCTTCTGCCTGAAAGCCAGAGGAGCGCCTGCGTCTTTGGTTATGCAAGCTCCAGTCAGCTCACAGAGATGGGGGCTGGGAAAGGCTGTTTTTTTTTTTTTTTTTTTTTTTTTTTGGTTGGGGAGGGATTTCTGGTGGGGTGGGTAGGGTGACTGGTGACAGCAGAGGAAGCCAGGCTGGGTTTTAGTTGTAGTCATGGAGAAGGACCCTATTAATCAAGAGCCTAATCAGCTGGCTCTGGGATATGATAGTGAGGGTGACCATATAATTTATTGTTCAATCTAGGACACGTTGGAGACGGAAAAGCGAGGGCCATTAATAATTATGTCGAGAGAACAGGTGTAAATCGGGACTGTCCCAGGCAAACTAGGACACATGGTTACCCTAAGATGATCTATTCACTTTATCAATGAATTCTCAGAAGCCTGCGCAATAGGCTCACTCCACAGAGCACGCTCTTCAGGGAAAGCGGGTCTCATTGGACTGTCACTCTCCTACCTCTTTCTGCTCCGTGTGTTGGATACATATATGCTATTTTGAGGGCTTTGTAAAAACAAACGTTTGAATGATGCATAGGCCTGGGTTTGTACCCCAGCACTGTCATTTACGAGTTGACATCATAGGAGTGTCCCAGATTTAGCACTAAAAGTCTCATGACCAAGGAAGTCCTTGCATCCCAGGCACCCCACGGGTGCCCTCAATGAGCAGGGAGTGCAGGTATGGCGAGCTCTAGGCAGTCATGATTAGGAGCCATCCCGGTGTGACCACCTGAATGGAGCCGTGGTGGGGACTGGTGCTGGAAGTGTTGGGTGACGGGGACTCTGAGGCTGCTGCAGGGGGGCTCCAGGAGGAGGCTGTGAGCAGGAGAGAGGGCCCAAGGGTTTCACTGGCCAGGCGGAGTGTTGATGGTGCAGCGGGCAAATGAAAACAGAGTCAAAGGAAAGAGGAGAATGACCTTGACAATGGCCAGGAGGGAGGGCTGGAGGCACAGCGGGAGTGAGGCTGGAGATACAGAACAGCAGTGCAAATGTCCTGCAGGAAGCCCCTCCCCACTCTGAGGTCAGAAAAGAAGCACAAGAGACGGGGGCTGGGTTCCTGTGATTGGGCAAGGGATCCAATACGCAAGGGGAGCACCAGGAGGACTCGGGCGGCCCAAGAAGGCACTGGTGGTCCGAGAGACACGGGAAGCGCAAGAGCAGGGCTGCTGAGGCTCAGGGCTAGCTGAAGCCATGTAGGCCGTGAGTGTGAGAAGACCGCTGGCCCATCTGGCTTTACTCTGAGGCCAGAGAGACCTTTCCCCACTCCCTTGTCCTAGTGCTGATCCCCACGGGTGGTGTCACAACGGACAGTGAGGACAAAGTAAGCTGGCCAGGAGGGCCTGGTGCATGAGATGCCCTTCCCAGGTGGGCCCGGCAGTCAGAGGTCTGTCTGCAGGCTAAGGGCGCATGCTCCAAGGTTCAGGAGCTGCCTCCATTAGGGATGCTCTCACTGCCTCCATTTTTGATATCAACATAGGAAGAAAAAGGGAGAGGAAAGACAGCGGAGGGACCCCGGGAAAGCACATGTCTGGAAACCTCTCTTCACATTCTAGCGTTTATATCTGCAAAATGAATCACTAGTTCCTAACTTTTTTTTGGTCATAAATCCCTCTGATAATCCATTGAAAACTGGGGATGCATTCCAGAACAGTACACAGTTGTGTATGTGCCGTTTTCATATAATTTTAGGAGATTCACGAGCACTTGGAAATCCATCCAAGAACCCTATTTTAAAAACTCAAGCATTAGGTGAAGCATAAATTCCTTCCAAATTTTGTTTCCTCTGATTCTCCCATGGAGAAAGGGTAGGAAGGAGGAAGGGAGGGGATGCTGGTGGTTGGTGGCGGCTCATCCACTTGATCGTGGGACCTGGCACCTGCAGCCAGCACCCCAGTGTCTGGCTCTGGCAGCGACACCACCTCCCAACGAGCTACTGGAATGTAAGAACGCAGATTGATGAGAGCAATCAAGCACTTTCAGATTCTCCGGGCGTGGGACGGCAGGTGTGCAGAGCAGGCAGCGTTCTCTGCCAGCTGGGGAGGAAGAACACCTTGGAGCTGGGCGTACTCCAGTGCTGGCTGCAGCGGGGCCAGCGGTGGGGACACTGCCTGCCTCCCAGTGCGGTGGCTGCTGCTCCCTGCCTCCAGGGACGGGTGTGTCTCTGCATGGTGTCCTCTCGCAGCAGTCAGCCTGGGGGGGGGGTCGTCTGACCTTGAGACACGAGTAGGAAGGAACCTAGGGCACTTCCAGGACCATCATCACCAGGGCTGCACTCACACTGGGCATGGAATGGCCAGCGGCTGAGCATAGTGGCACCAATGAGGTGGTCCAAAGAAGGTTTGGCCGCATTAGAAAGGAGCCTGTTCCCAACCTCCCAGCTGGGCTGGGACAAACCCTCACGTGGCTTCCTCCTCTGATGAGCTTGCAGGAGTGAGGACGCCTACTTTTCTTTTTTCCAGGAATAAAGAGAGAGGGGCAGTGGCCCTCCCGCCTCCCCATGGACGGATAACCTCTCCTAATTGGGCTTGGTTGCCCCAGAAACTTGGTTTCCCCATAGGCAAGATAGGACTAGTAACTGTTCCCTGGCAAAGTAGTTGCTAGAACGGGAAATGAGTGTCAGTCACTGAACACATTGGTGGCACAAAGACGCCGCTGTGGTTAACAGTGGCTCCTTCTTATGGCGAGCCAGCTACCAAGCAAGGCCCTCAGAGGGGCTGGAGGAGTGACAGTTATGAAAATGAGCAGGGTACCCTCTTAGCTCTCCATTTGCTTATAGCTTCGCAATTATCGTATAAGTCAGACTGTGATGAGTGCTGTAATAAAGGGAACCACTGTTGCTGAATTCCTCCTGTGACCCCATAATTGCTCACTTGTGGAAGGCCTCTCAAGTGACCAAAGCCCTCCCAGGCAGGGATATTACAGAATCATGCTTCCAATTAATGTCTCCTAACTCGAATTACAATTGTGGGCTAGAATTTCTCAGGGTCACTGCCAACTGTTTCTCAGGTAACTGGGACTAAGAGTGCACAATGACACTCTTTAAGGATGTTGTTTAAAATACGGGGATATACGTGTAAGAGGAACCTTTTCTGCCATGGACTATTGAGCCACAGTGGGAAAAAATGGAGGGCCACCAAACTAAAGAGCAATTATAGTTTCTTTCTTTTTTTTCCCCTCAGAGAATACAAAGCTCCCACTTACTCCCTTTTATAATTAGAACAACCCTTAAGTTCAATAAATGAGATAACAACACCCCTTTGTTTATGTACAATCAGTTGTTATGGAAATAGATAAGTCAGGGGGTGCGGTGGAGAGAAATCAACCCAGGGAGGACCAGAGATGGAAGAAGAAAGAGGGAACACACAGGACTGGGAGGCGGAGACTCGGGCAGCAAGCAGAGGCAAAGTCAGGGCACAGAGAGGGGAGCACGTGTGTGTGTTGGGGGTGAGATGGGAGCACAGGTGTGTGTGTGTGTGTGTGTGTGGTGAGATGGAAGCACAGGTGTGTGTGTGTGTGGTGAGATGGGAGCAGGGTGTGTGTGTGTGTGTGGTGAGATGGGAGCAGGGTGTGTGTGTGTGTGTGTGTGGTGAGATGGGAGCAGGGTGTGTGTGTGGGGGGGTGAGATGGGAGCAGGGTGTGTGTGTGTGTGTGTGGTGAGATGGGAGCAGGGTGTGTGTGTGTGTGTGTGGTGAGATGGGAGCAGGGTGTGTGTGTGTGTGTGTGGTGAGATGGGAGCAGGGTGTGTGTGTGTGTGTGTGTGGTGAGATGGGAGCAGGGTGTGTGTGTGTGTGTGTGGTGAGGTGGGAGCAGGGTGTGTGTGTGTGTGTGTGTGGTGAGATGGGAGCAGGGTGTGTGTGTGTGTGTGTGGTGAGATGGGAGCAGGGTGTGTGTGTGTGTGTGTGGTGAGATGGGAGCAGGGTGTGTGTGTGTGTGTTTGTGGTGAGATGGGAGCAGGGTGTGTGTGTGTGTGTGTGTGGTGAGATGGGAGCAGGGTGTGTGTGTGTGTGTGGTGAGATGGGAGCAGGGTGTGTGTGTGTGTGTGTGGTGAGATGGGAGCAGGGTGTGTGTGTGTGTGTGTGGTGAGATGGGAGCAGGGTGTGTGTGTGTGTGTGTGGTGAGATGGGAGCAGGGTGTGTGTGTGTGTGTGTGTGGTGAGATGGGAGCAGGGTGTGTGTGTGTGTGTGTGGTGAGGTGGGAGCAGGGTGTGTGTGTGTGTGTGTGTGGTGAGATGGGAGCAGGGTGTGTGTGTGTGTGTGTGGTGAGATGGGAGCAGGGTGTGTGTGTGTGTGTGTGTGGTGAGATGGGAGCAGGGTGTGTGTGTGTGTGTGTGTGTGGTGAGATGGAAGCACAGGTGTGTGTGTGTGTGTGTGGTGAGATGGGAGCAGGGTGTGTGTGTGTGTGTGTGGTGAGATGGGAGCAGGGTGTGTGTGTGTGTGTGTGGTGAGATGGGAGCAGGGTGTGTGTGTGTGTGTGTGGTGAGATGGGAGCAGGGTGTGTGTGTGTGTGTGTGGTGAGATGGGAGCAGGGTGTGTGTGTGTGTGTGTGGTGAGATGGGAGCAGGGTGTGTGTGTGTGTGTGTGTGTGGTGAGATGGGAGCACGTGTGTGTGTGTGTGTGTGTGGTGAGATGGGAGCAGGGTGTGTGTGTGTGTGTGTGTGGTGAGATGGGAGCAGGGTGTGTGTGTGTGTGTGTGTGGTGAGATGGGAGCAGGGTGTGTGTGTGTGTGTGTGTGGTGAGATGGGAGCAGGGTGTGTGTGTGTGTGTGTGTGGTGAGATGGGAGCAGGGTGTGTGTGTGTGTATGTGTGTGGTGAGATGGGAGCAGGGTGTGTGTGTGTGTGTGTGGTGAGATGGGAGCAGGGTGTGTGTGTGTGTGTGTGTTTGTGGTGAGATGGGAGCAGGGTGTGTGTGTGTGTGTGTGTGGTGAGATGGGAGCAGGGTGTGTGTGTGTGTGTGTGTGGTGAGATGGGAGCAGGGTGTGTGTGTGTGTGTGTGTGTGGTGAGATGGGAGCAGGGTGTGTGTGTGTGTGTGGTGAGATGGGAGCAGGGTGTGTGTGTGTGTGTGTGTGTGTGGTGAGATGGGAGCAGGGTGTGTGTGTGTGTGTGTGTGTGGTGAGATGGGAGCAGGGTGTGTGTGTGTGTGTGTGGTGAGATGGGAGCAGGGTGTGTGTGTGTGTGTGTGTGTGTGGTGAGATGGGAGCAGGGTGTGTGTGTGTGTGTGTTTGTGGTGAGATGGGAGCAGGGTGTGTGTGTGTGTGTGTGTGTGGTGAGATGGGAGCAGGGTGTGTGTGTGTGTGTGTGTGTGTGGTGAGATGGGAGCAGGGTGTGTGTGTGTGTGTGGTGAGATGGGAGCACATGTGTGTGTGTGTGTGTTTGTGGTGAGATGGGAGCAGGGTGTGTGTGTGTGTGTGTTTGTGGTGAGATGGGAGCAGGGTGTGTGTGTGTGTTTGTGGTGAGATGGGAGCAGGGTGTGTGTGTGTGTGTGTGTTTGTGGTGAGATGGGAGCAGGGTGTGTGTGTGTGTATGTGTGTGGTGAGATGGGAGCAGGGTGTGTGTATGTGTGTGGTGAGATGGGAGCAGGGTGTGTGTGTGTGTGTGTGTGTGGTGAGATGGGAGCACATGTGTGTGTGTGTGTGTTTGTGGTGAGATGGGAGCAGGGTGTGTGTGTGTGTGTGTTTGTGGTGAGATGGGAGCAGGGTGTGTGTGTGTGTGTGTGTTTGTGGTGAGATGGGAGCAGGGTGTGTGTGTGTGTGTGTGGTGAGATGGGAGCAGGGTGTGTGTGTGTGTGTGTGGTGAGGTGGGAGCAGGGTGTGTGTGTGTGTGTTTGTGGTGAGATGGGAGCAGGGTGTGTGTGTGTTTGTGGTGAGATGGGAGCAGGGTGTGTGTGTGTGTGTGGTGAGATGGGAGCAGGGTGTGTGTGTGTGTGTGGTGAGATGGGAGCAGGGTGTGTGTGTGTGTGTATGTGTGTGGTGAGATGGGAGCAGGGTGTGTGTATGTGTGTGTGTTTGTGGTGAGATGGGAGCAGGGTGTGTGTGTGTGTGTGTGTGTGTGGTGAGATGGGAGCAGGGTGTGTGTGTGTGTGTGGTGAGGTGGGAGCAGGGTGTGTGTGTGTGTGTGGTGAGATGGGAGCAGGGTGTGTGTGTGTGTGTTTGTGGTGAGATGGGAGCAGGGTGTGTGTGTGTGTGTGTGTTTGTGGTGAGATGGGAGCAGGGTGTGTGTGTGTGTGTGTGTGTTTGTGGTGAGATGGGAGCAGGGTGTGTGTGTGTGTGTGTGGTGAGATGGGAGCAGGGTGTGTGTGTGTGTGTATGTGTGTGGTGAGATGGGAGCAGGGTGTGTGTGTATGTGTGTGTGTGGTGAGATGGGAGCACATGTGTGTGTGTGTGTGTGTGGTGAGATGGGAGCACATGTGTGTGTGTGTGTGTGTGTGTGGTGAGGTGGGAGCAGGGTGTGTGTGTGTGTGTGTGTGGTGAGATGGGAGCAGGGTGTGTGTGTGTGTGTGTGGTGAGATGGGAGCAGGGTGTGTGTGTGTGTGTGGTGAGATGGGAGCAGGGTGTGTGTGTGTGTGTGGTGAGATGGGAGCACATGTGTGTGTGTGTGTGTTTGTGGTGAGATGGGAGCAGGGTGTGTGTGTGTGTGTGTGTTTGTGGTGAGATGGGAGCAGGGTGTGTGTGTGTGTGTGTGGTGAGATGGGAGCAGGGTGTGTGTGTGTGTGTGGTGAGGTGGGAGCAGGGTGTGTGTGTGTGTGTGTGGTGAGATGGGAGCAGGGTGTGTGTGTGTGTGTTTGTGGTGAGATGGGAGCAGGGTGTGTGTGTGTGTGTGTGTTTGTGGTGAGATGGGAGCAGGGTGTGTGTGTGTGTGTGTGTGTTTGTGGTGAGATGGGAGCAGGGTGTGTGTGTGTGTGTGTGTGGTGAGATGGGAGCAGGGTGTGTGTGTGTGTGTGTGTGTGTGGTGAGATGGGAGCAGGGTGTGTGTGTATGTGTGTGTGTGGTGAGATGGGAGCACATGTGTGTGTGTGTGTGTGTGGTGAGATGGGAGCAGGGTGTGTGTGTGTGTGTGTGTGTGTGGTGAGGTGGGAGCAGGGTGTGTGTGTGTGTGTGTGTGGTGAGATGGGAGCAGGGTGTGTGTGTGTGTGTGTGGTGAGATGGGAGCAGGGTGTGTGTGTGTGTGTGTGTGTGGTGAGATGGGAGCAGGGTGTGTGTGTGTGTGTGGTGAGATGGGAGCACATGTGTGTGTGTGTGTGTTTGTGGTGAGATGGGAGCAGGGTGTGTGTGTGTGTGTGTTTGTGGTGAGATGGGAGCAGGGTGTGTGTGTGTGTGTGTGTTTGTGGTGAGATGGGAGCAGGGTGTGTGTGTGTGTGTGGTGAGATGGGAGCAGGGTGTGTGTGTGTGTGTGTGGTGAGGTGGGAGCAGGGTGTGTGTGTGTGTGTTTGTGGTGAGATGGGAGCAGGGTGTGTGTGTGTTTGTGGTGAGATGGGAGCAGGGTGTGTGTGTGTGTGTGGTGAGATGGGAGCAGGGTGTGTGTGTGTGTGTATGTGTGTGGTGAGATGGGAGCAGGGTGTGTGTATGTGTGTGTGTTTGTGGTGAGATGGGAGCAGGGTGTGTGTGTGTGTGTGTGTGGTGAGATGGGAGCAGGGTGTGTGTGTGTGTGTGGTGAGGTGGGAGCAGGGTGTGTGTGTGTGTGTGGTGAGATGGGAGCAGGGTGTGTGTGTGTGTGTTTGTGGTGAGATGGGAGCAGGGTGTGTGTGTGTGTGTGTGTTTGTGGTGAGATGGGAGCAGGGTGTGTGTGTGTGTGTGTGTGTTTGTGGTGAGATGGGAGCAGGGTGTGTGTGTGTGTGTGTGGTGAGATGGGAGCAGGGTGTGTGTGTGTGTGTGTGTGTGTGGTGAGATGGGAGCAGGGTGTGTGTGTATGTGTGTGTGTGGTGAGATGGGAGCACATGTGTGTGTGTGTGTGTGTGGTGAGATGGGAGCAGGGTGTGTGTGTGTGTGTGTGTGTGTGGTGAGATGGGAGCAGGGTGTGTGTGTGTGTGTGTGTGTGGTGAGATGGGAGCAGGGTGTGTGTGTGTGTGTGGTGAGGTGGGAGCAGGGTGTGTGTGTGTGTGTGGTGAGATGGGAGCAGGGTGTGTGTGTGTGTGTTTGTGGTGAGATGGGAGCAGGGTGTGTGTGTGTGTGTGTGGTGAGATGGGAGCAGGGTGTGTGTGTGTGTGTGTGTGTGTGGTGAGATGGGAGCAGGGTGTGTGTGTGTGTGTGGTGAGATGGGAGCAGGGTGTGTGTGTGTGTGTGTGTGTGTGGTGAGATGGGAGCACATGTGTGTGTGTGTGTGTGTGTGTGTGGTGAGATGGGAGCAGGGTGTGTGTGTGTGTGTGTGGTGAGATGGGAGCAGGGTGTGTGTGTGTGTGTGGTGAGATGGGAGCAGGGTGTGTGTGTGTGTATGTGTGTGTGTGGTGAGATGGGAGCACATGTGTGTGTGTGTGTGTGTGTGTGTGTGTGTGGCGTCAGGATGGGACTGAAAGAGGAAGGCTGGGGTATTCTAAGCCACATCCTCTGAATCCAGGACCAGTAAATCTTTTCTTTAAAGAGCTATTTAGTAAATATTTTTAGACTTTGTGGCCACAGTTTCTCTTGTAATTTTTCACTCTGCTGTTACAGGGTAGAATCGGGCACAGGCAATGTATAAATGAATGGGCATACTGTGATCTAGTACAACTTTAATTAAAAGACAACTGGCAGGGCAGATCTGGCCCAAGGACTATAGTTTGCAAACCCTGATCTAAACCATCCTCTTTCAGCAATCGACAGTGCTGCCCCTCCTAGGTTCCCAAGGCAGTGATTCTCCCAGGAATTCTACGTAGCTGGGACCTTCTAGAAGGATCCTGGCTGCCGTGAGGTCCACAACCCTGCAGACCACATAAACTGGCACCATTTCTCCCAGCAGGAAGGAGGAGGCTTCATGTTGGGTGGTGGTGGGGTGAGATGGACGGTGAGCACACACAGGCCACCCACACCCAGCCAGCCAGCCAAGTGCAGGGCTGCAGCCCACACCCAGGGCTCGCCAGGGCTCCCCGGTGAGCAGCTCTTCCAGGGCTGAGACTTCCACTCCAGCCCCTGGCCCTGTCTTTTGTCCCAGCACATAATGACTCTGACCTCTGGCATTTCAAGAGGCTGCTGTTAAAAAATGATCCATCCATTGTTGAAATTCTGGAAAGAGAAATAAATAATTTGAGGCACATGGTGGATTCATCAAGAAAAGCCCTGGGAGAGAAGAGGCAAGAAGACAGCAGCAGCGGAGAAAGGAAGAATGCTCTCAAGGAGTTATTTATCTCTTTGCTCTTCTTCCTGAGAGGCCTGGGGGTGGGAGTGGGGTGGTGGGCAGCCAGCCTGGGGAGGCTCTGAGACAGACCAGATGTGGGTTGACCTCATGGTCATTTCGAGCTCCAGCTGTCTAGGATGTTTAACATTCTCAATGTTTAAATTTATATAATGCCGTTCCCCTGCAGAGTTCAAGGCATTTGGAGTGATGTATTGGAAAAATGCTGCGTTAATTGTTGGGAGAGCTGGGCCATCCTTCTACTTCTGCCGAGTGTTTGCAGTTGGGCTCGGCCAGTGTCTCTGAGTCGTCTGTCCAGCGAGCTTGGGAAAAGCTCAATCGAGGGAAACACGTTTCTTTACCCCGGCACCTCTCTCAGCCTTGGAGGTGCAAGCGTGCTTTGTGAAGGGCCAAGGTCATTATCACCACGTGGGTGTGTGGTGCTGCCTCCCACCCTGTCCTCCTGCGCCTTTCCTCTTCCCAGGTATCAGAAGCACAGCAACGCCCTGCTGCATCTCCACCTAGGCCATATCTTCTCTTCCTGCCCTCACCCTCTGCCGTAGGTCCTCCCCAAGGGTCTGAACAAGGTCCTCTGCTCTCTTCTGGGTGTTCATCCATTTTCAAGGTGTGAACCACGAATTGCACAGACTTTAATGAACATGTCTGGCCTTGACTTCTTGCAGGGATGTCTACTTCCAGATGTCACTTGCCTGTGTGCCTCTTTCTATCCTCTCAACATGGACGTGCCTAGGCCTGCTTACTGTCTGCCCCTCTTCCTCTCCACCCTTCCTTGGGTTAGCAGCCCCAGGTTCTGACGGCTTCACCCCACACTTCCTGCAAGCCTCTTATTTCTCAGCTCTTCTAGCATGTGGCTGCTCTCCGCATCCTTGCTGAAATCTGTGTGCCTCTTCAAAATATACATTGGCTTCTTCTTGCTCATGGGACCACGTGTGCATGGTATTGGCTTCTCCTGGCCAGGACTCAAATCGCCCGAATCTCCACATGGCCTGTCTGGTTCAGACCGAGATAAAGCACCCCTGCACCCCAAGTTCATCCAAATTTCAGGCCTTCGAAGCCCATTGTAAATCCCTTTCCCACGAGGAGGGGTAGTTGTGAGTAGCCTCTTCTCTGACCTTCCCCAGCAAGCAGGCATCAGTGCACAGCTGGACGTGCCCGCCGTCCCCTGCGGTGCTCCTGGCTCGGCCTACGCAGGGTGAACCTCTGTCTGCAGCGCTTTCACGTCCGCCATGGGGACTACTAAGGATGGGAATATCTCTGGCATCCTGTTCATAGTTTGAGGCTGACTGTCATTTTCTTAGATGGCTAATTGTACTCAAACAGCAGCAAGAGCTGCAGAATAAACAACAGATAACACTTGGGGCACCAGAAATGGTCGGGTAAAGTTACTGCCCTGTCCCCCTAAGACAGAGACTTGTCAGTGTTCTCCAGAGAAACAGAATGAATAGTCTACACACACACATACACACTCAGATACACAGACACACACAGACACCTATCTACAACACAACAGCATATATAAGGTTTTGTATATATGTATGTCTATGTTTGTATAATGTATTCATAGCATAGTATTCATTGTGTAAATGTATTGCATACCTTGCATTTATAGACTTACATAGGAGATCTATCAGGTATCTATTTGTCCATCTATCTATCTATCTATCTATCAATCGCTATCAGAATTGGCTCATGTTGTGGAAATTGACTAGTCCAAAAATCTGGAAGGCAGGAAAAAAAGATTTTATTTATTTATTTGAGAAGTAGAGCTACAGATAGAGAGAAGGAGAGATGGAGAAAAAAGTCTTCCCTCTGAGGGTTCACTCCCCGAACGGCCACAACGGCTGGAGCTGGGCCCATCTGAAGCCAAGAGCCAGGCGTTTGTGCAGGTCTCCCATGCAGGTGCAGGGGCCCAAGCACTCGGGCTGTCTTTCACGGCTTTCCCAGGCCATAGCTGGATCAGAAGTGGAGCAGCCTGGAGAAGAAGCAGTGCCCATATGGGATGCCGGCACCACAGGCAGAGGCTCAGCCCACTAAGCCACAACGCTAGCCCCTGGTGTTATGTTCCTGAGCCCAGGACAGGAGACTAAAGACTTCTACAGGATTCCCCTGTAACAATTTGAGGAGATTTCCTTCTTCTTTGGGAAACTTCATTCCTTGCCATTATGATCTTCAACTGATTGGATGAAGATCACACACATTTTGCTGTGCCCTGATGTCGCTGTTTACAAAAGATGTCCAGGGTGACAAGCAGCAGTCTGCCTGCTCTGATCACATGTTCTAAGTCTGTCCCAGCCAAAAACAAGCCATGCAATATGCCTTCAACCTGTAGGAGGGCTTCCCAATATACTGGAACGGTCAACTTTATGTATCAGTTTGGCCAGGGTATCATAACCATTTGTTAGGTCAAACATCAATCCAGGTGATTTTTTTAAAGCTGTGATGAACATTTAAATCTGCAGAATTTGAATAAATAAGATTACCCCAAAACTAGGTGATCCTCATGCAATCAGTTGAAGAAAGATGATAACTTTCCTTTAGCCCTAACATTCCTCACCTGAGCATCAAGTGGTTCCAGGGTCTGTAAGATCAGAGTCGTAACAGCTGACACGCATCAAAAGTAGACTACGTGCTGACAGGCACTGCTCAACACACCATAAGTAAAATGACTCATTTACTCTTTCCAACAGCCCTAATAGACAGCAGCTGCTCCTATCCCCATCCTATAGACGGGGGAACTGAGGCAAAGACAGGCTAAGTAACTTTGTTCATGTTATACAGCTGGTCGGGGGTGGGGCCAGGCTTTGTAGCCATCAGTCAGAACCCAGGGTCTGAGCTCTTCACCACCACGCAGCGCTGTCTTTCCAGACTACCCGCCAGGGATGGGGTGGAGAACAAACAGATCACTGATTTGCAAATGCTCTGTGGACACTGAAGACCTACGGCTTTACGGTGGCATTGCTATTAACGGTTTGTCCCTTGCGCTGTGCCACAAGCAACCCCTCTGGGAAGAAACCTCTCATAACTGAACCCTTGCTGGAAGCCCCTAGCAAGCACACAGCAAACTCAGCTGATGTGCACTGAACACGGGGACCGTGGGATGAATCGAGGACGTGCAAACAAACCACTGCTTGATGAGATCTGCTTTGAGTCCATTCCCCTGCTGAGTGTGGATGGAAGAAGTCGGCCTTTGCCCTTCTTATCTTTGTGAAAAGAATCAGAAGAACATCTCCCAGGAGTTCATATTTACCTGCTCATGTTCCTTGAAAAATAAGGCACTACTGGTGTTTTCTTTTCCCTATGCACAAACACTCGAGGTAGGCAGGGCAGCAGATGTCCCTGGCGACAGGAGGCCCACGTGTGATTTGAGCTGGCGGGGAGGAGTATGTGCGGCTCTACAGTGGCTTGGGCAGCAAAGAGGAGATCGCTCTTAATACTCTAAGATTGCCACGCGGAGCCTGGTCGTGGGCTGGCAGACTCTTGGCTTCAATGCATTATTATGGCCAAATGTGTGGTTTTGGTGCAAAGGACAAAGGAGGCCAAGGGGAATTTGCAGACCTCTGCTCAGTGGCTCCCTTGGCTTTGGTTTCTCCACCTGCTCTTTGCCATCATCCATGTCCTCCCTGGTGACGCCTTTGCAGGCCAGCAGCCGGGTCCCACAAGTACTGTCTCTGGGGGAAAGGGAAACGGCTGGTGATCTTGCCTCCTGCAGAGCCGGTCAGTTTGACCGTGACGTTGCAGCTCAGCTCGAGTCTTACCCACGCCTTTCTTTCACTGGACGAGAAAGGTTTCCATGTGCTGAGACAGCTGGGTGGGGGAGGGAAGAGATTTTCAGTTCTGCCGTCGCAGGCTCTCTGCTGTCCACTCAGGGCGCGCACAGCCTGTCAGCCGCTGAGTGTCCCTCTGCTTCACTGACTTTGCTGCCACACGTCCCGTGCGTGAGGGGCAGCAGAGCGACCAATCAGACCCAACCTTGGAGGTTTGTGTGGTCCTGGGACCCAGGTCTGGCTAGCGACATGGAAGCAGAGCCTGCTGGCTGGGACTTCCGGGAAAACGCTCTTACTTCTCATCAATAAGGACAAACACTTTGCCTCCCCCCGCCTGTTTTTTTTGTTCTGTTTGGGAACACAGAGATTGCGCTAATTCTTGTGATCATAGGATGGAAATCACAGACTTAGACCCGAGGTGCCAAACACCTCCCAAGTCCGCAGCAGCTTCCTCAAGCAGTCACAACAGCCCTGGGCTGCTCTGGGCTCTGCCTTGTCCAAGACAAGGGTTCTCCTGCCTGCAACCAGACGGAATGCAAATGGATACAACTTCCATCTTAAAACCCTCATCTCTCTTGTTCCTAGCGGCTTGTCTGTCCATGGCTGGCTCCTTTTCTTCCCTCTGCATTCTCTTCCCACTGCACTGGCAGGGCCAAGTTACGACGGCCTAGGGTTGCCCCCAGGCAGCGACACAGCTGCTTTGCTGGGCCAGTCTGTCGTGCCTTAATCTGGGAGGTGATTTGTGGCGGGCTGAGCATATAAGGGGATGACTACACTCTGTGAAGAGAAACAGCATCTCAGCCACAGGGAAGCCAGGATCCTCAGCACTGTGCGTCCCCGCTACCTCCCTCCCTTTGCCAGGAATGCAAAAGCACAGAATGGGCTAGAATTTGAATTTTGGAGACACCCGTTGTGTACCTCCAGTGGTTTGCATACTGGATTTGGCCATACATCTCAAATCGTCCTAGGACAGGAATGGTAAATACCAGGTTCTTTTGTCACCACCCCATGCTCCAGCTGTTCCTCCTCTCAACAGGTCATGAGCCATTGCATTATTTGTGTACATGTGTGTGTTCACTTTGAGCCCAACGCATTGCAGAATCTTGCTAGAAACGTTGTTCAAGGGAGCCATCCTCGTGTCTCTGAGCCAGACTGCAAGACGGGCGAGCTTTTGTGCAGGCTTCTGTGATTGTTACAGGATCCTAGGGCTTCAGCTCTGGAGTGCAAGGATATGCTAAGCTTTTTAGAGTGACCACCGTGCTTCTCAGGCAGAATAAGACCAAGGCAAAAGTTGTTTGGGCAGACCAAAGGAAGCGAAGGGATAATGACATTTTCCTTTGCAACTGCCCTGTTTCATCTTTCTCTCTAATCCCCCCTAAGCCCCAAAAAAGAGCATCTGGCTCCAGTGTCCTGGGCTGATGCTGGGAGATGGGTGGCGGGGTGCGGGGCGGGGCGGGGCTGGGGGACCAACTCAGAGACAGCGCGTTCTGAACATCGGCAAAAAGGGAAGTGTGACAGCCAACTCCTTGGAAGGGGACGGCAGAACTGTAATTAAATTTTCTGATCTTGTTAGCCAATTTCTTCACTCACTGCCCCTGAACCGGAGGAAGGGGAGGGAGGAAGGACACTGTCGCATCAGTGGCGGCGGGGAGGGAAATGAGCTTTTCACGGATTATTGGGTTAGTTCCACTTCTCCCACTTTTTAATTTATTTGTCTGCATGTTCTCCAGAGCTGAAAAGGCTCCGAGTCCTTTTCCATTTTCTTTTAATTAGATCTGATTTTGGAGTCTGAAAACTTGGGAGGGGCTCAGGTTACAATGGCAAGAAGACAACCCTTGGCGGTCCCCTACTCCCCGCGAGCTCTGTTTTTGGAATTGAAGATTCCTGGTGATGGGTTTCTTCCTTCCTTTCCTCTCTCTCTCTCTCTCTCTCTCTCTCTCTCTCTCTCTCTCCCCCTCTTTTCCTTCAGTGGTTATTGTCCTGGTTGCACAACCCCCTTATCCCAGTTTTCCATTTGAGGGTTGAAGAATCATACACATTACTCCTGGATTTCAAAAGAGGAGCGTGCATTCATTTCACAGCCCTTTCCTTCATCTGTGCCTTTTGCATAATTGAACACAGACCAGGAGTTAGTTACGGTCTCTTCCTCCCTGGGTATTTAGGAGGATTAACACTGACTCTGCACTCTCTCTTCTTTGAAACACAAAGGCAAACAAAAAACAAAACACAACCGAACAAACCCCCCTGGCCAGAACAAAAGAGCCACGTGGGGCTGTGGTGAGTAACTTGGTTTATCACTTTAACACCACAGTCACCTGGAGTAAAGGGCACCTGAGCTCCCAGGTGAGGATGCTGAATGTGGACGGCTTGGCGGCTTGAGTGGAAACAGGAGCCCGAGTCTCTGCTGCAGCAGGACGTTCGTTGCCTTTGGCAGATCTCTGGGTTTGCCTGAGCCCTGGGAGGCACCCATTCTACAGCTCCGCCAGGGCAAGAGGCACTCTCCAGTGTTCTGCTTGGTGGCCTGAGATTTCTGCTGTTCGCTGGGCACGGTCTGACGTAGCGTACAGCCACAACAGACTATGCAGAGAGCTTTGGGAAGCCCTTTTGACATTTCAAGTCATCTTCCGGAGAAGCAGACGTCGAGGGGGCCAAGAGGCCTCTTTGCTGACTGGCCAAGACAAGACACACAGGCAGAGTGGACCAAGAAAAATGATCCAAATCTGAGCCTAAATTGAAAGTCACAAGGCGGAAACTGGATTTCAAAGGTTTTTGCTTTGAAGTCAAGTCATTTCCTACAGGGGCAACCCAAAAAGACAGCTATGGGATGAGTAGAGCCTGGTCTCTCTCTTCCTCTCTATCTCTCTCGTCTGCTTCTCTATCATCTATTGATCTGTATCATTTATCATCTTCCTATGCATCATCTGTCAATCGTCTGTGTTCTGTCTTTCTTCCTCACATGCACGCTGGGCTCCTGAGAATGCCCAGAGATTCCTCCTGGTGCTCTTTGTGGCCTCCCACAGAAGCAGCAGCATGTCACATGTGGGATCAGTGGATAACTGAACCCCGGAACCCACACCCCAGCCTGGGGTCTGAGTGAGATGAGACAGGGTGCCCCCCCAGGGGGTCCAGGGAGTATCATGGGAAGTTTGGAAGATATGGCGTTTGGCATTTGGCTTGGACCTTGAGACAGGAAGGGGTTTCCAGTTCCAGCCTGAGGACCTGGGGAGGAGGAGGGAGGTTGCCAGTAGAGGGAACTCTGAGGACTGACTTGGGAGGAGAGACATGTGACAGGCACGCAAGGAACCGAAAGCAACAGCGCTTGAGAGCATGGAGGAGCATGGCGTGCTGGGGCAGGGACAGGACTGGAGAATCAGGTCAGAGCAAATCACAGAGCGCCCCGAACCTGGGACGTGGAGCTTGTACTCAGAGAGCCGGGAACGCGGCCACAGAGCTGGGCAGCAGGGGAGGCTGGGAACAGTGTCGAAGGAAGAAGGAGCTGTCTGAACCTTGTCTGTCTGTGCAAACAGAGTGCTGGCAAATTGCGCTTCCAGAATCTTCTCTCTGTGCTTCACCTCAGCTGCTTGGAAAGGGAACCAAGGGCTACACATTCTGGCAGCCCGGTTCCAAACAGCCCTGTCTCTCTTCCTTTCCTCTGAACAGGGGCGGGGAGAGGGAGGGAGAGAGGCTCTAGAATTCATAGATTCCCAGATAAAAGACAAAGACTTCTAATTCTATGGAAAACGAATCCTGCAATACAGCTGTCACTTTTATTGATAAAAGTGTGCCGCTTAGCATTCTTGCTGAAAGCAAGCAGAAGTCCGGTATTTCACAGTTGACTGCTGGAGAGGGGTCAGAGTCAGAGAACGGCTGGGAAAGAGACGTTCTGGAGCTCCGATCGACAGACGTTCGCTGCGTCTGATCGTGTGGCTCGCGCGTTACCGCCATCCTCGCTGCTCCTAATGCGGTGCCTCAGCCCCAGCCTGCTGCGCCCTCTTCCTAAGTGACAGAAATGTCTCTTTGTGTGACCTTGGAGTCACATGGCATTTTAGGGCCAAGCAGAATGCTTCGAGTCTGGCTGTTTTACAGATTAAAAAAATGTATTTCTGGGAATTCGGCTACAACAGGAAACCTGGAGCAGTGTGACCCGTGTATCCTGGTTATGGAACCAATGTGTGAATAAAGGTAGATTAACCTTCCCCAACGGACTTTTCTGAAGAGGCAACATAGGGTCATCGCCTCTATGTTGCCTATGTCGCCTCTTGGTTATAAACTTTGCTTACGACTTGGAAATGGAGTGGACCTGAGATTCAGACTCGGGGTGATCTGCTGGAAGGGGGTGTGGCAGTCTCCACATCTGTCCAGTTGCCTGTGGCCTGGGCCACCATGAACTTCACCCCAGCCATCTCCCCTCCTTCCTTCTCTAGTGTCTTCTCTCAAGGCACTGAGCTCCCCAAGGCAGGTGGCCTCGATGGCCTGGCCCCGCCATGCTCTGCCTGCCCTCACACTGTGGCTCCCTTACAGAAATGCTCAGAAGGTCCTGCCAGGTCAGACTTGGAAGGAAGTGATGGCTGGCCGGAGTCCCAGGACCCGCTGCTGCCTGTGGTTACAGCTCTTCACAACACCAGCCCCAAAACCGTCAGGAAAAGCTCATGGAAATCAATACCTGGTGTTGCTGATATGGCTATCCATCACTTACTACAGTCATTGAGCCAAATGAAAGCACAAGTGGAGACAACAGTGATGTTGGAATGCATCTTAAACCTGTAGTCTCTGACTTCAGACTGATATATTATACAAGCAAAGCTGAAACACCCCAGAGCTAATACAGACATATCAAGACTTTCATTAAAACAGATATTAGAATGAAAACACAACTTCAACACAGTTTTACACAGCAAAATATAGCATGAGCAGTGCTTTCATTTGGTGAGGGAAAAATCAAATTGTAGAGCCCATGGCTAGCTGGAGGTTTTTCTACTGCTCATCGGGACAGCATTGATTTCTAATATTAATAAGTTGGCTAAGCACCCGTGGGCGGCCTTTCTCTCTTGCATTCGTGCATTTTTCTATGAGTCTTTATTTGACTGATTACATCATAGGAGGTGTGACCGAACCCTGGAAATACGATGACCTGGAACAACAGTTGAAGAAGAAGGGATTACTGAGGATGAGCGAGTTCTATCTTGGAATTGTTTATGACAGTTCTGAGAAAAACAGCATCAAAATAGATCCCGGCAAATGGAACTTCTTGATGACGTTTAACACAAATGTTAAAGGCTTTTTTGTGCAAGTTAGAAATGCGTGTTTGGAAGAAAATAGTTTGACCTGAAAAATTCCCATAAAATATTCTTCTCTAGCGGGGGAAAATAATTACAATGAATCAATAGAAGCAGTGAATTGAAGGTCAGGTTCTCCCATCAGACCTTTGGGCATGGGTGTCAGATGCTGAAAACGCCCCTGGGATCCAGGCTCCCAGTCACCAGAGGACGGAGGCTGGGCACGGCCGTTGGAGGCCATCCGCAGTTGCATTTGTCCTAAGGAAGCCGGTGAGAGCAGCAGACTCCTGGAGAAACCCTAACGTTACTCCCCCTGCTGCCTCCACGTGCCCGTACTGCAGCGTGAACAGAATCAGCTACACTGATTTGCAGGGACCGCCGAGTGAGGACGCAGGGCAGAGCTCCTGATTGAAAGATTACTAGGAATTTCACTGAGGCCTCACGGAACATCAAACCAAGTGTGGGGCTTTTCTAAGTGCCAGCCCCCGTGAGACTGTTCAGGTGCGCGCCCTTGAGGCCGGATCTGACTGTGACGGGGAAACAGGAGCACAGCCCTCCGGGAGAGCCGTTCGCATTCCCGGGGGCTTCTACCAGCCCCCGGGGAACGAAACATCCGGGCGCAGGGAAAGGAGTGCACGTGCTGGCGTCACGCCGTGGTCCCTGCCTGCGTGACGGGACCAGTCGCCTCTTTCCATCGTGGTTTAGCCTTCAACCAGCTGGACGCGCAGGAAATCTTCTCTGAGTCTCCAGGAGCCTGAGATGAGTGCGTGCAGGGTCAGGGCCTGAAGACACAGAGACGTCTTCCACGAGCCAAGGTGTCTGTCCTTGAGAAACCCAGTCTGGGGGTGATGGAACAGGGCTGTTAATATCTGGGCAGGGGCAGTCCCATTTCATGCGAGGAGGTGGGGGGACGCGAGTTCTCACTTCCACATCAAGAGACTCCCTCTCAGCCTGGTGCCTTGGTCTCAGTGAGGGAAATCAGAAGGGCAGGCCTGGATCCCTCGGTAAGTGAACCCGGCTGTGTTTTTCTGTGGTTTTGGATGAGCAGGGAGAGGGCAGTTGATTTTAACAGGTTATGGGGGGGCCGGTGCTGTGTGCACAGAGAGTTAATGCCCTGGCCTGAAGTGCCGGCATCCCATATGGGTGCCGGTTCTAGTCCCAGTTGCTCCACTTCTGATCCATCTCTCTGCTGTGGCCTAGGAAAGCAGCAGAAGATGGCCCAAGTCCTTGGGCCCCTGCACCCACATGGGAGACCTGGAAGAAGCTCCTGGCTCCTGGCTTCAGATCGGCGCAGCTCCGGCCATTGCGGCCAACTGGGGAGGGAACCAGCAGATGGAAGACCTCTCTCTCTCTGCCTCTCCTGTCTATGTGTAACTCTGACTTTCAAATAAATAAATAAATCTTTAACAAATAGGTTATGGGACTTTCAGGGGGAAGAAGGATCTAAGGTGAGACTTCTGGAACTTCCTGAAACTCACGGGGGAAGTAGCTGGACCCCTACTGGTGCTATGATGCCCTTTTTAACACAAGAGGAAGCAACCTCCACCTTGGGGTAGGTGGCGGTGGGAAGGAGAGTAGTTATAGGCTTGCCCAGAGAAATGGCCCAATAAATCTGATTTTATCACAATCCATGTCTCATCAGACCAGTCCAGAGGGGTCCCTTTCATGCTGTCACTCTTTTCTGAACTCAGGACCCTGTTCTGGAAGAGGGGGGCTTTCTCCAAGTCTCGGAGGGTGAGCCTCTTGGCTGATGGCTTCAAAGAAACATGGCTTTTTTGCTTTATGTTTACCGGTGACAGGTTTTTCCTTTCCCCTTCTGCAAGTCTTAACAAGAACACAACAGATTTCTTTGAAGGCTGGTGGAAAACATTTTGATTTTCATCTTTCTTGTAAATATTTTGAAGGTAGGCAAAGACTGTCTTCAATGATGCTCTTAGAAATATTTCTTCTCAAACTGTGTTTATAACATGTGAAACTAAATAAACATTCCAGAGACACAGACGTAGCTTTGTGATCTGAATAACGTCAAATTAAAATGGTCGCATTGTGGGTTGGAAACCCGCATATGTGGTTGGTTTGCTGCGCGGTCTGGATGCAGTGGGGGTTCCAGGAGCGGGCAGACCCACCCTTTCATACACAGCTCATTTAACATGACCTATAGCTGTGCTTTTCCCTGGGCCTTAAATAGAATTCTAGGTAAATGCTTAACTTTTTTATAGGTCACTCTCAGATGATAAAATGTCCTCTGACCAGTGCAAATCTCAAGAAAGGTCTCATTGCAACAATGGAAATGTCCTGTCCAGGGCCATAGTCATACAACTCCATTCCCTTACCACGTTTAAAGGGTCTCCCCTCTCTGAGCCCTCTGGGGCAACTTTGGACCGAGAAAGGGAGGAGATGCCAACTGCTGCCTCTCTCCTTGGGTTACTAGATTACTGTTATTATCTGGGTTGGATTGTTGGGCTCAATTCTTTATTCCCACCCTCTGCTGTATGCTCTTTGAGTGCTTTGCCATTGCAGAGGGCACTTTGCCACCCCACTGGTCTTTGACTCGGCCAGTGATATAATAGTAGTGATGATGCAAACAGAACTAGGGAAGTGACTGAGTGGTTTGGCTTGGTCTCTTACAATCCTGGGATGAAAGAGAGAGGGTCAAGCCCCAGGTAGCGATTGTCCCTCCAGCCAGAATGCAGGCAGACTGGGTTTAATGAAGGCTTAGCACATCCTGCAAAAGCATTGAATGCCATCCTTTGAAATGTGAGGATAATTGGCATCAAATATTTTCTTTTCCACTTTTGGGATCTTGAAAGGACTTGAGCAAAAATAGTTTCCTTTTCACATCCTGATGCATAATATACATTTTCTACTGTGAAATTGAGAAAAATGAGAGAACCGCACTGTGTTATAATTTGTTTGAAGCTCTTCACACAATGTTTAGCACGTGGTAAGTGCTCAATAAATAGAAACGTATTGTAGTTATTAGTATTATTAGTCCAAATTTTTTTCTACAGGAACTGAAGTACTCTAGGACTTCAAAATTACTGTTTGTGAGTGAAGAGGATGTCTAGGAGTTTCCTAGGTTTGAAAACTACTCTGGCAACTCAAATGCTGCTGATTGCCTTTCTCACTGGTGTTAATCCAGCACTTGGTCCACAGCCTTCCTGCGTCCAATGCTTCTCCTGTAGGGACTCATGCATTTCGTCCAGGGGTTCTTGATTTATTCCTACCTCATTCACTGAGCACTGTTTGGGTCTCTTCATTGTGCTCCTTTAAATCCACTCTCCACCCCTTCCCAACCTTGCTCTTTCCAGTGGTCAGAGGAGAGAGGGACCAGGGTGTCTCCAAACCTGTCTCCTTCCCACCTGAGTTTGAGTCTACTCCATCCCGCTATGAAAGACCAAGTTCCTGGTCAGGTGACTCTCTTCCTGAGGGCTGCCTATAGGAGAGATTATGTTCCTTATCTATGCCCTCCCCTGCTCTTCGGGGCTTGGGAGTGCTCACAGCTTCCCACTATTGCGGGTCACAAGCTACTGCATTGTCAGTTACAATTTCTCTGAACTGGTGCTTCCTAGTCTAGGCTGCATATTCCAGTCACTGGGGGGAGTTTGATGAAAATTCCCACCTTGTGCTCAGGCTGCACTCTGGACCAGTGTTGTGTCCCAGAAATAACAATTTTGGTGACATATGTAATCTTAAAATTTCTTGTAGCTACATTATTAAATGTCAGAAGAAACAGGTGAAATTAATTTTCATAATACATTTTATATAGCCCAGCCTAATCAAAAGATTATCACAAGAAATTATTCTCAAAATTATTGAGAAATTTTTAATTCTTTTTTTTTTCCTTTGTGATAAGCCTTCAAAATCTTGTGCTTCCTTTACTGTTACAAAGTATCTGAATGTGAGCTCACCACACTGCAAATGCTTAGTAGCTGCATGGGGCCAGTGGCTACCTTAAGGGACAGGGCAACTCAAGACAAACTGGATCAGGCTCTCTGGGATGACACCCAGACAGCAGTCGATTTTAAGCCTCCCAAGGGCATTTAATGTGGAGCAAGGTTGCCAACCACTGCCCTAAACCCTGCCCATATCTTTGCAAATAGCCCCGTTATTACATTCTCTTCAAATCACCAAATTTGAGATTGTCGTTTGTTTCATGGGTGCCCAGGACAAGGCAAAAATATGGAGGTAATTTAGGCAGAACATCTGCCCTCTGAGGCTTCCAGGGTGGGGCGGGACATGGACAGGTCAGAAGTCATTGCTGCAGACGGAGCAGAGCTGGGTGACCCTGTGGAAGCCGGGCAGGGGAGAGGGGTTGGGGATGTGAATTTTATTGGCTTTCCTCCCACTCTATTTTTTTTTTTTTACATTAAGTATTGTGCATATGTGTGTGCAGAGGAGAGTGGAGAGGTAGGTCCTCTCATGGCTGGTCGGGCTCTGATGGAGGGAAGTTTGCGGGAGCCTGGCTCACCGCTGAGTTAACCAGACATCAGTCTCCTTGGGTTCATAGATTTCTTTCCGTCCCGCTTGACCTCTGTGTCCCAGTTGTCTATAACACGGACCTCTTCTGCCCCTGGCAACCGTGCTCTGCGTTTTCAGGTTCCATCAGTTTCCTAAAGATCAGTCTGAGTCCTCATAATCTCTCAGGTCGATTACTCTCAACCTGGCTTTTTGGGTCACCTCTCTAATCCTAGATCTCAGTTGCTGAGTGCTAGGGTCATCCCAGTTAAAGCGACTGCTTTGTCTCAGAGCCCTTCAACAGGCACCTCCCGCTGTCTGGAGTGCTCTCCGGGTATCGACGTAGCTTGCTCAGCCCCGCCTTCAGTCTTCACTTCTCACTGATGTCTTGTGTAAAGTGGAGACCTTCGTGATGGTCTGTGTTCCCCTTCTCTGCTGTATTTCTTTCCTATAAAACCTATCGGCACCTGACACTGCAGATCTTATTTATCTGACTTATTGTCATCCTGTCCTCTTTAGAATACGGGATTCACTTTCTCCTCTCTCAGGGACTGGCTTGGGGATGGTCGTGTGATTCATTCTGAGTAATAGGAAGAAATGAGATTTTGCTGGAATAATGGTACATGCTTTTCCTAGGGCGTTTTGAGCCTATGAAGACCTAAGCCTGACTTTTTGCATCATGAGAATGAATTCCTTATAGTAGAAGAGCCAACATGTGAAGAGGGCCATGGCCTTGAAGACATCAGTTTGCTTACAGGAAAAGAATGCTGATCCAAGCTTGGCTACTGGCTATAGGCTCCATGTTAAGGCATTGATTATCCTTTAGTTGACGAGAACCGAGACCTTTCTCAGTTGTGTTGTCAGGCCTGAGACCACCTTTCAGTGCTGATAAGATTGGGATTCTGATCCCAGTAACAGAGCGCAGGCCCTGGGATGTGAAGGTTTCATTGAGGCCACTAAGTGATGCTGTGGGGGTCCTTGAGTGGGCTTCTCTGTGGACTTCTGGAGAGGGCACCACGTAGCCCTGGGACACACAGATGGTCTGTAGATGGACGCCAGGCTGCTTGCATGACTGCCACCAGGCCAGCTATATGGCAGATGAAGTTAAAAAATGTCCCCACCTCTTCACCCCTAAGTGCCTACGCCTCTGGCAATGGGACTTTGCAGCTCCTGCCACGCAAACACTGACCTTGTTCCCTCTCCTCCAGCCTTGAGATGTGCTTTGGCCAACAGAATGGGGTAGGTGGAAGTAAAAGCTTAGATTAGGCCCCCGTGGGCTTGCTTGCTTCCACTCTCTCAGAACCCTGTGAACAAGCCCAGGTCAGCCTTTTCGAAGAAGAGGCCACATGGGCAGTAGCCCAAAAATCTCAGCCAAACTCATCCAAGACCCACCCCTCCCCAGGCAGCCTGGCTCTGCCCAAATGGGACAGCCTAACCTAGTCAGGCTGTTGATGCCCTCAGATGCGTGCATGAGGCCAGCTGAGACCAGGACTGTCCAGGCCATCTATAGAGTCACAAGAAATAATAGAGAATACAAGTTCACGGCTGGAAGCCGCTGAGTTTGGGGGAGGTTTGTGATATAATAATCGCTCGCTAAAAACTGACTCCCAGGCCCCCATCGTCTGAGATTCTCATTCCATT
This sequence comes from Oryctolagus cuniculus, assembly GCF_051225735.1. Classification (NCBI taxonomy): domain Eukaryota; kingdom Metazoa; phylum Chordata; class Mammalia; order Lagomorpha; family Leporidae; genus Oryctolagus; species Oryctolagus cuniculus. The sequence continues at coordinate 145,946,624 of NC_142870.1, forward strand.
AGCCTGGGGTGGGGCTTTTTGAATCAATATTTTAAAAAAGTCTCAATGTTGCTGGCCATGCAGGTTCAGGAAATAATCACCCAAATACCTCCCACCTGAAGTTTTACAGGTATCGGATTCTATCCCAGCCGCCAACGTCTTCAGCCAGACGTCTGACGGTTCATCTTGGGCACTGATTGGATACAGTTGGTAAGCTCTGGAGTCGCGCGCTTCTCAGGTGCGGCAGCCCTGAGACCTGGGCAGAAAGGGAGCCCAGGGAGTCCCTGCAGCTGGAAATAAAAAAGCACCAAGGTTTCTAGACACTCAATTTGAACTCTATTAAATGAAACACAGCCCCTTTGAGAGAGGTGTTTGCTCTGGATTCAGCTGTGTTCTGTTCAGAGAATGGCCTGTGGGGACAGAGCTGTCACGGGTGCGCAGGTGTCTGGTGTAAGACAGAGGACTCCCTCCAGCCTGTTTGTGAGCCAGCCAATTTTGTAATTGAAGGTGAGCCTGACCCGAGCCCTCTTCAGCTCTGAACAGAAAGCTACTGAGCCTGGCCTCTGCGCTCGCGCCAGCGGCAGCGTCTGCCTTCCTGAATACAAGCAGGGCTTCTTCCATCTTAACCTCTTCCACCTGGCCCCCTGGGGGACTATGGGGTGATATTTGGCTTCCCCGCATCTGTGTCAGGTGCAGTGACAAACAAACAACAAACCTGAAAATGAGTTCACCCAGACTCTCTGCTTGTGCTCCTACGTGGCAGCCCGTTTCATCTCGAGACGGCTCTGTCGTACAGAAGTGCTTGGTGTATTTAACGGGGAGGCACGGCAGAAGGCAGTCTATTAAAGGCACCAGCCAAGAAGATTATCGCTGCTATTTTAGCAACCATCACTGCAATTATAAAAAAAGAAGTATCAATATTAGAAAGTAGACAAGTGTCATTGTATGCAGTCAATACTATCAGATACACACCCAGAAGACTGATGGAAAATTATTGGAAGTGATAAGGGGGTTTGCTATGAAACTGATGTCTAAAAACAATAGCTTTTTATTTTAGCTTTTAGTTAAATGTTTCATAATGCATAGTACATATGCATATATATTTATATGATTAACAAATAAATATACAATATAAAAATAAGAATAACCTTAATCTCTGATCACATCTCATCTTCCCTCCAGAAATATTGTGTTGTTAGAAATTCTTACTTAGCTTTCATTTTATTTGAAAGGCACTGAGAAAGAGGGAGAATCTTCCATCCTCTGGCTTACTCCCTAAATACCTGCAACACTCAGGGGTGGGTCAACTCGAAATTAAAAGGTAGGAGCTCAACCCAGGTCTCCTACAGGGATAGCAAGGGCTCAAGTAGTTGAACCCTGACCAGCTGCATGTTTAACTGTTGAACAACACCTCCCCAACAACCTTTCCAGTCTTTAGAAATCACTATTTTTAATTTTGATCAAATATATTTTAAAATTTACTTAATTACTATTTTCATTCTCTCCCTCTCTCTATTTCTTTCTCTCTCTCTCTCTCTCTCTCTCTCACACACACACACACACAGACAGAAAAAAAAAGAGACTGAAAGATAAACAGAAATTTCCCAACTGCTGCTGGTTCCCTGCTCAAATGCCCACAACAGCTGGACCAGGCTGAACCCAGGAACCTGGAACTCAGTCTGCATCTCACATGAGAGTGGCAGGGCCTCACGTACCTGATCCATCATCTACTGCCTTCCAAGGTGTGTATTAACAGGAAGCTGGATCAGAAGTGGAGCTGGGACTTGATTCCTGGCAGTCCGAATGCAGGCATTGCAAGTGGTGTCTTAACTGCTGTGCCAAATGCCTGTCCCTGTTCAAGGTTAATTAATTAATTTTTAAAATCATGAACAGGTGTTGAATTTTATTGAATGTTTTTCTGTATTTATTGAGATGACCATATGATTTTTGTCTTTCATTCTGTTGCTGTGATGTAGTATATTTATTGATTGTGTGTGTTGAACCATCCCTACAACACTTGGATAAATCCCACATGGTGGGGCTGAAAATCTTTTTGATGTGTTGTTGGATCCTCTTTGCTAGTATTTTGTGGTGAATTTTTGCTTCTGTGTTCATTAGAGATTTTGTCTATTTGTTGTGTCCTTGTGTGGTTTTGGAAACAAGGTAATTCTGGCCTTGTAGAGTGAGTTTGGAAGGGTTCCTTCTCCTACAATTGTTTTAAATAGTTTGGGAATTGGTGTTGTTTCTTCCTACAGTGTTTGATAGAATTTAGCAGTGAAGCCATTGGCCCTGGGCTTTTTTGGGGGGGTGGGCGGGGAGGTTTTTTAGTACTGATTCAATCTCAATATTCGTTATTGGTATATTCAGGTGTCCTAGTCTTCATGGCTCAGTTTTGGTAGAATATATATATATATATATATAGGTAGAATATATATATATATCCAGAAATTTTTTGGCAATAGTCCCTAACAATCCTTTGTATTTTGGTAATATCGGTTGTAATGTCTTTTTTCTCATCTCTAATTTTATTTATTTGAACCTTTTTTTAAAGATTTTTAATTTATTTATTTCAGAGGCAGAGTTGCAGACAGAGGAGCGAGAGACAGGAAGATTTTCAATCCTGGTTCACTCCCCAGATTGCTGCAACAGCTGGAGTCAAGCCGATCTGATCAGAAGCCAGGATCCAAAAGCTTCTGTGTTGCCCATGCCGATTCAGGGGCCCAAGCACTTGGGCCATCCTCCACTGCTTTCCCAGGCCATAGCAGAGAACTTCATAGGAAGAGGAGCAGCCGGGACTAGAACCAGTGTCCATGCCACAGGCAGAGGCTTGGCCCATTATGCGACAGTGCTGGCCTCTCTTTCCTCTTCCTTATTTGGGTAGTTAGCCTAACTGAAGGGTTATAAATTTTATCATTTCAAAAGTAAGTCTTCACTGATTTTTGTATGTTTTTGTTTCTATTCCGTTTAATTCTTCTCTAATTGTCTAATCCTCATAATTTCTTTTTTTCCTGTTTTCCTAGGTCCTTGAGATGTACTATTTGTTAGATCTTTCTGGTTTTCCAAGATTATTTCTTTCTTTCTTTCTTTCTTTCTTTCTTTCTTTTTTTTTTTTTTAATTTGAGAGATGGTGGGGAGGGAGGGGGGAAAGATGGGGGGGAGAGAGAGAGAGAGAGAGAGAGAGAGAAAGGATGCAATCATTGAGTCACTCCCAAATGCCCTCAATGGCCAGGACTACCAAGCTAAAGCTTGGAGCTAGGAACTCAGTCCAGACCTCTCCGTGTGTGTGGCAGGGACCCTACTGCTTGAGCCATCACCTGCCGCCTCCCGGGATCTGCATTCACAGGAAGTTGGATTTAGGAGCTGGAACAGGGAATCACATCCAAGAAATCTGGTATGGGAAGTGGGCATCTCAACCTGTGTTTTTACTGCAAGACCAAATTCCTGCTCCTTGTTTTTGCTTTTTATTGGTTTGTTTTTGGCGTGGGTACTTATTGCTACAAACTCCTAGTTCTGGTTTTGCAGTGTTCTGAAAGCTTCCATAGATTGTTTCTATTTCCATTTATTTCAAGGAATTTTTCAGTTTCCCTTTTGACTTCTTCAGTGACTTGTTCACTCATGAGCATGCTAGTCGCCATGTATTTGTACAATTTCTAGAGTTGCTCTTGTTGTTGATTTCCAGTTTTATTCCACTGTGGTCAGAAAAGATAGACGATAGGATTTCAAATTGTTGAATTTGTTGAGCTTTGCTTTGTGGCCCAGTGTATGGTCTACCCTGGAGGATGTTCATGTGCTGATGGAAGGAGTCAGACTGCCACTGCTATAAACATCTATGGGCTCTACAGTGCGGCTGGACAATGTTGTTTCCCTGTTGATGATGGGTGATGAGAGTGGGGTGTTGAAGTTCCCCACTATTCTTATACTGAGTCTGTTTCTCTTTTTTTATATAATAATGTTTGTTTCATAAAATTGGGTGTTCTGGCCAACAAACGTTCTGCACATACATTAAAACTGTCTTATTTTCATGTTGAATGATCCCTTGATCATTGTGTGATGACCTTCTTTGTCTCTTTTAACAGTTTTTGTCTTCACGCCTATTTTGTCTGATATAAGTATAGCTCCTCCTGCTCATTTTTGGTTCCTGTTTGCATTTTTGTCTTTACTGCAGAAAATTTTATGTTTGGATTTTGAATGTGTATTTTTGTATGTATACATACAAATGCATAGTTTTATTTGAATATACACATAAGCACAAAATCTTTCTATATACGCATATAAGCACATGTGTAGACATGCGTGGATATACATATGTGCATATATACATAGTTTATTCTCTTTCTAAAGTTAGAAAAACACTCACTCACTGTTGAGTGTTTTGGATGAAGGATTATCAGTCTCCATTGTAATATTCAGTGCTTTCATTTTGGTCATCATTTGGGTCACACAGAAGCTTCTACATTTTTGTGTGTGTGAATGTGTTCAAGATTTCCTCTAAAGTGTAGATCTAGGGGTGAAGATGCAGAGTCATGAGGTGTGCTCATGTCAAGGCTGGGTAAGACCAATTTCTGTGTCGACTGACAGTGTGAGAGTTTCCTTTGTTCCATGTCCTCTTGGTGCTCGGTGCTGTTAGACTTCACATTTTTTCCACCTGTTCAGCCCGTTCAATGGATCTTTGTATATCCTCGTGCTTTTCATTTTATTTTTCCGGTTACTACTGGTGAAGTTGACCATCCGTCCATGTGTTCATTAGTCATTCAGAGTTCTTAGCTGTGTGAAGTGCCTTTTTTTTTTTTTTTTTTTTTTGACAGGCAGAGTGGATAGTGAGAGAGAGAGAGACAGAGAGAAAGGTCTTCCTTTTGCCGTTGGTTCACCCTCCAATGGCCGCCGCGGCTGGTGCGCTGCGGCCGGCGCACCGCGCTGATCCGAAGCCAGGAGCCAGGTACTTATCCTGGTCTCCCAATGGGTGCAGGGCCCAAGCACCTGGGCCATCCTCCACTGCCTTCCTGGGCCATAGCAGAGAGCTGGCCTGGAAGAAGGGCAACCGGGAAAGAATCCGGCGCCCCGACTGGGACTAGAACCAAGTGTGCCGACGCCGCTAGGTGGAGGATTAGCCTAGTGAGCCACGGCGCCGGCCTGTGAAGTGCCTTTTATAGCTTATCTTTGCTTTCCTTATTTAATACTCAATTTCCTTATTTAATATTTATTTAACATTTTCCTTTTTTAATACATGCTCAAAAAAGATCCTTTGTAGTTTTTTATATGTTGTTAATACTTCTATCTGTGGCTTATCTTTTTCTTTTCTTTTTTTTTTAAAGATTTATTTATTTATTTGCAAGTTGGAGCTACAGAGAGAGAGAGAGAGGGAGAGAGGTCTTCCATCTGCTGGTTCCCTCCCCAGTTGGCTGCAAGGGCCGGAGCTGCGCCAATCCAAAGCCAGGAGCCAAGAACTTCTTCCCGGTCCCCCACACAGGTGCAGGGGCCTAAGAACCTGGGCCATCTTCTATTGCTTACCCAGGCCATAGCAGAAAGCTGGATTGGAAGTGGAGCAACAGGGTCTCGAACCGGCATCCATATGGGATGCGGATGCATCAGGCCAGGGTGTTAACCTGCTGCGCCACAGTGCCGGCCCCTTGCCTTTTTCTTAATGCTATTTTTTTGATGAACAAAATTTATATATTTGAATTTATTTCACTTTAAATTTTATTTTCTTTTGGCATTTTGGTTAACCTAGTCCTACTTTGTGTCATAATGGAATTTTCATGTATTTTTTAGTTTAAAATTTTTGAGTTAAATTTAAATTTATGTGAAAATAAGTTTTGTATATGATATGAACTGGGTGTTAAGTTTCTTTTCTTTTCCTTACTTGTTTTTATTTTTTTTAAATACAAGGCTAACCCATGGATCCAGCTCTGTTTATTGGAAATGCTTTCTTTTCTTGTCAATTTGCAGCACTAACTCCATCATAAAGCGCACACTCACGACCCGGTCTGTCCTGGGGTTCTGAGTGGTATTATTGGTTTTTTTATTTTCCTTTTGTCAGTTCTACACTATTATAATGATTATAGCTTTGTAATAGATTTTTAAAATATTTACTTGTTTTATTATTTATTTGAAAGGGAGAGAGAAAGAGGGAGAGAGATCTTCAATCTACTGGTTTACTTCCCAAATGGCCACAACAGTAGGTCTGGACCTGGCTAAAGCCAAGAGCCTGGAACTCCATCTGGGATTTTCATGTGGGTGCAGGGATCCAAGCACTTGGGCCATCTTCCTGCTTTCCCAGGCACATTAGCAGGGACCTGGATCAGAAGTAGAATAGCCAGGCTCGAACCCGTCACTCTTATATATGGGGTGCTGGCATCCAAGCAGCACTTAACCTGTTGTGCCACACACAGTGTGGGCCCCTCATAATAAATCCTTATATTTGTTTCTGCTTCAAGTGTGCTTTAAATGTTCTTAATCACCTGTATTTCTATATAGACTTTAGTCATTTGTCAGTTGGCACAAATACACATAATGGGGAGAAATGACATATCTATAACCTTGAGCCTTCCACACTACAAGCAGTGTCTCTCTTCACTTATTTAAATCTTCATTACTGTCATTTGAAAAAGTTTTATAATTTTCTCCATCAAAGTCTTAGCAGATTTTTGCCAGGTACTTGATTCTTTCTGATAACAGGTATTCTAACAGGAGTAAGATGATATCTCACTGTAGTTGCGATTTGCATTTTCCTGATAACAGCGATTTTGAGCATTTTTAAATATATATTTGTTGGCCATTTGTATTTCTTTTTTTGAGAACTGTCTATTCAGATTCTTTTCCCATTTCTTAAGTGGATTGTGACAAAAATCTAATATTTATGTGCACTTATCTTTTACCAAAACAATGCAAGAACCTTAGTACATTTTATTTTTCATTTGCTCTCCCCGACTTGTATGTGCAGTTAAATTTTTCTTAAAACACTTGAGACATTGTTATTCTGGTTTTATAACAAAATATTCATATAGATTTATTTGCATTTTTATTGATCTTCTTTCTGCCCTATATTTTTAACCTTCCACTGAAGATAATTTTTTAGCTGCCTCTAGAGAGAATGTGGGATTTTCTTCAGTGCAAGTCTGCTGGTGATGAATTTTATCAGATTTTTTTCTTTAAATCTTCCTGAAGAAACTTTTGTTTTTGAAGGATATTTTCATGGGAATCCTAAGTTGACAGTTTTTTTTTTTTCCCAAGACTTTTAAAAGATAACTCAGGTGAATTTTGGCTTTTAATGTTTCTGTTGAGAAATTAGCTTTCAGTTTTATTGTTGCTTCTTAGAATGTTTATCTATCATTTTCTCCAGGTGCTTTTCTTTGCTTTGCAGTAGTTTTATGATATACTGTGTTTCCCCTTCGTCTTGCTTGCTTGTGTTTGTGGGTCAAGGGCTTCTTGAATCTGTTGACTGATCTGGGGAGTCCTCAGCCATTTTCCTCCAAATAGGACTGTCTATCTGTGGCCTAGCTTGCTTCCTGCTGAACAGAACCCATTTAAACACAGATTGGACTTCTCGCAATTCTCATATCGTTAATCTATGCTGGTAATTGTTATGTGTCAACTTGGTTGGGTTAAGGATGGACAGATAGCTGGGAAAACTTGTGGTTGTGTGTGTGTGTGTGTGGGTGGGTGGGGGTCTATCTAGAAGCATTAGTGTTTGAATTGGCCAACCCAGTGAAGCAGATTTACCCTCATCAAGATAGGCAGACAGTATCTGATCTTTTGATGGAGCAACATTCAAAGAAAGGGCAAATTCCCTCTCTCTCTGCCTGAGTTGAGACGGTCGTCTTCATAGGCTGGTGAAGCTCTTTGTTCTTGGGCTTTCAACTCAGCTTCACCACTCCAGGTTCTCAGGCCATCAGTTCCAGGCTGAACTACAGTACTGGGTTCCCTCAGTCTCCATGTTGCAGATGAGATCTTGTGGGACACCTTGGTCACCATGAGCGCATGAGCCAAATCCAACAATAAATCTCTTAGATCTGCCCCAGGTTCTGTCTCTCTGGAGAACTCTCACTCATGCTAGTCCATCTCTCTCTTCTGCTGTTTTTCACCCTTTTGTTTCCATGCTTTCTCCTGGGTAGTGTCTTCCCACTTAAACTCCAGGTGACTAATTGGCTCTTCAGATGTTTCTAACCTACACTCGAATCCATCCAAAGAGAATTTACCTTTGCTGTTTTATTCCATTTTTAATGTTAAGATTTCCATTTGATTCTTTTTCATAGTTGCTAGTCCTTTTCTGAAATTCTCCAGCTCATCTTTTATTTCCCTGGGCATAAGTATACTTATTTCACAGTCTGTGCTGCTAACCCTAACATTTGGATTGCTTGTTAAGTATGTCAGGGAAAAATGGGTGCCAGACACTGGTTCACTCCCTGGGCCCTCTGCTGCCCTCCAAATAATGGCTTTTATTCTTCTGATCTGAATGAAATACTTTCATTTCTGGACATGAAAGCAAATTTTTACTCTTCTGGGTTTTTTTGGTGACTTTTATTTTGTTACTATGTGCATTTATTAGTTTTATAATTTGAAAAAGTTGGCATTTTAAAAAAATAAGGTAATCTTTAAGTTCCAACATGGAAGGCTTACCAAGGCAGGCTATGCAAAATAAGCCACAAGAAAGTAGGCACATGAATATTTTTTTAACTTTTATTTAGTAAATATAAATTTCCAAAGTACAGTTAATGGATTACAATGGCTTTCCCTCCCATAACTTCCCTCCCACTCGCACCCCTCCTATCTCCTGCTCCCTCTCCCATTCCATTCACATCAAGATTCATTTTCAATTATCTTTATATACAGAAGATTGATTCAGTATATATTAAGCAAAGATTTCATCAGTTTGCACCCACACAGAAACACAAAGTGTAAAATACTGTTTCAGCGCTAGTTATAACATTACTTCACATTGGACGACACATTAAGGATAGATCCCACATGAGGAGCAAGTACACAGTGACTCCTGTTGTTGACTTAACAATTTGACACTCTTGTTTATGGCGTCAGTAATCTCCCTAGGCTCTAGTCATGAGTTGCCAAGGCTATGGAAGCCTTTTGAGTTCGCCAACTTCAATCTTATTCAGACAGGGTCATAGCCAGAGTGGAAGTTCTCTCCTCCCTTCAGAGAAAGGTATCTCCTTCTTTGATGGCCCCATTCTTTCCACTGGGATCTCACTCGCAGAGATCTTTCATTTAGGTGGTTTGTGTTTTTTTTTGTTTGTTTGTTTTTGTTTTTTTGCCAGAGTGTCTTGGCTTTACATGCCTAAAATACTCTCACGGGCTCTTCAGCCAGATCTGAATGCGTTAAGGGCTGATTCTGAGGCCAGAGTGCTGTTTAGGACATCTGCCATTCTGAGTCTGCTGTGTATCCCACTTCCCATGTTGGATCATTCTCTCCCTATTTATTCTATCAGTTAGTATTAGCATACACTAGATATTAATACTGACATTTAACATTTTTTGAGTGCTTATTACATACTAGGTACTGTTCTAAGGGCTTTAGATGCATTGGCTAATTGATTTCCAAGAGATGGTTACTCTTATTATCCCCGTTTTACAGGTGAGGAAACCAAGGACAGAAAAATGAATGAACTTGCCTGAGGTCACAAATCATGTAGTAGGTACTGTACTTTAATCAAGGCTAACTGACCCTCTGTATTCCTAAAACATGACATCATAACACCCCCAAAATGTCCAGAGAATTATGGATCCATTAACAATGATTTCTTATGAGCTTGGAAGATGAATGAACTCAATTTCATTCTATATCTGAAATGTCTAAGATGGTAGCTGCATATGGACATTGAAATTTCAGCTAATTTAAATTGAAAAGTGGAAATCAGCTCCTCAATCACAGTAGTTCCATTTCAAGTGCACTTGGCAGCCACAGGTGGCTAATGGCTGCTTTATTGGACTGTGCAGATACAGAACATTCCCATCATCACAGAAAGTTTTATTGGACAGTGTGCTCTGTAATGTTCAATAGCATTTGAATTTTTTATAATACATACGTATTCGGGATTTACTTCTGTAATTAAATAGAAGGGATCAATGACGGGAAAGGAACATGGTTGATTCAAAGCTTACATTTCTTTTCCCTGCTACTTTACCTTTCTTCTTCCTTCTGCAATTGCCAAGAGTCTCCTTTTCCGAATCCTTGACCCCTAGGCATTTAAAAGCGATACAGTGCATAAATCAGTGAAAAGCTCATTAGAATAGAACCATTGTGGGTTGCCTGGAAATGTAGTGGCCATGTTTTGCTCTACAGTTTGGTAGCATTTAACATGTTTTCAAGACCTGCTCCACAAAGAACTACAGCAACAAATAAATAGCTATATCTGGAGACGAGTACCCAAAGAAGGACACCAGTGCTTAGTGGGGGAATAATGGGCACCCAATGGGATATAGACCCAGAATGGCAGCAGGGAGAGAGGAACACAGCCAGCCACTGAGACCCTCGCTCTAGGGGGTGAAAGACAGGCAGGAGAGCCTCAGCACAGCTCATCTACACGATTGCCCTAGCACGCAACCCTAGCTATTGCAGGAAACTACATGCACCCTGGGCTGGGAACCCAGTAAAGAGAGCTGCCTAGAGATCTCATGGGCAGTGCTTTGACAGAAGGAATTCACGGTATGTCTGCCAAACCCCAGAACATGAAGTGTTGCAGAATGCCACCATCACTGTCAGAATCCACCTTCTTTTTGGGGACAGGAGCCCCTGCGTTTCCCAACCCCACGTGTTCACAGGCATTCTGCCACATGAACACAAGTGACTGTAGCCTCCTGAAAGCAACCAGACCTAGCAGAGCAATAGTGAAGCTAGCACTCTGACCTCCACAGTACTCTGTTCTACCAGTGACAGGGGGCTGCAGAGCAGTGAGAGTGTCCTGACCCCAGGACCCTAGAGGTATGGGTGCCTGCCCCTCAGATCTGGGCTTTTCTTCCCAAACTCCCTCTTTTCCCACTGCCATCCAGGGCGTTTCTTGTTTTTACTGGGATCCATGCATAACTAGGGTCAGGGCGCCCATGACCCTAGCCCAGATTTTCCATGACTGCTTAAAAGTATGCACATTCTTGGGGCTTTGCTCAGGACTGCGCTGTGCCCAGCCTACTCACAGTGCCAGTGCTGCTTCTGTGGCTTCTTGGGCTCTCACATGGGCAGAGGCTGGAGTTATGTGCACCCCACTTCTAAAACCAGGGTGGGTCCTATGGATTTGCATGCTCCACCCATCCTGGCACTAGCCAGTTAAGTGGTTTCAAGCCCTCAGATGGGCAGACACTGAGCATCTGCACACTCCTCTATCCCATCACGGAGGCAGGCTCCATAGCTCCAGGACTTCAACAGTGACTGGACTGCATGCTCTGCCCATCCTGGCCAGTTCCACACCATCAGGCCCTTGTATAGCCAAGGTCAGGGGTCTGTACACCCCGCCCATCCTGGCAGCAGCACTAGACCTGCAGCTTTTACTCCTCACTTGTATAACAGTTGGGGGGCTGCATTCCAGGTATCTGAGCAACCCACTGAACCCCAGGAGTGCCCTAGACCCCTACACTGCTACCATCCATTACAGCAAAAGATGGCATAGGGAGACCACACTGTGACAGCCTACTGGAGTTAGAGCCAAAGTAGTTAACCAAACCAATACCGGAAGACATAGCTTCAGAAAAAGGCCTTCAGTCCATAAAAGCCACCCTTTTAAAAGTGAACAATAGATCTGCAAGGTGCACAAAAATCAAGAACACAAGAAGTAGGAAAAACAAGACATAATAAGTCACAAGAGGAACACATTAACTCTTTAGTACCAGACTGCAAAGAAAGGGAGACTGATAAAATGCCCAAGAAAGACTGAAAGAATGATTATAAATACACTCAAAGAGGTATAAGAGAACACAGTTAAACAAAATTAGGAAATCAATGCATGCAGACATAGAGATCTTGAAAAAGAAACAAACAAAAATCTTAGTGATAGATTAATAAGTGAAATAAAAAATACCCTTGAAGTCCTCAACAATGACCTAGGTCCTGCTGAAGAAAAGAGTCTGAACTTGAAGACAAGTCTTTTGAAATATCTGAGTCAGACAAAAAAGCCAAACAAACCAACCAATCAACCAAAGAAACATACATAAAACAAAAGAAGAAAAATCACAAGAAAACATAATGAAAATGGTCTCTGTGATCCTTAGAAAACCATTACATGATGGCTGGCACCGCGGCTCACTAGGCTAATCCTCCGCCTGCGGCGCCGGCACACCGGGTTCTAGTCCCGGTCGGGGCTCCGGATTCTGTCCCGGTTGCCCCTCTTCCAGGCCAGCTCTCTGCTGTGGCCAGGGAGTGCAGTGGAGGATGGCCCAAGTCCTTGGGCCCTGCACCCCATGGGAGACCAGGAGAAGCACCTGGCTCCTGGCTTCAGATCAGTGCCGTGCGCCGGCCGCGGCGGCCATTGGAGGGTGAACCAACGGCAAAGGAAGACCTTTCTCTCTGTCTCTCTCTCTCACTGTCCACTCTGCCTGTCAAAAAAAAAAAAAAAGAAAGAAAGAAAACCATTACATGAAATAATATTCTTATCATGGAATTCCTGAGAGAGGGAAGAGTAAAGGCACAGGAAACCTGGGCAATGAGAAATAGCTGAAAATGCCCCTAATCCAGAGGAAGATGAGCGTCCAAGTAGGGGAGGCCCCTAGCACCCCAAATGAAGCTGCCTGGAGAAGATCCCCACATGGCACACTGGAGCTGAACTCTTCCAAGTGCAGCAAACCTGCAAAGGAAAGCACCAAGCTACCCCCTTTAGATTCACAGCACATTTCCCAATAGAAAACTCACAGGCGAGGAGGGAATGGAAAGATATTTCCAAGTTCTGAGAGAAAAGGACTGCCAGCCCAGGCTGCTTTACCTGCGGAGCTGTCTTTCATGAATGAAGGGCAAATAAAGAATTTCTGAGACAGACAAACATTTAAGGAATTAACCTCTACTAGACAAGATCACATGATGTGTAAGAGCGTCCTGTGCACAGAAGCAAAGGAACACAACTACCATTATGAAAATATGTGAAAGCAAAAGAAAAAAAGATATTTAAAATACACAAAAAATTAAGAAAAAAGGATAGGACTAAGTCATTGCTTATCATTAATGACCTCCAATGTAAATGGACTAAATTCCCCAATTAAAAGTTACAGACTGGCAGAATGGATAAAATAAAATAAAACAAACAAAACAACAGTATGGTGCCTGCACAATCTCACTTCATCAGACCAGAAATTAAAGGATGGAAAAAATACTCCATGCAAACAAAAACCAAAAGTAAGCACAAATAGTTGTATTTATATTAGACAAAGAAGACTTTAAGCCAAAAATTGCAAAACAAGACAAAGATGGTAACTATATAAAGATTCAGTAACCAATCCAGCAAGAAGATAAATGAATATGCACCTATACTGGAGCACCCAATTTATAGAGCAAACAATAGATTCAAAAGAAGCGATAAGCTCCAATATGATAATAATGGGGGGGGGAGATTGATCAATAGATCAATTGACTCTCTTTTATCAATAGACAGTCTAGACAGAACAACAAAGTAGCAAGAGAGTTAAACTGCATCATGGACCAAATAGACGTAACGGACATTTACAGAACAGCCCATCAATAGCTGCAGGGTCATGTTCTTTCCATCAGCACTTAGAACAATCTCAGGGATAGACCACACAACAGGACATAAAACAAGTGTGAACACATTACAAAACGGAAATCGTTCCATGGATCTTATCTCCACGTGATGGTAGAAAATTAGAAATTGATCACATAAGAAGCTTTAGAAACTATACAAATCTCTGATGACTGAAAAACAAGCTCCTGAATCAACAATGATTCATTGCAGAAATCAAGAGCATAATTCAAAAAACTAGTAAAAATGGATATACAACATACCACAACTAATGGAATACAGCAAAAATAAAAGTGGTACTAACAGAGGCGTTTATAGCAACAAGCACCCACATCAAGAAGACATAAATAAATGATCTAACAATGAATTTCAATAACCTAGAAAACAAGAGCAATCCCCAAGTCAGTTGAAGGAAAAATAGATTAGAGCAAAACTAAATGAAATAGAAATTAAAAGAAATACAAAAGATAGATTAAGTGAAGAGTTCATTTTTTTGAAAGGATTAAACAAAATTGATTACCCTTGTGCTAGACTAATTAAGAAAGAAAGAGAGAAGATTTAAAACCAAAGACAATCGAGGAGATATTATAACTGATACCACAGAAGCACAAAGGATCATTAAGGACTATTCTGTACAACAACATGGCAACAAACTGGAAAACTTAGAAGTGAATAAGTTCCTGGATACATATATGTTATCAAAACTGAATCTTGATAACCTAGGAAACCCGAACAGGCCCATAAATAAAAAAGCATTCAATAAAATTCAACACTAGTTTATGATAAAAATTTGAACTTATTAGTTATAGAAGGAATATACCTAATAATGGTTATATATGGCAAACCCACAGCCAGTGTCAAGCAGACAGGGAAAATCCGAACGTATTTACTATTTGATCTGGAACTAGTCAATGACCTCATTCCTTGTATTTAACACAATATTGGAAGTTTCAGCCAGAGCAATTAGGCAAGAGAAAGAAATAAAATGTATACAAATAGGAAAGGAGAAAGTGGAAGTATCCCTACTGTCTGATGACATGATTTACATGGAGAGAAACCATCAGACTTCACGAGGAGACTTTTAGGACTGAGAGGCAAAGTCAGTAAAGTAGGGGCTGGTGTTGTGGTGCAGTGGGTTAAGCTGCTGCCTGCAATGCTAGCATCCCATATGGGCACTGGTTCAAGTTCCGGCTCCTCCACTTCTGATCTAGCTCCCTGCTAATCCACCTGAGAAAACAGCAGAAGAGGGACCAAGTGCTTGGATCCCAACCACCCATGTGGCAGACCCAGATGGAGTTCTGGGCTCCTGGCTTTGCCTTGGCCCAACCCTGGCTATTGCAATCATTTGGAGAGTGAACCAATTGATAGAAAATATCTCTCTCTCCCCAGCCCCACTGTAACACTACCATTCAAATAAATAAGTAAATCTTTTAAAAGTTCAGTAGAGTTGCAAAATAAAAAATTAGCATGCAAACATCAGTGGCATTTTTATACACCAGTAATGAACTCAGGGAAAGAAGATATTGACTTCCATCCACAATAGTTAAAAAAAGTAAGTATCCTAGAATAAATTTAAACAAGGATGTAAAAGTTATATATTATGAAAATTGCAAAACACTAATGAAAGAAACTGAACAAGACACAAAAAATGGAAAGTCCTCTCATGTCCATAAATGGGAGGAATAGATATTATTAAAATGTCTATATTATTCAGAGTGATTTATGGATTCAACATAATCCTTATCAAAATATCAAGGACATTCTCCATAAAACTAGATCAGAAAATTCATATGGAAGTGCCTACGACCCCAAACAGTTAAGTCATCTTGAACCTAAAGAGTAAAATGAGAGGCATTGTAATACCAGATTTTACATCCCACTATAGAGCTATTATAACCAAAACAGCATTGGTACTGCCATGCAAATAGACACATAGACCCATGAAACAAAATAAAAATCCCAGAAATGAATTCTCCCATCGACAGCCAACTTATCTTTGCCAAAGAAGCTAAGCTGTATAAATACCATGGAGAAGGGAAGTCTCTTCAATAAGTGGTTCTGGGAATACTGAGTATCCATATGCAAACAATTGAAATGACTCCTCTCCCTCTCACTGTATACAAAAAAATCAACTTCAAGTGCTCAAATATCTACATGTAAGACCTGAAATCATGATGCTATTAGAAGAAATGTAGGGGAAATATTAAGACATGGCATGTGCAACAAATTTTAGGGTATGGGCTCAAAAGCACAAGCAACAGTAGCAAAAATAGGCAAGTGGAGTACATCAAACTAAGAAGCTTCTGTACTGCAAAGGAAAATGTCAACAAAATGAAGGGACAACTGACAGAATGGGAGAAGATATTTGCAAACTATGCATCTGACAAAGGATCAATATCCAGAATATAAAATAAATTTTAAAAGATTTTTATTTTTATTTATTTGAAAGGCAGAGTTACAGAGAGGCAGAGGGAGAGAGAGAGAGATTTTCCATCTGCTGGTTCACTCCCTAAATGGCTGTAACAGCTGAAGCTGTGCCGATCTGAAGCCAGGAGCCAGGAGTTTCTTCCAGGTCTCCCACGCGGGTGCAGGGGCCCAAGGACTTGGGCCATCTTCTACTGCTTTCCCAGGCCATAGCAGAGAGCTAGATTGGAAGTGGAGCAACTGGGTCTTGAAACAGCATCCCATATACTGCAGGGATGGCTTTACCCACTGCACCACAGTGTCAGCCCCAAAAGAAATTTTTAAAAAGCCTCAAAATAACAGCTAATCCAGTTAAGGAATTAGCAAGGTATCTGAATAAATATTTCCAAAAAAGAAAAATAAATGACCAACCAGTACATGCAAAAATGCCACCAGGGAAATGAAAATCAAAGCCACAATGAGCTATCATCTCACCCAGTTAGAACTGCCATTATCAAAACAATAACACATAACAGATGCTGCCGAGGATGTAGCAAAAAGGGGAGGAACCCTGCACACTATCGGTGGCACAGCCATCATGGAGAACGGTGTGGAGGGTCCTCAAAAACTGAAGATGTGTCTACTGTACAGGCCAGCTACCCCTTTTCTGGGTGTCTGTTCAGAGGGAATGAAATCAGCATATGGAAGAGACAGCTGCACTCCCATGTTCACTGTCGCACTATTCCCAGGAGCCAAGAAGCAGAGTGAACTTGCCTGTCCACTGATGGATGAATGGATAAAGAAAATGGTGTGAATCCACAATGAGCTACTCCTCCGCCCCCCAAAAGAGCGACATCCTGACATTTGCAGTAAAATGGATGGGACTGGAGATCATTATATTATGTGAAATCAGCCAGACAACAGAAAGATAAGTCAATATTACATGTTCTCTCTCATATGTCAAAGGTTAATATTTGTTTTTTAATTTTTATTTTATTTTACTTTATTTAATGAACATAAATTTCCAAAGTACAGCTTATGGATTACAATAGCTTCCCCCCCCATAACTTCCCTCCCACCCACAACACTCCCCTCTCCCACTCCCTCTCTCCTTCCATTCACATCAAGATTAATTTTCAATTATCTTTATATACAGAAGATCAGTTTAGCATATATTAATTAAAGATTTCAACAGTTTGCACCCACACAGAAACACAAAGTGTAAAATACTATTTGAGTACTAGTTATAGCATTAATTAAACACCTAAGAGTAATTGTGTATTAATTACAGAGTTCAACCAATAGTTTTAAGTAGAACATAAAAAATACTAAAAGGGTAAAGTTCTTTTTTATGTTTGTTATATAGTTTTTTTTAATTTAATAAATGT
Source organism: Oryctolagus cuniculus (assembly GCF_051225735.1). Taxonomy (NCBI): domain Eukaryota; kingdom Metazoa; phylum Chordata; class Mammalia; order Lagomorpha; family Leporidae; genus Oryctolagus; species Oryctolagus cuniculus. Next base: position 145,964,079 of record NC_142870.1, read on the forward strand.
GAATTTACAAAGTGCAACTTTTGTATTGTTGTGGCTCCCCCCCCAACCTCCCTCCCTCCCGTGGCCCTCTCCTCTCCCACTCCCTCTCCCATCCCGCCCATCATCGAGTTTCATTTTCAATTACCTTCATATACTGAAGATCAACTTAGTATATACTAAGCAAGGATTTCAACAAGCTGTACTCACACAACCACACAAGGTATAGGGTATTGTTCGACTAGTAGTGTTGTTTTTAAGTTTCATAGTAAAACACATTAAGGACAGAGATCCTACGTGGGGAGCATGTACCCAGTGACTCCCGTGGTTGATTTAACAATTGGCACTCTTATTTATGACGTCAGCAATCACCCGAGACTCTTGCTATGAGCTGTCTAGGCTATGGAAGCCCCTTGAGTTCACCGACTCTGAACTTGTTTAGTCAAGGCCGTATCACAGTGCAGGTTCCTTCCTCCCTTCAGAGAAAGGCGCCTCTCTCCTTGATGGCCTGTTCCTTCTGCTGGGGTCTTGTTCACCAGGATCTTTCATTTAGATTGTTTTTTTGCCACCGTGTCATGGCTTTCCATGCCTGTGAGACTCTCATGGACGTTTTAGCCAGATCCGAATGTCCCAAGGGTTGATTCTGAGGCAGGAGTGCTGCCATTCTATGATTCTGCTGTGTGTCCTGTTTCCCCGCAGGATCATTCTCTCCCTTTTAATATATGTTAATACACATATGTATTTGAGGAATTAGCATAAATATATAAAGTATATAAAATAATATAGATTATAATAAATATATTCTATATAATAAAATATATTAACATAAACACATATTTGAGAATTAGAGAATTATTGATAATATAATAATCTTATATAATATATCATATATTATAATTATATAATAAAATATACATTATGATTATTTGATAAAATAATATAGAGTATAATTTATATGTTATATAATATATAAATGTTAATTTTATATTACAGAATTAATTATATTTAGAATTAATATAAATATATGTATGAGAAAATACTGCAGTTGAGGGTGGCTGGGAGCAGCGGACAGCAGGTGTGAAAACGCAGTAGGGTGTATACAATGGGTTCTAGTATTTCCTAGCTCATGGTGATGTTCTGCCCAAAGATCTGTAAGAGAGGAGCTGAAGCCTCCAAAGATGGAGAAAAGGTAAGGGAGTGGAAAGGCTTGTTGCCTGGTATAGTTGGTTTAAGCGATGCATGTGTTGAATGTTGCATTGTGCCAGTGAAATGTGCAAGTATTACATATTAAGCCAACATTTAAAAACAATAAAAGACATGTTAACCAAATTATGTGCATTTATACTCTGGCCTCAGAATCAGCCCTAAAGGCACTCGGATCTGGCTGAAAAGCCCATGAGAGTATTTCAGGCATGGAAAGCCAAGACACTCTGGCAAAAAGATCTCTGTGAGTGAGATCCCAGTGGAAAGAACAGGTCTTCAAAGAGGGAGGTGCCTTTCTCTGAAGGGAGGAGAGAACCTCCACTTTGACTATGACCTTGTCTAAACAAGATAAGAGTCGGAGAACTCAAGGGGCTTCCATAGCCTTGGAAACTCATGACTGGTGCATAGGGAGATTACTGATGCCATAAACAGGAGTGTCAATTTGTAAAGTCAACAACAGGAGTCACTGTGCACTTACTCCTCATGTAGGATCTCTGTCCTTAATGTGCTGTACACTGAGGCTTAATGCTATAATGAGTACTCAAACAGTATATTTCACTTTGTGTTTCTATGGGGGTGCAAACGATTGAAATCTTTACTTAATGTACACTAAACTGATCTTCTGTTAAAAAAAAAAAAAAAACTATCAATTCCCAACTTGACTCTCACTGGGATTAAACATGACAATAGGTCTGATCTGATTTCATCATCATTTAAAAAAAAATCATCTATTATTTTTCACTTTATGTTTCTGTGTGGGAACAAACTGTTGAAATCCTTACTTAAGGTATACTAAGCTGATCTTCTGTATACTAAGATAATCGAAAATGAATCTTGATGTGAATGGAAGGGGAGAGGGAGTGGGAAAGGGGAGGGTGGTGGGTGGGAGGGACGGTATGGGGGGGAAAGCCATTGTAACCCATGAGACGTACTTTGGAAATTTATATTCATTAAATAAAAGATAAAAAAAATTATGTGCATTTATAAAACAGTTTCTTGAAAACATGATGACCGAATATTCCTACTTTATTTCATTTAAGGCCGAAGCTCATTGATCACATGTTTCTGTGAATTCTTAAAAGTTAGAAAGCTGAGAAGAGTTTGCTTGAGAAGTGGTATTTTGGGCTGGCAGTTTGACACAGCAGGTTAAGCTGCCACCTGCAATGCCAGTATCCCCTATGAGCACACTTCTGATCCAGCTCCCTGTTAAGGTACCTGAGAAGGCAGCAGAAGAGAGTTCAAGTACTTGGAGTCCTGCCACCTATGTGGGGGACCCAGATAGAGTTCCAGGCTCCTGGCGTCAGCCTGGCCCAACTCTAGCTGCTGTGGCTGTTTGGGGAGCGAACCAGTGGGAGGAAGATCTCTTGCTCTTCCTCTGTAACTCTGCCTTTCAAATAAATAAATAAATAAAAAGTTAAAAAAGAGAGAGATCAAGGAGAGTCCTTGAGTCTCCTCATTCTAGGAAAAAAAAAAAGAGGTATTATTGCCACTCCTGAGACATACAAGAATCACAAGACCTTCAGACTTTGTTCCTCCTAAAGGGTCTGAATGGCTTCAGTCTCATCTTTCTAAGTCCTCTCATCAAATGAGAACTTGAAATGTTTAGTCTGGATATAGCTGAACCTCTAATAACTGCAGTTCTATCCTATGGAGTGTAGTGGATTGATCTGGGTGGCTGCAGGTAGGGCCAGATCAGTGGGGGAGAATCAATTGAAATATTTTAACAAGTTGAATTCCAGCAATGAAATGAACTAACTACAATCTGATTAGCTCCCTTCGCTGGCTCTAAAGGAATTGAGGCAGAGTTTAAAAGGCCTGGGGTGCTGGGCAGGGGAGTTCCCTGTTGGATGGCAGGCTAATAGGATACGCTTCTCTAACTCGGAGACTCTCAGATCCTCTGGCCCTTCTTGCCTTTCATACCCATGCTACTGTTGTCGGCTGTACCTATCCTGCTAGGCTATTGTGCAGTATCAAGTGACCCCCAACCAGTGGCGCACAGCATCTGAGGTTTCTATCTTGTCTGCATGCAGGTCAGCTCCATGGTAGTCAGCTACAGCTCTGTCCCACGTCGCCTTCTTTTTAAGATCCAGGAAAAATAATCAGCCCCTCTCTGGGACGTTGTGGGTCTTGTGGCAAAAATAGAAGGGAATATGGCTGAAGAACACAATAGCTTTGAAACGGCACATACTGCTTCCACGCACGTTTCAATGGGCAAGGCTAGGCCCGTGGCTGAATCTGGTGTAAAGTGGTAGAACGGTTATCCTCCTGCAAGGACAGGCAACATCTACTTAGAGTGATAATACAATCCTCCATGCAAGTTAAGGGAGAGAATTCAAATGTGAGTTGAAAATGGATTGTGATAAAGGTTCGGGTAAGACGGAACTGAGCGTCAGGATTAATTCCCCTCTCCCTGTGTTGTCGTCACTCCCCTTCTTTCTTTTTTTCTCGAATGCTCTCCCTCCTTTCTCTGCCTCCAGAAAGTGCACTCAAGTCTGGGAGCTGGGTTAGGCCTTGAGAACACTTGAGGGGTGAATAACATGAACTATGTTCTGGATCAACGCGTAGTCTAAGTGCCGAAAAAAATGACTAAACATATATTTATTTATTTATTTATTTATCTTTGACAGGTAGAGTTGACAGTGAGAGAGAGAGACAGAAAGAAAGGTCTTCCTTCCATTGGTTCACTCCCTAAATGGCTGCTAAGGCCGGCACGCTGTGCCGATCCAGAGCCAGGAGCCAGGTGCTTCCTCCTGGTCTCCCATGGGGTGCAGGGCCCAAACACTTGGGCCATCCTCCACTGCACTCCCAGGCCACAGCAGAGAGCTGGACTGGAAGAGGAGCAACCGGGAGAGAATCCGGTGCCCCGACCGGGACTAGAACCGGGGTGCTGGCGCCGCCGGCAGAGGATTAGCTTATTGAGCCGTGGCGCCGGCCTAAACATGTATTTATAACTAACCAAATCAAGTGCTGTAAAAGGGTGAATACGTACTTCTCTGAAAACAAAAGGAAAGTCACGAACCCAGAATTGTGGGGAGAAGGATGGTGATCTTGAGGTCAGAGCGATGCAGAAAGACTGCATTTCAGATGGAGAGGACGGTGTCCGTCAAGACCCACATGAGGCTGCAGACAGGGCTCTGTCTGGGCTCACACGTTCAGTGTGATGGACCAAGGACTGGAGAAGGAAGACTGAGGCAGGCAGAAGGCATAAGTTGCTGAGAGCCGTCGCTGTGAGGAGTTGCAGCAGTCACTCCACAAATATTCGTGTGGAGGTAACTTGGGGCCAGCCTCCCATTTACGGAATGGATGCTGGAGCATTGTGTGGAATCAAATATGGTAGAGAAGACGAATGACACAGAGAAAGGGGTCGCAGTCATAACTCAGTCTACTCAGAGACTTCTTTGAAAGAACTGAGACACGGGTGCTTAGTTTTATGTATTCTGAAACAACACATAAAAGACAATCAGGGAGCCGCAACAGGAGTAAAACAAAAGCGCAGAAGGTCAAGAATAGGGAAGAAGATGGTGCCTGCAATGTGGCATTTGGGGAGATTGTGTGAGGATTAAGTGACTTCACCAAAATAGAGCTGAATCCTACCTAGGTTGGCAACAGGGAAAGTCAAAAATCAACACACAAAGCCAGGACTATGAAAACCTCTATCACCCTTGTACCAGGTGCCCTTAGAAGTAGGGCTGAGGGTGGAATTAAAATAAAACTTGGGTGAAAGTCTAGTTGAAGATGAAATCAAGGGGCTAGTGGCACAGAGAGTGGTGCCACTGCCTGCGATGCCAGCAACGGTGCAGAGTCCCAGTTTCTCCACTTCTGATCCAGCTCCCTACTAGTGTGCCTGGGAAGGCGGCAGAGAAGGGCCCAGCTGCTTGACCCTCAGTAGATTCTGTTTACAGATCTGATAGTCTCCGGAGTGATAGAATGCCAAGGGCAGTAGAAAGTGAGGCTATCACTGTGGGAACAGAGTGATTAAGTGGCATTTATATATCAAATACTGAGATGCCAACCTTCCCTCCCATTGGCAGCTGGATTTATTTCTGCCTTCTCTGAAGATTCTGCCATTCCAAGAGGAAAGATCAAAAGAAGAAACATCAGAGACACCCCAATAAATGGTCCAAATCCTCCTATAACCTGTGGCTGGGTAGGCACACTCAAAGCTTCTACTTGGTTTCTGGGTGTTCCACTCTTAAACTTAAATAGATAGCTAGGAAGCATCTAGAAGAACCAGATGGAAGTATTCAATGTGATGGGTGGGACCAAAGCATACCAACCTAAAACTAAATAGAATATTTAGAATATTGGGAAAATCACCATGAATGTTCCCACAGAAATAAGAAAAGGTGGCAATGGAAAAGCAAAATCCAGAGAATGCAGCAACAAAACAGCCATAGCAAAACAGAACACTTGTAAAGAGGACTGGAAGATGGAGTTGAGATCATTTTCCCAATACAGAGCAAAACCACAGCAAGACGGAAAACAGTAAAGAAGGTGAGATTAGAGGTCGGCTCTTAAGACTCAACATCCAAACAACTGGAGTTCCAGAGAAGTGTCGAATACGGCAGGAGGGAAATCAGAAAAGAAGTAAATCAAAAATGTCCCCAAGCTGAGGGAAGTGGGGATTCAGAGTGGAAGGGCCTGCTATTGCTCCTCCTACAGAACGGAAGTCGTCTGAGAGCAGGTGCATTATGAAGCCTCAGAACACTGGGGAAAGTAGAAACTCGACACTATGGGACCCCTGAAATCATCAGGAATTAGGGTGGTATCAGGCTGTGCATCAGCAACGCTGATGCTAGAAGACAGCAGAACATTCCCTCAGACTGCCAAGCGAAAATAATGTCCATTGATAATTCTATACTCAGTGTGATGGACTGGGTATCTGTGTCCACGCCCCACCCTGCCCCAGCAGTGTGGTGGTATTAGGGGGTGGGGCTTTGAGAGGTGATTAGATTCAGAGGGTAGCGCTCCAGTGATGGGATTAGTGCCTTTACAAGAAAGGGAAAAGACTAAGTTACCCTTTCTCTGGTAAGTGAACATGCAGCAAGAAGGCAGTGCTCTGTAAACCATCGAGAGGGCCCTCACCAGAACATGACCATGCTGGCATCCTGGTCTTGGACCTCTCTCCTCCAGTGCTGTGCCAAACACATGTCTACTATCCAAGCCACCGAGCATTTTGTTACAGCAGACTGTGCTAAGGCATCCCCCGGATCAAACTATTATGAGGATTCAATAAGGACTTTTTTGGGCACGCTGAGTCTCAAGAAAGGTATGGTACAAGAATGGAATCTACATGCTCCTTCAAGTCTAGGACAAATCAAGAAAGTGAGTGACACAGGTGCTGGAAACAGGATGGAGAATAACACAGAAGCAGAAACAGCGCTCCTCCCTGTTGATGGCAAGGCAGATCCCAGAGTGGCAGCCACCCGTCCGCAGAGGAGCAGGTCAGTAGGCTCCCCAAGCAGTATCTTCTAGTGGATAAACTCGATACCCTTAATGTGTTCAAACAGATTTACACACTCAGGGAAGAAGTTGTTGAATTAGTATGAAGTACAAAGAATTTCAAGCAAATGAAAATACAAAACACAATTATGAATAAAATTTTATAAATAAAAATTATAGACAAAATGTACTGAAAAGGTAAGGACTTGCAGTATACAGAATGGCTCATGGAGAATGGCATTGAGACAGTTATCACCTTGGAAACCCAGAGTGCTGGCCTATACCCACTGAATATAGTGGGACTGTCAGGTAGGATGTGGAGACGGACAGAAATCGGCAATCAGTTTCGCAAAATGCAAAATAATAAGTATTTTAGGCTTTGTGGCCCACATGGCCTTTGCCACAACTACTCAACTCAGTTGTAGCACCAAAGCAGCCACAGATTCTCCACAAACAAATGGGCATGACTGCTTTTCCATAGCTTATTTCTAAAAGCAGGTGGTCCTTGTTACTGAGCCCCAGGCTAGGTGGGTAGGGCATAGAGGGAGGTGAAGAAAGTCTTCCCAACTACAGGGCGAAGTCTGTAGTTAATGCCTAAGACTGAAACAAGCAAACTGCAAAGTTATAATCTAAGCTCATGGAGATGACTACTAAGTGCACAGGGGGTGGTGGTAGCGAGAGACTGCCATTTAAATGTATGAACACAGGCGTTGCAGAACTGTTTCTTTCTTTAACCCATGTGCTTGTTTGAGAAAAATAAATTAGAAATGACAAATATTAAAATTCATGTGGGCAGCAACTTATAGTCCCTGTTGATTTCAGTGATTAGGAAGGATGAGGTCACTGAGTGTCCTGGGCAGAACAGAGCTCGGGGGACACTGGCGCTCGGGTGTCTGTGCCAGCAGCTTCATGGCATTGTAACCAGTCTGGGCTCTCCTGGTGACTGGTACAAACCTCATTATGGCTTTCATGTGTGGGTGGGTAATCTAATGGCTAAGGCCTTCAGGAACCCCAGAGAGCTCTATCAGAGCCCACAGGTAGTCCAGTTGCACAGAAAGTTGGGCTGGCCCCTGCGCAGCCCGGCAGCCCTGGGTTGCCACAGAGGGGAGCACAGAGCAAGGTCACAGCACTGGAGCAGCACCCGGGCTGGGCTCGGGCAGGAGCAACAGGGGTGCTGGGGATATTTGTGAGTCTGAGGCACTCCCGAGGCTCTGAATCATAGCAGAGGGCTCCCAGCAAATTGATGAAACTAATTTCTTGCTGGAATCATCATTTGTGAATCATCATGTCTACGCTCATTAAATAAATTATTGCTGTCTTCCCAGGCATGGTGGATGCATTGTAAATTAGGGCTCTTCATAAATAATTTGTTTCTGCTTGTGTTCAAAGGGAGCTGGGGTCGGGGGAGGAGGAGAAGGAGGTGGCCAGTGGGGAGCAGAGGCTGGGGGCCGGCAGCCAGGGGAAGCAGGGAGGATGACTACTGGGTGGGGGGCGGGGGGAGGCGGGGTCGACTCGGAGGAGGGCTGGTCTGCCTCAGCCCCTGCTCCCCACTGGGGGACGTTTAGGACTCTCAATGTGTAGACTGCCACTGAGTGGGCAAAGACCTCATTTGAGATTAGGACTAGGATCCTCTGCCCACTTCCTCTTTAGCCCCTTTTAGCAGATCCAGTGGTCCTTGGCTGGGGGTGGTGCTGTCTCCTGGAAGGAGCTGTGTGCACCCCCAGCAGGGGACCCTGCAGAGCCCTGACACCCTCCTCCTCCTGACTCCTCTCCCCACAGACCTATGGGTCAGGGCTGCCCAGCACCCAACCGAGGGGCCTCATAATGGCTGCAAAATGTGCAGAGGAAGGGCCGCGGGGAGGAAAAAAATGAGGAAGGAGTGGGAAGTCACAGCAGGGAAGGGCAAGGAGCGAAGAGGCAGCGTCTCCTCCTGGTCACCAGTGAGGGAGAATTCCTCCAAGCAGGAAAAACACGTGTGGGCTGTGGACACGCCCTAAGGAGGAAGAGCCGGGAGACTGGGGTGCTCAAAGCCTGGGGACACCTTCTCACCTTGTCTCCTCTTCCTGCGCTCTCTGCAGCATTCTTGTCTCTTGTGAACCCCGGTGGGCATGTCAGTAAGTGGGGGACAATCCCCAGACAAGGAGGGAGGGACAGGGGCTGGGCAGTTCTCCCCAAAAGTAAGTCATTCCTGAGACAGGATCCTGGAGTGGAGAATTATTAGAGAGATGAGTGTAGTGAATTGCTTGCCTTGTGTATGACAGAGTTAAAGCAGGCAAATAGGTGACGTGAAGGATGCTTGTTGGGAAGGGGGATAAGGGCCCCCTTGGGCCTTCATCTCTGAGAACACATCCCTGTGTGTTAACAGGCATGTCGGGAATGCAGTAGCCCTCCAGGTCTGCTTGTGAGTTTTTGTGAACCTGCAGTACTTGTTCCCATGAGAATCACACGATCGGTGGAGGAGGGGTTCCCAGGGAAGCATGCAAAAACATGGTGACCCTGCCACGTAGCTGGTACTTGGGAGCCACAGCAAGGAATCCTCGAGTACCTAGACGTGGAGACACCAGAGGTGTGTTTGGAGCAATGCCTGTGCTCCACAGTGAGGTCTGTGCAGGAAGCAGAGGAGGCCAAGCAGCTCACTCGTGGCTGAAGAAATGGATGAATGTGAGTCTAGAAAATGACCCAGGAGGGGCCGGTGCTGTGCATAGTAGCGAAGGCTAGCCCATATGGGCACTGGTTCAAGTCCTGGCTGCTCTACTTCCAAACCGGCTCCCTGCTAATGTGTCTGAGAAAGCAGCAGAAGATGGCTTGAGTGCTTGGGCCCCTGCCTCCTACAACATGTAGGAGACCCAGATGAAGTTCCAGGCTCCTAGCTTTTGCCTGGCCCAGCTTTGGCCATTGGCAGCCATTTTGGGGGTGAACCAGCAGATGGACTCTCTCTCTTGCCCTCTGTCTCTCTCTCTGTAACACTGTCTTTCAAATAAATAAATCTTTTTTTAAAAAAAGGAAAAGAAGGAAAATAAGCCAGCAGTTAGGAGGCGCCAGGTCCCCAAGCAATCCCAGCAATCCCAATCAACATTTCAGTAACGTGGCCTCCCACAGGAGGCCCTGCCAACCAAGTATTCATGAGAATCCACTGGTTCAGCAAGTTAGCGTCCGGATGCTTGGTTGGCGACCCAGAGTCGGACCTAACCTAGGACGCGCCATTGACGGGATTTTCAGGCCCACAAACCGGCTTCCCTTATAGAACCCTCTTTAAACTCCTGCACACTTTCCTGCCCATATCCCAGTACCGGGGCTGTCCTGGGAGCAGGGAAGCTGCGGGGGGCTCCAATCGAAAAGGAAGCAAAGTTGCTAAGCTTCGCTCTGACAAGGCCGCTAAGCCTTTGCTGGAGTTTGCCGCACGTCCGCATCCCAGTGACTCAGCGTTTCCAGCAATCCAAGATGGCCCCCGGGGGAGGTACCTAGCCTGACAGGAGACTTCTGTATTCGTGAACAGTATGTGTCCTCAGCTGTGATAGGCCCCTGAGGGCGTGCCCGGCTCGTGTCCTGCCTTACCTTTCAGCTGGTTGGCTCAGTTCCCTTGTGCCCTGGACAGCCCCCTTTCTGTGTCTATAAAAGCTCTTCCCCTCCCAATAAAGTCGAGAATCCGGCTGCGCCCTGGGCGTTGACTAATCTTCCGGCTCTGGTGTGGTTCCTTTGCCGCCGACACTCATCATCCCACTCAGCCCCTGAGCTCCCCAGGCTGGCCCTGAGGAGCTCTATCGGATCTGCTGCCCCGTTACTAGCAGCAGGAAGTGGCCAGAGGGCAGGGAGCGACAAAGCAGGAGCGAATGGTTTGTTTTCCTTTTCAGGGTGCAGGCTGGTCCTGGGCGGCAGTGGGTGCTGGTGTACTGTGGCCTGCAGTCACATTCATTCTCTTGGCATCTGTTCTGCCGCATTCACCGAGCACCCACTCTGTGCCAACTGCAGCCCTGTTCTCAGGGAGCTCATGACCAGTTTGAGTCTGTGGGTGAGCCTGTGTTGTCCTGGGATGTACGGAAAATAAAGAAGTTAACAAGCAGGTCCAAGAGGATCAAGTGGTGATGGTGGCTATGTAAAAGATAGAGTAGGTGCAGGTGACAGCACAGAATGACAGGTGGTCAGCCATGGCCTCCTTGGAAGGGGACATTTGCACATAGCCTGAGTGACAAGGGCTGGTCCGAGAAGAGCTGATCCAGGGACAGAGTGGAGGCTGTGGGAAGAGCAATGATGGGGCAGAGAAAGCCCAAGAGCCCGGGAACAGGAGATTGTGCAGCTGGGGCCTGGTGGAGCATGGGATGCTGGCAAAATAAGGTTGGCAGATTCCCCTGGGACTTCTAGAGCAGGTAAGGATTATCGGTCTTTTTTGCTTTTCATTAATTTATTTTATTTCAAAGGCAGAGTAACAGAGAAATAGAAGAAAAGACAGAGAGACAGAGATCTTCCATCAGCTGGTTCACTTCCCAGATGGCTACAACAAGCCGGGGCCGGGCCAGTCTGTAGCAAGGAGCCTGGAACTCTATCTGGGCCTCCTACGTGCGTGGCGGGGGTCCAAGAGGTGGACCATCTTCTGCTGATTTCTCAGGTGGATTAGCAGGGAGCTGGATCGGAAGTGGAGGAGCTGGGACTTGAAGTTCTGCTCCTGTGGGATTGCTGGCGTCGCAGGTGGTGGCTTGCCCCGCTGCGCCACAGTGCCAGTGCCAGGAGCGTCGGTGTTACTCTCCAGGCAATGAGAAGGGATTCTGCAGCCTGATCTGCGTTTTTACAAGCTGCTGTAGCTGCTCAGTGGAGTAGACTAAACAAGGAACTAAGTGAGGTTGTTGTAGTGATCCTGGGAGGGACTGAACTATCTACCCTCTCGCTTTCCAAATACAGCCTCCATACTGGACACACTGTGCATCTCAGGTAAAGGTTTGAGGGAAAGAAAGCCATCTCTGTGACTAAATTCTCCTTGGGACTGGGTCATTAAGCCATTCCGAGGTATTCGCCTTTTTAAAGGCTTGTTAACCACAATGGATTTCTTATTAAACTTTCAGGGGGGAAGGGAAAGCAGTGTGGCTCACTGGGGGCTATTTTGGCCAGGGCTGACATCTATAGCAATGCTTCTCTAACATTAGTTGTTAAAATCAGATACCTACTTATCAGTCGGTAAAAAAGGCCCAAGATTTTGCTTTTCTAGCAAATTTCCAGGTGATGCATATGCTTGTGGCTCATGGACCACATTTTGAATTGTAAGACTTTGTCCCACTATGTATTAAAAATAGCTTTCTGGATAGTTTACTCATTCATTCTCAAGCGAGCAGATTGTATTATCCCCAACGATGCCACTTTGGTGTAAGGATTATTTTGAGCTGAAGGCAACTGAGAAAGGTAGACACAAGAGGAGCACTCTGTCCTCTGCTCTCTGCATAAAGCAAAGTATGAATTTCCCTCTGTGACAGTGACATAGATTTGTTACCATCACCTGCACTAGCATAAAGAGACTGACCCTTATCACTGATGACAGAGGGCTGGCCTGAGTAACTCTTACCTATTGTTGTTTCCTCATATAGTTATTTTCCTACAAATTTCCACCCCCAGAAGCCCAAACTGCCTTTTCTTTGGTCATTTTTCCACCATATCACCCTTGGTTGAAATAGGATATATGACCCTAAGTCTAATTGATTCCTTTTTTTTCCCCCAAATTCCTTTTTGTGAAGCTCTCATGCACATAAAATAATAGCATTAAATACATTGTGTCTGTTTTCTTCTTTCAATCTGTCTTTTGTCAGTTTAATTCGTAGGCTCCATTGACAGAACTCAAAGGGTAGAGGAAAAGGTTTTCCTTCCCTACAGTTCATTCATAACAATGTTTGTGGGTTACCAGGGACCATGATATTTAGGGAGATGAAAGAATTTTCTGAAGAGGTTGCCAAAACATATGTTTTGGATAACTGGACACATCTGGAATCTGATATTCCTGATCCCCAGCCAATAATGTGCTGATGAATGGTTAAAAAGTGTCTCTCTGAAGGAAAAAAAAAGGTTCTAATTTGTAGCATTTGTTGGTTTCTGTCATGTAAATCTCTTGCTAGGGCTTACTTTCAGCTCCCAACATGACATCACTTAAAGTAGATACAGATAATAATGGATATAACAGATAATCCCAAGAACATAGATAATAGTAAAATATCATCAAATAGTTAGGAAGTCATGAGCTTTTAGTATTTATTACTTTTGTACTTTTGTTTTTAATATAATTTATTTCATGGTAAGTTGAATAATTTAATTTTAAAAAATAATGGCTGTATTTGGCAGCTGGTTCATAAGATTCCTGAACACGTAGCAATCTCTCTCTTTGCCCCGTCTTGGCCTCAGGCTCTACATAAAATGCCTGCCCTGTATGTTGTGTGCATCTCAGTGTCCCTGGGGAAGGCAGCAGTGTCCTCAGAAATCGACACCCAGCCCTTCCTCCCATTCCTGCTCTCAGGCGAGTTTCTGGCTACAGAGTTCTCATCCTTTTCCAGATTCTTGGAGAGGATGCTGAGGAGTGCTGGAAGAGAGTTTGAGATGGTGGAAGATAGAATGAGGATGGTGATCACAGAAGGAACTCAGGTGAGGGAAAGGAATTTCCTGCGATGCTTGGAGCCCTCTGTTCCTTGCCATCTCAACTGCATTTTCCTGTCAAGTCCTCATAATGTGACATAGATGGACATCCGGGGCCCAGAGCAAGGATGGCATTTCCTTAGGTCACACAGCTAAGATGTTCTGGAACTTAGATCTAAATGTAGGTCCCACTGGTAAGACTCATTTGCTTAACAAAGATTTTATAGGTGCACCTTCTTAATAGTTTAGCTGGGTATAGAATTCTAAGTTGAAAATCTTTTCCCCAAGGATTCTGAATACATCATCTTTTTGTCTTGTAGCTTTGAGAATGATTGCCATTTTTTTTTTTCATTAAAAAAATTTTTTTTGACAGGCAGAGTGGACAGTGAGAGAGAAAGGGAGAAAGATCTTCCTTTAGCATTGGTTCACCCTCCAATGGCCACTGCAGCTGGCGCACTGCACTGATCCAAAGGCAGGAGCCAGGTGCTTCTCCTGGTCTCCCATGGGGTGCAGGGCCCAAGCACTTGGGCCATCCTCCACTGCATTCCCGGGCCACAGCAGAGAGCTGGCCTGGAAGAGGGGCAACCAGAACAGAATCTGGTGCCCCAAATGGGACTAGAACCCGGGGTGCCGGCACCTCAGGCAGAGGATTAGCCTATTGAGCCATGGTGCTGGCCGAGAATGATTGCCATTTAAATACCTGACACTTTTTCCACATGTGGAAACTTTTAGAATTTTCTTATTTCCCTCTATGACTGTTTTTCTTTTTAAATTTTACTTTGTGTGGGATGCCCTACAAATAGTCCACTGCATTTATTGTTTTGGCCACCATATTTGTGATTTCCAGGAGCTCACATTTGGTTCTATAGGTGTTTCTTGGTAGGACCTCTTGTTTCTGTTTCATAGATGTGGTGTTTTCTCTTTATTTTGAGAGTCTCTATTATTTTATTTTCCCTTCTGGATTCTTTCTGCTTATCTCAGTTTCTTTCTTTTGGGCAATGGAAGCCTTCACAAATGCCCAATAATCTTTGGTTGTCAGCTGATTTTTGTTTTTAAAGTTACAAACTTAATCACAAGACTTTCTTGTTTATTTGAGAGGCAGAGAGAGGGAACATGTACATTCTCTTATGTTGATTCACTTCCCGAATGCATACAATGGTGAGGGCTAAGTTGGTGCTGAAGCTAGGAGCTAAGAATGCTCACATGGGGGGCAAGATATTTGAGCCATCAACACTGCTTCCCTGGGTCTTCATTAGCAGGAAGCTGGAGTCAGGAACCAGAGCCAGGAATCAAATCCAGGTACTCTGATGTGGGACACAGGCATTTAACTGCTAGGTTAAACACGTACCCCAAGCTGTAAGTTGATGTTTAAGAATAAGCCACTCATCAGAAGCTGTGCTTGCCCACTCTTGGTGTTGGTGGAATTCACAGTAGGGACAGCTGGCTTGGCTGCTTCATGGGGGATCTCACTGCCAGTGTCTTTATGTCTATTGAGCTGGACATTTTATCCAGTGAGGCAAATGCTAGCCTTTTCTGAGTTGACAAAAGCCGGATTGTCTTAAAACGATCAGTTCACAAAATTTCTGAAAATTTAGCAGTCTCTTCCTCAGCCCTAAATGACAAAAAACAAACAACAACAAAAACTCAAGGCAATTGAGAGTTGACTACTAAACATGAGCCTCTGTCTCATACTTGATTCCCAGAATGCACCAACAGTCTTTGTCTAGAGACTACCCAGCCGACTGTCCCCCCATGAGAAGTCCACCATCAACACCGGGACCCAGGAAAGCACAGCTCCTGACCCGTGGCCCTCCCTCAGCTCTCCTAGTCTCACACTTCAGAAGCTCTCTGGGGAGAACTCAGCAGAGAATAAATGTCTAGCTTTCTGCTGTGAGTGGAGGTGCAGAAGTGAGTCTAATTGCTTGCCATGTGCATGGTTAGCCCATACTGCTGTCTTCGGTTCTCCTTGTTTCAGAAGTAGCTGATGCCTCCCAGTCCATCCTCTCCATGCTGCTCACTAGGCTTGCTTTGTCTCTGGCATGCATGCCAGCCTCTCCCATCACCACTCGCGCATCTCTGCCCCAGCTTTCCATCTCTGAGAGGCGGAGCAAAGTCCCAGACAAGTCTGCTTCCTCACTGCAGGATTCCTGAATAGCCACCTCATCTCTGGGCTCTCTGGGACTTGGCCCTTCTGGGAGCTCCCCAGCATCAGTTCAATAAACTCAGCTTTTTGCTTAAGGCGGTTGAGAGTTGGGTTTCTATCACTTACAACAGGAAGAGCCCTGACTAAATACACAGGCTTAGTGGGACTGGTGACTTGATTAAATAGACACTCTAATACCACTTTGATCTTCTTTTAGAGAGTAAATATTACGAGACTACTTTAGAGGATGTTTCTAGAACTGAGCACTGAGGGCTCTGGCGTGTGTGTGTGTGTGTGTATGTGTGGTGGGGGGTGGTCATCAGGTCATCCCAGACGTGACCAGATGAATCCCCCCTGGTCTCAATTCACTGCCCGCATCCTTCCTCTTCCCACTCAGCTGTCATTTATCTGACTGCCTTCCCATTGCATTGTCATGGTGCTTCACTCATCATGTGAGAACATCTCTTCTCCCCAGCCCCCAGTAAAGCGTTCCTTGGGCTGCAGATGGCTATAGCTGGTTCAAGACAAATAAATGAATGAGGCCATCCATTCTGGATCTGAATGAGCTGCCCTAACCTCTTGCTCTTAGTATATCTTTGTAGCATCTAGACCCTTGATCTTTGATCTGGTCTTTCCAACAGTGTTATTCCCATTTAGCAAGTGAGGGAACAGAAGTTCAGGGAGCTTACACATCTAGGACTGATCATAAAGTGGGTGGCAGAACCAGAATTGGAACCCAGGCTCCAAATCCCACGCTTTGCATGTCTAGTATATGCAATATCCCTGTTTTTCAATTCTGCCTGCTGAAGTTTAACTCTTTCATTTCTGATTGGTTTCACCACAGAGCAAAACGTGGTGAGATACATGCATTTCAACCTCCCAGGCCCTTACTTAGCAGACTTCAAACCTTATCAGTCAGTCCCTATCCAAAAGAAGAAAGGATTACAAACGTGAGGATGACAAGGCTGCGACAGCCAAGTGCCTCCCAGAGAGAACTCAGCAAGAGCTGTTGGAGTCATTTTGGATGGTACAAGGAGCAGCTTATGAAATGGAGAAATTAGGATGGATCTTGGGCGTCCTGCTGAAGAATGAGGTCTATTAGAGCCGTCTCTCCTGGGGAGTTCTGTGATGGAAAGTGCATTGCTGGAGTTATTTAAAAATGAACTATTGAAACTCTTCAGGGACCGATCCTCTGCTGATGGGGGGTGGACAAGATACCTTAATAGGTCATTTTCATCTCTGGTTTCTGTAAAGACTGCTGTTGTTATGGTACATTGAGATCGTCAGTGAATGCCGATCGGTGCCTAAGTGCCCACGAAGTCTCCCAGACGGAGCTGAGAGTGAGCCACCTGTCAGGCGCCGAGTACCTGGAGAAGCTGTCCCTTGTGGGAGCCCCAGTGCTGGCCAGGGCACCCTCTGGGTGAGTTGCGCCTTGGAAGCAGATGCCAGTCCCACCTGACTTTGAGAGCTCTCCCTGGAATCCATGTCCGTGGTTCCCAGCCAAGGCCCCAAGGCATCTGGGAACAGTGACATATGCTAAATAGTCTGGCTCCCAGAGAGCCAGAGCAGGCCTGCTGAGAGGCCTATAAAATCTCTGCCTGCAATCCCCCACCTCCATATGCTCCAAGGGGTGTTTGTTCTGCATTTGTGTCGGCTTTGGGCTGGTGCTCGTGGAGGGAGCTCGCCTAATGGTATTGTTTGCCGAGTTAATTGTTCTGTTTGATCTGAGGCTCTCTGGGCTACAGAGGGAAATGAGGTGTTTGGTCAGGGTTTTCCTGGGGAGCAAACTTTACCTGGCAACTTGGAAGGGGAAGAAATGTAAAAAGAAAGGCCCTAGAGGAAAGTGAGGAAAAGTGAGAGAAGCTCAGGGCTGGGGCTGTGGTGAGCCAAGGCCACGGGGAGGGCCTGGGACCAAGGGAATGAGGACATCTTCCCCGGCTTCACAGACTTCTGCTTATAATGTTGACATTGCTTATTCCCAAAGAAGATTTTTATAGGTTCTAACTCAGGATCTATATGAAATAAGCGGTTTTTTTTTTTTTGAAGATCAGACTGTTAGACATGGAAATAGCTTGGGGTTCTGGCCTTTCGTACCCCTAGAAAGGAGAGACGGAGAAAGGAGAGGGAGACCGACCTCAGCAGAGACAGGTGGCTTTATTGGAAGCAAAGAGGTTGGTGGCAGTCTGTTCTTGCAAAGAGACTGCCTGCTGAGCACGTTTAGATTGTTCTTAGCCAATTAAGGAGGGAATTTGCCACTACCCAGGGGAGGGGGTAGGAGGCAGCTGGCTGAAGGGGGGGGGGGGCTCTGAAACCTCGGGAATTTCCCCCTTATCTGTTTCATAGCTGCCCTGTGCAGCTCATTGCTTTGCCATTTGCATTACAAGGAGTTGAGAAGGGTCAGGTTTGGCACCAAGGATCTCAACTAAAGGGAAGATGTGGGGTGGGGAGGGGGAGGCGGAGGAAAGAGAGGAGGGGAAAATACAACATGTCCTTTACAGACACTGCACGGAGGAAGCTGAGAAATAATCATAGCCGAACCATAGCCTCATTTGTCTACAAAAACTAAATATTACATTAGTCCTGGAGACTTGGAAGTTCAGCTAAGGCATAAGTGGAAATACCCAGGAGATCTGATTTTCGCTGTATAATGAAGGCATGTGTGCCAGGTCGGGGGAGAGAGGAATTATCCTGATCCTAAATTCTGAGGAGACATCTTGAGGGGATCATTTCTGCCCTTATCCCCACCCCCGGGGGGTTGTTATGAAATCAAGGCAATTATTCAGGAAGAAGTATTTTCTTCACCAGGGTCACACATGGCGGGCTTATTTGGTGATGTTGCTTTGGGGCTGGCTTCCCAGGGAAATGAGGCTGGGCAGGGTATGCCTGGGGCTCTGGTACCACTCACCGAATGCCATCAGCGGAACTAGCTTTATTTGCTTTCCAACTAAATGCTTGCGAGCCGGGCAGCTGAAGTTCTGGTATAGATGCTAAGATCAAAGAACCCATGTGTAGAAGAATAGCACACAGAGGGAATTCCATGGTGGGGGGAGCCCCAGACTCTGCTCAGCGGCCGCTTCGTTTGTACCCTACCAAGCGCTCCCCACTTTGCTTCTCGCCCTTTGTCTAGGATAAATGGAAGCTAACGAGTCACTTACATCTCGAGCACACAGTGCCTAGATGCTTCTGTCAGTCAACCAAACTCTAGGCCAGGTTCTGAGATGGACACGCAGGTTCTGGATGTCAGGGGGCAGAGTCTGCTGTGCGCCCGTTCGTGAGCCCTGTTGGCGGTTCCGATGTCCAGCTGGGTAAAGGGCCACTTAGCCTCAGTGCCGCTCCACATGTGCTGTTGTAGGGTGGAGGGACCAGGCTGCTAACCAGGAGATGAAGAGCCTGGAACTGAATAGAGATGTAGTTACAGTTCTGTGGTTTCTGGGCCACCAGATTCCTTTCCATAAGGATTGGCGAACCCAAGCCAATGTAACTTGCGGCTTCCCTGCCTGAAATTTGGGCTGCCAGTCATCTCCAGAGCTACCTGTTTGCATGAGGCACATTGACAGAGCGAAGTCTGCTAAAGAAGATGGGAGGAGAAGACCCTGGACTTCACTGTGTGCCATCCAGGGTGCTTCACCCACCTTCCTTCCGAGGAGCCGCTGTCAACTCCATATCTTACCCATGTGCAGTGGGGGAGTTGAGTCAGC
This sequence comes from Oryctolagus cuniculus, assembly GCF_051225735.1. Classification (NCBI taxonomy): domain Eukaryota; kingdom Metazoa; phylum Chordata; class Mammalia; order Lagomorpha; family Leporidae; genus Oryctolagus; species Oryctolagus cuniculus. The sequence continues at coordinate 145,983,144 of NC_142870.1, forward strand.
GCTCAGGGCCTGGAATGTGCTTTCGGATTCCTCGGCACTCAAAGTGTCGTATTCCCTGGCTAAAGCCATCGGCTCAGGCACCAACATGTGACTCAGAGATAATAAGGCAGAGTAGTGCGTGGGGTGGTATGCTTCCTGGTGGTTTATTAAGGCAGAAAGGAAGAAGTGGGACAGTAGCTGCAGGGACCATCCATGAGCCCCCAGGATGGAAGGCAGAGGTGAGTGGTGGAAGGAAACCAGGTTCTCACAACACTGAGTGCCTGGATCAAGCCATTCCTAAAGCTAGACCTCCCCCTGAATTTTTCTGTTGGGGTAACACGAAGCTTTCAGAGTTCCAGTTGCTTCGTGTGTAAAATACCAATGCTCATCATTACATCATTAAGTTATTATTTTCCAATCCTGCCCACAGCACATGCGTTCAACAAGTGCTGTTCACCTCTCGCTCCCCTCCTACCTCGCCAGCTGACGGAGGCTTTAAATACTTGATGACTTCCCGAGTACAGACAGGCTAAATGCCATTCAATTCAATTTAATTAAGCAGTGAGGTGCCCCCTCCTTCCTGCTCCCCTGGCACTTTGTCCACATCTCAATTAGTGCTCCTGCAACAGGATGCCCTAGTTCCCTCCTTCCTTTTGTTTTGCAGCAGGTTGTCTGCCTGTTCTAGGGGGACTGTGAGTACCCACAGGACGGGCAGGGTGGTGGCCAAAATGTCTTGAATATCTACTGTGGGGCAGAGGCTGTGCTGAGCAAGCACACAGGCCATTGCCCTTTCCCTCCTTCCTTCCTTCCTTCCCTCCTTCCCTCCTTCCTTCCCTCTTTTCTTCCCTCTTTTCTTCCCTCCTTTCTTCCCTCCCTCCCTCCCTCCCTCCTCTCTCTCTCTCTCTCTTTCTCTCTTTATTTCTTAAAACATTATTTTTGTTTGAAATTCAGAGTTACACAGAGAGAGAAGGAGAGGCAGAGAGAGAGAGAGAGAGAGAGAGGTCTTCCATCTGCTTGTTCACTCCCCTATTGGCTGCAATGGCCAGAGCTGTGCCGATCCGAGGCCAGGAGCCAGGAACTTCTTCCACATCTCCCACACGGGTACAGGGGCCCAAGGACTTGGGCCATCTTCTACTGCTTTCCCAGGCTATAACAGAGAGATCAGAAGTGGAGCAGCTGGGACCTAAACCAGCACCCATATGGGATGCCAGCACTGCAGGCGGCAGCTTTACCTGCTGTGCCACAGCGCCGGCCCCTGCCCTTGACTTTCACAGTGGCTCAGGCGTGCTTGGGTCTGAGTTCAGGAATCCTTGAGTTTCTAAGCCTGAGCTTCTGCTCTTCCTTGGAGTGTAGGTACAAATGCTTTTTGGTGCATGTGACAAATGTAACCAATTTGTCTTTTTTTAAAAAAAGATTTATTTGAAAGGCAGAATTACAGAGAGGGAGAGAGAGAGAGTGAGTGAGCAACCTTCCATCTGTTGATTTACTCTCCAAATGGCTGCAATGGCCAAGGCTGGGTCAGACCAAAGCCAGGAGCTAGGAGTTTCATCCAGGTCTCCCATGTGGGTGCGGGGTCCCAAGCACTTGGGCCATTTTCTGCTGCTTTCCCAGGCACATTAGCAGGAAGCCAGATAGAAATGGAGCATCCAGGACTTGAACTGACACCCATATGGACCATACCCACTGCACCATAATGCCCGCTCCTAAGTGTTTATTTTTGTCTACTTGAAAGGCAGAATAACAAAGAGATTGAGGAGAGTGATGTCTTTCATTCACTGGTTTACTCCCCAGATACCTGCACCAACTGGGGCTGTGCCAGACCAAAGCCAAGAGACAGCAACTCCAGGTGGCAAAGCACTTTAAACAAGCCATTGTCTGCTTCTTCCTAGGATGCCTTAGCAGGAAGCAGGATTGGAAGTGGAGGAGCTGGGGCTTGAAGGGGCACTCCGGTGTGGGAAGTGTGCGTCCCAGGTGGTGGCTTACCCCGCTGTGCCATCCGCGAGTGTTGATTCTAAGCATGGGTCAGTGCTTGGTCTCCCCACCTCAGGAATCTGTGTCTCCACCACTTCTCACCTTGCTTTTCCTCATGGGGTGCTTCTCGCATGTGCGGGAAAGACAGCTCCTCCCCATCCCCCACCAATTCCCACCGAAGTCAGGGACTGGTGCTCAGTGGGGCTCCTTGGTCTGGGATGGACCCTATGCCCACCTTGGCGTGAGTCCTTGTAACAGAAGCACCGCATAGTTCTGGGTCGAGGGCCAGTTGCAGACTAAAAGGCACCAGCGCCCCATTCTGAGAGGCGCCGTTATCACCAGAAGGGGAAGGACGCAGAGAGACAAAGGAGAGATGCTCTCTTCCCTGGCTGGCCTTCTGCAGCTGGAGCCTTCCCTCCAATCCGTGCTGCCGCTGGGCTGTAGGGAGGTACCTACAGCAGCTCCTGGGCCTGTGGTTTAGTTCTTCCCGACGGGCGTTGTCTTTTCAGCCTCACAGGGCTTCTCTGGGGTGGGGCTTTGCATAGTAACGCCCACAACACTGCATCCAGCTCCTGAATGTCTGTAGAGAAGCTAAGGCTGGGTCAGCCCCTTCCTCTTCCAAGGCACTCCCCTCCTCCTACGGTAGGAAGCCCTTGGTGAATGCAGGGCTGCTGCTCCGCCTCCCGTGTCCCTGCGCAGGGGCGACACTCCAGCATCCTCTTCACCTAGGGTTCCAGGTCGCCTGGGTGACTGATGCGCAGTAGGTCCGTGGGAAGGAAGCTCATTGCCACTGCCAGTCCTTCTGTAAAATCACTGTGTTTCAACGTGATTTCCTTAGCAAAGATCTGCTGTCCAAATAAGCTCTAGGGACCCCCGTTTAGCATGGAAACCAAGTACCCCCTTATTCACGGGGCCCTGGTGCCGAGAACCCAGCTGGCACACTCCATGGAAGCAGGTTAAGGACCTTGAGTGCAGAGCAGGTTAGAGCCCCACTGAGCAGGGAGCCAGGGATCCCAGCCGGTTGCAGTGATTTGAAGAAATGTCACCTGGCAGGTCCATCCCAACCCTTCCCCAGGGGGTGCAAAGTGACTGGCTTGTAAGGGATGGCAAGATCCTTGAAAGCTCAGGCCGCATGCGCCTGTCCTGGAAAGCTGCGACACAGACCCAGTCTGCAGAGGGAAAGTGAGTGGCTTTGCTCTGTGCACTCCCAACTCTGCTTCCTAACAGTGAATCGGGAAGTCATGGGTTATGATGGGGGGTGTGAGGCTGAGGAAAGGAGAACAGAGCTTCCACTGGGGCTGTAGCCTCGTCCTGGGTGGCAGCAGTGGCCTGCCCTTGCCCAGAGAGTGGGCAGAGTCTCCACTTGCGTTCCACAGTGGAAGGGATGGAGAAGTCTCAGCGGTTTCCACTCATCTCAGGGGACCACGGTTGTTTACAAAGCCTTCGATGGTATCCTAGACCTCAGCAAAGCCCCATGCCCTGATGCTGGGGGCTCCTTGTTGGGTACCTCCTGCCTGAAGGACTCAGGGCCTACACGACCTGTGTGTGTTGGAGAGAATGCAGCTCCGCCCAGGCTCCCAGGAGGCATCCGTGTCTCCAGTGACAGAGGCACAGGTGAGTCCTGTAATGACAGGTAAGCGAGGAGCCGGCTGCTTTCTGTTCTCAGGATCTCTTCTTTTCAGTGGTGTCTTGAGTCCTCGGATGAAACTCTCGGTCCCAACACCCTGGGAAGCCATCTGTCTTCATGTGTAGACGGAGGGCGCAGGCCAGGCTATACCTCTCACCCTGCTCTGAGGCCTGGGAGTCTCGGGGTCCAAGTGGGCTCATGCATAACATTCCCCGACTCCCAGTAAACCACCAAGACGTCCGATTGGGAGAGGTGTGGGCTTCTCCTACTTAAGGGAGTGACCAGTGGTGGCCAGTGGGTCGGAGTGCTTGTGGAATGGTAAACACAGCTGACAACCCTAGTCCAAGCAGCCGGGCGTGGTCCCCAGAGTGCTATAAGGCTATCGGTTTTCGGTTCACCTTGGCAGGCCCTCCCCACTGGATTCTACTGAAGACATTTCTGGGGGTGGGGGTGGGGGAGTAGCTCTCCTGGGGGCCACGCCCCAACACGGAGTGTTCTTTCTCCCAGGGAATGGCGGCACAGTGAGCCTCTCCCCACTGGCGGCTCCTCTCCCTCCTTTCCCATCACGGCTCACTGCCACGGCCTTCTGAACTTGACTTCCACCCTGCTGCGGCACTGACCTCCCACTCCTCACTCCTGGTGTGGCTGCCCTGGGGCAGGCTGCAGGTTCGTGGTATTGGCTGCCATACGCTTCCCCCTGGACTCCTGGTTTTCCTCTGCCTTCTCCTTATCCCTCCATCACTTGCTGCTGGGTCTGCTTTCCTAAAACACAGCGTCAAGCGTGTCTCATCCCAGCATCCCGATGCCAACAGAACAGAGGCTGAAATTCGCAAGGCCCCTGAGTGAGCTGGACTTAAGGCAGCCTGCCTGGCAGCTTGCGTGTTCTCTACGTGTGGGCGCCAACCTGCCACGCTCTGACTTCCAAAGGACTCTTTCCTTGTGGGTGGTGTCTCGTTTTCCCTCAACAGGTTTTTAGGGTAGGCATGATTGCCATTCTGGAAGAGGAAGCCGAGTTCAGAAAGACTTGGGTACTCGCCCAGGACACACACTGGTAAAATTACACCTGCAGTTGTTTTATTTCTAAAGATTTATTTTATTTATTTGAAAGGCAAAGTTACAGAGAGAGAGAGAGAGAGAAGGGTCTTCTATCCACTGATTCACTCTCCAAATGGCCACAATGGCTGGGCTAGGCCAAGCCAAAGCCAGGAACTTCATCTGGATCTCTCCCACGGGTGCAGGAGCCCAAGCACTTGGGCCATCTTCTGCTGCTTTCCCAGGCGCATTAGCAGGGAACTGGATGGGAAGTGGAGTAGCTGGGACTCAAACTGGGCTCCATACGGGATGCCTGCTGGAAGCTTAACCTGCTGTGCCGTAGCACCAGCCCCAGCAACCAGAGTTTGGTCCTTTTCCCAGGCAATCCAGGATATGCTGAGTTAACTTCCTAAAGGTGGAGTTTCATCATAGAAAGCATGAAAGATCCATGCTGATTCTGGGGTTTCAAATCCTGGTCCACAGGGTGCTTGGCAAGAGCTGTGGAGGCCACGAGGTGGTGGATGCATAGCTAGCCAGGGCCCACCAAGAGTCCCCATCCGTGGCTGGGTGGGGCTGGGGACAAAGGGCCTGCAGGTGCGGAGACTCTGAGGGACACTGAAGGTACACCGTGGGGTCTGCCTTCCCGGGAAGAACCTGCTGTTCCGTGAGAAGTGCAGCTGGCCAACAGGTCATGGCCACTGTGCTTTAGGCCTTGCCATGGTGTGGTGAGCCCAGCCCAGCTCCTCCTGGGGGAGCCCCAGCCAGCACAGTGACAGAACGTGGCTGGGGTCCCAGCACCTGACCATTGGTGCCCAATGCAAAGCCCATCAACAGGCATTCTTTGTTCCAGAATTGTTGGGTTGGTGGGGAATTGACTGGAAGGTCATGGCAATCTGAAGCCTCCTGCCCAGTCCTGCTTTCTCCCCTGGACTATTCAAGAGCCCTCCTAACTCCTGTGAGACACTCCTCTTCCCAAGGGGTCACTGGACACAGCTCCCTAGACAGATGGGAGCCATGGGGATCCCTGGCAGAGGGAACTGGTGTCCCATGCTGGGCCAACCCTCTGGGGGCAGCCGGACTCCACAGAGAAGAGCTGTCTTCCTGGTCTATGCCGGCACGTGGGGACTTAGCTTCATTCATGAGCATCTCTCAGCCTTGTGTGGTCCAGTGTGTGCAGGAGCCTGGCAGGGCTGAGAAAACTGGGTGGAAGAGGCTTTGAACCAGGAATGAGGGGTGACTGGCATGGACAAGCGGCCAGGGACCAGATGGGCATGAGGATGGCTCAGCAGGTATCAGCAGGGATACAGGAAGAGTTCCCCCACAGGCCTGCTGGGCTACGCCTGGGAGGGTCACCTCGCTCCTATCACCTAAGATGGTTTCTCTCCCTCAGGGGTCTGGGGGCTCACAGCAGTAATGCCGAATTTGGGTTATTCCTCTTCCCCACCTGAGTGTATGGCCTGACATTTGTCCTCGGTCCAGGTGGCATGATCCATGGGAAGAGCAAGAAGCTGACCCTGTAAAGCCAGGAGGAGGCTCATGGTCAAGGGCACCTGTGTTCCCTCCCCCATGTGGCACCCCACGGGGCCTTCCCAAACAGCTTCAAGCCGTAGCCCTGGGGAGGCCCTGCCTCCTGCTGAGCTGTGGAAATGGCTGCTACAGGGCCGCTGGCTCATTCTGCAGCAGATTGTGAGCAGGTGAGCCAAAGCCAGACCAGCAGGAGCCTCAAGGACGCAGCAGGCCCCGAAGCGCTGCGACTTTATTCAGGAATCAGAGGCAGCGTTGGCAGCCAGCAGCAGGGGTGGGAGGGCAGAACACGGGCTGGATGTGAGGCGAGGCGGCCCCAGCAGGTCTTGTAGGTTGGCCAGAGGAGAGGAGAACAGAGGTGAGCCAACCGTGGACCGGGAGGCTGCGGGGCTCTGGCCAGCACCAGGCTTTCTGAGCAGAACACATCTGGATGGAGGATGCATGGTCGCCTCCTAACCCCTGCACCACAGCAGCAGCGTGGGGTCTTCCACCTTTCTGTGCAAGGAAATGGGGGGCAACGTGTGTGTGTGTGTGTGTGTGTGAGTGTGTGAGAGAGAGAGAGGCGGTGGCTACCTAGACAGTCTGCCTTCGACTTACATGTCTCTCTACACTTTTACTCGTCTCCATTTCTTCCATTCAAATAATCCCATCACCTCCAAAGACAGGAGCCCCGGCTTCCTCAGCCTGTCCTCCAAGGGGAACCAGAGTCTGGCTCCTGCCTGCTTTCCCACAGCGATCATTCTGCAGCTCTTGTCAAAACTATCACTTAGTCATCCATCCTCCAAAGGCCTCACCCGTCCCCAGTCCTCTGTTCTTGTTCCCCGCCTTCCCCAATGCTCCCTCCCTCCAGTCAGTTGTCCCTGACCCTCGTGATCCGCCGGGGACTCATCTCCCAGAGCTCTGTGCCTCCATCTGCTTTCTCATTCTCCTTCTCTCTCCAAGTACCCTTTCCCACCTCCTACCCCAAGAGCAGGCTATTTCTCATCCCTGACCCCAAAGGAACATGAAAGCAACCATCCTCACCCCTCACCTCTCCTAAATCTCATCACGCCGCCTTGGGTTTTTGTTCCAAATGAGCAAAAATGTATTCATCACCATTGGGGTGGAAAAATCAAATTTCGCATCTCCAAGATCTTTAAAAGTAGAACTTCTCGGCACAAGGATGGAGTGAAGTTACCGTAGCCAGGAACCAGTGTGCGTTTGCTCACTTGCCAACCCTGCCTCCCAAGTGGGGAGAGGAGATTTTCTTTGTATTTGTGTGCTATTGCGCTGGCCATTTGTAACATCTGCAAAGACATCTGGAGAATTTCATTTTCATAAGCATCGAGATGTTTGTGGGTCTTTAGATGTATACAAAGCGAGGGAGGAAGGTGCATTACCACGAATTCATGCAAAAACAGTTTGTCTGAGGGTCAAGGGTGAGTTTGCAGCCATGGCCTTTCGGTCCTGTGGCTGGCGATGGGCCAAGATGCCTGGTTTGAATGGTGTGGAAGGTGGGGAGCCTGGGGGCTGCGGTGCTGGGAGGGACGGCTGGGCTCCGATTCTAGGGAGGAGCTGTTTGTTCTGGATCCTACTTCACCCCTCGTGCCGGGTGTACGGAGCCTTAGCCCATGCGTCAGAGGTGTGGGAGCAAAGCAGAAGGGCAGAGACGGGTCTACAATCAGGCAGAAGCCCTGTGGCTGCTAGGAAGGAGGGTGCGTGGTGGACTTCGTAGCAGGACCAACCTGGGTTCCCGTCTGATTCTGGTCCTCCAGCGGTGTGATTCGGGGCAAGGCGCTGCCTCTTCGGGAGTCTTGGTTCGGCTTCTGCGACTCTCAAATGCGAGTGACCACGTCTTCCACCACGGCTCACACTGGACCTGACACTCAGCGGCAGCTCAGTGAAAGACCATCCTGGGGCAGCAGAAGAGCGCATGGCCAGGGCTTCCTCATGGGCGTGCCTCGCCCCTGCCCCGTGCAGCACCGGGCGCCTGAGCTTCTCCCAGAGGGCAAGGCTGGCCTCACGGAAGGGGCTTGGGGGCCGTGAGAGCCCATCCAGGCAGGGGGATGTCGGGCCTCTGGCTCCGACAAAACTTTGTTATTTGGAAAGCAGAATCTTCCTGCCACTCTGCCAGGAGGCGTGCTGGGTTCCTAGATGGAATCGTCTAGTTCGTTGCCTATTAGTGTGTTGTTTGCCAGCGTGGGGCCGAGCTAGCAGAAGTCGGCAACAGCTTTTGCCTCCTGACTGCCAGGAAAGGCAGCCACTTCACCTGTGTGTGTTCTGTCGTCGGAGCTGCGGCAGCCTGCCCGCCGCCTCCCGGAGCCACGCCGGAATCTTGAACCAAAGAGCCCCAAGCTGAGACGGGCCCCGGCCTGGGTCAGTAGGAGCAGTGAGGAGGGAGAACTGCTATGTAACAAGTTGATTCCTGCACGCTAGGTCTCTAGGTGGCTGCTACAGTGCGAACTGAGCCCAGCAAAGTTCAGTTTGCAAAATCTGTATTTTACATTCCGAGTGTTGATTCTCTTTTTAATTATTAAGCTGGAATAGTTCCTATGGGGGGGAAATGACCCCATGGCATAATAAAAGTACATTAAAAATGCAGTAAACCTGGTGAAAATAATCTAATGAAAATTAAAAATTTCAGTCTCTAATAAAAGTATCAGTGAAATTATTCCGTCTTGCCAGAATCAGTATTGCAAAAATGTGGATCTGGTGATCAGATGGTTCAATGTGTGACCGGATGATAAGAAGCTAGCGGCTCACTAGGCTAATCCTCCGCCTTGTGATGCTGGCACATTGGGTTCTAGTCCCGGTCGGGGCACCGGATTCTGTCCCCATTGCCCCTTTTCCAGGCCAGCTCTCTGCTGTGGCCAGGGAGTGCAGTGGAGGATGGCCCAAGTGCTTGGGCCCTGCACCCCATGGGAGACCAGGATAAGTACCTGGCTCCTGCCATCGGATCAGCACGGTGCGCCGGCCGCAGTGGCCATTGGAGGGTGAACCAACGGCAAAGGAAGACCTTTCTCTCTGTCTCTCTCACTGTCCACTCTGCCTGTCAAAAAAAATAAAAAATAAAAAAAAAAATAAAAAGCTAGTCTGCCTTCTCTGGCCCCGAGCACCCGAGCACAGCCACACTTGCTCACCCCACTCTCCCAGGCCTGCAGAGCAACATACAGACTCACTCTGCCACATAAGCTTGCCAGAGACCTGTCTCCCCCGCCTCGATTGATCACTGAGCTCCATGATCAATTCCTGCCCCAATTTTCTCTGGCCTTGGGCCCCCCAAATTTAGAATTTGGCCCTCATTTCTCCAATGATACTGCATTCATTCCTAGGGTTTTGTTCCCCTGTGCCAGTGCTGGATGGAGCTCCTGGCATCTGCACTGCCCCCCCCCCCTTAATTAATTTATTTATTTGAAAGACAGAATGACAGAGAGAGAGAGAGAGAGAGAGAGGTCTTCCATCCACTGGTTCACTCCCCAGATGGCCGCAATGGCCAGAGCTGTGTTGATCTGAAGCCAGGAGCCAGGAGCTTCTTCCAGGTCTCCCATATGGGTGCAGGAGCCCAAAGACTTGGGCCACCCTCTACTGCTTTCCCAGGCGATAGCAGAGAGCTGGATTGGAAGTGGGGCAGCTGGGACTTGAACCGGTACCCGTATGGGATGCCGGCACTGCAGGTGGCAGCTTTACCCACTACGCCACAGCACCAGCCCTTGTGCCCTTTGGAACTTACTGCTGATCCCAGGCCCTGAGGTGCAGAGGAGAAACGAAGAGAATGAGGGATTCCACCAAGGTTGGGAAAAATCTCCCTCCACACCCCTATGAGCTGCCATCATCGGATTCCAGGGCCTCAGGTCGGCCAGGCAAGGAGATCGGGAGGAGACAGGTTGCCAGCAGGGCTCCAGGAAGGAGCAGGACAGAGACGGCGCAATAGGAGGCAGAGGTTATCCTGCGTTATTGCTCTCTGGACACGCACCTGTGCATGGCTGAGCAGGGATAGGTTGCCGGGATGCACAGATGGAGGGTGAGGGAGTGGAGAAAGAGAAAAAAGAAACCAAAGAACGCTTATTTTTATTGTTCTAAAATAAGGTTTGAGACACAGGCTAGCGAATGGACAATGATGCAAACCAAGACAATACAACATCAAATGCTCTGTCAGCCTCAGTCCTGTGTTCCTGCTCCTCTCTTCCCATTCAGATTTCTAGAAAGAGGACTCTGAGCCTTCTGTACCCAGTTTCTTGTTTCCCATTTACTGCTGGACCAGCCCCAGTCTGTCTTTTGTCCTTGCCCTGACATGAAGCCATTTTTGTTATCTCCAGGAGGCCAGACTCAGTGGACTTCACATTCCTCATCTCACTTGACTTCTGATGATACCGATCACTTGCTTGTGCCTGGCTTCTGCGATGTCAGCTTCTCTTCCTCCTTTCCTGGTGACCCTTTTTGTTCTTGTTTAAAACATTCTATGTATCTCTGTATTAATCTGAAAGAGAGAGAGAGGGAGGTGGAAAAGGAGAGGATGAGAGATCTCCATCCATGGGTTCATTCTCCAATAGGCAGGTCAGGATCAGATCAAAGCCAAGAACTCCATTCTGGTCTCCCATGTAGGTGGCAGGGGCCCAAGCACTTAGGCCACCTTCCACTGCCTTCCCAAGTACATTAGCAGGAAGCTGGATTGGAAGCAGAGCAGCTGGGACTTGACCCAGAGCTCTGATACAGAAAGCTAGTGTTGCAAGTGGTGGTTTAACCCCCTGTGCCACAATGCTGACCCGTCCTGGTGGCATCTTTTAATTCTCCCTTCTAAGCCACCCTTTCACTCTCCAGCTGTTGAACATTGGTGCAGTTAGGACTCCATTTTGGCCTCACTTCTCTCCATTTTTCCCTGTCTATTCTATGCCTATGATTTCCAGTACAGACTGCATCTACAAACTCCATCTCTCTCCTGCATCTGCATTATTATAAATCTCCCTCAGATACACCCAAACCTACTGTTCCCTCTGGTACTAGCCTTTGCATCATTAGAACATTGAAAGTCAACCTTCGTACCAGGTAGAGAGAAGAGAGGGTGAGCAGCAGCAACAGCAGCAGTGAGAATGGCTGTGTCTGCAGCGAGACACACCCAGAATGACTGGACGTAGGTTTCAAGCAGATTTCAGAGGGAAGGAGGTCGCTGAAACATGTTGAAAGGTCCTAGTGGCTCTGTTAGTATCTGTTCTCAGTAATTAGGATGGTGTTCCATTGGTGCCAAGATAGAGAGATGGAACAGACTATGGAGACCTAATTTACAGTCAACGTGTACGTGCAGGCAAGGAGGGATGCTCCGTTCAGTGAATAGCTCTGCATTTGTTGAACATCCATACTGAAAAGAATGGACCGTGCACAGATGAATTCAAGGCAGATAATAGAGCTAAACAGAAGTAAAACAGGAAAAACATAAGTGGAAACCTTCGTGACCTTGCATTTTTTAAACAAGACATGAAAAGCACCAGCCACAAGAGAAAAGAAATTATAACTTGGACTTCATTACAATTAAGAATGTGTGTTCTCCAAAAGACACCATTAAGAGAGTGAATGGGCAAACCACATACTTGGGGAAATGCTTGCAATAAAAATGTCTGATCAAGACTAGACCTGGGATGTTTCAAGACTGCATTGGAATGAAATGGACATTCTGAGATTCATCGACTGTTTGCAGCCCTTGTCTCCACCGTTGAGCAGCAGTGTTTTTTCCTTAGTTCTATTTGTTGAACTCTTTACTTGGTATAGGGTTAAACTTATGAGTATAAAGTAAACTGAAAAAAGATCTCTGTAAAAATTAAGAACAGGAATAGGAGAGGGATGAGGAAGTAGGGTTGGAGGGTGGGTGGGAGGGAGGGTAGGGTGGGAAGTATCACTGTGTTCCTAAACCTGTATGTATGAAATACATGACTTAAATAAAATTTTTAAGGTGTATTCTTTTTTTAAATGTTTATTTATTTATTTGAAAGAGTTACAGAGAGAGAGAGAGAGAGAGAGAGAGAGAGAGGTCTTCCATCCGTTGGTTCACTCCCCAGATGGCCGCAACGGTCGGAGCTGTGCTGATCCGAAGCCAGGAGCCAGGAGCTTCTTCTGGGTCTCCATTGCGGGTGCAGGCCATCTTCTACTGCTTTCCCAGGCCATAGCAGAGAGCTGGATGGAAGTGGAGCAGCCGAGACTCGAACTGGTGCCCATATGGGATGCTGGCGCTTCAGGCCAGGGCATTAACCCACTGAGCCACAGCACCGGCCCCTTAAATAAAAAAAAAAAAAAAAAAAAGATTAACAGGACAACAACACCCATATTATGTATGTAACGAGTTGCATATATAACTAATAGCTGACAAGTCCAAGTTTAAGGTCCCAGTGGATCCAGTGTTGGTGAAGGCAAAGTTCTCAGAGACGGCACCTGTTCGCTGTGACCTCACACGGTGGAAGCGCTGTGTGAGACCACTGGTTCCCTTATTACTCAATCATCTCCCCAAAACCCACCTTCTGTATCACCACTCTAGGGGCTGGGTTTCATGGATGAATTTGGAGGGAGGGGGCACAGTCAGACCACAAGAGTTCTTCACGGTGTTACATGTCAGAGGAATTAGACGTCACCGCACGACTTCCTGAGGGGATATAAAAGGACAGACTGACAGCTGAGGTGTGGAACGGTTGTGGCACACTAGGAGTTCTCAAACACAGCCCGGGGCAGGGTGGGGGGTTGTGAATTGGTACTATCACTTTATTGTTGTTTATTTGAAAGATGGAGGGGGCAGATCTTTCATCTGCTTATTCCCTCCCCAAATGCTGCAGTAGTCGGGTTTGCAGAGGCCAAAGCTGGAAGCCAGGAACTCGGTCTCGCACATAGGTTGCAGAGACCCAGCCCCTTGAACCATCGCCTGCTTCTGCCCAGGGTGTGCAGTAGTAGGAAGCTGGAGTTGGAAGCAGAACTGAGACTCAAGAACCCTGGTACTCCGATATGGGATGCAGATGTTCCAATCATCATCTTAATGGCGAAACACCCACTCTGGCACTACCATGCTATTTTAAAATTTTTATTGTTTTAAACAGAATTATTTTGTTAATTTGAAAGGCAGAGTTACAGAGAGAGAGAGGAAAAGACAGAGATAGAGGTCTTCCTTCTACTGGTTCACTTCCCAAATGACCACAATGACTGGGGCTGGGCCAGTGCCAGGAGTCTCCCACGTGGGTGCAGGGGCCCAAACACTTGGGCCATCTTCTACTACTTTCCAAGGGCATTAGCAGGGATAGGAAGTGGAGCAGCCAGGACTCAAACCAGTACCCATTTGGGTTGCCAGTGTTGCAGGTGGTGGCTTTACCCACTACACCACAATGCTGGCCTCTGATACAACCAGTTTGAAAAAACTTTTCTGAAAAAGCCATTAAAATTAAACATATGCTTACTTTATGAGCAAGCAATTATATGCTTGAATGCATACACAAGAAAAACGACTCTTAAGTCCACTGAAAAATAGGTGTGAGAATATTCATAGCAACATTATCTATAATAGAACAAAACTGAAAATAATCCAAATGTCTGTCAATAGTAGAATAAATATATTGTGCTATGAGAGTACGTGAAAAAGTTTGTGGAAAATGGAACTAAAATTTACTTAGGTGAAAAAAAAGTTTGAAATCATGCATTTAAGGGGTCTTCAAAAAGCTCATGGAAATATGTAGTAGGAGAAAACCATGCATGGATTGCAAAAAAAAAAAAAAGCTTTTACCAAAATAAACTGATCTTTTAACTATTTTCCCATGAAGTTTTTGAAGGACCTTTGTATTTTAGCTCAGTGGAACACTACACAGAATCGTAAAAGAACAAACTATTGCTATTTTACACAACCTGTGTGCATCTGACAGGCATGATGAGACAAGGAGGTCAGATATAGGAGCCTACACAAGCATTCTATGGCTATAATGGATAAACAAACATGGTGACAGAGGTCTGAGTAGTGGTTATCATTGAGGGACTCTGCAGGGCCTGGACTATTCCTAGGGTGATCTGGGTGGCAGTTGAAGAGGTATACACATAGATGAAAATTCATTGAACTTGTACTTAAGATCTGTGTACTTAGTAAGCTGTACTTCAATGACAAAAAAATTTACTTCTATGGAATGAATATCAGTGATGAAAAGGAACCCAAGGTGTGTTAAAAACTACTGCTATTTTGTCTTGAGAATTTATTTTTAGTTGGAGCAAGACAGGGATGGAGATAGACATTGTCTGAAATATGAAGTATTTTAAGTGTGTTCACACAAAATGACATTGGACAAATCAGACCTCACGGTGTCTACTGTCAGCAGATGTCAGGGGCCATGGATCAAGGCAGAGGCCAGCAGATACCAGGGGTGTGAGGAGGGACAGTAACAGGGACAGCTCCAAGATGAGAAGTCGGGACTGTCTTCAGCATGCCAGCAGGTCAGTGGGTCCGGAAGGACTGTGACCCCAGGCCGAGGGGAGTGCTCAGGACTGGAAGTAATGAGAGGAGCACGCACCCACGAGAAGAGACAGGACCCCAGTGGGAGCCCCCAGGATCCTGCTTTTGGGTCTCCCGGGACTTCTATCGAGGCTGCGTTGAGAGCAGCTCTGTGGTCTGGGAAGCAGTGTCCAGGCCACAGGGCAGGTCTTTTTGGTGGCACATAGGTCTCCCAAGGGAGAGAACAGAAGCAAATGGACAAGCTTCGAATGCTAACAAAATGTGCATCACTCTTGTGGACTGAAGAGAAACAGTACGATTCTTCAAAGGCTTGTAGGTCTACATGACAACCCAGAAGTCCTCGCTGTGCACAGTCTCCAGAATCCCCAGGAAAATAGGCTCTACTTTAAAAAAAATCATTTATGAATTCATGCTGGTTAATGCACAGAGGACTGTTTATCATCTGAAATGAATTACTAAAGAACTAAGAGTAGAAAGGATGTGGGACTGGCATCAACAAATTACGGTGCCAGAGCCTTATTTTTCACTTGTAAAGTTCTCATATCTGCTGTCTCTTGAAGATTTGCTGCATGTGAATGTTCTGGAAGTCCGATACGCCGAAGCACGTGATGGGTGAGACCAGCGTGGGCTCGGCTGTCAAACCGCAGAATTTCCTGAAACCCATTTATTTCTGTAGGAAGAAATGACATGGTTCTCCAGCATGCCTCCTTCCAAGAACCCACAGTGATCACCCCGTTGTTTTCATTTGGGGTGAAAACCACAGAGGGGAAATGCTGTAAACCCAAATCCGCTCCAAAACTGACATGGTGATGCCACAATGTCTGCCATACAATTCTTCCTGTTCTCACGGAGGATCTGCCTGGGAGGCTGCACGAGCTTCTCCTACAGCTGGGAGGCGGGTCCACATCGGGTGCCTTCCTCGCTCCGAAGGACGGGAGAAGCCACCAGCTTCCATTTAGTTGACTAAGGCTGTCCATTTAGTGCAGTGGAGGATGGCCCAAGTGCTTGGGCCTTGCACCCCATGGGAGACCAGGAGAAGCACCTGGCTACTGGCTTTGGATCAGCGCGGTGCGCCAGCTGCAGCGCACCAGCCAGGGCGGCCATTGGAGGGTGAACCAACAGCAAAGGAAGACCTTTCTCTCTGTCTCTCTCTCTCTCACTGTCCACTCTGCCTGTCAAAAAAAAAAAAAAAAAAGAAAAAAAAAAGAATTAGTAGCAGCTGCATATGAAGTCCAGGATTTGAAGTAACAAAGTGAGAGACTCAGTAAAACAGAATTGATGTGGTCAGCTATTTTGCTGACATGGCTTCCAAAGGGAGAGGATTAAGCGTGAGAAGTGGACCTGATCGGAAAACACGTACTGGAACGAGACCATCGTGTCTCTGCCAGCAGAGGTGTAAGGGAACTAAATGTGAAACCCTGGCCACAAAGCAGCAGCTCTGAGCAAGGCCTGGGCCCCCGCGGATCCTGTGTCTTCGTCCGTGGAGTCCCAGTGTCAGCTTCAGTGTTGCTGACGTGGTGGCTGTTTGCTCCTGAGAAGCAGAGGTTTTAAGTCTCCCTCTTAGTAACCAGAAGAAACCAGGAGAACTGCCTCTGCACCTGCAGTGGCCAGTTCCTTCACCCAGCCCCGCTCACCTGGGCTGGCTACTTCTATGCATCAACTCCACCGGGCCATGGGGCACCCAGGTAGCGCAGCGTTCCCGGGAGTGTCTGCGAGGCTGTTCCCAAGTGAGACTGGTATTGGAGTCTGTGGACTTCTGCAGGCTGGAAGGCATCGTCTGATGTGCTGAGACTAGAACGAACAGTGCAGAAAGGAGGATCCATCCCCATCCTGCCTGACAGTGTGAGCTGGGACTTCAGCCTTGTTTTGCTCGTTGGGACTTGTGCCATTGGCTTCCCTGGTCCCAGGCCTTTGGACTCAGACAAGAATTGCATGGGCTGCTTTCCGCGGTTTCCAGTTTGCAGATGGCAGAACGTGGGGCTTCTCGGCCTCCATAGTCATGTGAATCAATTGTTGCTAATCTGTCTCTTTCTGGTTGGTTCTGATTCTCTGGAGAGCTTTGACTAACCCAGCCCTGCATCTGGAATTTGGCTTCCCCAGATGGGCGAGACGTTTGGATGTGAAGAGTCTGTTTTGCAAACTTCATGCTTTTATAAATTTCGGGTTTATACCAACCCTGCCTCTGCACTGAGCAGAAACCCCTTATCCAGCTGCCATTTTGAAGGAGAGTGAAACATTCGGAGCTTTAATAAACAGAAGCATTTCTGCTTATTTCTGGGCCCTTCCTCTAAGCCTCCTGAGATCTTGTCAGTCTCAGTTCTGTCACCCAGCTCTCGCATGGCCCTCCTGTGTTTGCGTCGTCCACCGATGTGATAAATGGATGACTCTTATTTCACAGGAGTCACTTGACAGCCAACGCCACACACAGCTGAAGATATTGTGGCAGAAGCACGTTGGCCTCTCCCTCCTCGGATCATTGCGCAGAGCTGCTGTTACAAGGGGGTCTTTTTCGGAGTTCCTGAAGACAACAGAGCACACTGTTTATTTTATTTCCCTGATGAGAAGGTGGGATGCCCCATCAAAATAGAGGTTGTTGAACTTTGTGTAATGTTGGTGCTCCCGGCAAGCCCTTAGCGGTCTCTGCCTTGATAAAGCTCGCTGAGGGTAACTGTCAGGTTCATCAGGCCCTCCTGCTCTCCCCCAGCAGGGTGAAGCACTTCAGGCCCACAGCCCATATAAGTCATTCAGTCTGGCCCTGCCAAGGCAACCACAGATGGGACTTGAAATTCAATATATCTCGGCTGGTGCCTTGGCATAGCTAGAAAAGCTGCCACCTGCAGTGCTGACATCCCTTATGGGTGCTGGTTCAAGTCCCGGATGCTCCACTTCTGATCCAGCTCTCTGCTGTGGTCTGGGAAGGAAGTAGAGATGGCCCAAATCCATGGATCCCTGCACCCACATGGGAGACCGGGAGAAGCTCCTGGCTCCTGGCTTCAAATCAGCTCAGCTCTGGCCATTGTGGCCATTTGGGGAGTGAACCTGAGGATGAAAGACCTCTCACTCTCTCTCTCTCTCTTGCTGCGTCTGCCTCTGTAACTCTGCCTTTCAAATAATAAATAAATCTTCAAGAAAGAAAGAAAGAAAGAGAGAGGGAGAGAGGGAGAAATGGAGAAAGGGAGAAAGAGAGAAAGAGAGAAAGAGAGAAGGAAAGAAGGAAAGAAAGAGAAAGAAGGAAAGAAAGAGAGAGAGGGAGGGAGGGAGGGAAGGAGGGAGGCAGGCAGGCAGGCGCCTTGGCTCACTTGGCCTGCGGTGCCGGCATCCCATATGGGCTCCGGGTTCTAGTCCCGGTTTGCTCCTCTTCCAGGCCAGCTCTCTGCTGTGGCCCGAGAAGGCAGTGGAGGATGGCCCAAGTGCTTGGGCCCCTGCACCCACATGGGAGACTGGGAGGAAGCACATGGCTCCTGGCTTTGGATCGGTGCAGCGCCGGCTGTAGCGGCCATTTGGGGAGTGAACCAACGGAAGGAAGACCTTTGTCTCTCTCTCTCTCACTGTCTAACTCTATCTGTCAAATAAATTAAAGAGAGAGGGAGAGAGAGAGAGAGAATGAAAGCATTTAATTCACTGTATCTGTAGTGGAGTCATTTTTAAGTTGATCATTTTATGTGATCTGTGAATAATATTATAAATATCCAATGGCTCTTGGCAGAATAAAGGCTCCCCACCCCTACTGGAGAGAGTGGCGACCACTCCTTACTCATCTGGATGGGCCCTGTCTTCAGGCCATTGTTCGTGAAGCGCCGGCCACATTGTACACATTTTGCAAATCTTTGACGACTCCAGCAACTTTAAGAGAAAAATACCAAGTTCCCCTCTGCCTCTACTCCTGCCTCTGCACCCACCTTTCCATACGAGGAAACTGAAGTCAAAGCCATGACACGTTTCCCCAAACCACACAACTGACCGTGTGGCTGGTCCACGGCTTGAAGCGAACACTGTCAAGTTCAAGTCTCCCCCACAGGGCCTTTTGCCCTCTGGGGGTCCTACTCTTGAGGACAGCTCCAGGATCTTGTCGGCACCTCCTTTCGGGGCCTTTCAGTGTGAACCATGGGCTCCTGGAGATCTAAATTCATGAGACAGAGGTATCTGCTCCCTGAATGATTCGTTTCTTGTTCATGCCCTTGACCTTTGCTCTGGGGCTGCTGACTGCCCGCTGCTTTGAGGAGGTGGCGTCCTCAGGGTTGGAATCTGCAGAGCCTTGGGCTGTGTCTGTGGCAGATGCAGAGATGCCATGGGAGCCTGGCTAACCCACCTGGAGAGTGCTGTGGGCCCCAGGGGCCTTCTCTCCACCACATGGTCCTCTCTTGCAGATCGCTCTGTCTCCTTCCATGGGAGAGGCCCGTGGCAAGAGCCACCTCTGTGAGCCTCACAAGCAAGGACTTCTCCTCTAAGTCAGTGACCGAAATTACTCCCCGCTCTCCTTGAAGTGGTTGAAACCCAGTTTCCAACGTCTGCGCTGTTTGCTGAGCCACGGCATATTTTACTGCTGGGCGGACAGATGCCTGCTCAAGTGTCTGATGAAGACACTTAAGCTTTATTGTTATTTGACATTCATTAGGGAACCATCTTCTGTAGGCAAAACATGAGACCGTTTTTGAGTTAGGAGCCATAAAAGGCCTGATGATGGGTCACAGGCCAGATGGTTGGGAAACAAGATGAACTGAGCCCTCGAGCCGCGCCAGCCTGGCCCTGCACTGCCCTGGAGAACTGTGAAGGGTGTGGAGCAGGCAGGAACAGGCGAGGACGCCTTTACACAGCCGTGGAGCTACATGCAGTGGAAGGCAGCCACGGTGTCGTCTGGTGGCCTTTGCCAGCTGGGGTTCTGAAGGAATGCTTCTGGAATGAACACTCAGATTCTCGCCAAGAGAAGAGGATGGGTGTTTCCTGGGTAGCAATTGCACGTCAGCAAACTCCTTGGGTTCTCACAGGAACCCAAAGAAGAACATTGTCTATTCCAGCCCAGTAAGGCAGAACAAATAAGCCAGAGAGGAGTGAATTTTACCCGGGACACATGGCTCATCAGTGGTACTGGCAGGATTAGAGCTCAGGGCTGTTTGAGTTTCAAGTTCACGTTTATTTCTTTACATCTCTAGAATCCTGAATCCAGGTGCTCATTCCATCTCCAAAGAAGAGGCAGAATGTGGGAAGAACATGGAGGGAGCCAACTCGTGACTACAGGATGGGAGAATGGAATCCGCAGTCTCCCTCCTTTTGCTGTGGGAATCTCAAGAGCCTTTTCCTGTTTCCTAACTGACTCGGGGTGTAGATGGAGGAAAAATGAAAATGCAAGAAGGCTGGGGAGGGGGAGGAGAGAGAGAGAGAGAGAGAGAGAAAGAGAGACTCTTTGGTCACTGGTTCAGCATCCAGGTGAGCAGACAGAAGACAAGAAGAAATAAGGTGGACTTGCAACAGCACATTGTTTTTTATTAATATTGTTATTATTAAATAATAGATGGAGGACTTCGTGGCAAGGATTCTTTCCTGAATAAACATGGCTTAGTTTCTTTCATCACATCTCCTTGGAAAGTTTCTCTGGTTACCCCAATTGAGGGCATGGATTTTGCCCAAGCAGGAGGAAAATAGCTATGTATCAGGCAAATGTAGCTTTAGGGAAAGTTGCCTGGAGGGTAGGAGTCTTTTTGCGAGATTCTCTACGAGATTCTCTACGTGCAAACATGGAGACGCCAATATCTTTTGCTTACTGTCCTGACTTGGCTGCTGCTGCCCACTTCTTTTTTTTTTTTAAGATTTATTTATTTATTTGAAAGAGTTACACAGAGAGGGAAGGAGAGGCAGAGAGAGAGAGAGAGAGAGAGAGAGAGAAATCTTCCATCTGCTGGTTCACTCCCCAGTTGGCTGCAACGGCTAGAGCTTCCAAAGCCAGGAGCCAGAAGATTCTTCCGGGTCTCCCATGCAGGTGCAGGGGCCCAAGGACTTGGGCCATCTTCCACTGCTATCCCAGACCATAGCAGAGAGCTGGATCGGAATTGGAGCAGCCGGGATACGAACCAGCGCCCTCATGGGATACCAGCACTGCAGGTGGCAGCTTTACCTGCCACGCCACAGCGCCGGCCTCATGCCCACTTATTCTGTAACCCAAGCGCCCTCCCCTCCCCCTCTGACCAGCTCCTGTCCCCTCCTCCCAAGATTTTCGCTGGGAAAGAAATCAAGGAAAAGACGCTCCCTGGTAACCGTTCAACAGCATTCTGTCTCGGGCTCATTTCATTCCAGCTGCCGGCTACGTTTCAATGAGTTTTTCCTGCAGGAGAGTTTCACCTCCAAGCTGGTGAGGGTTCCCTGTGTTTTGGGGGGTGCCAGGCTCACATTGTAAAATGTGAGAATCACCTGCTGCTCCCAGCCCATAAAGCCAGCCTGTCAAATGAAGGAAGTAAGCAAAGCAGATGTGAGTGAACCCGCAACCTCAGTATGGCTTCATTTTAATGCTAACTGTCCTATTTGGAGCAAGAGTAATTAGAAAATCAGCAGCAAGTTAGGAGAAAAAAATTGCTGAGCTTTGTAATTGCTTGGGGGAGAGCAAGAATCCAAGATCCACTTACTGAAGGTCTCATTAAATTCTCCATTAGGGGAGTCAAGCTGGAGCCATCGGAACCAGGGGAGGAGCGGAAAGCCCAGGGTGGGTTCTGTAGTGGCCTTCGCTGTGCCGGCCACTTTGTGCTTTGCCCACGTCCTTGCTGTCTGGCTGTGTTGGGCCTGGCTGGGGACAGCGCTCCCAGGAGCCAAGTTCCTGTCTATTCTTGCTTTTCTGTCTGCGCCTCCCCCTTCCTTTCCTCTTTGGCTTTTCTCACCACAGTCCCCACTAATGGACTTGGCCTGAGTTTGCCTCTTCTCGCTCCTCTCTGGGTTTATGTAGAGTTGCTGCTGTATTTGGGCATCTCCATGTCTCCCTTAGCCCTTGGGGACACGATGCTCTTTCCATGTGCATTCTGCTGCAGGTTCAACTATGGAATTGGGTATGTTGGAGTCCTAACCCCACTTCCTCCCAACTGCAGGTGCAACGTGAAGATGAGGCCTGTTAGGGGATGGAGGACCCCCTCTCTGCTTCATTTCAACAAGCACTCTTCACACCTGGCTATCTCAGAGGCCTCATCAGAACATGGCTTCCTGCTTTCTTTCCAGCCTGGCTGGTGCAATGCAACCACAAGGCCTGCGGGACAGGCCTGTTAGTCTGGGCTGATGCAACCATAAGCCCCAGAATATAGAAACACTGTCTCTGAGCCTTCTCACCCTGCTGCTTCTTGAGATACAGCCCTCCAGGGCCCTTCCTCTGTGAAGTCAAACTCTGTGTCTCTTCTCTTCTCTTCTCTTCTCTTCTCTTCTCTTCTCTTCTCTTCTCTTCTCTTCTCTTCTCTTCTCTTCTCTTCTCTTCTCTTCTCTTCTCTTCTCTCCAAATCTCTTCTCTCCTCTCCTCTCCTCTCCTCTCCTCTCCTCTCCTCTCCTCTCCTCTCCTCTCCTCTCCTCTCCTCTCCTCTCCTCTCCTCTCCTCTTCTCTTACCTCCATTCTCCCAGCCTCTTTGGGGCTGTTGCTTCTTAAGCTACCAGCCATCCCTCTGTCGAGTAAAACTGTGCCAATAAGTGATTGCTAAACCCATCATGGTTGTTCTGCGTACCCTGGCCTGCCAAATCCCGGTCAAGGTCATGCTAAGTCAGGGTGAGTCCTAACCTGATATGGCTGCTGTCCTTGGAAGAAGAGACACAGAGGTGCAGACGCGCAAGGGCAGAAGGCCGTGTGCTGAGGCAAGTGGAGCCTGAAATGCCACAGCTGCACACCAGGGGACCCCAGGCATTCCCAGCGAGGCCCCAGGAAGAAGAGGCACAGATGGGCTCTCTTCTGTGGCCTTCAGGCTCTGCCAACACCTTGATTTTCAACTCTTAGCCTCTAAAGTTAAGTTGTTTGAAGCCACCCAGCTTGTGGCTAATTGCTTCCCTTTATTTATTTTATTTATTTATTTATTTATTTTTGAGATAGAGTTACAGTGAGAGGGAGAGACAGAGAGAAAGGTCTTCCACCTGCTGGTTCACTCCCCAAATGGCCACAGTGGCCGGAGCTGTGCCGATCTGAAGCCAGGAGCCAGGAGCTTCTTCCCAGTCTCCCACGTGGGTGCAGGGGCCCAAGGACTTGGGCCATCTTCTACTGCCTTCCCAGGCCACAGCAGAGAGCTGGATTGGAAGAGGAGCAGTCGAGACTAGAATTGGTGCCCATATGGGATGCCGGTGCCACTGGTGGAGGATTAACCTACTGCACCACAGTGCTGGCCCCTAATTGCATCCCTTTACAACAAACACCCAGGAGAGCACATGGTGTGGGAAGGGGTCAGTGTGAGGCTCTGTGGGGGGCACAAATACAAGTCCAGTAGGATTCTTACTTTTTTCAGAGGCACTCGGTTTTGTGGAGTGACTGACAACCATAATTAATACTTATCCATGGAAGATTCAAAGTACACTACAACAGACAGACAAATAACCAATTGAGGAGTAATCTAGAAAGGTTTTGGGGAGAAGACAGGATTTGAAGTGGGTTGGTTTTGAGGATGCCATAGCTTATCAAGAAAATATGGGGCCTGCAATGCCAACATCCCAATGGGCACTGGGTCAAGTCCTGGCTGCTCTGCTTCCCAGCCAGCTCCCTCCTAATGAACTTGGGAAAGCAGCAGAGGATGATCTGAGTGTTGGGCCCCTGCCACCCATGTGGGAGACCCAGATGGAATTCCAGGCTTCTGGCTCCAGCCTGGCCCAGCCCAGGCAGTTGCATTTGGAGGTAGAACCAACAAGACTGGGTTGTGGTTTGACAGGGTAGGGTGCACAGAAGCAAAGACGAAGAAAGGATTGTAGCTTGCTTAGTAACTTATGGATTGAGAAGGGATGGTGTTGCATGCTTGGAATTCAGCTGGGGGTATGGAGATGTTGAGGTTTCTGAGTGTAGATGTCAAACACGCAGCTGAATGTGTCAGTCTAGACGTCTGAGGAAGTGTTGGGTGGCCTTTAGATTGTATTTGAAGTCAGGGAATTGGACAGGGTGTCCAGTGACACAGGTGCGGGAAAGGAGAGGCGGCAGCCAGAGGCAGGCCCTGAGCTTCTTGGGCCAATATTTACAGCTTGGGAATCTGGCAAAGAGATTGTGGAGCAGCAGCCAGGGAGGAAGAAGGTTGGGTAAAAGAGCGATCTCCTGGGGGATTACAGGGAGAGGTCATTTCCTGCAAGAGGGAGAATGAAGAATGCCAACTGTTGCCGAAAACTCAGGCAAGATAAGCACTTTGAGCATCCACAGTCCAGCAATATTGTGGCCTGTGTTGCCCTCCATGACAGCTATGGCCTCTGCTTTGCTCCATCACCATGCTTTTCATCCCTCCTGGCGTTTGCTGAAGGTGTATTGCACACTCAACACATATCCATGCATTAGCTCATGCAGTCCTCACAGCAGCTCTGCCAGGTGATACTACTGTGCCAGTTGCATGGAGAAGGAGAAAAGCCCTAGGTCTTACATCTCCATTTTGCAAGTCTTTCCCGTGGTCTTCTGTACAGAATTGGGCAAGTGTAGAACTGGAAGGGAACTTAGACATGTTCTAGTCTTCTCTCATGTTTTAATGAAGAAGCTGACCCTGGAGATGAGAAGTTCATGGTTATCCTTGTGTTAGGAGCCATGTTCCTTTATGTCACGCAGTCCTCTGCAAACCTTCTGAGGTTTTTCCCACAAGGAAACCAAGGCTCTGAGAAGGGAGGCCTGTGACCGCATTGTCCTGCTGATAACCTGTCGCTCCCCCTCTTCATGGAGGAACGACACTAAACCCTGCCTAGGTTTCCTATCCGAGTCACGGCACCATTATGTCACTCCCCGTCTTCGTGGAGGAACGACACAGGACCCTGCGCTGTTCTTTTGTCTGCTCGGCCCTCCCCGGGTTTGCTGCTGGTTCTTCCCGGGTTGGCTACCGACCCTTCCACCTCCGTGGAAGGGCGGTTCCCCCTGCCACTTTCCCCACTTCTGCGGGGGAGCGGCACACCGCTGGCCGGCTCTCTCGGGGGCTGCTCAGGTGTTCCTTCAGATAGATGTTCCCCTTAGATGTTCCTGGTGCATGTTGTCTCTCTCCTCCTTTATAGTCCTCTTCCGCCAATCCCAACTCTGCTACCCACACGCCGAGTACACTGCTCTCCTCCAATCAGGAGCAGGTCCTGCTGTTTATTGGTTGAACTGGAGGCAGCTGTGTAGAAGCTGTTTCCTCCCTTCTCAGCGCCATATTGTGGGAGAGCAGATGCATAGAATAAGTCTTAATTCCAGTAACAGTCTAGTCCGAGTTGCTCCCCACAATAACCGTGGAGTTAGGATTTGAATCTAGGATTTGCTGACTCCAAATCTCTCAACTCTCTATGCCGTGTCACCTCCCAAAGTGAAGTGGCAGAACGGAGACTAGAACCAGGCTCGCTGCGGTTGGCCCCTTAAACATAGGACTGTCAAAGCCCTATCCCATCTGATTGCTTACACAAACAAGGTAGGACTCAGTCTACGACATCTCTCTAATCTAGGCAACCCCTTCCCAAGTTAGGAACAGCGTACGTGTGGACTGATGTTGAATTTTATCTAATTTGGACCTGCATTGCCTGCTCCATTTTGCTGACAGAGCTCTGAGCTGTCCCATCCCACCGTTGGGGGTCTCATCTGTAAATTGCAATCACTCCTCCCAGCCTGCACGCCTCCCACATCTCTCTTATTTAGGCTTTACACCGGTCCTCATTATAGCCCGTGTTTGCTGAGGATCATTCTTAAGTTCCTTTTATCTCCAATCTGGGCTTTAAAAAAAAAAAAACTTCCTGGAACTTTGATTGGTTGTTGTTTGATGCTTTGTTCAAAGGAGCTTTATTAAGTCTTTTGTAGGCTTTTTCAGCCCTGTTCAATTAGAGCCAAGGATTGAGCGAGCCATCTCATTTCTGATTTGAGGTCACTCAGTGTGTACATTTAGACTCTTAACTCATATATTTCTTTACTCTTGGCTTATTAGGTCCACTTGCCTCAGAAATACAGCCTTAACTTTCTTCAGCAGGAAAAAATACATCTTTAATATCATTATAGGTGAGCATTTCTGGGGAATCTAACAATGCCAAGTTCTAGGCTGCCCCAGTGCCTTGATATGTTAACTGGCCTGGCGATCGCCTGAGGAGGTGGCATGGTTGGGGGTGCTGTGTGGGGGCGGCCTTTGTGACTCCCCTCTTCTTTCTTGTTTCTCTCTGTTCCTCTTCACTCTTCTGCTTTTGGGGAGCTCTTCCTTTCTAACTCTCTAGGAGGCTGAACCCTACTCCTGTAGCCCTGGTACCCCCAAAGCCCCAAATGAAATGTGACGGTGGCGGAGGGGGCGTCAGTCTCTCGGTAAGACTCTTCTAGAGGAAGAGCCAGGGAGGGGCAGGACCTGGCGCTCTGGACTGGGATTAACTCCTTCCTGAACCCCATCCATGGTCCCACCTAAGGTAAAATAGGTGCTGCCAGAGTGGGAATCCACATCTCTCAAGCCTCTCCCTGACCTCCTTGGGTCTATAAAAGAAATTCGTATTCTACACAATAATTTTAATTTGGTTCTATTCCTCACCAACTAATACCTTTGCTTTGTTATGCTAATGGTCTAGTCTACTCTTCTCTGGTCTGGATTATGTCACAGAGAATTCTGCATTAACTTGATAAGAAAGAGCTTAGGGAGCCCTAATTTGCTTCTCCCTCATTCCTGGGTGGGGGTTTGAGGTGCACATAATAAAGTTTTACTTTATCCTGTCACACAATTCCAATGAAGTTCGTGTAAATGCAATTGAATCAACATAAATAATACACACATATGGGTGTCATGTCTGTGCTATGTAAATGAGGACTTAGAGAAAAAAGAGATCCACTCCCTGTGTTCAAGAAGCTCAAAATTTACTGAAAAATAAAGCGAAAGCAAAAGCTGTTGGAAATCTGAGGCTGTTGTTTTGGTGTAGTGGGTTAAGCTGTCAACTTCAATGCCAGGCATCCCGTATGGTCGCCAGTGAGAGTCCTGGCTGTACCACTTCTGATTCAGCACCCTGATAATGCACCTGGGAAATCAGTGGAAGATGGTTCAGGTCTTGGGCCCCTGCATCCACATGGGAGATCCAGATGAAACTCCTGGCTCTTGGCTCCTGGCTTTAGCCTGGTCCAGCCCTGGCTGTTGTGCCCATTTGAGGAGTGAACCAGCAGATGGAAGATTCCCTCTTTCTCTCTCTCTCTTTCTCTCTGTCTCTGTTTCTCCCTTTCTCTCTAATTTTGCCTTTCAAATAGATAAAATAAACCTTAAAAAAAGCTGTTGGAAATCCCAGCAGGACCTACAGTGAGGTGCATATGTTAGCCAACCCACGGAGCTGGGATACTTGTAGCAATCCAGCCCTCTCCTCTGTGTGTGACCTGGAAGCACAGAACTCAGATCTGGTCAACAACTAAGGTTCAGTCACCTGTACACATGCTTGTGTGGGATCCAGTAGATGCCAGTGTGGAGAACAAGCACTCTGAGAAAGGAGAGTGACCAGTACAGATGTTGATCCAGCAGCAGAGCCCATGTATAAAAAGGAACAGATTGTTCAGGTATATTTGAGGCTGTATTTGTGTTTTTTATAGAAAGTTTTTTATTTAATAAATATGTTTCATAAGTACAACTTTCGGATTATAGCAGTTCTTTCCCCCTAAACCCACCTTCCCACCCCCACTCCTGTCCCACCTTCTACTTCCTCTCCCATCCCATTCTTCATTAAGATTCATTTTTAATTATTTTTATATACTGAAGATCAACTGTATACTAAGTAAATATTTCAACAGTTTGCACCCACACAGGCACACAAAGTATAAAGTAATGTTTGAAGACTGTTTTTTTTTTAAATTTTTTGACAGGCAGAGTGGACAGTGAGAGAGAGAGACAGAGAGAAAGGTCTTCCTTTTGCCGTTGGTTCACCCTCCAATGGCCGCTGCAGCCGGCACGCTGCGGCCGGCGCACCGCGCTGATCCGATGGCAGGAGCCAGGTACTTATCCTGGTCTCCCATGGGGTGCAGGGCCCAAGCACTTGGGCCATCCTCCACTGCACTCCCTGGCCACAGCAGAGAGCAGGCCTGGAAGAGGGGCAACCGGGAAAGAATCCGGCACCCCGACCAGGACTAGAACCCAGTGTGCCGGCGCCACAAGGTGGAGGATTAGCCTAGTGAGCCACGGCGCCGGCCTTGAAGACTTTTTACAGTTAATTCTCATAGTACAACTTATTAAGTACAGAGGTCCTACATGGGGAGCTAGTGTACAGTGACTCCTGTTGTTAATTTAACAATTGACACTCTTTTTTATGACATCAGTAATCACCCGAGACTCTTTTCATGAACTGCCAAGGCTATGGAAACCTCTTGAGTCCACAAACTCTGACAAAATTTAGACAAGGCTATAATCAAAGTGGAATTTCTCTCCTCCCTTCAGAGAAAGGTACCTCCTTCTTTGATGGCCCCTTCTTTCCACTGGTATTTCACTCACAGAGATCTTTTATGTTGGTCATTTTTTGCCATAGTGTCTTGGTTTTCCGTGCCTGAGAAATTCTTATGGGCTTTTTAGCCAGATGCAAATGCCTTAAAGGCTGATTCTGAGGCCAGAGTGTTGTTTAGGGCATTTGTCATTCTATGAGTCTGCTGTGTGGCCTGCTTTCCATGTTGTATCGTTCTCTCCTTTTAAATTCTATTATTATTAGCAGACACTTGGTCTTATTTATGTGATCCCTTTGACACTTAATCCTGTCTTTATGATCAGTTATGAACTTAAACTTATCACTTTAACTAGTAAGATGGCATTGGTACCTGCCAACTTAATGAGATTTGGAGTTCCATGGCAAGTTTTTAGCTTTACCCTTAGGGATAAGTCCGAGAGAATATGTGCCAAACTGTACATCTCCTCCCTCTCTTATTCCCACTCTTATTTTTAACAGGGATCAATTTTCAATTGGATTTAAACTCTTAGGAATAATTCAATGTTAAGTAAAGAGTTCAACCAATGGTATTAAGTAGAAAAAGAAAATAGTAAAAAGAATAAAATAGCAAGCTGTTCCTCGACAGTCAGGACAAAGGCTGATCAAGTCTTTGCTTCTCATAGTGTCAGTTTCACTTCTACAGGTTTTTTTTTAGGTGCTCAGTTAGTTGTCACAGATCGAGAAGAACATATGATATTTGTCCCTTTGGGACTGGCTTATTTCACTCAGCATGATATTTTCCAGATTCCTCCAATTTGTTGCAAATGACTGGATTTCATTTTTTTTTACTGCTGTGTAGTATTCTATAGAGTACATATCCCATAGTTTCTTTACATAATTATCTGTTGATGGGCATATATATTGATTCCATATCTTAGCTATTGTGAATTGAGCTGCAATAAACATTGAGGTGCAGACAGCTCCTTTATTTTTGTTTAAGATTTATTTATTTTTTTGAAAGTCAGAGTTACATACACAGAGAAAAGGAGAAAGAGAGAGAGAGAGAGAGAAGTCTTATATCTTTTCACTTCTCAGTTGGCTGGAATGGCCAGTGCTGCACTGATCTGAAGCCGGGAGCCAGGATCTTCTTTTTATCAGTCTCCCACAGAGGTATAGGTGCCCAAGCATTGGGCCATCTTCTGATTTCCCAGGCCACAACAGAGAGCTGGATTGGAAGTGGAGCAGCTGGGACTTGAACCGGCACCCATATGGGATGCTGGCACTGCAGATGGTGGCTCTACCTGCTATGCCACAGCACCGGCCCCAACATATAGCTCTTTTATTTGCCAATTGAATTTCCCTTGGGTAAATTCTGAGGAGTGGGATGGCTATGTCATACGATAGGGCTATATTCAGATTTCTGAAGAATCTGCAAACTGCCTTCCATAGTGGCTTTACCAGTTTGCATTCCTACCAACAGTGGATTAGTTTGCCTTTTTCCCCACATCCTAGCCAGCATCTGTTTGTTGATTTCCATATGAAAGCCATTCTAACCGGTGGGGTGAAACCTCATTGTGGTTTTGATTTGTATTTCCCTGATGGCTAGTGATCCTGAACATTTTTTCATGTGTTTGTTGGCCATTTGGATTTCCTCTTTTGAAAAATGTCTATTTGGGTCCTTGGTCCATCTCTTAAGTGGGTTATTTGTTTTGTTCTTGTGGAGTTTCTTGATCTCTTTGTAGATTCTGGTTATTAATCCTTTATCAGTTGCATAATTTGCAAATATTTTCTCCCATTCTGTCGGTTTCACTTTCCTGATTTTCTTTTGTAGTACAGAAACTTCTCAATTTGATGGAATCCAGTTAATTTTGGCTTTGGCTGCCTGTGCCTCTGGGGTCTTTTCTAAGAAGTCTTTGTGCCAATATCTTGCAGAGTTTCTCCAATGTTCTCTAATGAGTTGATGGTGTTAGGTCTTAGATTTAGATCTTTAATCCATGTTGAGTGGGATTTTGTGTAAAGTGTAAGGTAGGGGTCTTGCTTCATGCTTCTGCACGTGGAAATCCAGTTTTCCCAGCACCATTTGTTGAATAGACTGTCCTTGCTCCAGAAATTGATTTTAGCTCCTTGATCAAATATAAGTGGTTGTAGGTGTTTGGATTGATTTCTGGTGTTTCTATTCTGTTTCATTGGCCTATCCATCTGTTTTTGTACCACTACCATGCTGTTTTGATTACAACTGCCCTGTAGTATGTCTTGAAATCTGGTATTGTGAAGTTGAAGCTGTATTTGAACATAGCCTGAGGTGGCACTGTGGGAATGGGAAGATAGTGCAGCAAGACTGAAACTGTGTTGTGTTCTCATAACAGGATTTGATCATGTTGTAAGGAATGTGAAAGACATGTAAACTAAAAATTTGGAAGCATACAAATATACATGCTAATGGGCTTGACCACCATGATTTTCAGCCAGATGAGCACCAAGGATTTCAGCCAGGTGAGGGAAATGAAATGGATCAGTAAAAACAGAAGAGGTGACCAGTGCCTGTTGCAAGAGTCAGGTGCATACTGTTCCCCAAATCTCTGGCAGTTGCCAGTTTGCCTATGAAGTTAAGGTCCAAAAGGACCACGTGGGAAGTGCATGGCATGTATTTGCATGCACATTTAATGGGAATACTTATGCACAGCTGCACCTCCTAAATTCAGCACCATGGCTGACCAACTGAGTTCATGGAAAAAAGAAAATCAGTGTCAGAAATGTGCATTTGGATATTTTATAGCATGAGAAAAAAGAGAAATATTTGTCTATCAGCATAGAAGTATTGAAGGCATAAGTATAGTTAAAAATGGGCAAATGACCGCATACTTTTTAGGTCACTTGCTTATCTATTGTGTGAACTTCGGTGACTGTTCCTTGCCACCACTGGAGAATTAGGCAGGCTGCCCGCAGCTTGCCTAGGCCGAGGAGGGGAAGTGCGCCACCCACCACTCAGCCTCATGGAACTCGGGGGACAATCAGGTATGGTGTGGAGCCCAGTCGAAGCAGGGTCTCACTTTATTGTAAAAGGGAGGTGTATATATAGCTGAGGTACAGAGCAGATGGTACAGAGCAGATGAGCAGATGCGGGCAAGGGGTGGGGTGTTGTGATGCAAAAGGGTGCTAGCCACTCCTGTTATACAACCTTAATGATCCTTAGGCAGAAGCGCCCTGGGGCTGGGGTGTTTGCCACCAGGGATTTGAAACTTAAAGTCAGGTTTTCAAATTCGAGGCAGGCTCAGGAAGTTCCTCTAGGCCTCTCAGGATTCAGCCTCCCCCACAGTGAACATGTCAAATTTATAGACAAGTCTCCATAGAGAGGGGAGAAGAGAGAAAAAGTGGCCTTAGGTATCCAGGTAGGTATCTTTTGTCATGGTACCTGCCTTCCAAATCAGCAGCTGGGACCCAAGAGTTCTCTCTAGTGGAAAATGCGAGCCCAGGGAATCAAGAGGCCAGTTTTGTAGGTGGCAGCAGAAATGCTCGGATGTTGGAAATCAAGAAAGGAGGTTTCAGTGGGTGGTGGGCAGCGTGTTGGGCTCTGATGGGCCACAGCATCAAAGGTTCAAGAAGGATGGACGACAGGGGAGGCGGCAGAAGCCTAAACTACATATGGTCCCTTCTTCTCCTTCCACCAGAGCCTTCCAAAGAGATAAAGGAGGCTTATCATTGCTTAGTGAGACTGTTGGCTTGGCAGATCATGGGCTACAGTGTTAAAGGGAGCTAAGCCAGGACCTGCACATGGTAAGCCTAAGGGGCACATAGGTATGTGAGAAAAATCATATCGTCATAACAATAGCTTGACAGTAATCAGTAGCTGAAGGCAGGAGGGAGATCTAAACCAACTGCCGTATAAGCATCCAGTGAATAGGTCACAGAATAAGCTTGGAGGGGGGGAGAAGAACCCTGGGCCGGCTGCCCTGACAAAGCCTGATGGAGGAGAGGGATGATGTGGGATTTGCAGGCTGGCGGGGGAGGGGTGATGCTGCTAAGGTGAGAGAGTGAGGAAAGACAGTACTGCGATGAAAAGAAAGGGAGCTTTCTCCCAAAGGAGGAAAAACAAAACAAAACAAAACAAAAACCACTGAGCCAAAAGAGCCATAGAGCCCCAAGGAAATAGACTTGAAATCATGCAGCCAGGGAAGAGTGCAGGTACAAGGAGGATCCTATGTTTTAGTAGAGAAACTGCAGAAACAGTTAGGTAGTCCCTGATGTAGGCCTTCTCTTGCTTTGGCATAGCAGGTAGAGCCCCATCCTGCAGCACCGGCAGCCCATATGGGTGCCAGTTCGTGTTCTGATTGCTCCTTATTTCATTATGGCACTGCAAAGCTGACTAATATGGGGGGACATTCTATCATCTTTTGGTCTTACTCTTTTTAAAAAAAAGATTTATTTTATTTATTTGAGAGACAGAAAGGCAGAAGCAGAAAGACAGAGAAGTCTTCCATCTGCTAGTTCACTCCCCAGATGGCTGAAATGGCGAGAGCTGTGCTGATCTGAAGCCAGGAGCCATGGGCTTCTCTTCTGATCCAGCTCCATGCTAATGTGCCTGGGAAAACAGTAGAAGATGGCCCAAGTCCTTGGGCCCCTGCACCCATGTGGGAGACCCCAAAAATATCACTGTAATCTTTATCCTTTTTTCCCTCCACAAACAGAATGTTTTCTCTCTTTTTTGTTCCTTCAAGATTTTCTCTTTGTCTTTGGTTTTCGGTAGTTTGAATATAATATCCTTTGGCCTTTCTAGATTCATGGATTCTTTTGTAATTCTTTTCAGTGGATTACAGTTGAAAAGGCAGTAAGACATAGATTCTTTCTGAGGAGCAATATATAGAGGAACCCCTAAAATAAAAGGAGAGGCAAGAATAAGGACACAAAGAGATACTAACTGAATGAGCTATAACTGAAATGAACATTGAGCACAGGGTGGCCACTAGCCAGGTTAACATAAATCTTATACCAAAGATCTATTGATCTTATCTCTATTACTCAATGAATCATTTCCAAGTTTAAACAAAAGATAACAAGGTATGCCAAAAGCCAAGAAAACCCAGTTTGAGGAGACAAAGCAGTCATCAATACAGACATAAACATGGCGCTGATGTTGGAAATATCAGATGGAGAATTTAAGGTAATCATGATTAATATGTGTAGTGCTCTAATGGAAAAAGCAGACGGAGTGCAAGAACTTACTGGTAATATGAGCAGAGTCAGATGCTGTAAGGAAGAATCTAAAGAAAATCCTAGAAGTTAAAAATGCAGTCACAGAAATGAAGAATTGCTTTGATAAGCTCATCAGCCAACTCAATGTGACTGAGGAGAGAATCAGTGAACTTGAAGATAGCTCAACAGTACTTGACAAGCTGAAGTTCAAAGGTAAAAAATTAAACAAGGAACTGAATCTCCAATACCGTGGGGCGATATCAAGAGTGTAACATGTGAACAAACAGAATACCAGGGAGAAAAAGAAATACTTGAAATAATACTGGCTATGAACTTTGCAAGACTGATGACAGAGATCAAACTAAGCCATGAATCTAGAAACTCCAAAGAATGTTATACTCAAACTGCGGAAAACAAAAGACAAAGAGAAAATCTTGAAGGAACCAAAAGAGAAAACTGCTTATGGAGGAAAAAAGATAAAATTGACAGTGATTTTTGGGTTAGAAACCATGCAAACAAAAGATGATTGGAGGCTAATATTTAAAGTGTTGAAAGAAAAAAGAAAAATCCTACCAACCTAGAATTCTATACCCAATGAAATTGTCTTTAAAGTGAAGGGGTCATTACTATTGATACAATGGACATTAAAAATATACTAAAGGAAAATATGGAAAACCCTATGGCTGCAAATTTGATAATTTAGATTAAATAGACTAAGCCCATTGTCTCAGCCTGCTTAGCGCTTATATGGTAGAATATCTGTGGCTAGGTAAGTCATAAAGAGCAGAAATTTTATTTCCTACAGTTCTGGAGACTAGGAAGGCCAAGATCAAGTTCCCAGCACCTGGCAATGTTGCCTTGTCCTCAGATGGCAGGAAGGGCAAGGGCGGAGGTGAATTCCACCCTCATGTGGCTGCAGAGCACCAGAGAGAGAGAACTCTCTCTCGCAAACCCTTTCTATCATTTGTGAGGCAAACTCTTTCTGTCCATTTGTGAGGCAGAACTCTGACGCTCTGAACACCTCCTGTTAGATCCCACCCTCCACCTCCACAAAAGATACTGTTAAGAGAATGAAAAGCCAAGCCACAGATTGGGAAAAATACTTACAAAAGTTATATCTGATAAAGGACATGTATCCAAAATAGTCAAAAAAAAAAAAACTCTTAAAATTCAGCAATTAAAAAAAAAAAACAAGATGATTAAAAAATGGAAGGAAAATTCGAACAGACATCTCATCAAAGAAGTTATACAGATGGAAAATGTGCAATCAAGACATGTGTAACTTCATTTGTTGTTGGGGGATTTTAAACTGAAACAACAAGATGCCCTTTCTCACTACTTAGAACGGCTGAAATTCCAAAAGACTGACAATATCAATTGCTAATGAGGATGTGAAGCAACAGGAACGCTTATTCATTGCTGGTGGGAATGCAAAATGCTGCAGCCACTTCGTATGACAATTGGACAATTATGTACAAAGTTAGACAGTCTTGCCATGTAGCAATGCTGGTTTATCACTCAGTTGATTTGAAAACTTCAGGTCACACAAAAATTTGCATATGAATATTTATTGCACTTTTATTCATAATTTCCCCCAAGTGGAAGCAATCAAGATGATTTTCAACAAGTGATAGGATCAGCAAACTAAGGTGTTTCTACGCAAAGGAATATCATTCAGTGAGTCAACCCACAAAATGATGTGGGTGAATCTTCAGTACATATTGTTAAGTGAAAGAACCCAGTCTGAAACTCCACTATATGATTCCAATTACATGATGCTTTGGGAAGGACAGTGAAGGGCCAGTAAACAGACTCTATGGTTGTCAGCGGAGGGAAGGGAGGAAGTTTGAGCAGGTGAGGCACATGGGCTTATTTCAGTGTGAGAAAACAATTTTGGGGGTTGGCACTGTGGCACAGTGCGTT
This sequence comes from Oryctolagus cuniculus, assembly GCF_051225735.1. Taxonomy (NCBI): domain Eukaryota; kingdom Metazoa; phylum Chordata; class Mammalia; order Lagomorpha; family Leporidae; genus Oryctolagus; species Oryctolagus cuniculus. The sequence goes on from NC_142870.1 coordinate 146,018,330, forward strand.
AGCACCCTGGCCTGAAGTGCCGGCATCCCATATGGGCATCAGTTCGAGACCTGGCTGCTCCACTTCCCATCTAGCTCTCTGCTAAGGCCTGGGAAAGCAGTGGAAGATGGCCCAAGTGCTTTGGCCTGCCCCTGCACCCACGTGGGCTCCTGGCTTCGGATCAGCAAAGCTCTGGCTGTTGCGGTCAATTGGGGAGTAAACCAGCGGATGGAAGACTCTCTCTCTCTCTCTCTCTCTCTCTCTCTCTGCCTCTCCTCTCTCTGTGTAACTCTGACTTTCAAATAAATAAATAAATCTTTTTTTTTTTTTTTAAAGAAAACAATTTTGTAGGATGATGCAGTGGTGTGTATGTGGCACTGTGCATGCCTAAGCCCATGGAATTTCAGGACATCAGGAATGAATGTTACTATATGCAAGTTTTAAAGAAAGATTTAGGGGAGCAGGAGAGCTCCTGGATGGAATGCAAACTGCATCACCAATGCGTGAAATGCCATCTTTGAAGGGCGGGGCAGAAAAGATGGTGAATGAACGAAGAGCATTAAGACTAAGGACGGACGCACCTGCAAGTGAACATAGTACTGTAGCTGGCAAAGTTGCTCCCTGCGAAAGTGCAGGTCAACGATTCTGAAGCCCCTCTGTGCATACAGAACTTACAAACTAAGTGGACGAGTGGTCAATGGTGGCAGTAGGGTTTCTCACTGATGTAGTGTAAGGTTATGGAGAAGCAAGGGGGAGAAGGCAATACCACCGTCCATGTGGTGCTGCATCCGAGTGGGAGACATTGGTCTATGAACTCATGCTTAGCTGGTATAGATAGAGTTGGAGGCATAGAGAAACATTTTAAGATAGGTGTATATATTCTTCCTGTATAGGTCCTTGTGCTGTCAGCTGAGAATGCCTAGACTCCAAATTGTCCTAGTAACAGTCCGCTTGCCCAGAGCCCAGTCTTGCCTTCTGAAACCATTCTTTAGGCAAAGGAAGCAGGGATCCTAGAGAAATGCTTTCATGGTAGGGCTGGTGCAGAGGGCATCCAGGACACGCTTGGAGCACTGCACAACATGGGAAAGTGAGAAAGTACTCAAAACCACACAGCCGTGAGAACGAGTCCAAGCGACAAAAGAGCCGGCTGGAAGAATTCCAGATGGCCAGAGCAGGAACAAACTGAGCAAGAAAATAAACAATACAATATCAAATTATCACCCAAAGTATCATATAAATATCCGCAAGTCCATATGGACATAAATAAACGATTGAATCAATAAATAGTAGAGAAGAGGTAAATCTCCCGTGCAGAAGAATTTTAAATAATTCACAGAGATATTCTTTTCTTGAGAAGACAAAATACAATTCGTAAGTCCTTTAGGATGGGCTGTAAGTGGTGATTCCTTCCAAAGAGAACGGGACGAGAGAAGGGCAGCTCTCACGCTGCCACCACACTGAGTGCAGTGAGAAACTCGACAAACACAACCTCAGCCTTGAGATCAAGGTTAATGTCAACAGTGACAAGTCACACTGATGGTTTGCACTCTGGTTTTGATGTGGCAAGAATGACACTTTATCCCTGTGAAGATCTTCCTCCTCCCCAAAACCTTAACCTCAGTCTATCAGGAGAAAACATCAGACAAACTTACACTGAAGAGTATTCTGCAGAGCACCTGAAGAGGGGAACTCGAGTTTTGATGTGGAGGCCATCAAAAACAAGGTCACTCTGAGAAAATGTCACAGTCTGGCAGAGCCCAAGGAGACGGCTCAATGTCATATCCTGGATAATGTCCCAGAAAAGATAAATGACATCAGGTAAAAACTCAAGATTGCTGAATAAAGTATGCACTTCAGTTAATAAAAGTATACCAGCATTGGTTCCCTGGTTGCCGCAGGTGTACCGTATCAGCCTAAGATGTCAATAGTGGAGGCTGAGTTTGGGGTAGATGCGAATGCTCTGGATTATCTATGCAACCTTTCTGTAAATCTGGAACTATTATAAAATGAAAAGTTTACTAAAAAAAAGCTTTTTTTATTTCCCAAGGAGAGGAAGGGAAGATACAGTTTAAGGGAAGATGGTTCTGGAGGAGTTGCTTGTCAGAGCACAGATACGACAGGGTTCCCAAAGATAGGCAGAGATCAGCCTGTGGGGATCAGGCCACTCCTGAGGAACCTCTGCAGAACAGGTGGATGTTTGCTGGGATTGTTTTTTTCCCTTGAGTATCTACTTAGTGCCAGGCACTAAGACATTTTCTTGGTGAATCTGTCAACAATCCGTGAAGTGATTATTCTTCTTTGCTTTGTACAGATAACGCGCTGAGATCTGGAGAGGACCCGTGTCTTGGTGGATATAGGGGAGTTGGATCCGGGTTATCTAATATGTGCTCCTCCTACTAAATAAAGTGCTTCCACTGACTGGGCCCATAAACCATCATCCAGGCCCCATGACAAATGCTGTATAGATAGTCCACACCAGCTTGTAGATCTGGGTAGTCAGTTCTAGCAGTATAGCTGATGTACAGATGAGAGGGGACTCTCAGAAGTCTTACCTGGAAGTGCCTAAAGGCACAGAGCTAGAACGTGGTGGTGCGGATCTGCTACACATGTCCTTTGAGTGCTAAAGCTCAAATGTTGAGCCTCTGGCCGGCATCATTTGCGTGGCAATGCCCCGAGCGGTCTTTATGGAGGAATCTACACTGCCTGCAGTACGACCTATCAGCACTCTCTCACTGGAGGGACTGAATGACTCCTGAAGCCACTCACTGCCTCCCCGTCATTGCCTGGAGATCTCCATGTCACACAGGAAGCTGGATGCTGAGGGCACTGCTACGGGTGATGCCAAGGTAATTCACTGCCTCCTCCCAGGCATGGAGCCACAGTTTCCTCTATCCTCAGCTGCAGACCCCTGGCATGGATCCCTTGATAAGTTCTCTGGCACCCTCTCAACACAGTTAAATTGTACATTTCATTGTGACTTCAGGTGCTCAGAATGTGGCCTGGAGTGCAATGACATCTATGACACACAGAGTGAAAGCTGCTAGTGATGGCCTCTGAGAAGCAGGTGAGTTGCGAACTGCTGAAACCGCAGGCCTTTTAGATCTGCCAGTTGTGTCTGGGCTGCCAAGTCTCCACAGCCTGCATCGCAAGACGCAGAGAGCAGATACAACAGCAGACGGAACTTATCAAGAGAGCCAAGACCTCACAGCTTATGGGGATAATGTCCAGGGTCTTTTGTTCTCATACTCCTTAGCAGGCTTCAGAAAACATTCAGGGCTTGCGTTCTAGGTAGAGAGTCCAGGAGAAGACAGCCTTGGAAGCATCACCATGTTCATTGTGGCCAATGCATCAGGAAGCAGTTGACCCTGGCAATGATTGCCAGGACGCTTTCTTCATACTCCGACAAGGAGTCAATGGGCCACCTGCAAGACTGTGATGTGTGCCGTGACCCTGCAGAGTGGTAACAGCAATGGAATTCTAGGTTGCAACGCATGTACTCTTCATAGAAAATGCTATTGCAGAGGAGCGTTAAGGCTTAAATTATTAAGTGGTGGCCACAGTTAATAGGGGAATTCCCTGGTGTGTTTTTAAATCTTTGTGGAATAGAATTGGTGAAGCAGTTACTGTCAGTTCCCCAGGTTTTTGAGGCAATGGAATACCTGAGAGATAGGGTACGAAGGTGGAGAGGAAGTGATCTCACTTCCAGTGGACTATGGAGCAGGCCACAGTGGTTAAGAAGGTTCTGTCTTGAGTGTGAACCCTCTGGCTAGGGCAGGTTGAAGACAGCAATGGTGGGGAAGATTGACACACATTTGAAAATGCTACCTCTGACAACAGGAGGTATGAAGTTGATTGCTCTAGAGTTTGGATTTTCCTGCATCAACAAGGGATGGATTTGGAAGAAAGAAGGATACAATGTTAAATTTAATGGGCTAGTTCGGGGCATTTTATTTTGTAGGTGTTGTGTTCTTTGGACTGTGTGGTTATCATCTGCTGCATATTGTTTAACATTCTCTGGCAAGCTTGTTTGGACAACATAGCTGGGCATTATTTAAGATGGGAAACAGGATAGCAGTGACTCCTTGGCCTACTGCCTGATGGTGTAGATGAGGTTCCAGATACATCTTGGCATAAGTGGAAAATTGGAGGGGCTCCTGTGCCAGATAGATGAGTTTAATGGAGACTGATGAGCCTCATGTGTGGACTCACCCCAACGGGAGAAGGCGCCAGGCACAGTTCATGTGTCCAGAACAAAAGCCTTAGTTGTTGGCGGTGAGTCCGCATGTTTTCTCCTCGCCCGGTTCCCATGGACCCTTCCATTCATCCAGAACGCTTTTACTGAGGCATAAATCTGTAGCAGGCACTGTGTAATGTGCAGAACTGCAAGAGTGAACAGGGCACAGCCAGTGAGTATTCAGCGCCGATGGATGTTAGGTGGCAGAGAGTAAACTCGAGAGAGCTGGTGCTCCAAACAGTCTGGCCAGCACTGAAGCACACGCAGCTCACTTGTTCCAAAACCAGGTGCTGAGTGGAGAATGGCCTCTCCATCATCCAAAGATGACAGCATCGGCACGTTGGCACCAGGGGGACTCCGGGGTATTGGTGGCACAAGCAGGAAGGGGAGACAACATCCAACAAAGCAAACATTTCTGGGCAGACACAGAGACCTTAGCACCCATCAGAGCAGTGGCAGAGACCACAATGTTCAACAGAGATGTAGAGGAAACACAGCCCGGCAGAGTGGTGATGGGGAAAACGCAGCCCGCAGTGCCCAGAGGAGCAGTGGCAAGAAGCAGGATGCACAGCAGAGGAACAGTGACAGCAGGAGAGGAGTTCCTGGGGAGCACGTGGGTGTTGGTGAGTTTCCCGGGGATCCTCAGAGACACTCGAGGCTTTGTGGGATGGAAATTTTTTTTTCCTGTTCCTATGATCTGACACACACTTGCAGGCTGCTGAATTCTGGGAGCAACTGAATTACAACATTGAGAATGAGAACACCACCACCACCGCCATGATTATGGTCATGACTGCAGGCTTCCTGGGGCCCAGGGACTGGGCTGTGAGCTTTACATTTATCACTGCTAATCCTTAGGATCATTACAGAATAATAGAACTGAAATTAATCCTCTTACTGAAACAACCAAAACTGGAGAAATATATAAAATAAAGGTTTTTGATATATGAACATCAAGCGAGAGATTAGTGGACGAATGAGAAGTAGACAAGGTGTGCCTACGAGTGCCCAAGCTCACCTGCCATGGTGCAGGGAGGAGGAACCTGGGCAGAGCCCAGCAGGTAACCTAAGGAGGCTAAGAGTGTAGGGGGACCAGGAGAATTAGAGCTAATGGATCAGAGCACTAACAAGGAAAGAGCTGCACAAAGTTTTGTTTTTAATATTTATTTTATTTATTTGAAAGGCAGAGTTTGAGAGAAGGAGAGGAGAGAGAGAGAGAGAGAGAGAGAGAGAAATAGTTCACTCCCCAGATGGCCGCAACGCCTGCAGGGACTGGGCCAGGCTGAAGCCAGGAGCCAGGAGCTTCTTCTGGGTCTCTCACATGTGTGCAGGAGCTCAAAGACTTGGATCATCTTCCACTGCTTTCCCAGGCACCCTAGCCTCGGGCTGGATTGGAAGTAAACCAGCTGGGACTTGAACCAGCATTGCAGGCGGCAGCGGCAGCTTTACCCCCAGAGCCACAATATTGGCCCCTGCACAAAAATCTCGAAGTCCAGAGATCTGCAGAAGTTCCCTTTCAACCACTCAGCTGAGTACGAATCAGAACGTAAGTGTGAGGACATCACAAAGATCAAGAACAGAAGTGTTCAGAAGGATTAATGATAGCAGTGTCCAGTTCAAACATTCACCTTGGAACATGCCTGTACCCAACAGTCAGACAAGAAAATACCATAAGCCAAAGGACACTGCTCTTTCCAAAAGGATATCTTCTCGATAGTAAGAGCAATTGGCTCCAGACAGCCATGGCCCCACTTAACAATTCTTTAAAATGATACCTGAAGGGCCGGCATCGTGGCTCGGCATGTTAAGCCGCCACTAGTGAAGCCAACAACCTAAATGAGTGGCCGGTTCAAGTCCTGGATGCCCTGCTTCTGGTCCAACTCCCTGATAATACACCTGAGAAGGCAGCAGAAGATGATTCAAGTAATTAGGTCCCTGCCACCCACGTGGATGGAATTCAAGGCTCCTGTCTTTGGCCTGGCCCAGCTCCTATCATTGTGGCCATTTGGGGAGTGAGCCAGTGGATGGAAGATCTCTCTCTCTCTCTCTCATTTTATCTCTGTCTCTCTCTATGTAATTCTGCCTTTCAAATAAACTAATCTTAAAAATAAATTATACCTGAAAGGGTCAAGCAATTTCTAAATAATTGCTTCAATTTCAAGATGTGAGGATACAAAAATATCCTCTGGTCAACTAGGTAAAATGACAATGTCTGCCACCCAATGAAAAATTACCAGACTTGCAAAGAAGCAGAAAAGTATAAACCATAATGAGGAAAATATTACCAAATGAAAACAATTCATAACTAACTCAGACAAGGGAATTAAGAGTTATTATAAAAGCATTTCATATGTTCAACAAGTTAAGTAGAGGTAGAAAATATTCAAAATGTCAGTGTTGAAATAAAGACAAAACAATGTGAGATGGAAAATACACTAGGTGGCATTAAGGGAAGGCTGGTTTTTGCTAATTAAAGATCTAGAAATGATCTAAAATGAAACATAGACTATTGAAGTATGACTTTATTGGTACATACGACAATGTGATGCATCTCAAAATAATTAGGCTGAGGGAAAAAAGTTACACCCACACACACATGAGACAACTGATATCCTGGGGAGGTAAGTGACTTGCCTAAGAGCAAATAGTTTATAAAAGGGTGACCCAGGATCTTAACTCTGCACACTTTCAGTGGTGTCTGATGGCAGTGCCAAAGCTGATATCCTTGAATATGATTTTTGGAAAGGTTGCATTTTTAAACTTCTCTATAATAAAAACAGCATTTTTAGATGAACTCTCTCTTGCTGAGAGTACTTTAGAAAATTTGGAAAAATGGAATTAGAAATAAAACACATTTATTTTCCTGCAAAAAGTTTAAAACCTGTGCAAATTGTTCATAATGTGCATTTTTATATGAGGGAGGAAGTAAGTGGAAGAGTCACATTACCTTTTGATTCCAAGCTCCCTATATACACTCACCTCCACCTGACAATAATATTACTTTTGTTGTCAAATGGCATTCTTCTCATTCCTTCCTGGCCAATAGAAAGTAAGCTCAGGGAAGCAAGGATTTTGTTTGGTGTTCTTTCTGTATTGAACATCCTTTATGTACTACCTCTGCATCTATTGGTCTCTTGTTCTAATTGACACTTTGGTCACCCAATAGGCATGAACTCCAGTGCCATAGGATTTTGTAAGATCCACCCCAAGGGACAAACATGACTGGGAAGTGCGGGTTTCCAGCGTGAAGTGAACCTTTGCTAAAGAGGAATGTGATCCAGTGGATAATTCTACCTCTTATCACCTCCTGATGGGTAACCTTGGGTTCATTCTCACGGACGGTGCTCCAGGATCAAGCAATCAGCCTCACCTAGTGACGGCACACGCGGTGTTTCTATGTTCACTCTCACTCCTTCCCAGCTTCACTACATTTCACTCTCATTTCTACCATCTGGGCTCAAGTTAAACCCCTTACACCAGGCTCTGATGCAGGCGGTCCCAAGGATGACCCCTGGATGATGTCTTGGAACTGTGCTGGTTGAATGGGGTTAGGAAACTCTATGCCAGTGGGAAGTGGGGGTAGTGATAGCTTCTGGGAAGCAGTAGCGTTGCAATGACAAATGTTTTCTCCTAAGTTTTCTCAGGGTAAAGTGTAGGTAGAAAGTGCAGTGTCATGACCTGTGATAGCTATAGCTACTGAACAATATGGGGGCTATAGAAGCTGTAGAATGGACTGCCTTTTAAAAAATTCAGTACAGCCTTAAAAAATGATAATCTCAGAACAACAAGCAGACACATTACGTCGTGAGAGCCACACAATTTGAAGGAAGCCTCCAAGGATGCTCCTCTCTGCAGCCCCTGGGCAGGCAGCTGAAGAGCAGGCTCAGCATTTAATTACAAAGGGATCAGAGCTGCAAAGGAAACTGCATGCCTGGTGGGACAAGTCTCCCGTGTCAGAGCCACATCCTGAATAGGAAAATAGTGGAACCCTGAGACCTGGGACTGAGCAATTTGGTTAGATAACCCGGCAGGTCTTGAATATCCAGATACCTTTGTATTTCCTAGAATAACAAAGGGTTCCTCCCTCTTTGTCAGGGGAAAGCAGCCTCCTCCTGCCCGGAGAGTCTGGGAGGCCCTCAGCTGGGGTGGGCACCTCATGAGGCTCGCTTGTTCTCCACCTGCTTTTCCCTCACTTCCCCTCACTCACTCAGGCCAACAACCAAGGCCAGATGTCTATAATGGTGGAGTACCACCATGGGAAAAAGGGCTTATAGACAAAGAAATGGCAGGATCCATTTGATGTGCTCCAGCAAAGACCAGACTCCAATGGAAAGCCACAGTCCCCACCCAGCATCAACCCACAGTGTGAGTCACATCCACTCAATAAAGGCCTTGTGAGATTCCATGTATGCATGGGAAGTAGTCCAGGGATCCTTCCCCAGGTGCACTACGTGTTGAACAAAGGGAAATAACTGGACATGGGAAGACACTAGTTAGCTCTGGAGTCTGAGCTGACTGGTCCCAGGGGACTGATGCACAACCAGGATCTCTGAACCTAGAAAATACTCACTCCAAAACTCCAATATTGAACCAGTCCTGGCTTCCTTGTGGCTCAATCTTTCCCGTTTCCTGGCCCATATGCTTCAAAACTATGGCTGAAAAAAAAAATGACACAAAATTTCTGCTAGCCTGTTTTCTCCTAATGACTGGTCAGAGGAAATCTAAAATGATTACTGACCCATCTGATTTAGTTTAGGCAAGACTGAGTTCAGTCATGTTAGAAAGCAAAGTCTCCCTTTGAAAAGTTTTGTTTGCACAAAGCTATCTCATTCTCAGTATTTAACTGAAGTGTCACTGCTCTTTTTTTCCAATGAAAGGAAATCGTCATTTCCCATTCTTTTGCTTGTCTTTCCCTCTGAGCAGGTCCCAGAGGTTAGGGACTGGAGAGTCCCCCAAACAACAGGCTGCCTGGAGGAGCTGGTCCCCTGGCCACGAGCCTGGGTGTGAGGAGAGGGAATGCTCAGAGCTGGTAATCCCTGGCTTCCTCCATGCAGCCAGGAGGCCCGGCTAACAGAACGGCAAGGTAATACGGCTATGCCCATGTTTGCTTATCACCTATGGCAAACTCACCCCCACCAGCAGCAGGGGAAGTGGCAGCTCTGTGCTACCCCAGCAGCTCCAGCCATGCATAGTTGGATTTGTAAACACGGCCCTGCCCACTGAGACCTCCCTCTTGGCCTTGCTCAGTGTTCCTGTCTTCACGGCATGGTGGTTGTCCTTAGCCTCCTTGTCCACCCAGCTCTCCAGCAGTGACGGCCCTGGCTGGTCTTCTCTGAAACAGGTGTGGACTGTAACGGGCTTCTCTGGTCTCCAAAGACCCTGTGTAGGGCAGCTCTCTCGCCCCTGTTGAGATTAAATCCATCTGTACTGTTTCCCATCATCTCTGCACTTCTCCAAGGCAGGAATCTGCTTTCTTGGTTTTTGTTTACTTGTAGCTGATGTACTTTTAGACCCACTTTTCTATTATTTTGCATTCTTTATTTTTTAAAAGGATTATTTATTTTATTTGAAAAATAGAGTTGTAGAGAGAGAGCAAGAGTCAGAGAGAAAGAGATCTTCCATCTGCTGGTTCACTCCCCAAATAATCTCGATGACCAAGGCTGGGCCAGGCTGAAGCCAGGAGCCCAGAACTCCATCCAGGTATCCTATGTGGGTGGCAGGATCCCAAGGACTTGGGCCATCTTCCACTGCTTTCCAAGGAACATTAGCAGGGAACTGGATCGAAAGCAGAGCAATTGGGATGTGACCTGGTGCTCATATGGGATACTGGCATCACAGGTAAAAGCTTAAACTGTTGCACCACAATGCCAGCCACCACTTTTTATTCTTCATTGATGGCTAGATTATCCAAGAAAATTCCTAGACACAGATGGCCTCTGCTGTACATTTCCTTGTCCTCCAAGTTTGGATATTCCAAACAGGAGTTCTCCTGCAAACAGAGACAACTGAGGATTTCCAAGCGCTGAAAAAAAAATAGTGCAGACTTACTGAGTAGATTTCTTCTCTGACCAGTTTTCCTGGTTAAGCACAGACATACAAACATTGATTTAATATCTCTTTGGAACTGGGGGAAGCCAAGGAAAAGGGGATAATTCTAGTCCTTAAGGGTCCCATAATCTGGTTAGGATGGAATAGAAGGATATATAAAAACAGAAAAATAATAGAACTCTGGTTAAGGCACCTGACGGGGGCCGGGGCAATTGAAGACATCATTGAGGCAGGGATACTTGAGTGAGGATTTGAAGGCAGATAAAGTGGAGAAGCAAATTACCAGCAGGAAGAACGCGATAGAATTGCCAACGGAAGCAGCACGTCGTCGGCTGGCACACACAGTAGCACATTCTGCGGGTGTTTAAAATGTCAACGGTAAGAGAGAAAGGAAGACCCAGGCAGGGTCAGGCCTCAGATCGCCTTGTACTGCTAAAAGCATAGGCTTCATTCTCCAGGCTTTCAAAGTGTCCTTGGATGAACAGTATCAACTTCACGTGAGACACTGTCAGAGCTGTGGATTCTCAGCCTCCCACAGCGGCGACTGAATGAAGAACGCGGGGGCCGTGGCTGGAAATCTCTGCCTTAGCAAACTCTGCAGGTGACTCTGGTGCACACAGGAGCCCAGGAGGATTCTGAGCCCTGGAAATCCGACAGCACGGTGGCAGCAGGATCAGAAGGGGTGAGCCCTGTTTCGGTGTCATGGGCTGGGGGACTGCTCCAGCGATCCAGAGGAGGTCCAGTGGAGGCAAAGCAGGACAGAAATGGGGGCACTGGAAAGAAGAGGAGAGAGCTTAGGAGGGAGAAAAAGGCAGACTTTGGGGCAGGTTAGGAGGGGAGACGAGGGACCATGTCTGAGCCAGGGGATTTTTGCTGCTGCGATGGAGGCTGCATCACAATGTCCCAGGACTGTCATGCTGGCTAAGCAGGAGACATCGTCCAGTGGACCCAGCATTCACAGAGATGCTCATTGCTGCGTCTTTCCGTTGATCTTCAGGGCGAAGAAGCAACTGCTGACACAAACTATGCAGCTATTAACATAAGAACTAACACGAGGAAGTGGCTGGTTATTCTGCATAGAGTTGTGAATGACAAGGTGTAAAGTGGTGTGTGTGTGTGTGTGTGTGTGTGTGTGTGTACTTGTTCATACACATTCTATGGAATGCTTTGGTGTAGCACTTCTCTTTCAACTTCTGATTACATTGTCTCTCCTTGGAACCTGCACTTGTTTGTTTATTTGTTTGTTTTTTTTTAAAGATTTATTTATTTATTTGAAAGGCAGAGTTACAGAAAAAAAGGGAGATAGAGTAGAAAGTGAGATCTTCCATCTGTTTGTTCATTCCCTAAATAGTCACAATGGCTGGTATGGACCCATCCGGAGCCAGGAGCCAGGAGCTTCCTCTGGGTCTCCCTTGTGGGTACAGGGGTACAAGCACTTGAGCCATCCTCCACTGCTTTCCCAGGCACATTTGCAAGGAGCTGGACCAGAAGTGGAGCAGCCAGGTCTCGATCCAGCACCCAAATGGGATGCTGGCATCATAGGTGGTGGCTCCATCAGCTATGCCACAGTGCTGGCCCTTGGAACCTGCATTTGTAAGCAGCAGGAGGTTGGGTGAGGTGAGCTATGGCACTTGGGGTGCCGGTATCCCATATCTGAGTGTCTGGGACCTAGTCCACATCTGCTTTGGATTCAGCTTCTTGATAACACACACCCCGGGAGATAGCATGTGATGATGACTCATGTGCTTGGGTCCCTGCCACCCACCTGGGAGACCCAGATAGAGTTCTCTGCTTCTGGCTTTGGCCTGGTCCAAGTGTGGCTGTTGCAGGCATTTGGGGACTGAAGCAATGAACAGAAGATTGAGCTCTCTCCCCTGCCTCTCAGTGCTTTCCTCTTAAATCAATGCAATCTAATCCATTACAATAAAATACTGATTGTAAGCCACAGAGTGTAAGCTACTTCGTTGTCCCAGAATATGCCACCTAGAGCCATATTAGCAAATTGTTTTATTTCCATCAAATGTCCTTTTGCTGATGGAATTGTATCCTTCCACAAGATACAATCAAGTCCTAACCCTAGTACCTATGGATGGGTCTTATTTGGAACCAGTCTTTGCAGATGTAACCAAGTTAAAATGAGGTCATACTTGATTAGGGTCAGTGCTAATCCAATGATTGTCATCTTTGTAAGAGGAGAGGAGGGACCAGCACTGTGGTGCAGGCTGCCACTTATGATGATGGTAACCATATCAGAGCACCAGTTTGCGTCCCTGCTGCTCTGCTTCCAGTCCAGCTCCCTGCTAATGATCCTGGAAAAGCAATGGAAGATAGCTCAAGTACTTGGGCCTCTTCCACCCACGTGGGAGACCTGGGTGGAGTTCAGGGCTCCTGGCTTCATCCTGGACCAGCCCTGGTCATGGCAGCCGTGTAGGGAGTGAACCAGTGGATAGGAAACCTTTCTCTCTCTCTCTCTCTCTCTCTCTCTCTCTCTCTGCCTGTTACATAAGTAAATAAACATTGAGAGAAAAAAAAGAAGAGGAGTGTTTGGTCATAGGCACAGACCCAGACCCATCACGTATGGAGGCAGCTTGGTGAGATGCAGCCACCAGCCGTGGACTGTCAGGATCCACAGCCACCAGAAAGCAGGAGGGACGGAAGTGCCTCCTCTCCCTTGGGGACTTGGGAGACAATCTTAACCAACATCTTGATTTCATACTCGTGACCTCCAGAACTGGGAGACAGCCAATTTCTGTTATTTTAAGTCACCAAATAGATGATTACTTATCAGGACAGTCCCAGAAAATAATGTATATCCTAACCTTCAAGTGATGAAAGATCTACAATTCCAAACCCACGCATCGAAATGTAACAATAACAAAAGCCACCACCATCAGAGATGATTTGAAAGTCACTCAAGGCAGACTTTGTAATCAGTGGACTTGGAAAAATCTTAGAGGGGAGCCTTCTGTGTGCAAAACATGGAGAAACTGGATTATGCATGTTTAGAAAGGATAAAACTGCCTGGAAGTGCAATAGACTGCTTTCTAAGACGGAAAGGCCAATTCGCCGTAACTCCCAGGGAAAATCAGCACAGCTGATAACCCTCCTGTTCAGGGACAGCCCATCACCAGATGAGAGATGGAGGAGAGCAGAGAAGACAGCAATGATGGAAAACGGGCCGTAGACGTGGAGCATCGCTGGATTAGCTCCAGCAGCATTTGTGTATGTTGTCATGTCAATAAAATTACTGAAATTGAAACCTGAAATTGAACAGAGTGTGAAAGAAAGAAGATATTACTCAGGGGACGCAGGCAGTAAATATTCCCATTACGAGGAGGGAGGTGATATCATGGAAAGTTTCTGCGGCTAGCGATGCCATTGAAGTGCAAACAAAGGGGGTGCAATTTCATTGTTTCCCTCGCGGAGTTCTCTGCGGAATGGAGCACTTGGTCCTAATGAAATCAGGCTCCTGAGAAGGGAAACCCAAGTTCAAAGATCCGTCTGGAGGTTGGTTGGAGGGCACATTCCGGGATTCACAAGCCTTGCGGGCTTTCTGTCAGCTAGGAGCTGTGGCCTTGCCTTACTCACCCGCAGGAATCCGGTGCGAAGAACAGGATTTGGTTTTCCCATCCCTGGACAAGGGCAGGAACTGAGATTGAACACGAACGAGGTCAGCTGGGCAATGCAAGGAAAGTCTGCCTCTGAGTGCATCTGTGGTTTGCGTACATTCAAGCTGACCTCCCCTCTCCTGCAAACGGTAGGAGGAGCCCTTTGTACCCCCTCCGCAGTCTGTGGGGCTCAGTCTCTAGGCTTCTGCCATCTTCTGCCATCTCAGGGAAGGGGAGGGTGCACTCTTCCTGTGGCTGTGCAGGCCAGTTTGTTCCCCATCTACAGTCAAAACCACTCCGCCAGCACCAGCTGACTTTGCCCCGAAGTCTGAGTGCCCAGCAGGAAACCTGACCTCCCCAAACCCCAGGTAGGAGGGCGCTGGGGATTCTGGCCAACTGTCTGCAGAGGAAGCTCCTGACTCAAAATACACGGACAGGCTTTCCCCAACACCAAAACAGCTGCCAATGTTTCCCCTTGGGGATTATTCTTTATTGAAAGAATTTGGAGCCTGCTTTAAGTTCTCACATTCTTATAAAAACAAATCAAAAGGAAACAAAACACAGCATTGAATCCATCACGGGGCACATCTATAAAAATCCCAGGGTTGTCAAACTGGTGAGGAAGACCTGTTCTGTCTTTCCCCGGGCTGTTATTCATACGCCTAGCTCCAGATAATTGGACTGAATTCTTACGAAGCGGTAGGAGGTAGTTGCTATTATGCTCTTTATTTCATAAATGGAAGCTGCACCAAAGAGATGCTGACAAGCTGGCTAAGTTTACAAGGTCAGGACAGGAACCCAGGTGTGCGTCTCTCCCTCATCAAGTGGCCAGGAGCACTGCTATACCACATCGCCACTCATGCACTGCAAATCCCAGGGCAGCACAGAAGGGCAGGCCTGAGTGACTTAGTCCAATCAGGCTACTATTAAAAAATTCCGTAGACTTGGATAGCTTCTAAACCATGGAAATTTACTCTCATAGCTCTGGACAGGCTGAGATGTCGAAGATCAGGGTGCTAGCAGACTCTGGGTCTGGTGAGGGCCTGTTTCCTCGTGCCGTCTTACTATCATCTCATATGGTAGAAGGGGCAAGCAGCTCTCTAGGGCTTTTCAAAGAAGGATGCTACTCCTATTAAAGAGAACTCTGCTTACATGTCCTAACCACCTTCCCAATAGGTCGTATGTCTTAAAACCACCACCTATGTCAGGATTTTGATGTATGAATTTGGGGGGCACCCGAATGTTCGGATCATGACAGTGAGCCTAGCAGTCAAACGGGCAACTCTCCAGTCAATACACACATGCCCTCGATAGCAGTGTTTGTATCGATTCTGAGTGTTAGCGTCAGAGAACTCATGGCTTCAGAAAGCCTATACCGAATTTTGGGTCAGGTGCAAGCATTTAAATGTGTTCTTGTTATTATTGTGATTTGAAGCTTTCCTCTGTGTAACCTCTACCCATTCATTCTAGTTCCTTCCTCTGGGACCACACAAAATAACCCCAGGGCTTTGGCAGCCTGGAGGACTGCTCTAAATACTGACATTTCAGAAAGTTTTTGACCAAGACATCAACCATGGTTTCTAGAAATTTTGCTTTTATTGGAACCTGCTATAGTCTGTACAAGTCCCTTTATAATTGTGAGGAATAAACTCTACCCATTGTGGTGTGGTGAAGTGAGATTGTTATTCTGTTTATCCTTGTACCACCTTTGGGCCCAGGGAAGCAGCTTGCTATTGACTACGTTTCACACAAGATTAACCTGGACTCTGCTCTGAGTTACAATTTCAGATGACCCAGGCATACCTGTCCGCTCTCAATGAGCTGAGCAATTTTATGAGCATGGACCTCATGAAACTGCTCAGCTCCGTGTGTATTCCATTGGCCAACTTTTGTAAAGACATAAACATAGTGCTTGGTTCAAATTGGACTCATTAAAATCCAACCTCCCAATTGGTGTTATAAATGTGGCTGTCTAAATACCTCCCTCATGGCTATTGCTGGAGACCTTCATATAAATCTGTAGATGAAATAATATTATAAGTTCCAATACACTGGTTAGGGCAAACATTCTAGATATAGTATATGTATTTTGGACACAGTCTTTGGTTTTCTATAAATTATCCAGTTTAGGAGAAAAGCTATTGAGAAGTCTAGCAACTTAGGAGAAATATGCTGTCTCCAATTCAACATCACCTTCATCTTCCAACTGGCGACTCAGCCTTTCCTCTGAAGCAGCACACCCCGGTGTTTTTCCCAGGTTCCCCACGTGGGTACAGGGGCCCAAGGACTTGGGCCATCTTCTACTGCTTTCCCAGGCCACAGCAGAGAGCTGGATTGGAAGTGGAGCAGTCAGGACTCCAACCAGCGCCCATAGGGGATGGCAGCACTGCAGGCAGTGGCTTTACCCACTATGCCACAGTGCCAGCTCTGCCTTTTTTTTTTTTAAAGTCGTTCTCTCTATGCTGGGTCTAGCTGGACAAGGTCTACCCAGTTTTTTTCTAAAGCACTTCTGTGGATATTTGAAGAACAAATCAGGTTAAATTTTCAGGGGGCTAAAATATGGTCTCACTTCTCCTTCAAGTAACAAGGAAGTAATAAGTGAGTATCTTGTTTGTCAGACACTCACATTCATGATCCTGTTCAATGCTCTAGGAGCCCTATAACGTAGATGTCATGATTTGTACTTCCAGAGAAATCTAGGAAACAGAGGCAAGGTAGAATGACTAGAAAGATAGCGACAGAGTCAGTCTTCAAGCTCTTGGAAACTCATTCTATGTGTAGCTCTTTGGCTACACCCGGATTCTTTGCTGTTCCGAGTTGTGATCTTCTAAGGCAGTTTGAAAGGATGTCAATCATTTTGTCCTCGGGGGCAGGGTTTTGCCCAGCAGAGAGAACCGATTGTGATACACAGGAACTAATTCCAGGATTCATCTTAGAGTTAATCAAGGAGGACTATCACAAAGTTACTCATCCCACTGCAATTACTCTATCTAAATGAGTTAGGCTACCTTGGCTTGACTTTTCTTACTAGATCAAATCAAATCAATGAGTTTTAAGAATCCAATGTGTTTTCACTTAGAAAACAGGAGAAAGCAAAGCGAAAGATTTCCCTGAGTTATAGGGAAGGCATTTTTGTCAATCAATTCATTTTAATACAAATCTTTCAGATGCAAGACTTAACACCAGAGGCTGAATGGATGAAAGGATTGCTATTGAGTTTGCCTGAACTGCAAACCAGCAACCCAGGAGCAAGCAAAAGGTTTGTGGTGGAAGGTGCTTTTAAATGCCATGAAATGCAAAGAATCTCTAGGTCTCTGTGTTAGATTCCCTCAGAATGCTGGATCTGGGCTGGGGGCTCGCAGCTTCCCAGGGCCAGGTTGGTAATGTGTGATAGAACTGGGTATACTTTGTTCAACTTGTTTATTGTGGCAAAATACACACAACACTAAATTTACCTTCCTAACCATTTTCAATGTAGAGTTTAGTTACATTAAACACAACTCTAATGTTGTGTAACCATCATCACCAGCTGTCACCGTAACTTTTCCTGTTCTAAAACTAACACGATATCCCTGTTGGACAGCAACTTCCCTTCTCCCTTTCCCTAGCCCCTGGAAACCATGATTCTACTTTCTGTGTCTGTGACTGCGACTGCTCAAAGTTTCTCATAAAAGTGGAATCCTACATCTTTTTGTGACTGGATAATTTCACTTAGAATAATCTTCTCAAGATTCATTCGTGTGGGAGCAAATGGACACGTTCCTTTCCTTTTTAAGACTGAGTAATATTCAACTGTATGGACATACCACATTTTGGTTACCCATTCACCTATATATGGACACGTGGGTTGCTTCCACATTTTAGGTATTTTGTGAATAATACTGCCATGAAGATGAGTGTATACATATCTCTTTGGAGTCCTATTCATTTTCAATTATTTTGAGTTTCTCTGTAGAAGTAGAATTGCTGGAAATATGGGAACTCTTATAAGAGCACTGATGCAGTTCATGGAGGCTCCTTGCTACCAAAGGCCCCACCTCCAATAACTAGCACAGTGGTGGTTAGGGTCTCAACAAGTGAGTGTTAGGAGGACACAAACATTCAGTGGACAGCAGCCAGGATCTTTCCTTCATATTAAAGTATATCTGAAGCTCCTGGTTTTCCTCCTTGGCTTTTGTTGCAATCCCCTCTGACTCAATAGAGAACAGATGCTTTTTTTTTTTCTGAGGTGCTTTCTCCCCTGTTCCCTGGTCTATTTCAGTGGGATAACCCAGTTCCAACAGGGCAGGGGCGGCATTGTTGGGGGATGGAAGGCAGGCACATGGAAAAGCTGCCATTGAAGTCCACCTTCTTAGAGGTCTCACAGTATGATCTGTGACAGTCCAATCTGTGTCTCATGTCTGCTTTCCACAACGCTTTTTTTCCCATCATCCCCTTGATAACCATCATGGCGACGGCCTGTCTTGAACATGATTGAGAAATGCCGCATGTGGAAGCGGCTCAGGGTGTGGTTGGGACTCTCGTGTATCTTCCCACCTAATGGCCCAGAAGTATCAGTTCTCATGGCCTCTCCACCGTTGATTCTGGGTCCCCACGCCGTCTGTGTCCTCTCCTTCTGAGGAAGACCTGACCCTCTGAGCACCTCCTGGCCTGGGTTCTTCATGCTCCGGTCCTGAATCCGGATGAGAATCTGACTCTGGGTTCCCAGATTCCTGGAACAGTGTAAAAAAATCTTTTTAACCTCTACAGGTTTTGTGTCATCCTGGTGAGTATAATTTGGGAATTCCAAACAAGAGTAAACACCAGACTATCTGACCGCATGCATGAGATCTAGATAAATTAATATTTCCAGTAAGCACTAACCAGGATAATCTGTGGCATATGGCCACCCTCCTAGGTCACTGGCACTAGGATGGCAATCACACTCCCTCTTGTTTATGAGAGCCTAAGGTAGCTTGCCACTTCTGGACATGACGCAGCTACGTATGGGCCACATGTCCCCATCTGTGGTCGTGTCATCCACCTGTAAAAGAAGGACATTTGAGTAGAAATCTTCCGGGTCTTTCCCAGCTTTAACAACGGCATGGTGTTGTGGCCTCTGCTTTTGTTTTGCCTTTCTTTGCTCCCCTAGATGCTTGAGAAATCTCACAAAGCAATTACAGGACCCTGTAACTCACTCCTCTTTCTTTTCTCCCAAGTCAAATATAGGAGATTTGCAGAAACCCTACTGGGACAAACTGTGTCCCCGAATCACTCACTCTGTTTATTCATTTGCATTAAAAATTAGCATCGCCTTGCATTTATAGAAGCATTGTTTACAGGATTAACAGCAATGCTGACCATTAATAGAAAAATGAAGTCAAATCCCTACATCTTCACCCTAAAGACTCTTGGCACACTTGTGGGTAAGATTAATGTTATTTAACGAGTTGTTAGAGGAGATCCAGGAGACTGTGTCCTTGCTATCACAGCTCAATGCACTTGATCGTGAAATTCCTAGGGAAGTGATTTGCAGATGAAAGCTCAGAAGCCCACAACGTTGGGCAACAGAGAGCTGTCTGGTGAGCAAGTCTGGGCCATGATAAGAAGACGGGGATGAAGGAGTTCCCCGAATGCTAGTCACCCAGGAGTGCGGAAGAGCCGCGTGCTCAGATGAGATGGTCTTGCACAGCTCTGCTTGGTGCTGCTCCTC
This sequence comes from Oryctolagus cuniculus, assembly GCF_051225735.1. Classification (NCBI taxonomy): domain Eukaryota; kingdom Metazoa; phylum Chordata; class Mammalia; order Lagomorpha; family Leporidae; genus Oryctolagus; species Oryctolagus cuniculus. The sequence goes on from NC_142870.1 coordinate 146,037,891, forward strand.
TGAGCAGCCCATGCTCCTTGCGTTTATTCCAGACTTTCTGTTCTGTGAATACCTGCAGTCAGGGGTGGGAGCTGTGGACAGTGTGGACCAGAGAGCAATCAACCTTCCTGCCGGGATCAAACCCCCTCCACGTTTGGCCTTGATGAAGTGCAGTGCAGCCTGCCCTTCCAGGCTGCTTCTGCTAACCGGGCAGGTGGAGTGCACACACCCCTTCTCTCACCCAGCATGTACAGAGCACCTGCTGAATACAGGCTCATCACCTGGCTGGGCTGCAGCCACCTCCACAAGGGAGTTCCAGTGCAGCAGAATCAGGCCTATGCCAAGTTCAACAGAGGAGTCCTTGGGAGCCCAGACTGGAGGTCCTGACCTCACCTGGCCCGGTAGGGAGAAACCTGAGCTGCGTCTATTCGGACAAACACTAGCTGTCTCTAAAGACCATGTCTGCGTTAGATACAGAGAGCAGGAGGAAGTGCGTGAGAGAGGTCATTTACGACTCTATCATTCATAAATTTGTCTGGACCTTTGTGGAAGGCATTTATATTTCCTGCCAGCACCACCTCTTGGGGGTGATGAATTCCAATAAGTTCCAATCCGTTTATTACTCACTGCGAGAGAAATTGCTTCCTTTTATGTCTGGAACTAAACCTGGATCACGTTTCGCAGCGTTTCGGAATTTGGTGAGCAGGGCTGGGTATTGTGGCTCTGGTCCCCTTCCTTTGCTCGCCTTCATAGCAAAGGCTTCTAACCCTCCCGCCTGTCTGATACTCCTGGTTTTATTTGTCCTCAGCTTCACTGGTGGCTGTGTTTTTCTAGGTTGTGGTGGCCAGACATTGCTATTCATTCTATTTTAATAAGGGCTGCTGTGTCAGAGCGAAGAGACGTTCTGTTTTCTGTTTCTGATCCCACAGCATTAGAACCCAGGAGAATCCCCTGAGATGTCCTCCAGGGCAGGGCACCTGCAACGGAAGGGGATTTATGGCCTCAGGGCCCTGCCCAGGGCCTGTGATTGGGCAGCAGGATGGACGCCTGCAGAGGGGCTCTCCTGGTGGATATCCTCCGTACGCGTAGGTCCCTGCCTTCAATCACTACTGAGAGTCCAGAATGCTTCCTGGGGTGCTTCGTGCTCTGATTTTTCACTTAAAATTTTATTTCTAACCTCCACTTACCTCTCAGGCTTCTATGTGTTCCCTCCATGTTACTGCCTGATGGAGTTCTTTATGCTGCTTCGTTTACAAAAGTACTACGTTTTTAGAACTATGCAGTGGGAAATGGTCGCTGTAGAGTATTTGGAAAATGCAGTTAGGGTGAAGGAGAAATGCAAATCATACCCCATTTAGCTATGTATTAATATATTTCTTCCCACTTTTCTCTATAATAAACAATTGTTCTTTTTTACTAAATTGGAATCTTCCTGAATGACATACATTCATTTTTTACCCATGTATTATCACAGCATTAATGTTTTCAAATGTTCTAGAATATTCTTTGAAAGTATCAGAGTATGTGTTTACTTAACAGCCTGCTAAATGGGCATACATTTACAGGATTAACCCTCTTTTTTGACGGATTACCCTCTTTTTGACAGAAAATGGATACTAACGTTTTGTTGCAGAAGTGTTCCTGTTTTCCCTTACATTGGCACTGTCTACCCGGGGTCATTCCCAGTCCACTACACAGGATTCAGACGCTGGACTAGGTCAGTGCCCTCCCCACTGAGGCCTGACCTCAGCATGCAAGTTGATCAGGAGCATGGGAAGAAATGTTACGCCTTGGACTTTGATTTATCTTATGCATTTACAGTTTCCACACTTTAATTCTCTTTTAAAATCAGCGCAATGTACCAACACAACAGTGTATGCATGTGAGCTAGGATTCAGAAGGTGCGTACTCACATTCTTTTTACCTGTAGGGGACTGGGATCAAAATCACTTGGTGACCACTCATTTAAGCCACGCAGACACTTTGTAAAGCTTTGTTTTCCTGAAGCTCTGGGATTTCAGGGCAAGCTGATTAGGAAGGCCTCCAGGATCCACAAAACTTTCGGTGGCTTTTCTCTCACTGTCAACGATGGTGTCTCTTAGGCTGTGAGAGTGAGGGCAGGGACTTGGTGCATCACCCATTCTCTGAACATCAACCTCTTGGGCTTCCCTTACACCACCTCTTGTCTCAAGGTGAAGCTGAGGAGTGAGATTTTCCTGCCTGGAGCTTACCTATACCTGTACCTATTTCCCCCAGTCCCTGCTTCCCTTCCACCTGCCTTGGAAGCACTCGCTTTTCCCCCACTCTCTGAAAAACTCTTTCATCATTTCCTCACTCTTTTATAATCATGTCTTTCTATTTAAAACTTATTCATTTATTTATTTGAAAGGCAGAGAAAGAGAGCGAGAGAGAGAGCGAGAGAGAGAGACCCATCTTTTATCAGCTGGTTTACTGGTTCTCTCCTAAAAGCCCAACTGATGGGGCTGCTTGATCTTGGACTGTGAACCTCCAAACTGTAGGATGAAATAAACCTTCCTCCTTCATGAGTAGGTCCTCTCAGGTATTTTAAAGTAGTGAAAAGCCAATTACTATACTCACCAACATAAAAACCAAACAAAAGAAAAGGTACACTGTCTTTTTATACTGTTGTTGGGTCATTGTAGTTTTTATCTTTTGTTTTTAAAGTTTAATTGGGGTACAATTGATGCACAATGAAATGCCCATTTTAGCATGTACAATTTGGTAAATTTGATGGATATATTCCTATGAAACCATCACCCACCACCATAAAAATAATGAACTTATTCATCACTCCTCAAAGTTCTTCCAAAAAGTTATAATTTACTCCTTTACTTGTTCTCACCTCCTTCCATCATCCACAGAAGAGCTTGACTTTTCTAAATAGATCCAAGTATATTTTTGACTTCCTTAACAATATAATTATTTTAAAAATTTCTATTTGTATAACTTGAGAGGAGAGAGAGAGACAGACAGACAGACAGGGAGAGGCTGCCATCTCCAATTTGCTCCCTAAATGGCTGGAGCTGCTCCACAATGGCTAGAGCTGAGCTGGGCTGGGCCAAAGTCAAGAACAGGGAGTGTAATCCAGGTCTCCTGTGTGGGTGTCAAGGGACCAAGTACTTGAGCCACCTGCGGCCTCCCACTTTTGCAAGAAGCTGGATTGGGAGTAGAGACAGGACTCAAACTCACATACTTCAATATGTGATGCAGGCATCTTACCTGCTAGGACAAATGCGTGCCCCAGCTTAATCATTTTAAAATTCATCAAACATCGTTGTGTCAATAGTTCATTCCTCTGTAATATTCCTTCCTAGTGTTGTATGGATATGCCACAACCTATTTACAACAGGTTACTTACCTGTTGAGCATTTGGAATGTCTTCAGGTTGGGGCTATTAGAAATACAATGCTTTGAACATTTGTTTACAAGTCTTTATATGGATATATGCTTTAATTTCTCTTGGGTAAATACCTAGGAGAGGCATGGCTGTCCTATTCTGTATATATTTAACTTCTGAAATATCAAACTGTCTTTCAAAGTGTTTGTACCATATTACACCCTTCCCTGCAGTGTATGAGGATTCCATTGGCTCTATGTCCTTGTCAGTGCTTGATTTGTTTTAGCCATGATAATAGGTACGTAGGGTGCCTCACTGAGATTTATATGACATTTCTCTAAAGACAAATGGCGCTGAGTGCCTTTCAGAAACCTACTTGCCACCTGTGTATTTTCTTTGCTTTTCAAATTGTTTGTCTATATAAAAAATTGGGCTGTTTTCTTATTATTGCATTTTTAGAGTTCTTTATATATATTCTGGACATAAATTCTTTAGCAGATACATGCCTTGCAAAGATTTTTTTTGCCAATCTCTACCTGGCCTTTTGATTCTCTTAACAGTGTCCTTTGGAGAATAAGTTTTAATTTTTTTTTTTTTTTTTTTTTGGACAGGCAGAGTGGACAGTGAGAGAGAGAGACAGAGAGAGAAAGGTCTTCCTTTGCCGTTGGTTCACCCTCCAATGGCCGCCGCTGCAGCCGGCGCACCGCGCTGATCCTGGCAGGAGCCAGGAGCCAGGTGCTTTTCCTGGTCTCCCATGGGGTGCAGGGCCCAAGCACCTGGGCCATCCTCCACTGCACTCCCTGGCCATAGCAGAGAGCTGGCCTGGAAGAGGGGCAACCGGGACAGAATCCGGCGCCCCAACCGGGACTAGAACCCGGTGTGCCGGCGCCGCAAGGTGGAGGATTAGCCTATTGAGCCACGGCGCCGGCTGAGAATAAGTTTTAATTTTAATGAAATACAATTTACCAGTTTTATCTTTTATGGATTGGGTGCACATCTAAGAAATCATTGGTTAACCCAGGTTCAAAAGTATTTTCTCCAATTTTTTTCTAGAATTTTATGGTTTTAAGCTTTAAATTTAAGTCTATGGTCCATTTTAGATTCACTTTTTATATGGTGCATTTATTTTTATTTTGCACATGGATATCCAATTGTTGCAACATCATTTTTGAAAGATGATTATCTCCCCGCTGAATTGCTCTTCAACCTTTGTTGGAAATTGGTTGTCCACATATGTGTGGGTTTATTTTTGGAGTCTGTATTGTGTTACATTGCTATAGCTGTCTACCTTGAGGCCAATTCACACTGGCTTGATTACTGAAGCTTCATAATGAGTTTTGAAATTGGATAGTTTTACTTCTCCATTTTGTTGTTTTGGCTGTTACTGGTCCTTTGCATTTCAATATGAATTTTTATAATCAGCTTCTTAATTTCTTCCAAAAATCCTGCTGGGGTTGGCTTGAAACTACACTGAGTCTTCAGATTAAATTGGGCGATTTAACATTTTTTTAAAAAAAATTTATTTATTTATTTAAAAGTCAGATATATATATATGTATATTATATATATAGAGAGAGAGAGAGTGAGAGAGAAAGGGATCTTCCATCTGCTGGTTCACTCCCCAGATGGTCTCAATGGCTAGCGCTGTGCCAGGCAGAAGTTAGGAGCCAGTTAGTTAGACCTTCTTCTGGGTCTCGCACATGGGTGCAGGGGCCCAAGCACTTGGGCCGCCTTCTGCTGCTTGCCCAGGTGCATTAGCAGGGAGCTGGATCAGAAGTGGGACAGCCCTGCCTTGAACCAGCACCCATACGGGATGCTGGCACCTCAGGCAGTGGCTTTAATCATTACGCCACAGCACTGGCCCGTGATGTGATATCTTCACAATATTGGAACTTCTTGTCCGTAGATACAGCATATCATGTTCATTATTTAGGTCTCCTTGAATGCCTCTCTACAATGCTTTTCTGTTTCAGTCTTCATTGTGTAAGTGGTTTTGGTCTTGCTGGTGGAAACAGGCAGTGTTCCTGGTCCTGGACAAACACGAGACACAGTTACCAGGAATCCTTTCTAGCGGTTCTTTGTTCTAGACTTGGGTATTTCCTCAGATCCGCGTGCGGCTCGTGTTCTCTTGAATACTCCAAGGGTATCCTTGCAGGTCTCCTGGGTTCAGCTCTTCTCTCTGTCCTAGGAACTCCAGCTGTCTGCTTGTGCAGCTCGCAGCTCTGTACCCTAAACCCAGGAAGTCCGCTGGGCTTTGCCCAGGGTCCCCTTCTTGCTCCAGCATGTGGGAGTGTTCTCAAGGCAGCACTGGGGATTTCCCAAAGCTGTCCCAATAGCCATTGTCTTGCCTGATAGCCAGTGTCCTGAAAACTATTCTTTGTCATTTCAGACTAGAGGGAAAAATCCAGTCCCCGTTTTTCCATCTTAGCCAAAGTAGAAAGAACTATAAATAGTTTTTGATTTGATTTAATTTTGCCGGCCTGCTAAAATCAGTTTTCTAGAATTCAAATTTAAACATCATAGTAAGATGATTCTCCACTGGGTTTTATTTTTAAAGTCAACTTTCCTGAGGAATAAGCTACATCCAATAACAAGTACACACTTCAAGTGACCGTTTTAATGAGTTTTGAGAGATGTATCTCCCTAGCTAATCCCCCTCCAAGATGTAGGACGTCTCAGTCACCCCCTAAAGCTGCTCTCTGTGAGGTTTGGATGTGCGGATGAGAGAAGGCAGCTGCACTCTGTTCACTGGCCTTCTGAGCTAGGGAAAAGAGCCCCCTTGCTGGGCCGTCTCCCCTTTTCGCTTTGGTCTCCCTCTACTCTGCTTTCCCCTTTGAACACATTTGGAAGTTCATTTCCAGATGAGTCAGGGGCCCTTGATCTTTGCAAGCAGACAGGGTCCAACAGGATGAGACATTGTTTGGGGAACGCAGCCATGGCTTGCCTGGGGCTACCGTGCAGCTCCCAGCTGTGAGACTTGCAGGGGCACAGTTTTGGAGACCGCTAAGGTGAAGCATTTCACGCACTGTTGCCTCAATTACTAACTGATGCTCAGTGCTTGGTAAACCTCACCAGGCTGCTTTAAAAACAAAACAAAACAATGTCATTCTGATACGTATACCGCACCCAGCTTGCCAACCTGCAGAGTCATTTCATTTTTAACTTCTGAAAGTTTAACAGGCTAAATCATGCTTGTGTGTTTGTTTCTCAGAACCATCCCCAAACATCCAGGCACCTGGGAGCCATGCAGGCACAAGGCACTAGTGGGGCTCATTTTGCTTCTGGTGGCTGTACCAGAGGGAACCTACACACACAGCTGTTTGTGGAGGGATCCAAAATCCAGAGCTGGTCGCGCATGCTGCAGCCCGTGGGACTGTGTCCTATTTGAGTTCCCTTGTTTCCAACACTCTTTCTTCCATTTTTTGAGAGTCCTTCTACATGTGCAATCCTGCATTTCCAGCCCGCAGTTTTCTGCTGTTTGTCATTATCCTGGGCACTGTGCTGGCCACTTTAGACCCTGAATCTTACAGTCAGAAAACCCAGCTCAGTGCCATTGCAGCCTCTTCCTGGTGCTGTCCAGTTCCATGTGCCCCAGGGGAGGCTGGCGCTGGGTTCCCAGCCTCACCCTGGTCACAGCGCTGCTCATGGCGTCTTTGCTGGCCTCTTAGGGGTCAGGAGTTTCTACTCCAACCCTGCCTCACTGCAGCCACACAGCTGAGCCCTGCTGTGAGTGAGTCAACCAACCTTTTCTCATCCCTGGCCTGTGGTCCTAGGCCACACCATTGCTTTAGTTGGCAAGGTGTGCTATTTTTTTTTTTTATAACAGTTTGATTTACTAGTTAAGGTTTTCCTCATATGAGTTTTTTATTCATGTCCTTTTGCCTACCTGTCTGTTGAGGTCTTGATTTAAAAAAAATCAATTTATATGAATTCTTTATGTAGCAGGGATATTAAACCATTCTGCAATGTTTGCAGCAAAATCCTCTCTCTGTCCAATATTTGTTTCCTTGGCTTTTACTATACGGAATATATGTTTTCTCAGTGCAAGATTTACACCTATAAGTAAGTAGGGCCATATTTAAATGTGTGTACCTTTCTCTTTACACAGCACATAATATGGTTTTTTTCAAGTCATGTCTCACTCTGGAATGCACACATTAGCAAGCAAGGAGGAATTCGGAGGGAGGGAGACCCTGAACTCCTCTGGGGCAGAGCTTGCCAGTGATACTTTCTCCCGATGAGGCTCTGTGGTCCACTCGTCATTCACGCATCCTGAAACATTTACTGGGCACCTACTCTATGCCAAGCACCACTGCCTGGCACACTGCCTCGTGGCCACTGAGGTTTAATTGAGGTTTGATGAGATGAATGACCCACACCCAATATCAAGAAAGGTGCGTGTTACCTTAACCACATTCTTGGAGTGACTCACTTCAGGGTCTACAGAGACGATCTCCAGGGAGCAAGGCAGATATAGTCCCTGTCCTCTAGGAGTTCGCCGAAGACTGCAGAAGGCAGCTGAGTGAAAGACAATAATGACGAAGTGTGGCGGGAGCAGGGATGGAGGACATGGAGGGAGTGGGGAGTGGCCTTGCAAATATGTGGCAAACACCTGGCCCCGATTTGAGGGATAAGGAAAAGCTCCCCTGGGGTTAGTGACACCCAAACACAGATAGACAGGATGACCAAGAGGGGTAAGGGAAGGGGGTTGGAGGTCAGAGGATCGTTGCAAAGGCAACGCTTACAGAAGTCCTAGGTGAGAGAGAAAACCTGTGTTTTTGAGACTCCACAGCGCTGAAGAGCATTTCCTAGATACAGTGTGTGAGACACGAGCCAAACTTTGGCATTTTTATTTTCTTTATGTTTTAGATGCATTTATTTGAGAGGCAGACACAAAGAGAGAGAGAGACAGACAGACACAGAGAAGGAGAGAGAGATCTGCCTCCCACCAGTTCACTCCTCCAATGCCTGCAACAGCCAGGGCTGGGCCGGGCTGAAGCCAGAAGCCAGGAGCTCCATGTGTGTGGCAGGGGCCCAAGTACTTGAGCCTTCCCGGATGTATCAGCAGAAAGCTGGATGGGAAGTGGAGGCGCTGGGACCTGACCAGCACTCCGATATGAGATGTGGCAACCCAAGTACTAGCTCACCCTGTTGCACCAGAACATTCACCCCGAATAAGGTCATTTTTAAGCCTTGGGTTATCTGACTCCTGTTTCTTTATGTCCACATCTTTATACGCCACATTGTCCATTGGTCAGAATCAAGACACTTGGCTTCTACTCCTTGTTCTGCTATGAAATAGCCTTTTGGCTTGGGTGATTTAGGGTCCCTCTCTGCGTGGGCCTCGCTTTCCCGTTCTGAGGCAGGGAACCAGGCGGGACGGTGCCCCAGGCTGATGCACTGAGGGGCAGCTGTTGAGTGGTGCTAGGCCCTGTCTTCTCTCCATCCGTCGTGTCTGTGTATAACGAGGCATCAAGAGGAGAGCCTGAGCCCAGAGGATTTTCTCAAACCAGGGAACCAAATCCCCCTGCTGGGACTTTCCCGCCCCCACCTCGGTCACGGCTCCCCATGGGGGCTATTGATTTCCACAGACGGGAGCCAAGCAGTGCCTTAGTGCTCCTGGAAGGCGGACAGGGGCTGCTGGGGGGCTTTTCCAGGCAATGCCTAGTACATTATGGGCCTCAGTTAATATTCACTGAGGTTTCATTGAGGCTTGATGAGATGGATGAACCATACAATATGTCAATAAAGTTAAGTATTACCCTAACCACATTCTTAAAGTTATTAAAAATGTCAGGAACAGGGTGATTTATGTCCTCATTCTATGGAAATATCGCAAAGACAGTATGTATAAAAACGTGCAGGGCTTACATGATAATGATTTATTTTTCTGGCTCCTCCCGGAGCTCAGTGTCACTGCCTGTTTCAGGGGCCATCGTCTCTTTACAATCTTTGGCCTTTGGACACCATTTCTGGCAGGAAGAACAATGGGAGTTGCTCAGCCTCAGCAGAGCGGATGCAAACTCTCGCTCCCCGGCCGCCTCTGTCTGTGGTCCATTCCCGGCCCCCAGCGGCCCCAGCAGCGGCTAAGTGTGACCTTGTACCTTTGACATTATGGCCCCTGAGGAACAGGGGCATGACAACACCTGAAAAATGCGCCTTCTGCCCTGACCGAGTGTCTCCGCCGAGAGGCGGAAGCAACAGCAACTGTGGACGCTCAGGGCCGGGTGGGAAGGCGAGTTATTTGCTCTGGGAATCCCTGTTCACATTGAGTCATTCGCGTCTGGCAGGCTGCACAGCCCGCTGCGAATTGAGCTCCTGGCCAGGCCAGCAGTGGGCTTCTCAATCCTGGGTCCGGCATCCACAGCCTCTCCGAGGGGGCGCAGGAGACCCAGAGCTGCAGGGTGTATGTGTGTGTGCTTGTGTATCCACAGGAACACGGCCTGCACCAACAGCTCTGCGCAGCTACACCGTGCACAGCGAATTGCCTGTTTTTTTTTTTTTAATTGATGCTTTGTAATAACGCTGTGATCAAAAAGCACGTGAAAAAATGACAAGAGTAAAATCAAAAGCTAGCCTTGTAAGCGCATGGGCAGCTTCGGCAGAACCTGTGGCCGCCAGCCCCCTCCCCCGCTGCTCACCGGAGCCCCCTCTTAAGCAGTACCTCGGCTGCAGACCCTCGGCAGCCAGGGGCTTTGTGTGCCCGGCGCTGCCTTCTCCGCGACCATCCCTTAGCTGGGTACCGCTCGCGGCCTCTAGGGGGCACCAGAGCTTGCACATAGCAAGGTGGATGCTTCTTGAGACAAAAGAGGAAGATTTTGGGGGCCAATTTGTCTTAACGTGGCGTAACGCAGAGGAGGCCGCGTCCACGCCCGAGTCAGGGCGCGCATTGCCTTCCGGGTGTTGTGTCGCTGGCCAGGGGCCCATGGTGGTCACGCCCCGAGGTGCCTGGAGCCGGCTTCTGGGGCCTTCTGCAGCTGAGTCTGCCCCTGGGCGAGTGGCTGCGAGAGGCAGTCCCTGGAGCTGGACCTGTGGGGCCTTTCCTCCACCCCCACCGCGACCCCCACCCCGCGCCCTCGTTCCTCGCCGTGCAGCCCTGTTCCTCTCAATGGTGAGACAAAAGGTGGCAGCGAAGGTGCCGGAGAAAGCAGCCGCGTGGAAGGCACAGCAAGGGCGGAAGGAAGAACAGAACAGGGGGAAGACGAGCTGAGGGCAGAATGAAGACTGAGACGGAGAAAAGCTAATGGATGGTGATTGTTCTAACCAGTGTTATGGGTTTTGGAGCAAAACAATTTGTAGGAAGCAAACTTCCCCAAATGTGAGTACTTAATAAAGAGGAAAACAGAAGGATTGATAATGGAAATTAGGCTAATGAATAAACAAGCTGCTAAAAAATGGGCTCCTCTCGCAGTCCGTTATTTTTAACTTAGCGGCAATTTGCATACTAGTTAATTTGCATATATTAAATACTGCTCCCCTTCTCCTTCCCACCTCCTCCACTTCAGAATAACATTTCATTACGGTGCTGCTGGGCCCGAGGACTTGCAGGCTCTGGAGAGTTTATTAATTTATCCAACACATGCTGCGTACGTTTTTATCACTTGCCGCACAGTGGCCCGGGTATGTTTGAAGTCATTAACAAGAAGAGGGGTGTTCTGCTCGAGGTATTCAAAAGGGAGCCGAGAAAAGCCAGCCTGCACCAATGCACCGAAAAACGGGGGAAGATCGTGTCTGGCTCGTGCTCTTTCCAGGAAGACAGAAATGAGCAATGGGTGGCTCTCTCATCTGGATCAGACGGCCTCTGCTTTGATGTGTATTTATTTTCGTGTCAGATGGAGTGGAGCTGATTCTTGGCGGGGCGCAAGTGCCCAGCAAGAACAAGCCACCCAGGACATGTCTGCCACTGCTGCCACACTGGGAGGCAGGAGGCGGAGCGTGGCTTTGAGGGGAGCCCCCAGGGCTGCTGATGAGAATAATGGACCGAGGTGTGGCCTGAACCCTCTCCACCATGCTCCCCGGAACCGTGCCTGCCGCCACTGCCCAGGGCCTCCTGGCCCATCCCTGGTCTGTGCCTCCCTATTGCCCTCTTCCAGGCACCCTCCCACCCTGCCCATCTGCCCTGTGGCTTCTGACATGGTAGAAACTTCCAGCTCAAGTTGCTTCAATGGTCCATAGTGGGACGTGCCACTCCCCTGGGAGTAGAGGGAAGGCCACCATGCTGACGAGGGGGCTTCCCCAAAGCCATAGGGTCTGGCTCAGCTGCCTTCATCCCGCCATCATATCCCAACCCAATCCCATCAGGTTAGCTATCATCCCCTCTTTGTACCATCCCAGGTGCCCAGGTTGCAGAGAAACCTGTGTACGATGGAAAATGGAATTGAAAGATAAATTTACTTAGGCATAAAAAATTTTGAAATCCATGCACAGGTATTTTTTTTTCATAATACACATTTTCCATAAACTTTTTGAAGACTCTTCGTATTTGCCTGGAGCTTATAGAGTTGTGTCCAGGTGCCAATACACATTAAAATTAAATTCACTGAGTTTTGCAATCATTCATCCATCAAATATTTATTGAACACCTACTATGTAACCGCTGTTCTAGGCATTGGGGATACAGAGCTCACATTCTAGTGGGCAGGGACAGATAAACACCTGTGTGATAAATGAATGATGCTGTTTCAGAGTTACAGAGGAAAGGATGAAGAATGAGTAAGGTGATGGGGTGGTGGCAGGGGACAGGAGGGAGGCAGCAGAGGTCATCAGGGCTGATATCTCTGAGCACACGTCCTTTGAGCTATGACAAAGGAGAATTGGAAGGTGGCAGACTTTCTTCAGGGTCTTGTGACTGTCTCTGCATTTGCCTTGGGCCTCGCTGGACTTTTGGTCTAGCGACTTTGCACTTGGGCGACATTATCTGCTAGTCGCAATGTCTTTGACTTCATTTGGTTTCCAAGGTTTGGGCTGGCTGGATGCTTCTGGCTGGGTGAAGCATCAGCTCTTGAGATCCTCGTAACACTCAGGTGATGTTTTGTGCAGGATGAGCAAGGCTCAGACATGGGCTCCAGGAGCAAACTCCCCTGGAGAAGACGTTGAGGTGCAGTGGTCAACAGACCCTCTGGTTCTTCGGTTGTGCTACATTTGTGATATTGAGTAAGTTTGTTCACTACCTGCACTTTAACTTCCCAGTCTGTAAAATGGATATGATAAATTAAAAGGCCTGGCATCCAACAGTCTCAACACATGTACCCAGGTTTTATCACCTAGAAGACAGAGACGTCATGTTCACCTTTGGGGATAGGGATCTGGCCCATGAAGGGGCGTGTGGAGACTTTCTAGGTTATACCAAATATGCAAGAGTAGAAAATCAACCAAAGTAGTTTCCAAGCCCCTGTGGCTTGAATCAAGGAAACAGGTAGCCTTGAATTCGAAGCTCAGCTCCTCCAGCTTCCAACAATATCATCCTTGAGCAATTTACTTAATCTGCTTGTGACTCAGTGTGCTCCTTTGTAATATGGGGCTAATAACAACGTCTACCTATATAGAACTGCCCTAAAGGACAATGAGGCAATGTCTGTAAATCATTGAACACATAACTGTCAGCTGCTATACTTAGCATCATCTCACCGACCTGGCCTGTGGCACTAAGTAGTTTGATCCCCTTGATTAAGAAAAGATGTTTGCATTCTTCACATGTGGTATTGACTTTTCTTTCCCTGCCAAATCACTTACAAACTGGCTGCCTCACTGCCATTTCGGTGTCATTTTCTCCATCACCAGTGTCTTTGCCTGGTATCTTCTCTCCCCAGTATAACCACAATGGCCCCTCCTTCTCTCCCCACTGCTCCCCAACCTTCTTCCCAGTCCTTGGTCACGTGGGTGGCAGGTGCACTCTGCACATCACGATAGCCACGCAGTGATTTCCATTCATCCCTAGAAATAAAACTCTGACTGTGACCCTGTCCTCCCGGCTGGAGTTGCCCTGCCCCTTGCCTGTGTGTCCAGTCTGAGCTCCCCTCGCTTTCCTTCACGCCCACTTCGCTCCAGTCCCACTGACCTCCTCCCTTAAACATGCGGAGCTCACCACGCCTGAGCATCGCCAGGTGTATCCCGTTTTCCTGCCTGAGACACCCTTCCCTCTGTGGTTGGCTTGGCTGCCGTTTCAGAACCTTCTGACAATACTGACTTCCATTCCATACAGGTTTATGTTTTGTCAGTCAATTAGAAGTCTCTATAGGGTAGCCCCAGTCATTGATCCAAAACCAGCTGAGATTCTGTCTTAGTTTTCCTCTTATGGTTGCAAGCTGGACTCCCTGGTCATCTTATCTGTTTCAGATAGGAAGAAGGTTTAAAAAAGACAACTCTTATATTAGAGAAACAATACCTTCCTCCCAATCACAGTTTATAGCTCATTGGCCGGACAGAACAGGGTTATACTGGCTCTTCTCGGCTCCCAAGAAGGCTGAAATATGTGTGTTTGGGTAGGTATGCTACATATGGCTTCAAAAAAGCTGTGGCTGGGTCATGTAGCTGGGTATGCTGTGGACCCAAATAAAATAGGGAAGAAGTGGAAAGGTGGGTGTCTATCGTAGCTGGGGATTCGGCTCACCCATCTTCTCTTCAGAGAGCTCCTCTCGGGACATTGTTACCTACATAGTGGTCCCTCCACTGCCACCCAGCCCAAGTCCTTGCTGTTTCCTTCCTAGCACTTTTGCGTTGTAAGTGTTTAATTTCTCATCTGGTGTATGTCTTACTGTAGGCACCATAACGGCACCTCTGCTTGGCTTGCCCCTAAATCCTTAGAATTCAACCCATCGTTGGCCATGCAGTGGTTTCTCAAGAAATGATTAATGGAATGAATGAGCGAGCCAGTTAGTACATGAACATGGGATACCTCTGGGATATTGAGCAATTCTCTGTTCCTTCCCCAGGCTGCCTCAATCAAAGGGAGTCCCCTAAATATAGTGGGATAAAAGAAGCAAACAGTCAACTAATGCGGATGGTGATTTTGTCGAATTAAGAAATGACTGGAGGATCAGCAAATGAATTGCTTGGTTTGTCCAGGCTCCTGAAGAACCTGCCCCACTCCCTCTTTTCCACGTATCTCTGGTTACCACCCAGCTGAAGCAAAAGACTGCAGTAGGAGTAGTTTTGTGCACTGTAGCCAAGTGCTCAGTTCCAGTTGGCTGAGAAGTTGCAGTAGTTGCGGGTGTGTGGGGTGTGGCAAGTCGGGGAGCTGTTCTGAGTAGTGTAAGAGATGTGCAAGGGGACTTCGGAAGCTTTGTGGATACCATCATTAGAAGGGAAGTCTATTTTGCTGTAAAAATTTCTTGAAACCCACAGACAGGTTTTCATGATATACATTTTCATGAATTTTTTGAAGACCTCTTGTATGTAGGAATTTCAAAATTTTTTTGTGCCAACATATATTCGTCTTTTAATTCCATTTTCCCTGCCGTGTTTGAAGATTGCCTGTCTCTCTCGTCTAAGCTCCCGACTGACTTTGGACAGTGGAGTGCTCTTCTCAGCACTTGGGCTGGGAATGTCCAGCACAGACTCCTTTGTCTGGAAAATGCAAACCAAGCAGCTCTCCTTACACACGTTAAGAAATTAAATAATGGAAGAGGAGGGGAACCAAGGCCCAGGGAGATCCGTAGCTAGGGAGGAGCGAGGGAATCTGGGCTCCAGGATCACTCTCTCAGCCAACATTACATTGCAGCTGATAATGCTCACTATTTTATTTTAACACCGGGTTTCCTTAGGGCAAATTAGTCATAGCAAATGAAAGCCAGTATTGCATTATTTCTATGACTCTTATGTAAGCGCAGGCTGAAGTTTTAGGCTACGGTGCACAAAACGACTCTTACTACAAGCATGTGCTTCAGCTGGGTGGTAACTAGAGACACGTGGAAAAGAGGGAGTGGGGCTGGTTCTTCAGGAGCCTGGGCTAGCCGACCCCACCCTCCGCAGCCCCTTCTTCCATGATTCCAGAGGTGGCCGCCTGAATCTGATTTCAGGGTCAGCTCCCCGCATTGCTCTGATCTGTCTTTTCTCAAGGAATATTTCTTTTGAGTGATTTATTCATTTATTTGAAAGACAGCTTCAGAGAGGCAGAGGCAGAGAGAGAGGGGGAGAGAGAGAGAGAGAGAGAGAGAGAGATCTTTCATCTGCAGGTTCACTCCTCAAATGGATGCAAAGGCTGGAGCTGTGCCAATCTGAAGCCAGGAGCCAGAAGCTTCCTCCGGGTCTCCCATGTGGGTGCAGGGACCCAAGGACTTGGGCCATCTTCTACTGCTTTCCCAGGCCATAGCAGAGAGCTGGACCGGAAGTGAAGCAGCTGGGTCTTGAACCAGCACCCGCCAGCACTGCAGGCGGTGGCTTTACCCACTATACCATGGCGCCGGCCCCTCAAGGAATGATCATGTTGCTAATCAAAGCCCTGTGGAGTGGTGTTTTTCCCCAAGTGTTGCAGCAAAGCAGTCCACTTATCAGAATGAAATTCTACGATGGACTTGAGATGGGTGGAGGGTGAAATCCCGATGGAGTGGAAAAGGCCTCCAATGGGAATGGAATGAGCCTGTGCCGTGGTACAGCTCCGTATCCTCATCCTGGCTCTGCCGCTTGCCAGCCATTGCATCCCAAGTATCTGCCATTTGGAAGGGATGGTGAGGCCTGAGCAGGGGATAGTGTGAAGATCCCAGGTGATAATGTGTTTTTCACAACACAGTGCCGGTCCCAGGGTCGGGCTCCAACCAGTGCTGACTCCTTTCCCTTGCCTTGTAGCTGTCATTTGGTTTATTGAGTGAGCTTTTTGATCTTCAGATCCTTAAAGGAAGGCCCTTGCTTCTAAACAGCTTCCTGGAGGAGATTTGAGGAGCATTCTAGTGCCTATCCTGCTGTCATTAGCATCTCTAATTCTCTAACCTTGAACAACGCACTATGCTCAGTGAGGCGCCTCACCACTTACTGATGTGCAGGCAGGGCTGGGGAAGGCCACAGGGAAGCAGCAGAAGTTGGTTAGGAGGTCCCTTGAGAAACAATGGGGATGCTGAAGCCCTGTCACCTGAACCTTCAGGCCTGATGTTAAGGACTGAAGAACAATACAAGACTCAATGTTCAGTGGTTCAGCGTAGGCACCAGCCAAGGGCAGGGAGGCACAGGATGTGTGGACCCACACAGACTTGGAAGCAGCAGAGACAGAGAGCCAGATGGTGATGGCCCATCCTCAGGGCACCTGCCTGGCATCCCGGCTCTGCACCTGACTGGGACCACTCTGCCCTGAAAAACCAGGGTCTCTTGGTTTGGGCCCGTTTTAGGCTTGGTTCAGTGCTTCTCCCTTCTTATCTGCAGTAACACAAATCTGCTTCCTTCTAACTTCCACCCCGTAGCTCCAGCCTTTCCCTGAGGGTTCACCCAGTAAGAATAGTCCCTCTCCCACGTGATGGTAGTTCAGTTTTAGCAGGATGGGGTTGTGGTTGTCCGGCTGGAGGCTGAACATCTCAGCACCTTCCTTTGTGATGGAATTAACACAGCTGCCAGTTTCTTTCCCATTTTCCTCTGCTGCTCGTGGCCCCTCTCCAACTGGTCAGTGACCCTTTCAAACTACAGATTTCAGAACCACTGGGAGAGGCAGACAGGAGCTAGTTACCACTAGAAAAATGCAATCTAAGTTCCTATTAGCTTCTTTGGTCACTGCTGAGTGAGACTGAGCCGACACCTAATCCAGAGGCCTTTTTCGCAGGCGTTGCTGTCAAGCTATGTCTTCTCACCCTGCATTTGTGCACTTGATACTCTGAATAACACCCTGGGGCTTTTGAAATATCCATTCAAATATCATCTGGTCAGGTTTGAAACAATAAACTTGCCTGTCAAGGCTGCCGGTGGTGTCCTGCCTCCACCACGCCATCCGTCAGCTTCTCTCTCTCAGCTGTAAACCCCCTGGATGGGGTGGGTGGGCTCAAGAGGACACAAATGCAATAATGCTTGATAAAATTTTTGGACTGCATTAGGCAGAGGTCAACATTCTTCATTAAATCGTAGTCCAAGGCATTCTATAGGATCACATTGCCCATGAATCATCATCTCCAAACTTATTCAACCAGGTAGAAATCCACTGAATGGTATTATCATGAGGTCTATATCTCTGTAATTTGCTCATAATAATAATATAGGACACTCCATGAAAGGACACGGCTCCAATCAATAGGCCCGGTACCCGCTGCCTCTTTTAAATCCTCTCTTGTGGTCATCTCACTGGCAAGCACGTCTAATGCGGCTTGGGCTCAGCCAGTGTAAGTGGGTCCCAGGCACATGCTCCCCCAGGGGCCGGATCACACTTGTTCCATTGCACACTCTGCTCCAGGCACTCACTAGGGACCACTGTCCTTGGACAATCAGATCCTACCCTCTCTCCAAAAGCTTGTAACTAGACAAAGGAGGAGGAGATTACACTTTGCAGAAATAATTTAGATCAGGCATGAAAAATAATCCCCCGACAAGGCATTGTGCTGAAATTCTAAAAACCGCTATGATGTCACTGTACAAATTATTCATAAATTGGTGATATATTTGGTAATCTGTCTCTGTAGACCTAGAGACAAAGGTATATGGATGAGGTCAGCTAATTGCAAGGGGGTTGTGGCTGGGAAAGAGTCGAAGCCCGAGTTTGACTTGTGGCCCTGCTGCTACCCACTAGCTGTAACGTGGTGTTGTTCTGGGATAGTATTTTCCCTCTGAAACGTCAAAGGGGCATGAGAGTACCTTCCCACCCCAGCTCATGGGGTTGTTGGGAGGATGCAGATGAAATATGCATCTCACAAGGGTAAGGGGCGAACATTACGGCTTCTGGGCAGCTTGTGCCTCTAAGTGGGATCATGGCTGTCCGTCCCAGGATTGCAGCTGTAGATAGCGTGGCAGGTTGGAAGCATACACTGTTTGGGGTGGATCATGTTCTCTAATTGGGTGTCACCTTTCATCAGCCAAGCAGCTGCCAAAACTGATTGCCTCCGATTTAGCTTCTTGGAGCTGATCAGCATACTGTTTTGTTAACAAGTATCGGAGGCTCAAGAAGTCTTCCAAGTGGTGCCACTTGAAGTGTAACAGCTGGCTGGGGGACTGTCATGTGGTAAGCTCTCATGGCACGGATGCAGTATTGGCTTCTTTTGTACCAAGCTGAAAAGGGGTCTCATTGATGTCCCACTGTCTTAAATACTCAGTTGGGGATTTCCACATTTCGATGGAGATAACACAGTTCTTTGGAGTTTACCTCTTGTTCCTAAACTGCACAGGACACACAGAGCTAAGGAGGAGAAGGAAAGCAATGCTCAGCATCACCTCAACAGCAGAAGTCTTTCCCGTGCCTGCCATTCTTCCATCCACACCCCTTTTTACCCATATATTCATCGATCTGTCCATGTGTCCATCCATCCATCCATCCATCCATCCATGCAACCATCCATTTGTTCATCCTTCCATTCACACACAAATATTCAATGAATATTTATAATGGACACTTAGTAGGCACTTAATGAAGCCTAAATCCTGCCTTCAAAAGTTTAAGATTTTGTATATGAAATAAGTTGCATGTAATTCATGGTATAAAGATCAGAGACTACTTCCAGTTAGATAGAATGGGGGTACCATTTGAACTGCACCAAGAGAGGTGGTCAAGAATTCAGCACAGGGAGAGGGGGAGGGGGTACCCCAAATGGAGGGAATACTAAGCAGTGAAGGCTAGGAGGGGGTGAGCTGTGGTGACCCCATAAGGGATGCCATTCAGTATTGAGCTTTGCAGGGAACAATGAGAGAGAAGCTGGAAGAGCAGTGTGGAATAGATGTGGAAGGCCCAGAATGCCGGGATGAAATGTTTGTTCTTCCTTAACAAGGAAAGGGGGAGTCCCTGGAGGGTTCTGGAATGTTGCAGTTATATAATCAGAACTGTGCTTCAGACGGAGGACCCTTTACCCATGCTCCAGGCTGCGAGCTGTACGTAAGAGCCCTGCATCCACCTCCTACCACCTGACCTTCAGAGGGCAGCCGGAGGGAAGGAGAGGGCTCTGCTCAGCCCTGACGAAGGAAGGAAGGAGGGAGATGGTGCTGTGATCCGTGTGTCCGGTCGTGTCCCCCTTTCTGGAGGCTCCTCCTCTCTGGGTCTGCTCCATGCAGGGGTGGCAGCTGCCAAGGGCTCACGGCCGCATCTCTGCAAACAGGTGAGAGCCGCCACCTCACGGTAGCACTGTCTCCTTCAAAAACCACTTGATTGGGGGGGAATCCCCTGCCTCCGCTTGGGGGACAACTCTGAAAGACTCAGCAGCTTGCAAGTCCCCCGCTCTGGGCCATTTGCAGCCTCAGTGTTCCAAGACCTGCTCCAGCAAGTCTCCTGCCCACCCCCTCCCTCTCACAGCCTGTGTCTGGGCCCCTGAGCTCAGGCAGTGGGGTCTCTCCTTCGCCAGCACCCCTCTCCTGGTCAGGGGCTGCCATGGGCAGTGTTGCCTCTGTTCCCAGGGGATCCCCTCTGGGGTGCCAGATATTCTTTTTAGGGGTTGACGGGCTCTAGATCTCCCCAGACTGTGTGCCCCAAATGTCTTTCAAGGAATATTTCTAGGGGTGCATCTTGCAGAAGTGGTCGTTAAGCAAGTCCCATGTCTGAGAAGTTAGATTTGCAGACAAAGTCCAGAGGTATTTTGCTTTAGGGTCCTCTTCTCAAAAAAACACGTCAAGCATTAGGGATCTGTGGCTCCATGCCTCTGAGGAGTTTTTGGGGCTGAAATACTCCCTAGTGAGGACAAGGCCAGTGTCTACTTGGGATGATGGCCCTGAAGCGGGGGTTGAACATTCACGTGGCTTTGGTCCATTCAACGTAGGCAATGAGATAATAGGCCCATGGGGATGGGAAATAAGACACAGACCTGTGCAGAGGGAGCTGCACCTGCAGGGCTCCCAGGGGCGCGCTGGCCTCCGCCTTTGCACAAGGTGTTTGTGTTTTTCAACATGTAAACCTCTGGGGTGTTCACTCAATTTTTAGAAAATATTCTGCCTGTGAAGCAGACTATATCCAGGTGCCGGATGGGCTGGAGGTGGCTGGGGGCTGCACTTGTCTGCTCTGTCTGACGCCACGATACAGGCTGGAGAGTGCCTGGAGCGAAACACCGAGCACCTTGGTGTGTGCGTCTCGAGAGAGGGGATTCTGCTGGGAGGCCTAGTGCGCTGTGACATGGGGAGAGGGTGGCTGAGCCTCCACACTCGTGGTCTGAAGCGCATATATCGTAAATTGCATTTCCAAACACACATTGGCCGTGTGCCTGTGTGACGATCGGGGAGAGCTGCAGGCTTTTTTTTTTTTTTTTAAATCTTCTTTGCAAATGTACTTATTCCTTAAATTCCTTCTTAAAACATTACTTTATGTTATTTAATCTCCACAAAATCCTTCAAGGATTCCCAGTTGTACACAAAGTAACAGTTGGCAGCTAAATCCCTTCATATGAAGACAGGGCATGCAATCCATTCATTCATTCAAGTGTGAATTTCTTTGTTTGACACAAACACAAATCATCACACAAATAATTGTGCAGCGCACTGTGGGAGGGACTCCTGGGACTACAAAGATGCATAAGATAATGTCTCAGTCTTCCAGAAGCTCCCATGCGGTGGGGTGGGTGGTGGTGGTGGGAGGGGTAGGATGTGGTGATGTAGCAGCTAGTCTGGATTTGCTGTCTACCTACTAGAAGTCTAGCACAGGGCCCTCCTCCCGCACGCTGTCTTGGGAACCAATGGGCAAAGCCTTTTTTTTTTTTCTTAAATGCAGTTTGGCAATATGGGTGTATCCATATTTGAGTCACAAATACTTAAATCCAGAAAAATCCCCTTAGGTTCCCCGTGTGCACACACACACACACACACACGAAGGGTGTGGCATTCTCAGAAACACTAGAAATCAACCTCATCGGTAGAGGGTTAGGTAAATAAATAGGATGATGCAGACTAGGGAATACTCTAGCTTCTCGTTCCTGATATAAAACTCCAAGTCCTTCGCACGGCCTGCGAGGCGTGCCGTGGTCTGGTCAGCTGCCTCCCTCTTCAGTCTAACTTCCCACCACTGTTTCCCTGCCCGGCTCCAGCCAGAGGGGCCTGGGGCTGCTCCTCCCTGTGATCCAGGGGCTTCCACTGTGCGCCCTTCGCTTTGCCCGTTCTTGTTGGTGGATTCTTTCCCTCCCAGAGAAGCACCTGCTCTCTTTATGCCTTGGGTCAGACAGCAACTATGGGAGGGCGGTTCCAAAGTGACCGCTGGGATCCCCCCTTCCGTGTTCCCAACTTGTGTTCCTTCCCGTTTGTGTGGGATGCACCTGCTGACCTGATACTAGTGACTAGGAAATAAGAAAACAGATGGGTGCCACTTCTGATACTTGATATATAGTTTCATACAATATATAGTATGAAAATATAATAATATATCGTGGCTTCCGTTGTGTCTCCCCACCCTGCACCCATATCCGTGCTTGCTCTCTCTGATGACGCAGGCTGCTGCTGTTGCCTGCTTCTCCATGGAGGGGCCCCGGTGGCTTGGAACTGAGGGAGGCCTAGGGCCAACAGCCCATGAAGAACAAAAGGTCCTTCAAGAACAGCCTGTAACCCGGTTGCCCCTCTTCCAGGCCAGCTCTCTGCTGTGGCCAGGGAGTGCAGTGGAGGATGGCCCAGGTGCTTGGGCCCTGCACCCCATGGGAGACCAGGAAAAAGCACCTGGCTCCTGGCTCCTGCCATCGGATCAGCGCGGTGCGCTGGCTGCAGTGCGCCGGCCGCGGCGGCCATTGGAGGGTGAACCAACAGCAAAAGGAAGACCTTTCTCTCTGTCTCTCTCTCTCACTGTCCACTCTGCCTGTCAAAAAAAAAAAAAAAAAAAAAGAACAGCCTGTAAAAATAGGAGTTGCAGCCTGCAACCTTGTGTTCATGGGAGTGAGTGCGCCCCTAGTGGAGCCTTCGGGTAACTACAGGCTTGTGAGAGTCCCTGGAAGCAGAGGACAAGGCTAAGGCACTCCTGGGTTGTGGTGCTTCAGTCCTGTAAGGACTGTGGGATAATAGAGCTCACCACTGTAAACCATTCTGTTTGGGAGCGCCGTGTTATGCAGCGGGAGGAGAGAGACCCCTGGCGCAGAGCCCCTGGGAGACGCCTTCCACGGCTGTGCCATCTAAGCAGCATCCTTCCAAATCCTCACTAACCTGCACTGTGCAGGATCTTTCGTAAAATGTGACCTTGGACATCACCAGATGGATCTGTGGATTTGTCTATTTCTTGCTCTGTGCTAGAAAATGAAACCTCAGGAGGGCAACACCTTAGTTTTGCTTACTGTTCCCTGGTGCTTAGAACAGTGCCAAAAAGAACAAGCAGGGTGTGCATATCCAGGCATGGGAGAGGCTTCCAAGGTGCAACGTGATGGGCGAGGGGAGCAAGGTGCCGGGCACCTGCTTATAGCAGGGTCCCCCTTTCCTATCTCAAAGCTTCTGTATGTGGTGCAAAACATGTTCAAGGCTCCATATCACAGTGTTCACCTGATTTTCTCCGAAAGATCAGATTGCCTGACAGTACCGTCTTCTTAAACATTTCTGGAATTATCTGCAATCATCATTCTAGAACCCTAAAAACCCGGTGAAGACATTTCACAGGGTTTGTCCACCCGTCCCTTGCTCTGCAGCATTCTTGCGTCGTGTCAGCAGATGTACTGCAGGGAGGCCACCTGGGGTGGTCGGGAGCTAGCAGCTACAGAGGTTGTCCTCAGAGCCGTCCCATCCCTGCCCCAGCCCAGCCAGACACCAGGCTGCCTGTAGCACACACACAGGAAGCACTCGTCTGTCTCCACCATGACAGACTGTCAGAAACCTAGCATGCTTTCTGTGAATATTTCTTGGCAATAACTCCAGAATAGGAAATAGGGGATTGAAAAGAAATAAAAAAGACAGTACAGTTAAAAACATTAAAAAAAAAAAAAAGAAACTCTTTGTGCAGCTCAGACTGCGAGGGGTACAATGGGCCTATAGAGCATAGGGCTCTCATCTCGTTTTGCCTGGGGGCTGAAGTTCTCCTGGTGATGCTAAGGCTGGGCTGTGGGGGGACCCCCTCCCGCCAGGGCACACATGCTGATTTCTGAGAGTGTCAGTCCAGGCAGACACCCAGAGCTCTTCCATCTAAAGTCTTCAGGGTTCCTCCAGATTCAGGCCGCTGTGGGAGGGGGTGACTGGCAGCTTTGCCATCACTCCCCCTACAGCTTGGCTGGGGCAGAGTTTTTCCTCTCCACCACCCCTACTCCCCAGGCCCATATCCTGTGTGCACTTGACATTGTGCCGTACAGAAGGGAGGCTCCTGAGAACATGGAGCCGTGTTCCTGTCCTTTGTGGAATCTCAGGGCTGGCACGGTGACAACAGGGGTGGGTGCACAAGTGGCAGGGTTGACCAAATGAATGGCCACCCTCGCACTGCTGGGAGGCATTCTTTTTTTTTAAAGATTTTTGTTTATTTATATAAGAGGTTTTGTTACAGAGAGAGGGAGAGATGGGGAGAGAT
Organism: Oryctolagus cuniculus; assembly: GCF_051225735.1. Lineage (NCBI taxonomy): Eukaryota > Metazoa > Chordata > Mammalia > Lagomorpha > Leporidae > Oryctolagus > Oryctolagus cuniculus. The sequence goes on from NC_142870.1 coordinate 146,061,779, forward strand.
GTCTTCCATACTCAATGACCAGAGTGGGGCCAATCTGAAGCCAGGAGCCAGGAGCTCCTTCTGGGTCTCCCATGTGGATGCAGGGGCCCAAGGACTAGGGCCATCTTCCACTGCTTTCCCAGGCCATAGCAGAGAGCTGGATCAGAAGAGGAGCAGCTGGGACTCAAACCAGCCTCTACATGGGATGCTTAGCCTGCTACACCACAGTGCTGGCCGCAGCAAGTGTACTTTAGAGAGCATGCTCAGACATGGTCTGACCCCCACAGAGCGGGGCAGGATTGTGCGCACCTGCTGGCTCCACTCTACATCCACGAATGTACCCTGAAACACATTTTTTAGGCAGTGAAATTAAGCGGTTATAAAACCATTAGTCCTCTTGTTCCTCTAACCTTTTTTCTTTTCGTTTAAAGGAGCTGTTAGCTGTTATTTCTGTAAATGTCACTTTAATTATAAGATATTGCAAACCCACTGCCATGGTCTGAAGGTGTCCCACCAAGTTCTCGTGTTGGAAGCGTAATCCGCAGTGCACCAGTGTTGGGAGTGGGACCTTTAAGAGGTCAGCGGGTCACAGGAGCACCGCCTTCGTGACAGGCTGAGCGTCCTTACCTGGGGTGGCGTTTTGCTGTCAAGAGAGGAAGTTTGCTGTAAAGCCCAGTCCAGGTCTCTCTCGATCTCATTGTCTGACAGGTGCTGACTCAGCAAGAAGACCCTTGCTACGGGCCAGTCCCTCGATACTGGACTTCCCAGCTTCCAGAACTGCAGGGAATAAACTTTTTCTTCATCAGTGGCCCAGCCTGTGGAATCCTGCTCTTAGCGTCACAAAGCAGATGAAGACTAGTAGAATATTTCAGATACTTCCAGCATAACAAATGCTCCTGGGCCTGCCTCTCAAATTTAATGAATATTCCATTTTGTTGTCATACTTTAAATGTTTTGAGAAATGAAATACACAAAAAAATTGAAACCTCCTTTGTTTTCTGATCTTTGCTCCTCATCTTTTTCTCCCAAGAGAAAAATATCATTCTGAAGTTGGTGTGCCTCTTTCTTATCCGTGTTTTATTATCTGGCTGTATATGCATATATCCATAGAACAAAACGCCTTCTGTAATGTGCAAGTCTTATTGTCTGATACTCTAGAACTCACATTTATATTTTCAATATTGATTAATGGCAGCGGAGTTGAATTTTGATTACTGAGTTCTATGAGTAGGCAAATTATGATCTCCAGTGGGATTTCTCATTTCTCCATTTTTAATTCCATCCTTTAGTTCTTATCAATTTTTGATTATCACATTGATAGATGTTAAAGAATATCTCATTTAAATTTTAATTTTTCTACTACTAGTGCTGTTGGGTATTTTTTCATGCTTTTTTTTGCCATTTATGTTTTCTCTTGTATCAATTACTTGCTCTTACATTGTGGTGGATTGTTAGAAAAACGGTCACATTAATTCTCCACGGATCCACACCATGGGAGAGATTCCCTCATATTGATCTTAGACACGTGACTTGCTTTGGTCGATGAAGCAAGGACATGGGAGCCTTGAAGAGACCCAGGAGCCTTGAGAAGTGGCTTGTGCACCGGTGAGTGCCATTTCCTGCTTCTCTGTAACCACCAGCAGCAACTGAAAACGCCGGGCTGGCCTGCGGGAGGATGACAGATCCAAGGTGTTGTGGCCTCCTAGAGTCCTGCTGACAGCTGACTTCCAAATATGCGAGTGTGGCCATCGACCGTCAGAGGGAGCCAGCCCTGCTAGCCTCTTGGGCAAGAACAAAGCCACTCTCTCTGAGCCCAGCCCAAACTGTGACCACCACCAGGGGCACCCAGAGAGCTGCTGTTTACAGAATCAAGCCTTGGGTGATCAGTGATGCAGACACAGATGATCCACACGCACCTTTTGCCTCTTCTCCCCCTTTTGATTGCCTGTCCTTTTCGTACTGCGGAGCTCGCTCTTAGCACGACGTTTCCTGTGTCCCTCTGAGAATGCATTTATCAAGCAGGCATCGGCATCAGCATCAGCATCCTCATTTTAGACAAGGGGAAATGAGGATTAAAATGGAGCTTAGGGACTCATCAAAGACCATGCAGCCAGCAAGCAGGGGAGGTGGCACTGGGTCCCATTACTGTGGACTACAGGGCCAAGGTTCCTCTGTCACTTTTCACTTCTCCATGATGCACCCATGGCTTTCCCGTCAGTGGAGACCACTTCCAGTGAGGGTAGTAGGCACATCTCTTCTCATACCATTTGTTTATTTCCTGTTTAGATCTGTCTGGTTTTGGTGGTATCCTGGAATCCGCTCACACCAGCTCATGAAAGCCAAGTTAGCAACTCTTTCCAATTTGGGTTCAGGACATCCTATGAAAACTTGACACTGGCTATGGTATAAGTCCTTATAGCACACAATTTAGCAAATGCTGCTAGCCAGGACTTTTTATTTTTCTTCCAGAGAGCTGGTTTACCAGCACGACAAGTACTGGGCTGTGTTTACCTCTATTCCTTGTTTCTTTTTAAATCCATTCCTTTTAGTTGCTTCTTAGCACAGTATTGGGAATGATTTTATCATCCAATATATTTGCTAGCCCTCCCCACTTTGCACCATATGCAGATGGGATAAGTATATCATCTGTGTCTTCTTCGGACCACGCAGATGCTTTAGGGCTGGGAGAAGAGATTTCCCTCCAGACTCCCTTGCTCCATTAATCAATGTCTTTATTCCTCTACTAATAGCCTAACTCCATTTCCTGTGGACGATGTGCCAAGCAGTAGTATTATGTACATTAAATGTTGTAATTCCTTCAACGATCTATGTGGTACAGGGAAGTTGGATTGTGTTCCTTAGGGGTCTGTGTAACATGCCAATGGCTGGACCAGGATTCAAACTCAATTTGCTATCCTTCCTTTAACCAATTGCACTACAATGCAACCCTGGAGGCTCTGTCAGGGGTGGGGAATGTCTTTCTGCCAAGGGCCACTTGGATATTTATGACAGCATCCACGGGCCATACAAAATCATCAACTTAACCATCAGCCTGCTACAGATTGACTGAGTTTCGAGTCCTACCTGAGGTTGCCCTGACAGTACCAGGCCAAATGACTATGGACCGACACAGCCCTCACCTGGGACATTCCCTACGCTTGCATCTGAGCTGCAAGGTGCCATGGGGGAGTTTGGATTCAGTGAGCAGTGGGATTGAGCAGGCAGTGGGAAATCACTGCCAGTTTTGGTATGGGAGGGTGATATTTTTCACAAAGTACTTAGAATGTTTTGTTAGACTAGATTGATGATGGATTGATCCGAGGAAGAGAAAGGCCAGGGGCGGGAATAACACTGTGGCATTATAGTCATCTTTGAGAGCTTAATTGTGTCTGTGGGAACACAATTACTCCACATGGAGCTTTCACTCCAACTGGAGCAGACTCCTCACTGGCTCAGTCAAGTTGCCAGGGCTCTGTTTACGCCATTTCCCTTCTGCTGGGTATATTTTTCTATTGGCTTTATTTTCATGGATATAAAAATAGCTATAGATATATTATTACTGTTGAACCTCCCACAACATCATTCCCCTTAAATACTCATCGTCTGGTTTGTACACCTTTGATTGAATAATTCCCCATACAGTTATTATTTCTCACCAGTGAGTCTTTAAGTTCCTCAAGGGCAGGGATCACATATTACACTTTGGCATGATCTGCAACGCTGAGATTATCAGAGTTACTCCATAAATGCTGGTGGAATATAAGAATGCATAAATAACCCCCCTACCTCCCCCCCTCCCTCATGGGCAAGCTCATTGACAGTAGGTGCCTGGAGTAATATAATTAGAAAGCTCCAAAATAAAATTGTGCTAAGGAACTACTTACACACTGTAAAGGAAAATAGGGAAGACAGCCAATTAGTAGCTACGAGCACCCATGATTTCTACATAATAGAAGAAGTCATTTATTGGATTTCGTTGACTTAAGTTCTTGCTTGCAGGTTGTCCCCCCGAGTCCTTAATTGCTTGCTTCATCCAAAAGGAGGAAGAAAGGGGCCCCACTCAGCGGCAAGGTGCAGAGTACTGGGGCTGAGAAACCTTGACTCTCCTGCAGGATTTGAGAGGGGCAAGAAGCCTGAATGAGGGGAAGAGAAGCAACAACTGCTGAGCATCTAGCCTGCAGACACCATGCCAAACACGCTTTCTTTACTCTTCATCCCAAACCAGCTATGTGTATTTTGTTATCCCCTTTGAAAGATGAGAAACTGGAGCTCTGAAAGGGTAGGTAAGTAGCCTGAGAGTACATAACCGATAAGAAATGGAGCAAGGACCCAGATCCACCTCCATGTGACTCTAAAAACCGTGCTTTGTTGTATGTTCACAGGGCTTGGGCTGGTGGTGTACACATGTGAATTGGGTTGGGTGTAAGAAAATTGGGAGAAGTTTGCAGGTGCTGCTCAGAGACATCCAGGTTGTCCCAATCCTGCTCTTGAAACACAAGTCAAGTCAGGTATGCACCTGTGCTGTGTCCCCATTAGAAGAAGACAAGGGGAGCTGGAGAGGTGGAAGCACTTGGGCACGAGGAAGGACAAGTCAGCACGTCAAAGCCTTCCTCTCAGGTAGCATGAATGTAATAGGTCTGGGACAATAAAATATGATGTTAAATTTTAGTAGTGCCGTCTATTTTTTGTTATTTTATTATTATTATTTCCTTCTCCTCGTCTTTTAATTTGTGGTTCTGGAGGAACACAGAAGTTGCTCATCCTGGATGCGGAATATTTTGCAATATTATAAAGTTTGTATTACCTTTCATTTAGTTCCTATGCATGGAAGTCTACCTGCAACTTGTATGAGGTCTAACACTGAATCTCTACCTGTTCAACTTTATCGATGAATGTTGCTCAAACTGCAGGTAATCTTATTTTCCTTTTTTTAAATTTATTATTTTTTTGACAGGCAGAGTGGACAGTGAGAGAGAGAGAGAGACAGAGAGAAAGGTCTTCCTTTGCCGTTGGTTCATCCTTCAATGGCCGCTGCGGCCAGCGCGCTGCGGCCGGCGCACCGCACTGATCTGATGGCAGGAGCCAGGTGCTTCTCCTGGTCTCCCATGGGGTGCAGGGCCCAAGCACTTGGGCCATCCTCCACTGCACTCCCTGGCCACAGCAGAGAGCTGGCCTGGAAGAGGGGCAACCGGGACAGAATCCGGTGCTCCGACCGGGACTAGAACCCGGTGTGCCGGAGCCGCAAGGCGGAGGATTAGCCTAGTGAGCCGCGGCGCCGGCGGTAATCTTATTTTCATAATCAAGATTTAATTAAAACCTCAAAAGGGTAAATTGAAATATAAATAATTTTTTCAAAATTTGATACTAATTACAACATGGAGGTGATCCAAAAACCTCGTGGAAAATGGAATAAAAATTTATGTTGACCCCAAATTTTTTTGAAATCCATCTATATACCAAAAAGTTCATGGAAAATGTAGATTAGGAAAAACCTATGTGGCATTTTTTTATTCTGCACACGATTTGTTGAACTCTTTCCTTGGTGTACAATTAACCTTATGATCATTAAGTAAACTGAGAATAGATCTTTGTAAGATTAAGAGTGGGAATAGGAGAGGGAGGAGGAAGAAGGGTTGGAGCATGGGCAGGAGGGATGGTAGGGTGAGAAATATCACTATGTTCCTAAATCTGTACGTAAGAAATACATGAAACTTGCATAACCTACCTAAAATTTAAAAAAAAGAAAAAACTATGCATGGATTTCAAAATTGTTTTGCACATATGTTCTCCCTGATCGGTGACGACTGACTGAACACCAAGAGGGAAACCTGTTGGAGTGAGGTGGACACTATGGGAAACGGTGGCTTGATCAGCATAGCCCTGACTGTTAATGAACAACTTAATACATTATTCCTCTTAGTAGTTTTTTTATCTGTTCTACTTAATATGACTGGTTTAGATCTGTAATTGATGCACAGTTATTCTTAAGTGTTGAAAATTAACTGAAATGTGATCCCTGTTGAACATGGTGGTGGGAATGGGAGAGGGAAGAGATGTATAATTTGGGACATGCTCAGGCTGACTTGCCCCAAGTGGTGGAGTTGGAAGCATACCAGGGGATTCCAATTCAATCCCATCGAGGTGGCATGTACCAATGCCATCTCACTGTTCCAGGTGATCAATTTCAGTTCACAGTTGGTCATGGTGGAGGGACTGGGAGTCAAAGGGAGCACATAGACAAGTCTAGTACCTGCTAACGCTAACCGATGGAGTAAATAAAGGGGAGAGTGATCCAACATGGGAAGTGAGATACTCAGCAGACTCATAGAATGGCAGATGTCCTAAATAGCACTCTGGCCTCAGAATCAGCCCTAAAGGCATTCGGAGCTGGCTGAAAAGCTCATGAGAGTATTTCAGGCATGGAAAGCCAAGACACTCTGGCAAAAGATCTCTGCGAGTGAGATCCCAGTGGAAAGAACAGGTCATCAAAGAAGGAGGTACCTTTCTCTGAAGGGAGGAGAGAACCTCCACTTTGACTATGACCTTGTCTAAACAAGATAAGAATCGGAGAACTCAGAGGGCTTCCATAGCCTTGGAAACTCATGACTGGAGCATAGGGAGATTACTGATGCCATAGACAGGAGTGTCAATTGGTAAAGTCAACAACAGGAGTCACTGTGCACTTACTCCTCATGTAGGATCTCTAGCCTTAATGTGCTGTACATTGAGATTTAATGCTATAACGAGTACTCAAACAATATATTTCACTTTGTGTTTCTATGGGGGTGCAAACTGTTGAAATCCTTACTTAATGCATACTAAACTGATCCTCTGTAAAAAAAAAAAAAAAAAAAAAGAAATTATCAATTCCCAACTTGTCTCTCACTGGGATTAAACATGACAATAGGTCTGCTCTGATTTCATCATCATTTAAAAAAAAATCATCTATTATTTTTCACTTTATGTTTCTGTGTGGGAGCAAACTGTTGAAATCCATACTTGATGTATACTAAGCTGATCTTCTGTATATTAAGATAATCAAAAATGAATCTTGATGTGAATGGAAGGGGAGAGGGAGTGGGAAAGGGGAGGGTTGTGGGTGGGAGGGATGGTATGGGGGGGAAGCCATTGTAATCCATAAGTTGTACTTTGGAAATTTATATGCATTAAATAAAAGTTTAAAAAAAATTGTTTTGCACAAACATCAACTTTTCTTTTAATTCCATTTTCCCACAAACTTTCTGAAGCACCCTCATATTCAAGTATATGTTACCCTTTAAATTTAATAAATCACTTTGAATATTTTTGTATGAAAAATTGATCTACAGTTCTTTGAGAAGCAAATTCAATTTTACAAATTTTTACTCACTTAGCATTTTAAATGAAATTATACTTTGAATATAATCTACATTTTATTTTTTGCAGCCTGAACTCAATTCATCCTTACAACAACCTTATGTGGTTAAGTATTATTTATTAGCTTTGTTTGTATCAATTGAATACAAATTATAGAAAATTATTATAGGAACATACTTAGTGACTTTATTTAATGGAAAATTAGAAAAGTAAGCTTCATGCAGTACATTTATAATAATTATGAATTACATGCACCTTTATTACTCACCCAAATATTATCAAAGTATCCATAGGTCACCTACAGATAAACAATGTTGATTAGATTCAGTCAACCTTGAAATTTTATTTTTGGTCATATGAAACCAGAGTTTCGCACATATTTTGAAACTTTGTCATTGTGGTGGTATAAATGTGAAGATGAAAGATATGTCATCTGCCAGGTTGTTAGCTTGATTTATAACTTTTAAATATTTAGACACAGGTCATATGGGTTTAGTAGGTTGGATTGTGGCCTCCAAAATAATATGCCCAAGTCCTGATTCCTGGCACCTGGGAATGTGGCCTAACGTGGCATAAGGATCTCTGTGGATGTCATAAAGTGAAGCATCTCAGGATATGATCATCCTGGATTAGCTGGAGCGGGAGAGAGGCATGAGCCCAACAATAAGTATCCTTACAAGAGGTCTGGCTTTTAGAGGTGGTTCTTCTGAACACTCCACTGTGGAAAGCTCTGCTCTGCATGGGCATCCGAGAGAAAGGCGTGCAGGATATAGAGAGCTGCAGGAACCAGCCCTCCACTTACTGCCTTGGGCTGCTACATGTGTAACAAGTGGCTGTCTATGAAGAACAAAACAAAATGCCTTCCTTTACAATTTTTCTGATTTCTACAGTGTAAATACTTACAACATAGATGATTGCCAGGTACCGACAAGAGGCCACTGAATGTGGGGTTGGGAAGAGAATTTACTCTCATGAGCCCCTCTGGGCGGCTCCAGCACACTGCTACAAGTGGCTGAAAACTGTCTGAGACAGAGTGACCAAACAAGATGGAAGAATAGGAGGTTTTGGTTTTTGAATGGTAAAAATGCGTACATTTGGAATTAGCCAGCCTGACTCAGTGTAGATGATCTCAGCGTTGTTGGCAGCAACCAAGACATCACAGGTAGGTGCCAGTGGGACACTCGTCTTCTCCTCTCCACCAGGCCTGAACAGGGTATTGGTGTTGGCTACAGCAATAGCGTTGAGCTTCTTCACAGCCTGTGAGCTGGTGCCGGTTGGCTTGGACACTCGCAGTGAACATAAGTGCACTGCTGTCTTCTGTCTTCTTCAGGCCAGACTCTGTGATCAGAGAAACTTGATGATGGCAGAGTGGCCAAGTTTACTTCTCCTGGGAGTGTTCTTCCAAGGGTATATCGAGTGCCCTGGGAGCCAAAGCGTCTTGGGTCCCTAGAATGTGGGTGCAGTGGGGATCTTCTTTTTGTGTGTGTCTGTGGTTCTTTCTCTCTCTCTCTCTTCCTTTCTCTCACTCTCTCTTTCTCTCTCTCTTCCTTTCTCTCTCTTCTTTAAGATTCATTTATTTATTTGAAAGGCAGAATTATAGAGAGGGAGAGAGAGAGAGAGAGAGAGAGAGAGAGATCTTCCAACAACTGATTCACTCCCTAGATGGCCGAAACTGCTAGAGCTGAGCCAATCTGAAACCAGGAGCCTGGGGCTTCCTCTGGGCCTCCCACATGGTGCAGGAGCCCAAGCACTAGGGCCGTCTTCCACTGCTTTCCCAGGCCATAGCAGGGAGCTGGACCAGAAGTGGAGCAGCCGGGACTTGAACTGGCGCCCACAAGGGATGCGGCACTGCAGGCAGCGGCTTTACCTGCTATGCCACAGCACTGGCCCTTGTGGATGCCTTTTGCTACTGCCTGTTTGGCTTTCAAAGCTTTGCTGTAGCTTCAGTGGGGGAGGGTAGGAGCTTCCTTCTTTGCCTTCAGTGCCATTTTGGTGAAAAGATAATTGGAGTTTAATAACATTGTTTCTTGATATGATAACCACCTATGGGTGTGTGTGCCTCTGTGAGTCTGGGAGTCCAGCAGCGAAATCTCAAACACTGTCAGAGCAAGAAATCAATCAAGCCAAGAACAGACACACTGAAGAGGTTAAGAAGCATCATTTCACTCACCCATGTGATCCATAAAGCAGCACAGCTCTGTGGCAATAGACTCCTTTGGCCCACAGCTCTTCCCATGGAGGAAGGTGGAAGTGCAGCGAGTGAGCTACCAGCTGCTGCAGCCATGCAGGACACCACGCAAGAGGCTCATTTCTTGTTCATCTCACCCAGAACACCAAGAAGATCCCCAGGGCTGGGAGAGGGCAGGAGCAAGGAGGAGAGGTAGAAACTCAAAACAATAGAATTTAAGGGTCAACTAAGGGCTGTGCCTCCTACCAAGTGCTCCACAGACTCTACTAGGAGGCTCACTGATGAGCTTCTTAGAATGCTTAGCTGTGAACTTTCCACCTGGCTACGAGTGTGCCCAGTGTTCTGTGTGTCTCACCCCTAACCCTGGAACCTATGGCTGCCTCCCCTTCCCAGATGGTAGCAAACACCTTGGCAGATGGTTTGCAAGAACATGGAGTCAACTGGCTGTACTTTGCAGAATTGAGAGAAGGCACAACAACTGAAGAATTTCAAGGCACTGTCCTAGGGAAAGCAAATGAGTGACTCTCAATACTCAGCCTTTCTCTGCAGGATGGAGAGAAGAGATACAATCTTAAGAAATTCCTCCCCAACAAGACATAGGAGGTATGGAGTTGTTCCAGCCGTACAAAAGTTCGTACAGAACCTAGAGTCCCTAGCCCTGATGACTAGTGAAGATGTTTCTATCCTGAGTGCTGGAAGACTGGAGGAGGAAGTGACGGCTTCTTCTAATGCAAGATGCCAAAAAAACACAAAAAAATCACCAAAACATGACATGGCCAATAGAATACATTAATTCGCCAGTAATTGATCCCAAAGAAATGAAGATACATGCATTGCTTGACAAAGAATTCAAAACATTTGTTTTCAAGATATCTCTTAGAAATACAAAGAATTATAAGAGACCACTGTGAACAATTATATCCCAACAAATTGGATAACCTAGAAGAGATATATACAAACCAGGACTGAATTGTGAAGAAATTAAAAAAAATCTGAGCATACCAATAATGAGTGAGGAGACTGAACCAGCTATCAAACATTTCCCGGCAAAGAAAAATCTCGGACCAGATGGCTTCACTGCTGAATTCCTCCAAACATTTAGAGAAGAATTAATACAGATCCTCTCCAAGCTCTGCCAAAAAACAGAAGAAATACATTGAAATACATTGAAACTCATTTTGTAAGACCAGCATTATCTTGATCTCAAAGCCAGACAAGGACGCCATAAGAAAAGGGAATTACAGGCCAATATCTCTGATGAATGTAGATTTAACAATTCTTAACAAAATGCCAGAAAGCTGAATTGAATAGTACATTATGAAGATGCTGCATGATGATCAAGTCCTATATTTGTCTCTGGGATGTAGGCAAGGCTCAAGATACACAGATCAATAAATGTGACACACATTAACAGAAAGAAGGATAAAAATCATAAGATCATCTCAATAGAGGAATAAAAGGCATTTGATAAAATTCAGGATCATTTCTTGATACAAACTCTCAAAAATTAGGCACTGAAGAAATATATGGCCGTTTAAGAATGGCCAAATATTACATGCACACAGACAACAACATACTGAATGGTGAAAAGTGAAAACTCTTTAAGATCAGGAACAATAGAAGATTGTACAATATTGCCATTTCTACTTAGAGATAGTCCTGGGAATGCTGCTAGCCAGATAAAGTAGGAAAGAAAAGTTGTAGAAGACACCCAAGTCAGAAAGGAAGACATAGCATTGATTCTTTATGCAGAAGACTTGATCTTCTAAACAGAAAAACTTAAAGGCTCACAAAATATCTTTAGAACTAATAAACAAATTCAGTAAAGTTGCATGATACAAAGTCAAGAGGTGAAAATCAGTAGTACTTCTATAGGCTAACAATGAATTTATCTAGAAAAGAATTTAACATAACAATGTCCAAAGGAATTAAAAACCAAAGAATAAATTTAATGAGAGCTGAAATATATGTTCACTGTAACACACTGATGTAACACATTGTTGAAAAGCTGTAACACATTGATGAAAGACATTGAGGATAACAGATAAATGGAAAGCTATCCCATGTTCATGAACTGGAAAAGTAATATTGTCAAAACGTCTATAATACTCAAAGTGATCTACAGATTCAATGCAATCCTATCAAAATTCCAAAGGCATTCCTCCCCCATAGGAATAGCAAGAATAGTACTAATATTTGTATGAAACCTCAAAAGATCTGAATCACTATAGCATTCTTGATAAAGAATAAAGCATTGGACTTTCTGATGTCAGATTATATCACAAATCTCTAGATGGCAATAAAAATAGTGTGATATTGGCATCAAAACAGACACAGAGGCCAATGGAACAAAATAGAATGCAGAGAGAAATCCACACCTCCACCACTAGCTCGCCTTTGACAAAGACTCCATGAATGCTCAGTTAGGAAAGGGTAGTGCCTTTAATAAATGGTGTTGAGAAAACTGGACATTCACATGCAGAAGAATGAATTTATCTTATGCCACACACACACACACACACACACACACAAATAAAAAAAGACTTCAATGTAATGCTCTAAACCATAAAACCCCCAGAAGAATACCCACAAGACAGCTTAACATTGAACTTGGCAAAATGTTTTAGATATGATACCAAAAACATAGGCAACCCGTGCAGAAACAAACCAGTGGGACTATATCAAAGTAAAAAGTTCCTACATAGTAAAGGGACAATCATCAAAATGGAAAGTCATCCTACAGAGTGGAAGGAAACATTAGCGAGCCATTCATCTAACAAGGAGGTGATATTCAAAATATATAAGCAACTCATGCAGCTACAAAAAAAAAAAAAAAAAAAGGACAAGTAACCTGATTGAAAAATGGACAAAAGGACCCAACAGATATTTTTCCAATGAAGACATAGGCATGACTGACAGGTATATGAAAAGTTGCTCAATATCACTAATCAGCAGGGAAATACAAATCAAAACCACAATGAGATATCACCTCACAGCTGTTAGGATGTTGGCTATGATAAGGGATGGGGGTGGGGGGTGGACATCGTGGTGCAGAGGTTAAGCTGCTGCGTGGGGAGCTCACCCCACATCAGAGGGCCAAGGACCAAGTCTACTCCACTTCCAACCCAGCTGCCTGCTGGTGCCTGTTGGTGTGCATTCTGGGAGCCAGCAGCTGATGCTTCCAGTACTCGAGCCCCTGCCACCCACAAGGCAGACCCAGATGGAACTCTGGGATCCAGCCTTTGGCCTGGTCCAGCCCTGGTTGTTGTGGGCATTTGGGGTGCGGGTGGGGTGAACCAAAAGATCACTCTCTCTCTCTCTTTTTCGCTCTCTCTCTCTCTCTCACTCTCTCTCTGCCTTTAAATTATTAAATAAACACAAAAATAAAGCAACAAAGAAAACAAATTCATACATCCTGTTGTATTAACAGAGAAGACAAGAGATAATGAAGTTGGCAAGGGCATTGGGGAAAGGGAGCCCATGTCTCCTGTTGGTGAGAATGTAAATTGTTACAGTATGGAGATTCTTTTAAAATTCAAAAGTGCTAGCATATAATCCAACAATCCTGCTTCTGGGTTTATATTCAGAGGAAATAAAATCACTGTCTTGAAGAGGTATCTCCTCCTCCATGTTCACGGCAGCATTATTGATAATTGCCAAGATACGGAAACAAACTAATGCTTATGAATCTGTGAATGAGCAAAGAAATTGTGAGTAGTAATATATACACAGATATATTTCCCCCCAGTTTGTGGGGAAATGGAATTAAAAGACAAATTAATTTTGGTATGAAAAAGGGTTTTTTCTCTTTTTTTGAAATCTATACAATTTTTTTCATGATTTATATTTTCCATGAACTTTTTGAAAACCCTTAGTAAAGTAACCAGTATGTAATAAGCACTAAAAAAATGGCAGCCATCACTGCCGTGAGAATCTTTTTTAACATGGATATGCATGGCCTCTTCAGAGACCTTCCTTCCCACTGGTCCCCTTGTCTGGGGTGTGCTGCACTCTGCCCAGAGTGCTCCTACTAGCGGTAGGGTCTCAGCTCAAACCTCACTTCTTTAAGTGTGACTTCCCTACCTCTGGAGTTCACAGCAGGCAGTTGAAGGCTCCAGTGCCTCTGTCCGTGGTCCTTCCAGGTCTGTGAGCTCCGAGGCAGTAGTGCCTGTGCTGTGTTGATCACTGCTATGATGCTACACAGAGGGGAGAATTTCACATAGGCAGGGGCTTCAAAGATCCATGGCAACATGGAATTAAAAGATAATGCACCTGTTCCATGAACTGTGTGACTCCCTTTCCATGGTAAGCAAAGACAGTTATTGAACGAATGGTTCAATCTGGCTCCACGTGTGATTGAAAGAAGGGGCAGTCTCTGCCGAGGAGCTCCATCACTCTCATTTCTTCTACAGTTTTTTGGGACCCCATCACCTACATTAATTAGATTTGAAGGCAGAATTCCGGCTTTCTCTACACTCACAGTTGCATGGTAATCTGATTTTTGGTTTGGGAAGGTATAAGAAACGGGGTCCCAAATTCTCCAGGTGCAATAGGCTACATATTGTGTAGGAAGAGTCTGCCCCTGGCCGTGGTCTCCGTCTGGCTCCCAAGGCATCTGTGTCAGTGCCTGGCCGATTCTCTGCTGGAGAGCTGGCACCCATCTGGACTGGAATTAAAAATCCCTCATTCCCTGCCAGAAGCCAAAACAAATGAAAGGCAGCATCAAGAGTTGGCTGTGATCCTGGATCTAAGTTGGGGCACTTAGGGCCTTGCCAAGGGACTCGGATGGGGTGAGCATGATATAATTATGATTAGATGATTGGATGGTGTTTATGAGACTCAAGATAGACCCACCATCCACAGAGCTCTGTGCCAGGGACATGGGCACCCTCCCTTGCTGACCTGCCTTCCTACCTAATCAGTGATTATGATCTGCCCTGCCTTCTCTGAGGGGCCCTGGACATCAGCCACTTGCTACAGGACATGATTTCAGAGCTGGGCTGGGAGCCACAGACCTTCTAGCCACCAATTTTAAGTCGGCAGAGGCAAGTGGCTGCATGGGTATCATCAGGCAGCAACTGGGGACCAGGGCGGGTTTAAGAATTTAACCTGAAGTGCAATTCAGATCTGCATAGCCTGAGCAATAGTCTTTGCACGTCTGCTTATCTTAGCCAATCTATAGCCGTCTTAACAGGGACTGGAAACTTGGACACCAAGGCAGAAGCAAGGGTCTGAGTCCCACTCCAGCCCTGCCACACTAACTATGAGCAAGTACCTTCCACCCTCTGATTTTAGATTTCCTAGGGGAACAGACTAGGTTTGTTTTAATATCATATCTCATTTTAATATTGCTGATATGTATGTGCACTTCAAAAAGTTCATGGAAAATGGAATTAAAAGATTAGTTTTGCTGGTGCCCAAAATATTGAAATCCTTACATATGAAGGGTCTTTAAAAAGTTTATGTAAAATGAATATTGTGGAAAAGCTATGCATAGATTTCAACATTTTTGGCACCAACATAAGCTTGTCTTTAATTTCATTTTTCCAGGAGCTGGTATTGTGGTGTATTGGGTTGAGCTGCCACCTGCGATGCCGGCATCCCATATGGGTGATGGTTCGAGTCCTGGCTGCTCTACTTGGGATCCAGCTCCCTACTGATGCACCTGGGAAAGCAGTGGAGGATGGCCCAAGTGCTTGGGTCCCTGCACCCATGTGGGAGACCTGGGGGAGCTCCTGGCTCCTGGCTTTAGTCTGGCCCTGTCCTGGATGTTGTGGCCATTTGGGGAGTGAACCAGTGTGTGGAGGATCTCTCTCTGTGTCTGTCTCTCCCTTTCCCTCTCTTTCTCTTTCTGTAACTCTGATTTTCAAATTAAAAAAAAGTAAGTTAATGTTCCCCTGACTTTTTTCGGGATTGCTTACATATCATCTCTGTAGCCCAGAGTCTAGCCTAGTAGCTGTCACACGGTAGACCCTTGACACGAACATGCATTAACTAATTTTTACATGTCAGGTGCTGTGCTAGGTACTTTCCAAACATTGTCATCTTGATGAATTCTGAAAAGCATATGAGAAATGATGCTCAAAGAGATTAAATAACTATCTCCCAACCCAGACCACCCAGTTCATTAGAGACCAAGAAGGAACTTGAAATCAGTTCTTTCCAGCTCCCAACTTCATTTTTTTTTTTTTTTACCACATATTGTATTGTGTCGATAAATAATGTGAATGAGTGCATGGGCGTGATTCATCAGGCTAGACTAGATTTTTGGTGAAAATAGAAATTCTAGATAGAAAATTGCCCTAACTTCTCTTGCATTGTCGATGAACAGGTCAACACAAACATAACTGAGTAGCGGGAAGCACGCCGTAGGAATGGAACACATTGCAAAGTAAAAACCTATTAAACGTCCCCAGAGCAACAGTTACTGGAGTTTTCCCTGTTGGCCCTTTTGCAAAGCACAATACCTTTAAAGCTACTCTTGCCGTCATTGCAGCAATTAACAGCACCGTGTTCTGTAAATGGTGAGCTTGACTCACAAAAAGAAGATAAAAAGGGGACAATTTTTTTGGAAGCAGGACTACAATCTGGTCTGAAGGGCAGGGATTTGGCTGACTCAGCTTGCTTTATTCTGAACCTCCTAAGCCCTTTGATGAACAGGAGATGAGCAGGAGAGAGGGGATTGGCTCAGGTGTAAGTGTTCGGGGGAGCAACAGGCGAGGCCCTCTTTCAGTGCAGGCACCTGTAAAGGGGATAAAGAGAAAAGGTGCATTTGACTCCGGAACACAGGGTCAAATGGATCACGAGAGGCCGGGGATGCATTCAGGAGACACGAGTGACCTGTAAGAGAGTCTTCCAGTCATCCAGGTGTTACTGGGAGTCTGGGTATCTAGATGGAACCAATGCCCCCTCTCCAGGCCTCTGGGGAGGCCTCTCAGTGAGGTGGCTGCTTTCAGTCAAGCCAACTGTTGTGACAGACAGCAGTGCCCCTTGTCTGTGGCTTCACATTTATGATTTTAGTTACCTGTGGTCAACTGTGGTCTGGAAAATTCCAGAAATAAATGGGGAATTCTAGAAATACACAAATTGTAAGTTTTTTTAAAAAATATATTTTACTTTAAAAGTCAGAGTTAACAGAGAGGGAGGGAGAAGCAGAGGGAGAGAGAGAGAGAGAGAGAGAGAGAGAGAAAGAGAGAGCTCTTCCATCCAGAAGGGAGCTCTTCCCCAGATGGCTGCAACAGCCAGTACTTGACCAAGCTGAAGCCAGGAGCTTCTTCCAGGTGTCCCATGTGTGTCGCAGGGGCCCAAATCCTTGGACCATCTTCTGTTGCTTTTCCCAAATGCATTAGCAGGGTGCTGGGTCAGAAGTGGAGCAGCTGGGACCTGAAGCAGCACCCATGTGGGATGCTGGCATTGCAGGCAGTGACTTAACCCATTATGCTACAATGCCAGCCCTACAATCTAAGTTTTAAACAACTTTTACTGCAGTATGTCATTATGATTATTCTATTTGATCTGTTATCATTGCTCATCTCTTACTATGCCCGATTTCTAACTTTATCCCAAGTGTGTATGTGTAGGAGAAAACAGTGGATGTGGGGTTTGGTATTTCCCACAATTTCAGGCCCTCACTGCGGGTCTTGGAATGTGTGCCCTGAGGATAAAGGGGGAATGACTGCACCAAGATTGAAACCATGGCGGCCCCAAGGACAGCCTGGACCAGGAGTCAATGCGGAGTCAGCAGACCTGGGAGATAACTCAGGGGACATTGTGTGTTTAAGTCCTGAATCGTGCTGCACCCATGAGCTGTCAGTTATGTGAGAAAATGCCCTCTCTTTTGCTGAAACCACTGAGGATGAAGTTTTATGTTGCTTTCAGCTGGGACAGGTGCCAGGTCGCTGTCATCCCACTGTTGTTCTGTTCCCCTTTCCTGTGGTCCAAATTCCTATAATGTGTGGGTCGTGTCAACAGAAAAACTGAGCTATGAAAGCTTATTTGGAGTGAACTTGCCAGGCATCCACTTAAGAGGAAAGAAAGCTATCTCACGAGTTTTGCCCAAATGATTCTCACCTTTGGCTCTCTTGATGCTATCTCTTAAAAAGGTAGGCTAAGCCTCTGCCTTCAGCACCCGCATCCCCTATGGGCAATGGTTCGTGTCCCAGCTGCTCCTCGTCCTTTTTTAAAAAAAGCTTTTATTTAATGAATGCACATTTCTTAGGTACAACTTTGGAAATATAGGGTTCTTCTCCCCATATCTTCCCTCCTACCCCCACTCTCACCCCACCTCCTACTCCCTCTCCCATCCCATTCTTCATTAAGGATTTCATTTTTAGTTTAGCTTTATATACAGAAGACCAACTCTATACTAAATAAAGATTTCAACAATTTGTACCCACCCATGCACACACAATATATAAAAGTACTGTTTGAGAACAAGTTTTGCAATTAATTTTCATAGTACAACTCATTAAGGACAGAGGTCCTACATGGGGAGTAAGTGCACAGTGACTCCTGTTGTTAATTTAGCAATTAACACTCTTATTTATGATGTCATTGATCACCTGAGGCTCTTTTCATGAGCTGCCAAGGTTATGGAAGCCTTGTGTGACCACAAACTCTGTAAGTATTTGGAGAAGGCCATAAACAAAGTAGAAATTATCTCCTCCCTTCAGAGAAAAGTATGTCCTCCTTTGATGGCTCTTTCTTTACACTGGGGCCTCACTCACAGAGATCCTTCATGTAGGGATTTTTTTGCCACAGTGTATTGGCTTTCCATGCCTGAAATGCTCTCATAGGCTTTTCAGCCACATCTGAATTCCTTAAGGGCCGATTCTGAGGTCAGAGTGTTACTTAAAGGGATTATCATTCTATGCCGACTGCTCCTCTTCTAATCCAGCTCCCTAATAATGGCCTGGAAAAGCAGTGGAAGATGGTCCAAATTCTTGGGCCCCTGCACCCACATGGGATACCCAGAAGAAGCTTCTGCCTCCTGGCTTCGGATTGGCTCAGCTCTGGCTATTGCAACAATTTGGGGAGTGAACCAGAAGATGGAAGACCTCTCTCTCTGTCTCTCCCTCTCTCTCTCTCTCTGTAACTCTGCCTCTCAAATAAATAAATAAAATATTCAAAAAAAGAGAAATATCTCAAAAAAATTTAAGAAAGGTAAACACCACCTTCCAATACCCCACATCTCTACATCTGTGGTGGCTGACATTTTGAGACACCTTGCATGACATTTTATATTAAAATTGGGATATCAGTAGATATAAGTAGATAGCTAGGATTGGGATTATTCATCTTCTCTTATTTTATTTTATTGGAGAGAGAGAGGGGGAGAGCGAGTGAGGGAGAGAGGGAGAGAGGGAGAGAGAGAGAGAGATGTAGCTGAGCAAGTACAAACAAAGGAGCACCACACATGATAAAATTTGATGGTCCTTTATTGCTAGTGGCCGAAAGTGGGCTCTTATTCCCTATGCCCTAGAGAACTCCCAACTCCGAAGTCCAAAGCAACAGGGTTTATAAAGGCAAAATCCACAAAATTGGAGTGGGGGTGGGGTGGGGAATACATGATTGCTAGGGTCAAGCTGGCATAAGGCCTATGAGAAACTAATATCAATTACAATCTTGACAATAGACAAATTACAGTCTTAACATTAACCCAGGTGGCACCCAACTGTTTTTTTTTTAAAGATTTATTTATTTACTTGAAAGTCAGAGTTACAGAGAGAGAAGGAAAGGCAGAGAGAGAGAGAGAGAGAGAGAGAGAGAGGTCTTCTATCTGCTTGTTCACACCCCAGATGGCCACAACAGCTGGAGCTGTGCCGATCTGAAGCCAGGAACCAGGAGCTTCTTCCGGGTCTCCCACGTGGGTGCTGGGGCACAAGGACTTGAGCCATCTTCCACTGCTTTCCCAGGCCATAGCAGAGAGTTGGATTGGAAGTAGAACAGCCGGGACATGAACCGGCGCCCATATGGGATGCTGGCACTGCAGGTGGTGGCTGTACCTGCTATGCCACAGCGCCGGCCCCACGCCCATCTGTTTTTAAGCTTGAGTGATTATGCTAGGGGGTGTCTATGCCTTGCCAAGTGTGACTGCTATTGTCTGAGTGTTGTAGAGCATAGTTGCAGACCAGAGTCTCATGGCACAGGGTGGGGGTGGAGTGGGGTGGGGGTGCTTTCTCAAGATGGAGTCTCAAGTGCTCAGGATGGAGTTCCTGTTGTCAAGGTGTTACTTGGAGAGAGCGAGCAGTCCCCTTTGCTGGTTTACTCCCCAAATGCCTGCAATGGCCTCTATCTGGGATGACCCAACCACTTGAACCATCACTGCTGCCTTCCAGGGTCTGCATTGGCAGGAAGAAGGAGTGACACATGGGCTCAAGAGTAGAGGTGGGCATGGAACCCACACACGCTGAAATGAGTTGCAGGCGTCTTAACCAGCATCTTAATTGCTAGGCCAAATGTCTTCCCAGCCCCTGGTTTGCTTTTTAAGGATGTATGTGTGCAACCTAGTTCTCCATTCACCCCAATGGGAGAAGGGTGAGCCATCAGGAGCCAAGTCCCAGTTTGAGCAACATCACTGTTGGGAATGTCCTGGTTCTTTTGCTTTTAAAACTGATTTATTCAAATGGGAGAGAGAGGGAGAGGGAGAGCGAGAGAGAGAAATCTTCCATCTGCTAGTTCATTCCTCAAGTGCCTGCAATAGCCGGGGTTGGGCCAGGCAAAGCCAGGAGCCTGGATTTCCATGCTAGTCTCCCAGGTGGGTAGCAGGGGTCCAGGTGCTTGGGCCATCTCCTGTTGCTTTCCCAGGCACATTAGCAGGAAGCTAGATTAGAGACTGAGTAACTGCCAATATGGGATGTGGACATTCTAGGCTGCAGCTTAGCCTGCTGGACCACAAATGCCAGCTCCAGGAGTATCCTGATCACAAGAGCTGTTTTTAATCCATTCATTTGGAATTCCTAAGATCACCAATGAGAACGCCCTTCCCCAAGCCCAATATTGCAGGCTGACCCTGTCTATTATGGATAGAGGAGTTGACTGGTTTATGCTGGTGAAAAGCGGGTCGGTGGCAGTGGTGACCTTGGAGGGGATTGTGACAAATGCCACGTGGGCAATGTTGGGAGCACAGATTCTGCATGTGCAACTGGTTCACCCCTCTGTGCATGTGTGTACCATGAAGTCAGCAAATCCATGAGTCCCGGAACTCACACTGCTCTGGGATCATGGCATTGTCTAAGATCCAAGCAGGGGCCACATTGCTGGGGGGTTGGGTAGGGTGGTCCACGTGCTTACTACTCAGAGTGAAGTCTGCAGACCGCAGCCCTGGCGTCAGCTGGGACCTCAGGCTTCGCAGCATCCCCAGGGCACTGCGCACAGTGAGGTCTGAGAAGCACTGGGCTGTACTCCTGACTCCAGTACTTCCCTCAGCTCCACATTTAATGAACACCCACTGTGCACCGGCATTGTGCTGAGTGTTTCAGTTACAAAGATGAATAATGCATCATCTTTTTTTAAAGGGCTGCTCACAGCTTATTTACTTCTCACTTCTGTCTCAGGTCTCTGCTCAGCCCTCTGCCTCCTGGCTTTTGCCCTAGCTCTTCACTGAATTGCTTCCTTTGAAGACCACTAATGACTCACTTGCTGTCAGATTCAATTTTCTCCTCTCTGTAGCATTTAATGCTTCTGACCAACACCTACTACGTAAACGCTGTCCTTTCCTGATTCTGCTGACACCGTGCCATCTCGCTTCTTCCCTCCCTCCCCTGTCTCCCTTACCGGCTCATCTTCCTCAGGTTCTCTCCCACTCAATCCTTACCCTCTCACCAGGTATCTCATCCAGGTCCCTGCCATGAATTGCTTTTATTATAAAACCATTGGCCTTCTAGGAATCCCAGAACTGCTGATATTAAAGGGGACTTTGGTCCTCTCTTTCCTATAGACTCTTTTTTGAAAAGTTATCAATTGCTTGCAGTAGCAAATTGAATTTGGAGAGTGTCCCTGAAACGAGAGAAGTAGGTTTTTGTGAGTATTGCTGCTGTAATAAATTACCTTTTTTTTAGTTTGAAAGGCAAAGAAACAGAGAGAGAGTCAGATCCCCCATCTACCAGTTCACTCCCTAAATGTCTCCAACAGTTAGGGGTGAGCCAGGCTGAAGCCGGGAGCCTGGAACTCAATCCAAGTCTCCTGTGTGGATGGCAAGCTTGCAAGTACTTGAGTTATCATGGGCTGCTTCTCAGGTGTGCATTAGCAGGAAACTGGAATCCTGAGTGGGATGCAAGCAACACCAAGCATCTTAACCGATTGGCCAAGCACCTGCACCATATGTTATTTTTTTTACTGCTGTAACATTGTTGCAAGCTTGATGGCTTGAAGAAAACCCATTATCTTACAGTTCTGTACACCAGATATCTGATAGAGGTCTTGGGACTAAAGTCAAGGCATCTGGAAGGCTGTCTTCCTTTCTGGAGGCTCAAGGAGAGGACTGATTCCCTTGGCTTTTCCAGCTTTAGAGGCTGGCACATTCTCTGGTCCCAGTCGCTTCCTCCATCTGCAAAGCCAGCAATGCAAGTTCCATCCTTCTGATGCCAACACCACTCTGTTCTCTGCCTCTTTTTTTTTTTAAGATTTATTTTATTTGACAGGCAGAGTTACAGAAAGAGAAGGAGAGATAGATAGATGTATAGAGATATCTTCCGTCTGTTGGTTCACTCCCCAAATGCAGCAATGGCCAGGGCCAGGCCAGCCTGAAGTCAGAAGCCAGGAACTTCATCCAGGTCTCCCATGAGAGTGCAGGGGCCTACTGCTTTCCCAAGCGCATTAGCAAGGAGCTGGATTGGAATTGGGGCAGCTGGGACTCAAACTGGTGTCCCTATGGGTTGCCGGTGTTGCAGGCAGTGGCTTAACCCACTGCACCACAGCGCCGGCCCCAGGTTCTCTGCTGTAAAGGACTCCTGCGATTGAACTCACTAGGATAATCCAAGCTAATCCCCTATCTGGAGTTCTTAACTTCAATCACATTGCAGTCCCTTTTGGTATGTATGTAACGCATTCCCAGGAGCGAGGGATTAAGACGTGGACATCTTTGGAGTCTATTATTTTGCCCCCACAGGGTGACTGAACAGGCTAGCGATTAGAGGCAGGGGACTGATAGAGTGGCACATCCCCGGCGTGCCCAGGATGGACCCGAGATGAAATGCCTTAAGGGGACACCTCAGTGCTGAATTGGACAGCAGATGGGAGGGAGAGGGAGGGTGGGCCCGTGGAGGAGCGGTGGGGATGGGAGGAGGGGAAGGCTCAGCTCAGCCCCTGTGCAGCACCGGCCTCCAAATCCGTCTCCAGCCACACAGCAGAGCAGCACCTCCCACTCGGCACATTCGCTACAGAGCCCAGCGCCTCCCTCGCGTTATTCCTTCCCTCTGTTTTCCCCTCTCTGAATGAGACAGCTGTTTAGTTTGCTATTCACGCTTTCCTTGGGTGGTCATGGGCTGTACCAAGTCTGTGCCTGTGCAGGTGTGGTCTACTGCTCCAGACCCAGTGCAGGCTCTCACCTTCCACCCAGCTGGTGCCAAGCCCGAGGCCCACCTCCCTGCCACTCATTTCAATCCATTTCCCATTCTGACGTCAGGTGAGCCTCCACGAATCACCTTTATTCAACTGGAAATCCCACAGCCTTTGGCATTGAGTCCATTACCTGGCATGATTTTCAAAGCCAATTTAGCCACAATCCTCTTATCTTGCCTTATTTCTGCCAAAGTACATCCTGTATTCTATACCCCCCTCACCAAATCCTTACTCTTCTCCAGCTCTTTGAATCCATCCCACCTTATCAATGTTGCTCCCAGCACCTGAGCCTCCATTCCACAGGACCCAGCTCAGCTACCTCCTCTCTTCACCCCTTCCGGGTAGACTTGGTCTGGCCTCCCTCCCAGAGGGAGCATTTGTATACCTTACTATTGCTGTTCTAGCAGCCAGCGTGTCACCTTGCACTCGATCTGGTGGACATCAGTGTCTCCTTGTAGACTCTACCAGGCAGTGTTAGGAGAGCCTTTCTCAGTTAGGGTAGAATTTTATTCATTTACTTTGTTGCTAACAAAATATGACGGTGTCTCTCTCCCCCCACGCCACTGTTCAGAATGGTGATACCTCTACTGATCCCCCATCACCGTTGCTTTGCACACTGCCTGTCACGTTCCAGGTATGCGTGCTGGGTAGATGAAGGCTACTTCTTTATTTAAAGCTGAGGCTGAGAAGGGCAGCCCCTACCAGCCCACCCTGAAGATCTGTCGTCTTTGGTCGTGGTTGTTTTTCCTCTGGCTATGCCAAGGAAGGTGTCGGTTTGAGTTTTAAGGGAGGCCAGAGGGTTAGCCTGGAGGCAATGACCTTCAAGGACCTTCTTCTAACTTGGAGATTATGTAGAATAATGCTTCCAGGAAGATCTGATCCTGGTCCAGGCACTGTTGCTCAGAAACAACCTGAGAAGCATCCACGTTGTCCCCTGCCGCTTTCTATTTGGCTACTTTGGACGTCTTTTGCCTTTTGTTCATTTAGCTCATCGGCATTGTCTTTAACGTGCTAAGCCCCATGTGAGGGCAAGTGGAGAAGGGAGGAGGATCCTAGAGACTCTGTCCCCATGGAGTCTAAGCAGTTGGGAGGCTAAGACTGTGCACCGAGCGTGGCTATGGGGAAAGCAGTCAGGGTTAGCACCACGCTGGAAAGCAAACCACATGCCGGGGTTCAGGAGGGCTTCCTGTCATGCTAGCGATGCAGAGCCCCTGTTCCGATGGAGACTGGGGAAGCTTTGGAATGAGTGTCGTTTCATTTGGGCCCAGAAGTGAGGGTCGGGTTTCACAGCTGGTGAGGGAAGAAATGAAATGACGGGAGGAAAGACAAGGAAGAAAGTGGGTGTTAAACGAGCCCTTACTTTGTGAGATTCGATGAAACCCCCTGAACAACTAGCCCAGAAGCTACCCAGATGTGTCACTAGAGCAACAGCGCAGGTTTTGTGGGTGCATGGGTGGTATCCTGAAGGGCCCTTCCCAGTGAGTCCACAGAGGGAGACCCTTCACCATGGACAGGAGAATTTATGGTCCTAAGGTTTTTGCTTTGCATGCTGCTCTGTCGCCATGGCAACATCTGCTCCCACTGCTCTGGCCTGGCTTCCTTGGAGGTAGCCCCACAGTGCTGATGGGACAGTCTCATACTACAGAGAGCACAGCTAACCAATGGCTCAGCCTCTGTTCAGCTGAGGGGTCACCCTGACTGCCCGGGAGAGCCAATCTTACGAGACAGAAAACATCTCATAGAGATGCTGTATTGGAGGCATAGGTCTTCTGAGTGCAACAATTCCTAACACTGAAGCCTGTTCTTGGCCCGCATCTTCTCTCAATGCAGTCACTATTCGCAGGGATCGCATTATTCTTTTTTTCTGCTCCAAGAGCATGGTGCTGGCTCAGGGGTTTATCCCAGGCCTAACTCAGACATTGACAGGATGGTGGGCTTTCTTGCAGGTGTTAACCTAGGGCCTGCCTGATGCAGAAACAGCAACCAATGGGCTAGGAGAAGGCAGTAGCGGAAGCACCAACCTTTGGGCACAGTGGATCAGGCAGAGGCCACCCTCTCCTATCAAGTTAGACAGTCCTAGGGTAACCCCTGTCTTTTGTTCCAAGATCATAGATTGGGATTGGAGAGAGTGACAGCATCTGAGAGCTCATCAAGACCTGGAACAAGCCCTCCCCCAGGTTTCATTTTATTACTGAACCTTAGCTTTGCCACTTTAATGGAGAAGATCATGGCTTCTCCAACAGAAACCATGGTCACGCCTTTGTCATGCACCAGTGACTAGATGTGAGTGAGTCTGTCAGTAGACCTTCTATGTTGTGCCATCTAGTGCTTGGACATTTGATTTCAACAGGCTAATAATTCTTGGGCTTCTTTTATTGTTCTGAGTGGTGCTTAGGGTGTTATTTCTCTCTAAATAAAGTATTTTTGAAGTATAATTTACAAAAGTATAATGAGAAAAAGCATAAGAATACAGCTGATAAGTTTTTGCAAAGTGAAAAACACTCACACATCCACCACTTGATGAAGCTATATGTGACGAGCATGCTAGAAGCTTCTCTTGTGCCTTCTTGCATCTTTTACTGAATGTATGTATCCATTTCTGTTAGATTCATAAAAACAAATTTGCTGAGTTATATGTCATGTGTATATTTAACTTTTAGAAGATATTGACAACTTAAAAATATTTATTTATTTACGTGAAAGATTGTTGAGGGAAGGGAGAGAGACAGATTTTCCATCTGCTGGTTCACCCCCCAAATGGCTGCAATGGTTGGGCCTGGGCCAAGCCAAAACCAGAAGCTAAAAACTCTGTCCAGGTCCCCACATGGGTGGCAGGGCCCAAACACCTGGGCCATCTTATGTTGCTTTCTCAGACTTGTTAGCAGGGAGCTGGTAGAAGTAGAGCTGCCAAAACTCAAAGCAGCACTCATTTGGGATGCTGTGTCACAGATGATGGTTTAACCCTTTGTGCCACAATGCTGGCCACTTGAGAAAAATCTTTGCTAAGTGGCTGTACCAATTTATATTTCCAACAATACTTTGTGAGAGTTCTAGTTGCTTCATATGCTTGCTAAATCTTGAGAACCCCAATCCTTGCCATTTCAGCAATCCTTATGGATATGGGAATTTAATCTGTATGTCCTTTTTTTAAATAAATATTTTTAAAGATTTTCTTTATTTGAGAGGTAGACTTACAGACAGTAAGAGGGAGGAACAGAGAGAAAGGTATTCCTTCCATTGGTTCACTCCCCGGTGGTTGCAATGGTTGGAGCTGCGCCAATTTGAAGCCAGGACCAGGTGCTTCTTCCCGGTCTCCCACACAGGTGCAGGGGTCCACGCACTTGGGCCATCCTCCACTGCCTTCCCGGGCCACAACAGAGAGCTGGACTGGAAGAGGAGCTGCTGGGACTAGAACCGGCACCCATATGGGAAGCCGGTGCCGCAGGCAGAGGATTAGCCTACTGCACCACAGTGCCAGCCCCTTTAATAAATATTTTTTTTTGACAGGCAGAGTTAGACAGTGAGAGAGAGAGACAGAGAAAAAGGTCTTCCTTTTTCCATTGGTTCATCCCCAAGTGGCTGCTATGGCCTGAGCACTGTGCCGATCTGAAGCCAGGAGCCAGTGCTTCCTCCTGGTCTCCCATGGGGTGCAGGGCCCAAGCACTTGGGCCACCCTCCACTGCACTCCCTGGCCACAGCAGAGAGGTGGACTGAAAGAGGGGCAACCGGGACAGAATCCAGCACCCCGACCGGGACTAGAACCCGGGGTGCTGGCACCGCAGGCAGAGCATTAGCCTAGTGAGACACGGCGCCAGCCCTTTAATAAATATTTAAAAAAAAAACTATTTGAAAGACAGTTACAGAGAGAGAGAGAGAGGGCGCGCACACACACACACACACACACACACACACAGATCTTTTATCTTCTAGTTCATTCCCCAAATGGCTGCAATGGCCAGGGGTGGTTCAGACGTCAGAAGCCAGGAACCAGGAGCTTCTTTTGGGTCTCCCACGTGGTGTAGGGACCCAAGGACTTGGACCATCTTTCACTGCTTCCCCAGTTGCGTTAGCAGTGAGCTGGATTAGAAGTGGAAAATCTGGGACTTGAACTGATACCTACATGGGTGATGATTTTACCCACTGTGCCACAATGCTGGCCCCATTAATTTGCATTTTCCTACCCAGTACTAATGGTAAACAATTTTTGCATGCTTGTTTGTCACACGAATATTAGTCATTCTGTTCAAGTTTCTTGCTTTCTTTTTGCTGGGTTGTCTGTCTTTTTAAAAATTAATGCTTACATACTTACATAAATACATACATATATATGTACAAATTAATTGTTAACTTGTACAAATTTTAATGTGTATACACACATATGTATATATATGTTCTTGATAAAATATGTGTATTGGAAATATTTTCACCACCTATATGGCTTGCTTTTTCACACTGAAAGGGGTGGATCTTGATGAACAGAAGTTTTCAATTTTAATAAAGTCAAATTTATCAACACTCCAGTTTGTAGTTAGCGTTCCTCATATCTTGTTTAGGGAACATTTTGCTTATTTCCAGGTCTTGAATATATTATCTTATGACATCTTTTGAAGTTTTGTTGTTTTACCATTCAGATTTAGGCTATGATGTATCTGGAGTTGATTTTTTGTAAATAGTGTGAATTTGGGTGAAGATTGTTCCCCAACCCCCATGCAAATCCAGTTGACTTGGAAATGCTAACAAGATAGACTACAGCTTCCTCATAGAAACCGCACTTGCACTGTTGTCCTACATCAGGTAGCTAAACGAATAAATCCTTCTGTTGGTTCACTCCCCAAATAGCTGCTATGGCCGAGGCTATGCCGATCCGAAGCCAGGAGCCAGGTGCTTCTTCCTGGTCTCCCATGCAGGTGAAGGGGCCCAAGCACCTGGGCCATCCTCCACTGCCCTCCCGGGGCCACAGCAGGGAGCTGGACTGGAAGAGGAGCAACTGGGACTAGAACCCGGCACCCATAAGGGATGCTGGTGCCACAGGTGGAGGATTAACCAAGTGAGCCACGGCCCTGACCCCTCCGTGCACCCTCACATAATTTATCTTTATAAACATCTTGCTATTTAGAGTGCAACTACCCCAATAGTTTCTGTCTTGACTATTTCAGGTCCTTTGTATTTTCTTTCAGTTTCATATCCAGTTTGTTAATTTCCATTACAATGTATTTTAGTTCTACTTATAGATTAAATCCATTCACTAAGTCACTATGTATCTTATTTGCCCATGGATGTATTCATTGGACTCTCTCTATTCCTTCCCACCTTACCTGCTTCTCTGTGAGGCTGTTTGCTTTCTGCTGGAGAATTTCTTTAAGGATCTGTTTCTTTTAGTGTAAGCCTTCTGATGACAAATCTGCTCAATTATTTTTTTCTGTCTTTGACGTGTTTATTTTGCTCATTTTTGCAGGTTATATTTGTCCGGTATAACATCTGAGGCTGGAATTTATTTTCTTTCATCATTTTAAAGCTGTCTTTCACAGCCTTCCCCTTTCCATCATTTCTGTGAAAAGTGCCCTCCTACTCTAAATGGGTCATTTCTCTCTGCGTTTCGTTCCCCCCTCTGGATTTTCCTTTGGGCGGGCAGTGTATTAATCAAAATTCCTATTTTGTACCTGCATGGTTTTATTTATATTTAACTTTTTTTGAGGTTCATGGAGATTCTTTGCATCTATAGATTGATGTGTTTTATCTGTCTTGGATATTTTCCCTTTAAATATTACTTCTGCCTCATTCTCTCTCTCCCTTTTCTTTTGTGATCTTAATTACACATGTGTCAGGGCTTTCTAGCTTGTTCTATGTGCCTCATTTACTCATTTTTGCATCTATCCTCCTTTTCTCTACGTTTCAGTGTGTGTATATCTTAATCGCCATGCTGTTTCCAGCCTATTAATCCCTTCTTCTGCATCTAACATGCTCTTAAAGCCGCATGTTAAATTCTTCATTTTGGTTATTATATTTATTAGTCTTAAATTTTCCATCTGAATCTTTTTTATAGATCTTGATGAAATTCTCCGTTTGCTGTCCATTTTCCTGAACGTATCAGCACCAATTATTTTACAATCAAAATCTACTGGTTTCCAAGTGTTCACCTGGAGGTTGGTTTCTGTGTTTCTATTTGTTTTTTTTTTTTTTTTTTTTGACAATTTCATCCTAATTCTGTCACGTCTGGTTGTAGCAGTGGACAACGTATGTGAGAAGTTGCAGATACCCTGTTTGGTGTTCTCTTTCTCCCCAGAGGACTGGACTTTCTTCTGACCAGTAGTTACGGGGAGATTACCTGTGTCTAATAGTGGATGAAAATGTTTCATGCTTTGGAAGGTTCATCTATATTTGGTTGCCTTTAAACCCAAGGTAGTGCATTTTGGAGGTCTTCCTTGAAAACATGCACTGCTTATCAGGATTTTGCCTCTTTGGTGGGCCCGAAGCCTTGGCACATACCAGCGTCAGTACACAAAGTAGCATTGGATCACCATCCCTCATCCTCCACACACAGTCTTCTGAGGATGGTTAGCCAGTGCCCATCAGTAGGAAAAACAGCTGCCCACACTCAGAGGAACCACATGCTCACCTCTACTCCCACTGGATGGAATCCTCCCATCTCCGCCCTCTGCCCCCGTCCTGAACTTCTACATCTACAGAGCACTGCCACTTTCCCTCTCTGTGAGCAATGTTTGCTTCAAGGAATCACACAGAACCCTGCCTCCCTGATCCACAGGTTCAGACCAGGTCTGGGGACCTGCCATCCTGCATGTCTCTACACTAGCGAGGGCTGCACTTGGGATCACAGAAGTAACTCTCGTCTGAGAACTACTGGGACCAGTCTCACCCTGTGCACCATTCCTGTGTCTCTGGTCACAGGAGGAAATCAAGTCTCCCACCCAGGCATCCCTAACCTCCTCTACCCTCACCCCTACACTCTCAGACTCCACATCGCTCTGCTCCATGCTTCCAGAAACTCTCCCTGTGCAACTGTACTACGATTTACCCCCCTCTTTGCTCAGACATCTTCGCATTGTGAGAACCAGGTAAACATTTCTGCGGTACCCTGCCTCAATTTTCCTTGCACAGACTATGTGAGCATATAAACTATTTCTTTGTTTCACATTACTCAGTTATGGGCATTTTGTTATACAGTGATAGGTAAATACAAAAGATCCTATTCAGTCCATAGGATAGAAATGACAATTTTGTGCTGAGGATCCCCACAGCTTTGCAGTAAGCCTACACTTCGTACCCGAGCCCCAGTTCAAATATTCAGTTGCTTCCTTGACATCTCAATTCAGAGGTCTATTGGGCATCTCAAGTTCATGTGGAGTACTCTTGAATTTCCGATCCCTAAACCTGCCCTTATCCCACACCCAGACTCCTGTTAGTGAATGGCACAAGCATCCTCTTTGCCTTTTATCCCTGCAGGCAGGGTCTGTAGAGTCTGCTCACTTCCACGGTCATTTCCCTAGTCCAGGCACCTTCTTCTTGCACCCACATTCCTATAAGAGTCTCCAGCTGGTCACTGAGCCACAGAGCTCAACCTTCCTAGCCTCTCCTCCAGGCTGCCCACTGAGTGATTATTCCAAGATGTCATTCTGACAGGCCCACTGCTCAAAGCCTGCTGGTGGGTCCCCAATACTCAGTGGTGTAACACTTTAGTTCCTGGTTGTCACGTGCAAGGACCATCCTGATCTGACCCCATGCTAACTAGCCCTAGTGATACTGGATTCCTGGCTTCCCTGGGCACTGCCCTCTTTCAAACCACTCTGCCCTTGTTCTTGCTTTTCCTTTGGCCTGTCGTTTCCTTCTCCTGCTCCTCTGCCACATAGTGCAAAGCTCTTCCAGATCCTGCTCAGGTGACACAGTTTTGTCATTCAGCCTCTAACTTCTAATACTCCAGATAGCTGGCAGCTACTGGCAAAAATTAAATTTTCCCCAGGCACCCATAATCTCCATGTGAGTTGTACAGTCATGTCACAAAACAGTTAGAAGGTAGAGAAGCAGAAATAAATTAGCTGTAATACTATCTCCCCAACCTGTTATATTACATTTCTTTTATTTCCTTTTGTTTTCCCCTTATGCCTATTTAATGTATAAGTGTGTGTGTGGGCGGGGGGGGGGGCACATACAGGCATTTGTAATTATAACCTACATGGAGTTTGTATTCTGTGTCTTTCACTGCACACATTATCATCAAAGCATTATAAAAATAGTACAAACCTAAAAACAGTAAAAGACCTTACAATAGGTAAAGGTTAAGTAAGTTATATAGCATCTTGGTTAGGAAGCCGTGGAAATTATTGTAATGAGCACATCCAGGGATCAAAGGGAACAATATTGTTAAAGTTGTTATTGTCCCCCAATTGATCTGTAGACTCAGCCAAATCCCAATCAAAAAGCCAGTAGGCCTTTTTGCTGAAATTGAAAAGCTGTTCCTAAAATTTATGCAGAAAGGCAAAGAACCTATAATAACTGAAACATTTTAAAAGAGAACACATTTGGAAGTGTTAAAAGGAAAAACTGAGACCAGTTGGATTTCACGGGTATTTTGGCAAGGAAAAGGCTGTAGAATCGGGCAGACCCAGGAAGGTGCAGAATGCCCCAGCCCACCACCTGAGCAGCTTATATTATCACCAGAAAATAAGAAATGACACGCAGGGGCCATCGGATTGAGGGGCTGCGGTGGACATTTGTTTTCTATGGACATACTGGAGCAGACCTCAGCTTCTGATGGGCTGGAGGTTCATCGGCTGTGACTGGCTGAGACTCAAGTTGCTTGGTTATAAGCTGTGGTCTTAGGTTAGGCTATAATTTGCTTACACATCAAGTTAGTGCCCAGACTACTCTGTACCAAGATATGCTGACTGGCTTAGCTCAGATTTATTTTGATTCAACAGAAGACTTATGTTACTTGATTTCAAAGTTTGCTATAATGCTACAGTAATCAAGATGATGTGGTGGGGCCGGTGCTGTGGTGCAGTGGGTTAACACCCTGGCCTGAAATGCTAGCATTCCATATGGGCACAGTGAGTTAATGCCCTGGCCTGAAGTGCTGGCATCCCATATGGATGCTGGTTAGAGACCCGGCTGCTCCACTTACGATCCAGCTCTCTGCTATGGCCTGGGAAAGCAGTAGAGGATGGCCCAAGTCCTTGGGCCCCTGCACCTGCGTGGGAGACCCGGAGGAAGCTCCTGGCTCCTGGCTTTGGATTGGTGCAGCTCCGACCATTGCAGCCAATTGAGAGTGAACCAGAAGATGGAAGACTCTCTCTCTCTCTTTCTGGCTCTCCTTCTCTCTCTGTGTAACCCTGACTTGCAAATAAATAAATACAATCTTAAAAAAAATGATGTGGTATGGATATAAGGATATATATGTGTGTGTATCTGATATGTATATATATGATATATATGTATATATACCAGATACACACACATATATGTATATACACATATAATATATATGATATATATGTATATATGATATATGTGTGTATATATACATATATCTATCAAAGGCACAGAAGAGAGAATCAAGACAGAATCTCACATGTATTTACTCAATTCATTGTAAACAAAGGAGTCCAGGAAATTCAGTAGAGAAAGGATAGTTTTTCTTAAGTCATCTTGGAATAACTGGATATCCATATGTAAATAATGACTCTTGACCCATGACTCATACAATATATAAACTTTAATTCAAGATGCACTAGAGATGTAAATATAAAAGAGAAAACTATGGGGCACTGGATTCTGTCCCAGTTGCACCTCTTCCAGTCCAGCTTTCTGCTGTGGCCCGGGAGTGCAGTGGAGGATGACCCAAGTCCTTGGGCCCTGCACCCCATGGGAGACCAGGAGAAGCACCTGGCTCCTGGCTTCAGATCAGCGCAGTGCTCAGCCACCACAGCAGCCATTGGAGGGTGAACCAACGGCAAAAGGAAGACCTTTCTCTCTGTCTCCCTCTCTCACTGTCCACTCTGCGTGTCCCAAAAAAAAAAAAAAAAAAATAGAGAGAGAAAGCTATGAAATTCATAGTAGAAAACAGGAGCAAATATCTGCCTAACTGGGGTTACTTTATAGCAAAAATATGAATATAATAGGGGCAGATGCTTGGCCTAGTAGTAAGATGCCAGTTATGATTCCCATATCCGTGTCACGGTGCCAGGGTTTAATGCTCTGGAGTCCAGATTCCTGAAATACGGGCCCTGGAGCAGCAGATGGTGGCAGTAACTGGGTGCCCCGCCACGTGGGAGACCTGTGTTAAGTTCCTGGCTCCTGACTTCAGTCTGGCCCAGGCCCGGCCACTGCAGGCAAATGAGCAGTGAACCAGTGGATAGGAGCTGGCTCTCTCTCTCCTTCTCTCTCTCTCTGCCTCTCAAATAAATAAAATAAAACAATTATTTTAATTTCTGAAGAAATCCCCTCATCATAAAATTAAATTGGACTTCATCAAAATTAAAAACTATTTTCTGCTTAAAACATAATGGGGAAACAGAGAAGCCATGGTCTAGGAGAAAATAATTGTGAAATTAATATTTGCTATTAGATAAAGTACTTATCCATCCCTTAATAATAGGGAAACAACTTGATTTAAAAATAGGCAGATTTCACCAAAAAAGCACATAAGATGATATATTAAAATGCATATAAAATGTTTCTGAATATCATCAGTCACTGCAAATGAAAACCACCTCGGAATGCCACCACAGCTGTCCGAATGGCTAAAGTGAAACTGACTCCACGCTGAAGGTGTACAGCAGCTGGGATTCTCGCTGGAGGGGATGCAAATAGAGCAGCCATTTTGGCTGCCTGTAAAGTTAACAAAGACTCACATGGGACCCAGCAATCCAACTTCTCTGCATTTATATATCAAAAAATGAAAGCATGTGAGGGGACTTCAAAAAGTTCCTCAAAAAATGAAATCAAAAGATGTTTGTTCTGGTGCAAGATAATTTTGAAATTCATGCAGAAGTTTTCTTTTTTTTTTTTTAAGGTTTATTTATTTATTTGAAAGGCAGAGTTAGAGAGAGAGAGAGAGAAAGAGAGAGAGATATCTTCCATTCGCTGGTTCACTCCCCAAATGGCCACAATGGCCAGAGCTGGGCTGATCCAAAACCAGGAACCAGGAGCTTCCTCTGGGTCTCCCACTCGGGTGCAGGGACCCAAGAACTTGGGTCATCTTCTATGGCTTTCCCAGGCCACAGCAGAGAGCTGGATTGGAAGTGGAGCAGCTGGGACTCAAACCAGCACCCATATGGGATGTTGGCACTGCAGGCGGTGACCCTACCTGCTAAGCCACAGTGCAGTCCCATAGGTTTTCATAATCTGCATCTTTCATGAGCTTTCGGAAGTAACCTCATGCATCCACTCTTATGTGGGTGTTCTCTTCGTAATGGCATGAAGTTGGAGACCACCCACACGTCTACCACCTGGTGAAGGAATAAACCAGGGCACATCCATACCAGGGCGTTTTACTGAGCAATAAAAAGGAACACACTAATTGATATGCACAGTGGCATAGGTGACCCTCAAAAGCATGCCAAAAGAAAGAAGCCAGGTACAAAAATGCACTTACTGTGTCATTCAGCTTCTGTAAAACTGCACAGAAACCATCACTACAATAGCAGAGGTTGCTAAGGGCTGGGAGTTAGGGGGGTGAGCAATGTTTTGGGGGGGTACCTGTGTTCTGTGTTCTGTGTTGTGATTGCTGCTTACAGGACTGCGTGCATTTGCTAAAACTGATTAAGTACGTACTTATAGCTGCTGAGTTTTATGGTTCACAAAGTTTAATAAAACTGAAAAAAAAAAAAAAAAACCATCCACGAGCACTCAGCTCTATGGTTAGAAATGTGAAATAGTGGCCGGCGCCGCGGCTCACTAGGCTAATCCTCCGCCTATCGGCGCCGGCACACCAGGTTCTAGTCCCGGTCGGGGTGCCGGATTCTGTCCCGGTTGCCCCTCTTCCAGGCCAGCTCTCTGCTGTGGCCCGGGAGTGCAGTGGAGGATGGCCCAGGTGCTTGGGCCCTGCACCCCATGGGAGACCAGGAAAAAGCACCTGGCTTCTGCCATCGGATCAGCGCGGTGCGCCGGCCGCGGCGGCCATTGGAGGGTGAACCAACGGCAAAGGAAGACCTTTCTCTCTGTCTCTCTCTCTCACTGTCCACTCCGCCTGTCAAAAAAAAAAAAAAAAAGAAATGTGAAATAGTGACACGTACATTACAGGGTTTTGTGCTAGCTGTTTCCTGTCTTGTGCTTTGTTCCTGACATGGGTTTTGCGCTTTTCCATTTGACCATTGGTTTGCCTACTTCCTGCTGCTAGACTGGTCTAGTTTATTCTGCTTTGCATTCCTCAAAGACCTAGCCAGGGTCTCTCACAGGACACATGCTCATGAATGTTCCCGCGTTTAGTCAAACAGGATCTACGCAGCCAATGTGTAGTGCCCATAGGCTTGGTAATCACTGTGGAATCTGGCGTCCACTGCTGCTCACTTCTTTTGAGTCTGGTGGGAGCCTGTTCCTGCAGTCTCGTGTTCCTCTCTTGATAGGAACCTGCAAGCATAAGGAACATCCTTCTGCTCTATACAAATGAATGGGGCAGCCTTATGAACATTAACTGATCCCCTAACAACCGTAGGGGCAGGTAATATCATCATCATTCCCATTTTATAGAGGAAGCAACTGAAGCACAGATCCATGTCCCAGCTGGCACGCTGGGTGGAAGAAGCGGGATTTGAACTCTGGGAGCCCAGTGTCGCGGTCCATGCTCTGAGCCACTATGCCTGGGCATAGGAGGAGCCTGTGTTGGTGAAGTCCGCCCTGAAGGAGGCTTTCTGTGGTCGCACACCTGGCCTCATCCTGGCAGAGCCAGCTGCCGTCTCCCTCACCCCTCACTCGGCTGCCCTCTGCTTTCCCATTTGCAGCCCTTGCCCTGTCTGCCTTGAAGCCTCTGGCGGTTCTCCGAGGGTGCACACCTGCCATGGGAGGATTGGAATGTAGGCTTGGGGCATTCTCTGGCTCGGCCTCTGAGTCTGGAGATCTGGGGAACCCCTCAGGGGGTGGCTGTGGTTGGCGCAGCCAGTCTTCCATTGATTGGCCATCTCCCCGAGTCTGTTCTGGGAATCTGGGGGCACATGCTTCCAGCTGTCCACTGAAGATCTGGGACCTCATTACTACCACTCATCAGGGCCAGCTCTGGGAGGCTCTCAGCAGGGCCCCCAGGCTGGCTTGGTGCTGGAACCCTTCTCCCAGCGTCCAGAACAGCACCTGCTGCTTCATCACCCAGAACCCCAGAGATTGCAAACCACAGGCTTGCAGACCCCTGCCCCAGGAGGACAGGGCTGGGATTGTGCAGTTCAGCCCCTGGTGGCCTTGGGGAGGCAGTCAGGAACAGGCTAGGAAGAATCTGTCTGAGGAAGGCCAAGTCCATGTCCATGTTCTCTTAGCCAAAGCTTTCACATTCATTGAAAACAAACCTCAACTCTCTCTCGTTTGCGTGCCCTCTCTCTCTCCCTCCCTGCAGGCTTTGCCACCTCCCCCTGCCTGACCCAAAAGTCTGTGTGTTTGGGAGTGAGCAGGCATGGGGAGGAGCCTGGGAGTGTGGGTTTGACAATCTCATAGAGCACTAACGGGGCTGGCTGATTCCGTGACGTCCAATCCAGATGAGTCACGAGCGAGTGCACCATCGTCAGTGTCCCTGCACCGGGGAATTCCTGCCGTTGAGCGAAGGAAAGTGTCACAAACAGCGGCTCAGCGAGGACTGTGTGTCTCAAGATGTGGGAGTGCTGATTTCCACATTTTTTTCTAGAAAAAAAGGATTATAGAAATGTAAAACAAAAATATTTCGACTTGAAAAATACTTTGTAATTATATGTCATAAAATAATTAGGTCAGGGCAAATTAGCACAAATGTTTACAGCAAAATTGCCATGTAAAACATTATCGGTAATATTATGCTAATTGCAGCAGAAGCAAAAGCTGATTATGTTTCAGCAGGATTAAAATTTGCCATGTCTGCGTTTCTCTGCAGCTTCCCCAGAGTTGCGTGAGCGCCTTGAGCCTGCGATGGTGCGAGAAGCTGGCCTGCCCATCTCTAAGGCGCTCAGTCAGAAGAAGGACCTTTCTGAAGAACAGGCTGAGGCGAGGTTGTCAGAAGGAGAGCACACCTGGAAGGGATCCTGGCCTCCAGGGAAAGCCACCAGTATTCTAGATCCCAGTGATGCCCTGCGGGGGTGCTCTGAGGAGCAAAGCGAATGTGGGGTTGGGCTGGAAAGCGTCTCAGAGGGGATTTCCTGGACGAGTCCACTGTTTGCAAGCTTGCAGGGACAGGTGCATTTGTTGAAATGCAACTTCTGTTGTAGACTATCTGGAGAGAAGCTGGAGGCATCTGTGTTCCTAGCACGCTCCTGGGGGACCCTGGAGCTGCTGGCCTGGGGGCTGCATGCGGAGTTGCAAGGCCCTGTTTGTCCAGGATTGCAAATGCAAATGCATTCAGGACCAGGTGGGCAGCCAAGAGTGAGGGGCATGGGTGGGAGTCAGGCAGTTGGTAATGGCTGAACTTGTGATGAACTAGAGGGCATCCTAGTCCAGGTATCCCAGGGCAATGGGAAGAAGAGCGGAGGGAGGAAGGCAAGGTGGGCACCCCCTGCTGCTTGGTGTACAAGTGCATGGCTGATTCTAGCCAAGCCAACCCAAGCCGGAGAGTGGAAGTGACATGTCCCAGGCCCACAGCTGGACAGTGGGTGCCGCCACCCCAGCATCTCCTATCCGCTGGTCAGGGCATCTGTGCTGAACCCCACTGGGTGGACACAGAACCACCACATCTGAGGGGGTACCCCACTTAGCTTTGGCTGCCCCGTGCCCTCCCAGAGGACCAGGCCTTCCTGCAGGTCATGCAACGGTGTCCCCAGGTTCAGCTAGGAAGGGCCTGCTGCCTTTCCTAACCACTTCCCACTAGGGCCTCCTCCTAGAGCCGTGGGCAGGTCACTTTGCTTCTGGGCCTCTATTACTTGCATGGGAAATGGAATAACTGTTCTGGGTCTCCCGGCGTCAGACTGGACCAACCCTGACCGTCACAGCCATTTGGAACTGAACACAGCGAACGGAAGGTCTCCTTTCTTGGTCCGTCTCTCTGCCTTTCAAATAAACAAAATAGATCTTAAAGGAAAAAAAAAGGACTTCTGACATCTTGCATAGGGCAGTACTTGTGAGAAAAGATGTTTATTGTCCTCAGATCAGGGCCCCTCTGTGTTTGCTGCTGCTTCGAACATGTGGAACAGGCTCCTGCCACCGGCTCCTCCCATTTTTGCATTTTGAGCATAAGGTCTACAAAATACAGTCCGACCGCCTCATATTATTTCCTTCTGCTCGGAACCATAACCCTCTCGATTATGTTATTCCTTTTTATTATTTATCGTGTGCCCTGGAGAATTTTCATTTTAACCAAGACACTGGTTCAATTGCAAAACGGCAAAGAATGATTTGTAAGGAGATCAGCGGGGGGAGCTTATTAAAACATGTATTTAGGGGGTGGCTTGGAAATGGGAAAGGGAACTCTCTCGCGAGAGGAGATCGTTCCAGGAGCTGAAAGCGTGGACTACAAGGATGGGAAGACAGACAGGGAAGGCTACTGGCGGAGCACTATGCGGCAGCAAAATGGCCGCTCATGGAGGACACAGGGTGGCCAAGTCCTGAATGGGAACACAAACAAGACACCTCGCAAATGACAAGTGAGGAATGCGCTTCCTGCAAGGACAGTGAGCTGTTCCCTCATCCAGCAGGCTCTGGAGCTGCCACCTGGGTCATTCGGAGGCTGCCTCTGAAGACAGCCCTGGAAGAGGCCGCAGGAGTAGCTGGGGGGCCACAGTAGCCCGCAGTACCCTCCCAGAGCGAGTGGCCCGGGGACCCCTCTGCTCCAGGCTCTGCGGTGTCCTGGTGCCCCACCTGCCTCTAGGTCCCTTCCCCATCATCGCAGACTCCCTGTCGGCTCCTGACCCGGGGCAACCATCCCGGGATCGTGGCTCCGCCTCCACCCCCCACCCCCACCCCCCGCAGAGCTTTCCAGCGGAGCCTGGGATTGAGGGCCTAGCAGCCAGTCCCGCACACCTCTGCAGTGGGGGGCCTGGCAGAGATGATCCACACGGGAGCAGAAGAGCTTGCTTCCGAAGGCTCCAGGCGCTCAGGTCTCATCAGCAGATCCACACGC
Organism: Oryctolagus cuniculus; assembly: GCF_051225735.1. NCBI lineage: Eukaryota > Metazoa > Chordata > Mammalia > Lagomorpha > Leporidae > Oryctolagus > Oryctolagus cuniculus. Next base: position 146,101,096 of record NC_142870.1, read on the forward strand.
GGAGACCCGTGTCAGGCTGCTGGGGTACTGGTAGTGTGCCATTCTTAATTTGATGTGAATTATGAGTGTAATCATAGGACCAAAATCTCATTTATCTATACGCTTAAGTGTATTTCTAGGTAGGTATACTGTATTTCAATAAAGTGTTAAAAAATAAAGAGTTGGGGGGGTCAGCTTGCATCGTCCTTAACTGTTTGAGTTCGACCAAGTATGCTAGCGTTCCTCAATCTCACTTTCCCCATCCGTGCGGTGGGGATAGCAATAGAACCGAGTGCACGGTGCTCTTGCTAAGAGAAGATGAACCCCAGCCCCCAGCCAAGTGTACGTGCTCCATGAACGTGAGGCGCTGCTCTTATTGGCACTAGCTTTTAAGAGAGCTGTTTGAGAAAAGGGAATTTTCAAACCTCCTCCAGCGTCGCTGAGCCCGTGTCTGTGTCTCTCCACTGGTCAGCGTGACTCTCAGCAGGCCTTCAAACAGGCAGAAGAAGAATGGAGGCAGCCTCACACCCTTTCAGCAGCTGGGCACACAAACAGGAAGGGAGCGGAGGGTGGGGGAGGCTTGGCTCGCTCAAGCTGAGACAAGCGAGCGAGGAGCAGGGTGCCCCGCACGACCTTCACCCTTGTGCCATGTGCTCGCCCGTGTTCCCCCTCTGCACCCCCCCAACCCCTGTTCCAGGCATGAGACGTCTGAGCAGGCAGGGTGCGGGCCCCACAGACAGGTGGCCCCAGCCCTTCCTGCCGGAGTTTTCAATTATGACGCCAGTCAATGGGAGAGAGTGGAAGGCGAAAATGAAAATGGAATATTTGGTTAGTGCTCTGACAAGCCATGAATCAAAAGCCAGTGAAATTGCTCTGGGGTCTCCTGGCCTGTCAGCCTCCACCATCCATTCTGCTCTCGCCCCTCGGCTATGTAATTCCGGGCTCAGCCACCGTTCCTTATGGGGAAGCAGGTTCTGTGCCCGGGAGCCAGCTGGGCCCTTCTGCTGCTGGCCATGCCAGGAGCACCTGCAGTCTGCCTCTGCGGTGGGGGCAGAGGCCGGTGGCAGGGTGGGTGCTAATGTGTGTCTGATCCTCGTGCCAGGAGTGGAATGCCAGGGGTACTCACAGATTCCCTGCCGAGTGGTCCCTCATCTCATTATTTACAAAGAAAACATTAGATTTTATTTGTTTATTTGAAAGGCAGACCGAGAGAGAGAGAGAGAGAGAGAGAGAGGGAGAGAGAGAGAGAAACTTCCATCTGCTGGATCACTCTCCAAATGGCTGCAAACAGCCAGATCTGGGCCATGCTGAAGCCAGGAGCCAGGAACTCCATCTGGGTCTCCCACATGGGTGGCAGGGGCCCAAACATTTGGATCATCTCCTGCTGCTTTCCCAGGGGCATTAGCAGGGAGCGCCATCAGATATGAGCATTTTGCAACATAACCCGCTGTGCCACAGCACCGGCCCCCATTCACTCTCTCTCTCTTTTTTTTTTTTTTTTTTTTTTGACAGGCAGAGTGGACAGTGAGAGAGAGACAGAGAGAAAGGTCTTCCTTTTGCCATTGGTTCACCCTCCAATGGCCGCCGCAGCCGGTGCACTGCGGCAGGCGCACCGCGCTGATCCGAAGGCAGGAGCCAGGTGCTTTCTCCTGGTCTCCCATGCGGGTGCAGGGCCCAAGCACTTGGGCCATCCTCCACTGCCCTCCCTGGCCACAGCAGAGAGCTGGCCTGGAAGAGGAGCAACCAGGACAGAATCCGGTGCCCCAACCGGGACTAGAACCCGGTGTGCCGGTGCCGCTAGGCGGAGGATTAGCCTAGTGAGCCGCGGTGCTGGCCCCCCATTCACTCTTATTTTTAGAGTCCCAGCTGAGGCCCTGCACTCATTGTGCCTACAGGGTTCAAGACCAAAAGGTGCCACTGGTCCCTCCTGGGAGGAAGGGAAAAACTGCAAAGGACAGAGTGTCTTCCTCCCCAGGAGTAAGAGGTCCCTCTCAGCCCCCCTCTCTGCTATAAGCCCTGACTGACTATACCCCCATCAGGGCTGCAGCAGAGAGCACTGCGCAGGCCCCTGAATACCGAGTTTTGCCTGAACCCCTGAGCGAGAGAGTTGCCGGGAAAGGAGGCAGGGCAGAATGCAGGACAGCGAAGCTCCTCCCACTCAGGGTTGAGCCATCCAGGGTGCCACAGGCCGGCTCCTCCCATTGCCCATCTTTCCGTTTCATAAGCTACTTGTTGAGTACAGTGAAGGTTATGATGGGATTCTAGCTAAGGGGCCCAGTGGTCTGTACTGGCTCAGAGAATTAGAGACTAAAGAAGGCAGTGGGCAGGGTGGGGGTCAGCTTTGGGCACTGGGAGGTCCTGCTGAGAATGGTTCTGTTAAGTGGACCCCATGTGGTCAGTGCCCATTGGGGAGGTGCCAGTCAGGGCTGCTGCCCGTGGGTGTTGTCCACTGCCCACGGGCAGAGGTATGGGAGAACTAAGGCCCTGCTCACCGTCCCCTCACTGAGCCCCGTGACCTGCCCAGGAGAACGAGAGCCTTCAGACTCACACAAAGGCATCTGTGGGCCCGAGTTGGAGGGCAGAGAGGCCAGAAAGTGGGGCAGAGGAAGGTCGAGGCTGTCAGGAGCCTCTGCAGCTGCAGATCAAGGAGGATCGGCCCCAGGGATGCCAGCACAGAGTCATCAGTGAAGAATCAGATTCCCAGGGGCCAGCAGGCTCCAAACCGCCAGCAGTGCATACGCGGGGACTGCAACAAGTCCATGGGGAAGTGAAGTAAAAGCTAAGTTTAGGGTCCGGTGGCGTGGCACAGAGTCCTGGCTACTCTGCATCTAATCCCCATGCTAATGCGCCTGGGAAACAGCAGGGGCTGGCTCCAGCATGTGGGACCTTGTCATCCACCCCCATGGGAGACCCACATGGAGTTCCTGGCTGCTGGCTTCAGCCTGGCCCAGCCCCATTGTTGCAGGGCTAATTACAAACTAGCCAGTGTCTGGTATTGAGCTCATACCGTGTTCCAGAGATGTGATCGGGATCAGAAAGCTCTCTTTATTTTTTTTTAAGATTTTATTTATTTACTTGAGAGGTAGAGTTATAGATAGAGAGAAAGACAGAGGCAAAGGTCTTCCATCAACTGGTTTACTCCCCAGTTGGCTGCAATGGCTGGAGCTGAGCGATCTGAAGCCAGAAGCCAGGAGCTTCCTCCAGATCTCCCAATGTGGGTGCAGGAGCCCAAGTGCTTAGGCCATCTTCACTGCTTTCCCAGCCATAGCAGAGAGCTGGATTGGAAGAGGAGCAGCTGGGACTTGAACCGGCATCCATATGGGATGCCGTCGCTGCAGGGGGAGGCTTAGCCCAGTATGCCACAGTGCTGGCCTGATCTCCTCCTTCTCTTATAATGCCCATCAGTCACTCCCAGGGTCCTGTGGTGGACACTGCCTGATGCTCCACAGATCCCCTTCACCACGTGGCCTTGGCCGTGGGGTGTGTGGTCAGCAGATAGCTCTCCCTGCTGCTGCTCCCTTCAGGAGCTGCCTCTGCTGCGAGGGGCCACCTTGCCTTGTCCCGATGTGACCAGCTGATGCAGCAGTCTGAAGAGCTAGCATTCCACGGGAACTTTTTAGCTCCAGGGGTCCCCATGGTGTGGGTCCGTAGGTGTGTGTCACGGTTCCACTTCTGCCTCTGCCCAGCCCGGCTTTGGTCCCCTTCTGCCACCGAGGTCAGTCCCAAGGGTACTCTGCAGGAAAGCCAGCCTGGCTCCACTCGAGTCTGTTTGCTGAGGAATCCAGCCTGGGTAGCAATCTGGGAAGGGTTAGGTGCCCCTGCAGCCCTTCCGTCCCTCGTATTCTGTGCCCAGTAACCTGCCCCCACCCACTGGAGCAGGGGGATTGAGTGAGTGCTCTGCTGTTTGTTCCCAAGGGCCCAGGGCCTACCCCAGCACCCCAGCAGAGCAGGGACTCCATAGGTGACATCTGGGGCGGGGAGGGGGGTCTCGCCATCCAGGGAGTGGTGCAAAGGGGACTCTAGCCCTGACTTCCTTTCTCGGTTTTCTTTGCCTCTGTGGTTTTGTTGACAGCAGGATGGGTGCTGCTGGCAGGTGGCAGGGGTCTGAGAAGGGTCGGGGAGGGTGCCTGGCCTCGGCAGCTGGAGTTTCTTTTTTAAGGGAGTGGTCTTGGATTTCTACAAGGCGCTGCCCCAGCTCATCACGGCTGCAGAGCAGGCGACCTGGTACGGGAGCCCTACACAGGGAAGGGGCAGAGGTGGCCACTAGTACCACAGCCGAGACAGCACAGGCTCACTGCTGGGGGCAGGAAGGAGTGGGCCTGGCCCTCGCAGGGGAGCCCCCAGCCGTAGGTTCTTGGCTGGATCACAGAGTGTCATCACCGCCCAATTCAGCCACCTTCCTTCCTGCAATTCAGGGAACCTTCTCTGTACTCAGCAACACCTTCCCGGTGGCCTTCCCAGGTGGCAGCTGTGTGGGCACTGACCTTCTCTTCTTGGAATGTGGATGCTTGTGGATGCCTGTGTGAGCCTGGAGTATTTGCATACTTTTGCTTGACTGCTGCTTTCCAAGGGTAGGCAGAGAAGCAGGGAGGGAGACCTGTGGGGGTGAGATGCTTATTGGTGATAACAGTTTACACTGTTACTTTGTTACTTGCAACACCCAGGCTGGAGTGCTCTTCTGGAACAATGTGGTAATCAAACAGGAACAGGCAAACCTCCGCGACAACGCAATCCTGGATCCAATTCGTTGTGTTTTCTATTGAGCTCCCTTTCATGATTCTTTTCTTGGGTACTTCTGAACACATCTCCCACTCAGACAATCAAGCAATGTGCACCGTGTTTCACAGAGTGAACTTATGAGCCAAACTGTAATGAAATAATAAAAATAGAAATAATCATGGGAAGAATGTCACCCCAGTTCTGTTATCAATGGCTGGCCAAGGGTCTCTGTTGAATTCTTGATGCAACCCTCTGATGGGGTTAAGGTGATTATTTTGTCAAAGGAGGGAACTGAGGTTTGAGAAGGTAAGTGGCTTTGCCTGTGGCTGGTCAGTGGCAGGGACGGAGCCGGCGCAGGTCACTCAGGCTTCAGTCTCCAGCTCTTGGCCTGCTCTGAGCTCTGTGGGTTAGTGCCCACAGCAGAGGGTGGAAACTGGCCCTGCCTGGGTCGCTGGACCTGAGCAAGCTACTGTGGGTGGTTTCGGCAGGTGGGGGGAATCACCTCCACAAATCCCCACCGAGGAGCAGCCTGGGACATGTTGTGGTCTAGGAGAATGCAGATGGTCTGGGAGAGGGTCATTGTTTCCAGTTTTCATTTCTCTTTAGCGGTGGAATTCTGTATTTCCCTCAAATGACAAAAGAACTTGACTTACACAACAGGTAAAGTGTGTTTGATTAGAGGAGCTAATTTTAAAGTTCAAATGTATGATATCTACTCATTATAAACCAGGTATGAAGAAAAATGAGGTTGTTTAGATGGACACAGCCTTTGAAATTGGGTTATTTGGATAATATTTGCAGCCTCAGATCAGTCTCAGCATCCCATTTGTGTCTGCGTTTTGTTAGATCGCATAGTATTGAAAAAAAAAATCCTGGTTCACATAGCTAATCGTTGCACATATTAATTCCTGCAAGCTTGTTTTATGATCTCAACACAGTCTTACATTAAACTGATCCAGTTTTGAAAGAAAAAGAGCAAGACGTTCTCGCTCAAAAGTTGAATTACTATCAGTATCTAAGAACAGGCTGCGTTCCTTAATTAGTAACTGTACAAGCTAGGAGGACTTGATGAATGGGTTCTTTAGCGAGTTTAAAATCACAACTGGAAGGTAGAAGAAACACTTTTCAAATTTATGTTGTAACATTATGAGATGTTCAGTAATACCATTAAAAATCTCTCATCTATCCTACGATCTATCTGTCGTCTAGTCCCCAAAACTTCGAAGCAGTGACGTTTTATTCATTCCTCCCTTCATTTGCTCATTTTCTCATTCACTCACCCCCAGAATTTGTTGAACGCCTACTAAATGCTAAGCACTGGTTTAAGTGCTTTGGATGTTATGACAAACAGAAGGAAGTCCTTGCTTTCCTGGAGTATACAGTTAGTGGGTGAGAGGGAGGTGGTGCTGCCTGTGGCTGTAGTTGATAAACTCATAGACAAATGAAATAGCTGTGAAGAACCTTAAAAATCAAACCAAGATGGAGTGACTTAAGCTAACACTATTAAAAACAAGAAGTCACCTTTGCCCCAAATAAAATTAAAGTTTAAAAATTATAGCCCTAAACTTTTTCCCCCAAAGCTAAAATTAGGTGCAGCTATAAAAATAAGGGACCCTATGCTTAGCTAGCTGCGACACTTGTGCCTGGCTGTGCTAAGACCTAACCCAGTCTGTATGCCTCCTAATACTCAAATAACGGTGTGGGAAGCGGGACGCTGCTCTCCCTCCAGGGGAACGAAGGGAGCGAGACATTGTGCCCCTCAGGGTGAACAAGATGACGCTCACAGGGAAAGGAAATGCTAAAGAAGTAAACAACAAAATGGCTACGAGGTGCATGCCTCCCATGTGATCCCGTAGCTGATTGGATAGAAGACGCATGCCTTTCACATGATCAGCTCATGGATTGGACTGCTGTGTGCATGGACTCTATAGTGCTTTTGATTGGTCGCTGCGGGTATATAAACCATGTGGCTTTGTGCTGGGGGCGCTCTCTGGACTCCCAAGTTCAGGAGCCCCGTCTGCGCAGACGCCGAATAAATTCTCTTGCTTTTGCATCAGCTGGTCTGGACTCTTGAGTCTTTGGGGTGTGCCTCTCGACTTGTTAGCATCCTCACTCAGAGGGTCTAACAGCTGTCGGGCGCTGGTATGTGGTTCTAACAAAAGGGCAGGCTTGTTTGTGTTATAATGAAAAGATATTGTGGGAAGCAAAGTCAAAGTGTAATTGACACATTAGTGGTGAGAACAGGAAACTGGCAGAGGTGGTGGAGGTCGCTTCCATTTCAAAGGGTTACTCCCCCCCATCAATGGAGAAGATGCCCCCACTTAGCTGCTCGATAAAAACAAAACCACTCAGGCACTTTCTGTGATTTTGCTCTACTTCCATTCATGCCCACAATTTTATACCCAAGCAACTGTACATATATTAATTGGACAATGAGGAAAATTTTCTTAAAAATTCATGTAGCATCATCAGGCAATCAGAAAACCTTATTTTGCAGTCTACAGGAACTAACCTGGTAGCACAAATTACCCGTTTGGGGCATAAAACACACTGACTTTGCAAATTGTTTTAATTTGTATATTTGTACAAAAATGGATAAGATATATTCAAGCAAAACAATTTTATGTTGTATTTGGGGTATCCGTCCATCATCTGCTCTGGGCTCTAGGTCCTTGGAGGACAGTTTGAAAACTACAAGTTAGGAAAGGGGGCAGAGGGTTTTAAAATCAGATGGATTTTTTTAAGGTTTTTATTTATTTATTTGAGAGAGAGAGTCACAGACAGAGAGAGGGAGAGACAGAGAGAGAGAGGTCTTCCATCTGCTGGTTCTCTCCCCAAATGGCCACAATGACTGGGGCTGGGCCAATTAGAAGCCAGGAGCCAGGAGCGTTCTCCAGGTCTCCCATGTGGGTGTGCAGGGGCCCAAGGACTTGGGCCGTCTTGGGACACGAGTGGGCACCACAGTGCTGGCGCCAAGTGACGGATCTCTGTCTTCAACACATCTGACTTGATGTTTGGCTCTGCCCTTGGGATTGGTCTGGACTTCAGGGTCTTCACCTACAAGGCAGAGATAGTCTATTTCCCGTGTTGTCTGCATGCATATGACGTTACACTCAAGATGTGTTGCAGTCCTTCATCCCCAGTCATCCCAGCCTGGAGCAGACTTGCAGATACCAGTCCACAAGGAGCAAGGATCTGGCCATCTGGGCTGGGTTGAGCCAGGCTGCAGTCCCCAGATGCTAGGGGCCAAGGGTCACTTGGAGGATAGGGAAGTTGTGGGGACAGGGACTTGGGCACACAAAGTAAACCAGAGACATGGGGGCACTGTGGTCACTGGCTCGGAGCAGGTTCCTCCAGGTGTGGGCAGCGAAAGCCCTTAGGGAGTTGAGCAGGGTTCTGCATTGACAAAGGTACAAGGAGTTCTCTCAGAGGACTTCAACCACCAGTTTCCTCCACCTGCACCTGCACCTGGCTGCTTGGGCCTGGTAGTAGGATTCAGTTGCCAGAGGTGCCAGCACTGGTGGCTGGAGCCAGCATTTCCGGGCTCAGGAGAGCGGACTCTATGTATCCCTTCCCCACTCCACATCTGGTGATGGCACATGGCAACTTAAAGCTGTCCATGATGGGAGCATTTACACCATGGAAACTGACAAAGGCTGTAATTCAGGGCTTTTTTCTCTCTAGCAAATGGTTTGGGAACACCCCCTGTGGATGTCAGCTTTGGAAGACTACAAATGATGTTCTCCATTTACAGACTACCCCAACATGGAGGAGCTCACCCTTGGCTGTCTTAACCCCATCTCTAACTCTGTCACCTTCAGGGAGCTTGAGACAATCCAGGGGTTTGGGAGGGGCGGAAAGGCAGTGTGAAAAGCTGGAAGACACTCAGCAGGGAGCTGTTCTGTCTACTGCCTGGTCTCCCTGACCGGTTCCCCTGCACAGAGACAAGCTGCCTGCAACCCATTATGGGAATAAAGGCAGAAGGAGGCAGCCGACCCTTTGTACATCAGTGAGAATCTACTCCCTGGGGGAACTGAGAATGAATTAGAAAAGGAGTGAGCTTGCAGCATGGGACTGGAGGTGCTGGCACTGAGGGCATTCCTGTTCATGGGTAGGGGCTATGCTTAGGGTTCCAGAAATTAGAAGGGGTTCAGAGGCAATGGAAGACAAAGTGGCCTGGTGTTGCTTGAACTTCCTCTTGGGCTGGGCCTGCCCCCAGGGAAGAGGCCCAATCCTCTCTTTATCTTTCTCTTTCCTTAGCTTGAAGCCCTGGGCCCTGAGGTCTGTAGATTAGAATTGCAGCTTGACAGGCTCTGGGGAAATACAGAGGAATATGCTATACGTTACCAATCAGCATTCCGAGAGCACAGTTAACAACTGTCTGTAGCTGTCGTTATTTAATCAGTCGGGATATTTCTGAAGTTTCATATAGAACAAGATGGGTTTCCTTACCAACTCACATGACAATTTCGGAGATGTCTTGTTTTAATTTCTGACTCCTGCTTTGTGGGTAGAAGCTTTTAATCCCTTAGTAGTCCCTACACTCTGAGCATCCCTGTCAAAAGGTAAATGAGGTGAAAACAAGTACCTAAATGCACTAGCGTCACCTGGCTTTTAAATGCACGATTTCGTGGAGAGCAAACCATCGACAGGTGGCTACAACCCAGAGCATGCGAATTCTCAAAGAAGAGAACATGGTCATGGATGTAGATGAATTTCCAGAAGTTTCCCACTGCTGCTGCCAGTCTAGTGCTATGTGAAACAAACAATAAAACACTGCAAAACTTAGTGGCTTCGCCGCCATCATTTCTGTTCTCTGGCAGCTGGAGGGCCTGGTATTAAGGTAGGGCGTGGCTGAGTGACTCCTCTGCACGGAGTGCAGTCGCTCACCAGTTCTCAGCTGCTAGATGGTTACTGCGGAGTGGTGGGGACCACTGCCATGTCTGGTGCGTTAGTGGGGTGCAGTCGTGTCTGGCGTGTTAGTGGGGTGCACATAGGTTGGGCTCAGCTGAGACCGACAGGAGCAGCTCTCTGTGGCCTCCTCACCATGGTGGTCTCAGAATAATCGGGCTTCTCCCCTGGCAGATGGAATCCCCCAGAGTAGATGTCACATGAGAACCTGGCAGAAGCTCCATGGCCTTTTCTGACTTTGCTCAGTACTCAAGTGGCATGGCTTCCATGTCACTCCACCGGGAGCAAGCGAGTCCTCAGGACAGTCTCCAAGGGACAGCAGTCATCTCGTGGTGGGGGTGCTGGAAAGAAGACAATGCTCCGATCATCCTTGGAAAGAACAATTCTGAGACTGGGCATCTTTGTCTGCTGGCTGCCATGTTATGCCAATCATTAGCCAAAAGTCTCCAGGGACAGCGGTTGCTGTTGAACTAACGAAACGAAGACTGAGCTAGCGTTCAGGGTCTGGAAGTGATTGTAACCTGAGCTTCATCCGCACCAGCGCTCTGAACCAAGAAATCCAAATCCTTCACGCCACAGTCCCCCCAGCACGTTGTCGATCATCGTGAGAGTTGTCATAAACATCCTCCAATATTAACATTAATTAAGTGATAAATATTTACCACGTATGCCTCTGAGGATTTCAACATTGTTACAGCTGCACTCAGACAAGCTATGACAGGGCATCAGTCTCAACTTTTAGAGAAAACAAAATCTGAGAACCACAGATGTGCACCCTAAATACCACAAACACAATTCAGGGGAGTGATGGGAGGGACATGTGGGCGAATTTCTCTAACTGCGGCAGGGTACATCCCTTTGATTGGATTTTTTCCCAAGAATTGACTTCTTTTCTGCTTTGCTAGATGACTTCTGGGGGACTGCCGCCATTCTAGTGCTTCTCTCCCACGAGCGGGGATTAGTCACGTGTGGGTGGATGAACCGATGAACCCGCCGCCACCGGCACTGGTTGACACTGTGCTGCTCCATAAATCGTATTTGATGATTTGATGACATAACCTTTAGATCTGAAATTGCAGCTGTAGAGGGCTGTCAGGAAAACCTCCTTTGGTCATACGTCATCTGGATTTATCAGAAAACATATATTACTCTTCGGTTTGTGAAAACCTGGTGTATTTGAATTTCTCCTTGAGCAAATGTTTTAGGAATCAATTGGATTGCCCCTATTGTCTTGACTAAGCTTTTTCCTCTTCTGACATCCAAGTGTTTGATCGCATACGAAAGAATGGATTCAACATTTAAATATCTGGTGTATTTAGGCAATCATTTGTCTTTTTAAATTTTTTGGAAACCTCACTATCTTATGAAAGTCTGCCAAATACAGTTTTTCTTTAAAAATACTTGCAGTGTTTTTTTTTCTTTTAAAAGATTTATTTATTTATTTGAAAGACACAGTCACAGAGAGGCAGAGGCAGAGAGAGGGAGAGAGAGATCCTCCATCTTCTGGTTTACTCCTCAAATGGCTGCAACGCTCAGAGCTGTGCCAATCCGAAGCCAGGAGCCAGGAGCTTCCCTCAGGTCTCCCACGTGGGTGCAGGGGCCCAAGGACTTGGGCCATCTTCTACTGCTTTCCCAGGCCATAGCAGAGAGCTGGATTGGAAGTGGAGCAGCCAGGACCCAAACCGGGTCCCATACAGGATGCCAGCACTGCAGACTGGGGCATTAACCTGCTGTGCCACAGCGCTGGCCCCTCTTTGCTCTTTCATCCCTCATCCGTGCCCGTCGTTTTCAAGTGTCGCCTGTTCAGAATGGGAAATATCCCTAGGAACCATTGTAGGACGCTACCCGGATCCGACATCCTGATGGACAGGGACGATGGGCTAGGGGCATGTTTCTCAGGCCCCTACAGTTGTCGAACTTTCGGACAGCCCTTATGCACCCTGAGCCTCCTGGGAACCCAGAGCTCTGGGAACCGAGAGACAGGTCCAATGGGAAGCAGTAGAGGGTGTTCACACTCCAGGAGACACAATGCCTCTTACATAACCCTGAACGCCGGGCACGCAAGGGAAGCCTGTCCCAGCCCTGTCCAGTGGAACTGTGGCTCTCTTAAACACCACGACCAACACTCAGCTATGGCATTTGCTTCCTACGGCTTGGGTCTTGTGAATCTTCTATTTCCTTCCTTTTGTGGGGAGGTGTTAAGGGGATGTTATCCTGTCCATATTTTTTCATGCATCTCTGCACAGCATGCAGGAGCTATTGTGTATGTCGGATTCTAACCAGCTCCTACCTTCAGTTCCCTTTACTCTGATTTCACGATTTATGCTTTCCACTCGTTTGCAAGCACCCTCCAAAATGCTTTGAAATGAGTCCAGTTATGAGGAAAGAAACCACATGGCCTATGCATGCTTGTCACTTTCCTGGTGTTAAATAAGGGAGAAAAATGTGCTGGATGAACTAGGAGGTGCAGCAAGAGTGCAGTGAGCTATGGGACAGAGGGGTGAGCTCCCAGGGAGGTGCAGAGCTGAATTATAAAGATGGAATGTTAAGGCCGGCCAGTGCCTGAGGCCAGTCGGTGAGCAGAGGGGGCACCCTAGGGAGGGGAGGTTTGCTCTGCTTGGAGTTCATTAGGATATCTGATGGAAGTAAAAGGTGCTCCTCTTAATTTTAGACAGATAACCAGTGACGATGACACAAATATTGGAAAATACAGATACTTTCTCTCCCATCTCATATGCTACTAACATAGAAGGGATAGTTCAAGCTTTCAGGGAAAATAGTAATATGGAAAAAAAAAACAGGCATAGAGTTAAAAAATTTTGCACCAAAATGAACTTAGGTTTTAATTACACTTTCTGCACACTTTTTGGAATGCCTTTGTATTTCAAAGAACAGTACTTTATTTTTTTTTGTTTGTTTTAGTTCTTCTATAATTCTAAATTATGTATTTCCCCTCCTGATTCAGTAATGCAGAATGGTTTAGCAACTTTAAGTGTAGTTATTGCTTTCCTGCTATGATAAATCATGAAAGTTCATTTATTTTCTACCTCTTATTTCCAACTTTTTTTTTTTTTTTTGACAGGCAGAGTGGGCAGTGAGAGAGAGAGACAGAGAGAAAGGTCTTCCTTTTGCCTTTGGTTCACCCTCCAATGGCCGCCGTGGCTGGCAGACCGCGTTGATCCGATGGCAGGAGCCAGGTACTTATCCTGGTCTCCCATGGGGTGCAGGGCCCAAGTACCTGGGCCATCCTCCACTGCACTCCCTGGCCACAGCAGAGAGCTGGCCTGGAAGAGGGGCAACCGGGACAGAATCCGGCACCCCGACCGGGACTAGAACCTAGTGTGTCGGCGCCGCAAGGCGGAGGATTAGCCTAGTGAGCCACGGCGCCGGCTGTTATTTCCAACTTTTAAATTTGCCCTATGTGTAATTCTTCTATTTGCCACCTTTAAAAGTAATGTGCCTCTGTATTTTGAAAAATAGAGAGATAAAGCCAGAGGAGAGACAGAGAGAGAGCAAGGGAGGGAGAGTGAGCAGCCAAGGCTGGGCCAGGCTGAAGCCAGGAGCTCAAAACTCAATCTGGGGGTCAGTGCCCTGGTGTAGCAGGTTAAGAAATCTGTCCCCTGCAGTGCTTGCATCTCATATGGGCGCCAGTTCGAGTCCCGGCTGCTCCACTTCTGATCCAGCTCTCTGCTATGGCCTGGGAAAGTAGCAGAAGATAGCCCAAGTCCTTGGGCCCCTGCACCCACGTGGGAGACCAGAAGACGCTCCAGGCTCCTGGCGTTGGATTGGCGCAGCTCCAGTCATTGCTCCCATTTGGGGAGTGAACCAACAGGTGGAAGATCTCTGTCTCTCTTTGTCTCTGTCTCTGCCTCTCTATAACCCCACCTTTCAAATAAATAAATAAATCTTACAAAAAAAAAAAAAAAAGCCCTCCTCGAGGCTGGTACTGTGGCACAATAGCTTAATTCTCCACCTGCACTGATGCATCCCATATGGATGCTGGTTCTAGTCCTGACTGCTCCACTTCTGATCCAGCTCCCTGCTAATGTGCCTGGGAAAGCAGTGGAAGATGGCCCTAGTCCTCCGGCCCCTGCACCCGAATGGCAGACCTAGAAGAAACTCCTGGATTTGGATCGGCACAGCTATAGCTGTTGCTGCCATTTGGGGAGTGAACCAGTGGATGGAAGACCTCTCTCTCTCTCTCTCTCTCTCCCTCTCCTCTCTCTGTAACTCAGACTTTCAAATAAAGTAAATAAATCTTAAAAAAAGAATTAAGATATAGGAGTAATTAAGCTCTTCATGCTTTGTTTACATTGGTGCCAGCACCCATATATCCTAAGCACTGCTTATCTTGTTGGTCGCTGGATCATTCGCTCAGGAGTCATTTAGTGGGACCTGTATCTACAGAGAAAGCCACAGCACTCTCCAAATCCACACCTCTCAAAGGAGAATGTTGCAAATGCCAAGATCAAAGGGACCCTCAAAATTATGCCGTGTCTATTTTTCTTTGTATTTAGCTTGGTCATTTGATGTTTTTTCTTAGTCTAGAGTTCTGTTTTCTTATTGATACAAATATTTGCCTTCAGAACAAAAGGAAAAGCACATGTCTAAGACTAGCCAGCACCTGCAGCACATTTGTTGGGTGGCACATTGGAGGAGAGCGGCGGCGGAACTGATGCACAGGGATCGCTGTGTGGGGACCTCAGTTGGGGTGTCCCCAAAGACCCATGCACAAAGGCTTGGGCCTCAGGGTGGTGTTGTTGAGAGGTGGTGGACCATGAGGAGGTAGGGCTTGGTGAGAGGGTCAGGGCTATGGAAGAGGAAGAAGGCTCCCTTGTAACACCCGTGAGCTCTCCAGAAAGGGTTGCTATAAAAGCCCGAGTTTGGGCCCACCCACTCTCTCTCTGTTCTCTGAGTCGCCATGGGGTCCTTCCTGCATAAGCACTCTGCCATCTGCTGTGAGGCCTTTGCCACAGCTTGCATAATGCTTCGTAGTTTCAGCCTCCAAAACTGTGAGCCAAGTAAGCCCCTCTTTGGGGTAGCGTGCCTCCGATGTTTCTTTGTAGAAATGAAAAGTTGACTCATAGAGCGATCATTCCATGCTTTCTTTTCATGGCACTTTGGGAGTTTTTTTAACTCCTTCATTTTTTTCCTTTTCTTTTTTAAAGTGCATATATGGTAAAATGGCTTCTTTTTCTTTTAGCACGTGGATGGTTTCATGTAAATACCATTATAATCAGGATGTGGAACAGCTCCTTCACCCCTACATCTCTTGTGTGCTGTCCTTCCATAGTCACACATCTCCCCAGTACCCCACTGACAACTTCTGATTCCCTTATAGCTGTCACATAAATGGAACCGCACAGTATGTAAGCAGTTGAGAGGGAGTTTTCACCAAGCCTATAGCCTTTGAGGTTCAGCCAGGTTGAATTTATCAAGTTTGTTCCTTTTACTTGCTGAATAGCATCCCACTGGGTGACTATACTCTAGTAGGTGGATGCGATCATCTCTTGAAAGACATGTAGGTTATCCTAGCTTTTAGTGATTAAGATACAGATTTTTGCGCAAATACTGCTTTCATTCTCTGGATTAAATAGCTAGGACGTGGGTTGGTGTGTCATGTAAGTTTAAATTTTACTTCATAAGAAGGTACCCAACTGTTTCCTAAAGTACTCACGTTATTTCACATTTCTATTGCAATGAATGAGATTTGCTTCACATTCTTGCCAGTGCTTGATACTGGTAATTTTATTCTGGTGAGTTTTGGCCATTCTAATAAACATATGGTAGCATCTCACTGTGGTTTGAAGCAGCGTTTCCATGATGGCTGGTGATATTGTGCATGTTTTCCTGAGCTTATTTGTCATTCTTCTGGTAAAGGATCTGTTAATTTAAAACAGTTTTATAAGCAGCGGTTGTACATAGTTACGGATTACAGTGTGACCCTCCAGTACACGTCTAAGATCATATTGATCAAGCAGGAGAATCAATCTACATTTCCTCTTCTCTGACATGATTTTCTGATTGGAGGATTTGAATTTCTTTCTTGTATTTGTTCATAAGATATATACTAAGCTATTGTGAACTGTGGTTGCCTTATGAAGCTGTGTAACACTAGAAACTTATTCTTTGAATCTGACTCTGATTTAGCACCCATTACCCAAACTCACTCTATCTCTTGCTTCCCTCTCCCATCCTAGCCTCTAATTACCATTCTGTGTTGAGTTTTTCTTAGCTCCCGCCTACGAGGGAGAACATGTGGTGTTTGTCCTTCTGTGTCAGATTTATCTCACTCAATGTGCTGTCCTCCAATTCCATCCAGATGCTGCAAATCCCAGGATTTTATTCTTTCTCATGGCTGAATAGTATTCCATTGTGTATACAGCCCATATTTTCTTTATCCATTCCAATGATGATGGATATCTTGGTTGACACTACATCTTGGCTATTGAGAATAATGCTGAAATAAACACGGTGGAGCATGTGTCTCTTTCTTACAATACTTCATGTCTTTTGGGTATATGTCCAGTGGTGATATTGCTGAATCAAATGACAGCTGTTTCTAGTTTTTAAGAAATCTCCATGCTGTTTTCTACAATGGCTGTACTAATTCATATTTTCACCAATAGTGTATAAGAGTTCCCCCCTTGAGGGTGAGGAGTTGGGGGAGGAAGGGAAGGAGGAGGGGAATATTATTGTATTCTTAGAACTGTACTTAGAAACTATATTGAATATCTTCTCTGTAGTAATTTCACATAAACATGAAAAAATAAAATATCAACTAGTTAAAAAAGAGTCCCCCTCTCTGTACATGTTCCCCAGCACTTGTTACTTTCTGACTTTTTGATAGTAGCCGTTCTAACAGGAGTGAGTTGATATCTAAATGTGATTTTGATTTGCATTTCCCTGATGGAGGAAGTCCATCCTGGTCTCTCACGTGGGTGGCAGGGGCCCAAGCACTTGAACTGTTTTCTGCTGCTTTCCCAAGCACATTAGCAGGCAGTTGGATCAGAAGGGGAGTAGCTGGGACTCAAACAGGCACTTTGATATGGGATGCTGGCATCACAAGAGGCAGCTTAACTCTCTCTGCCATGACACTAATCCCTGTATTTGGTATTTGAGAACTGTCTATTAAGGTCCTTTGCTTATTTGTTAATTGGATTGGTTGTTTTTCTTGATTGCTGAGTTTTTTTGAGTTCCTGGTATATTATGGATATTAATCTCTTGGTGGATAAGTTGCTTCCATGGGCCAGCACTGTGGCGCAGTAGGTTAATCCTTTGCTTGCAGTGCTGGCATCCCATATGGGCACCAGTTCTAGTCCCGGCTGCTCTTCTTCCCATCCAGCTCTCTACTATGGCCTGGGAAAGCAGTAGAAGATAGCCCAAGTGCTTGGGCCCCTGCACCTGTATGTGAGACCAGGAAGATGCCTCTGGCTCCTGGCTTCAGATCGGCACAGCTCCAGCCATTGTGGCCATCTGGGGAGTGAATCAGCAGGTGGAAGACCTCTCTATCTGTCTCTACCTCTCTCTGTAACTCTGTCTTTTTTTTTTTAAATTTATTTGACAGATAGAGTTAGAAAGTGAGAGAGAGAGAGAGAGACAGAGAGAAAGGTCTTCCTTCCATTGGTTCACTCCTCAAATGGCTGCTACGGCCAGCGCTGGCCTGATCTGAAGCCAGGAGCAAAGTGCCTCCTCCTGGTCTTCCATGTGGGTGCAGGGGCCCAAGCACTTAGGCCATCCTCCACTGCCTTCTCAAGCCACAGTAGAGAGCTGGACTGGAAGAGGAGCAACCATGACTAGAACCCCGTGCCCATATGGGATGCCAGCGCCGCAGGCAGAGGATTAGCCAAGTGAGCCACGGCGCCAGCTCCTGTCTTTCAAATAAATAAAATACATCTTAAAAAAAAAGTTGCTTCCAAATATTTTCTCCCATCCTGTCAGATGTCTCTTCATTCTACTGACTGTTTCTTTCACTGTGCAAAATTTTGAGTTTGATATCAACCCCTTTGTCTAGTTTCATTTTTCTTGCCTTCATTTTTGGGGGTCTTACCAAAGGAATCATTGCTTACACCAGTATCCTAACATGTTTCCCCTATGCTTTCTTCTAGCAATTTCATACTTTCAGGTCTTACATTTAGGTCTTTGATTCAACTTAAGTTGATTTTTATATATGTTAAGAGGTGGGGATCTAATCTCCTTTGTAGTCTGGTTATTCTGCAGGGCACAAGTGAATACAGGGTCTCTATACAGCCATCTTGGATCTCTTCTTAACCCATTTTCTGTCCCTGTTGAGTTGCCTATTGTGTGTCTTATAAATGGGGTAATACAGCCTGTGCTTTTTCTAACTGTGCTACTGTGTGTGACTTGTGGTTTTGATTTGCATTTCCCTGATGATCAATGATGTGAAGCATTTTTTTTTCAGATGCTTGTTGGTGATTTTTTTCTTTATTCCATTAAGATGATATTTTTCGTAAGTTGAACCAACCTTGCATTCCTGGAATAATTCCCACATGTTTGTGGTGTATAATACTTTATATATTACTATATTAAGTTTTCCAGTATTTTGTAGGGATTTTTGCATCTTCATAAGGATACTGGTCTGTAGTTTTCTTTTTTGTGATTTGTTTGTCTGGTTTTGGTATCAGGGTAATATTGGTCTAACATGACGAGTTGAGAAGTGTATTCTATTCACCTATTGGAAGAGTATGTGAAGGATTGGTACTAATTGTTCTTTTTTTTTTTTTTTTGACAGGCAGAGTGGACAGTGAGAGAGAGAGACAGAGAGAAAGGTCTTCCTTTTTGCCGTTGGTTCACCCTCCAATGGCCACCGCGGCTGGCGTGCTGCAGCCGGCGCACCACGCTGATCCAATGGCAGGAACCAGGTACTTATCCTGGTATCCCATGGGGTGCAGGGCCCAAGTACCTGGGCCATCCTCCACTGCACTCCCTGGCCACAGCAGAGAGCTGGCCTGGAAGAGGGGCAACCAGGAGAGAATCCGGTGCCCCGACCGGGACTAGAACCCGGTGTGCTGGCGCCGCTAGGGGGAGGATTAGCCTAGTGAGCCACGGTGCCTGCCACTAATTGTTCTTCAAGTATTTAGTTAAATTCAATGATAAGCCTGTTTGGGGCTGAGCTTGCTTTGTAGCTGGGTGTTTATTTATTCACCCTCTTTACATGTTCCAGGTCTATTCAGATTATTTCTTATTCAATCACTTTTAGTATTTTGTGCTGAAGAATTTGTTTAGTTCCTCTAAGCCATAACATTTATTCATAGTATTTCCTTCTAATCCTTTGTATTTCAACATTGTCTGTAGCCATTTCTACTCTTTCATTCTTGATTTTAGTGATTGAATCTTCTCTCTATTCGTCAGTCTAGCTAAAGGTATGTCAGTACTGATTATTTCAAAGAATCTACTTTATAAAAAAAGGCTTATTTATTTATTTGAAAGAGTTACAAAGAGGGAGGGAGAGACAGATCTCTTTTTTTAAAAAAATATTTTATTTATTTATTGAGAGGTAGAGTCACAGATAGAAAGAGGACGAGACAGAGAGAAAGGTCCTCCAACCACTGGTTCACTCCCCAAATGATTGCAATAGCTGGAGCTGAGCTGATCTGAAGCCAGGAGCCAAGAGCTTTCCCCGGTTCTCCCATGCAGGTAAAGGGGCCCAAGTGCCCAGGCCATCTTCCACTGCATTCCCAGGTCATAGCAAAGAGCTGGATCGGAAGAGGAGCGGCCAGGTCTAGAATGGGGGCCGAAATGGGATGCCGGCACCGCAAGTGGAGGACTAACCTACTGCACCACAGCACTGGCCAGAGAGGTCTTTCATCTACTGGTTCATTCCCCTCATGGCTCCAAAGGTGAGGGCTGAGCTAGGCAGAAATCAAAAGGCAGTAACTCCATCTGGGTCTCCCATAGGAGTAGCAGGAGCCCAAGCCATCTTCTGTTGGGCCATCTTCTGTTGCTTTTCCCAGGTCATTAGCAGGTAGCTGGATGCGGGATGCCAGCATTTCAGGCTGCAGCTTAACCTGCTGTAGCACAACGCCAGCCTCTAAAAACCAACTTTTTATTTCATTGATTTTCTCTATTCCTTTCTATTTCATTAATTTCTTCCCTAATTTTATTTATTTCCTTGTGTTTGCTCTGTATTTCTTCTCCTCTTTTCCTAGTTATTTTATGGTGAAAGGTTACATTATTGATTTCATAGCTTTCTATTTTTTATAGAACATTTATATTTCTTTTTTTAAAGATTTTATTTATTTGAGAGGTAGAGTTGCAGATAGTAAGAGGGAGAGACAGAGAAAGAGGTCTTCCAACCACTGGTTCCCTCCCCAAATGGCCGCAATGGCCAGAGCTGCTCTGATCCAAAGCCAGGAGCCAGGTGTCTCCTCCTGATCTCCCACACGGGTGCACGGGCCCAAGCACTTGGGCCATCCTCCACTGCTCTCCCAGGCCATAGCAAAGAGCTGGATTGGAAGAGGAGCAGCCAGGACTAGAACCGGCATCCATGTGGTATGCCAGTGCCTCAAGCAGAGGATTAACCTACTGCGCTGTAGCACTGGCCCCGAAAATTTATATTTCTAAACTAGTTTAATACAAGAGTATTTAAAGAAGTTCATGGAAAATGGAACTAAAAGATACTTTTATTCTGATGCAAAAAATTGAAATCAATGCATTTAAGTGGTCTTCAGAAAATTCATGTAAATGCACATTATGAAAAAAAACTACATTGATTTTAGAAAATTGCACCAAAACAATCTGACCCGTTGATCTTATTTCCCATGTTCTTCTGGAGTTACCTTTTATAGCCATTTACAGTTACAGATTCCCATCTGCACACTGCATTGGAGGCAGCTTCTAAGTTTTGGTATGTCGCACATTCTCTTACACTTATTTCAAGATATTTCCTGTGTTTCCTTGAAATTTCTTCTTACGCCCCTTTATTATTTGTATTTAGTGTTGCTTTCTTTTTTAATTTTTTAAAAAATATATATTTATTTATTTGAAATGCAGAGTTACTGAGAGAAAGAGAGAGAGAGAAGTAGAGATGGGGAGAGGGAGAGAGAGACAGAGACAGAGACAGAGACAGAGACAGAGAGAGAGGTCTTTCATCTGCTGGTTCACTCCCCAAATGGCTGCTGGCGTGAGCTGGGTCAGATCTGAAGCCAGGTGCTTCATCAGGGTCTCCCGCGTGGGTGCAGGTGCCCAACCTCATGAGCTGTCCTTTGCTGCTTTCCCAGGCACATTAGCAGGGAGCTGGATTGGAAGTGGATCAGCTGGCACTCAAACTGGGACTCAAACCAGCGCCCATATGAGATGCCAGCACTGCAGGCAGCAGCTTTACCTGCTGCTCCACAGCAGTGGCCCCAGAGTTATTTTTCTGTAATTTCCACATACATGTGAATTTAAACAAATTTAATTCTATAATTATCTTTTTAATTCATGATATTATGATTGAAGAACACGCTTTATATGATTTCAATCCTTTCAAATTTATGGAAGCTTTTTTTTTTTTTTTGACAGGCAGAGTGGACAGTGAGAGAGAGAGACAGAGAGAAAGGTCTTCCTTTGCCGTTGGTTCACCCTCCAATGGCCGCCGCGGCCGGCGCGCTGCAGCCGGCGCACCGCACTGATCCGATGGCAGGAGCCAGGTGCTTCTCCTGGTCTCCCATGGGGTGCAGGGCCCAAGCACTTGGGCCATCCTCCACTGCACTCCCTGGCCACAGCAGAGAGCTGGCCTGGAAGAGGGGCAACTGGGACAGAATCCGGCGCCCCGACCGGGACTAGAACCCGGTGTGCCGGTGCCGTAAGGCAGAGGATTAGCCTAGTGAGCTGTGGCGCCGGCATTCCAATCCTTTCAAATTTATGGAAGCTGATCTTATAGCCTACCACATGACCTGTCCTGGGGTGTTCCGTGTGCATCTCCAGACCAAGCTGCTCTGTTACGGGTCGCGTGGTCTACTGGCATTTGTTAGGCCTGGTTGATTTGATGGCATTGCTGAAGGCTTCATTTCCTTGTTGAACTCCTGCCTGCCTGTTCAGTTCGTCACTGAAAGCCTGTCATT
This sequence comes from Oryctolagus cuniculus, assembly GCF_051225735.1. Lineage (NCBI taxonomy): Eukaryota > Metazoa > Chordata > Mammalia > Lagomorpha > Leporidae > Oryctolagus > Oryctolagus cuniculus. The sequence continues at coordinate 146,122,770 of NC_142870.1, forward strand.
GAAGTCTACAACTGTTATTTTTGAATTGCTTATCTGCTTCTTCATTTTAGTCCCATTTTGCTTCATTTATTTTTGCTCTCTGTTGTTAGGTGACACTTGATTCTTTTCAGGCAGTGTTTTGGTTTTCATTATCCTTTACATTTTAAATAGTTTGAAATCATGGTCAGCATTTCTTTCCTATCTTATGTAATCTGATGTTCTGAAACGTGATTCTACTGCTCACTGAGCCTGCTGATCTCATGACGCTGAATATTTTTCTCCTATGTTGTTTAAGTTTTGATCATGGGCTGATGCTTAAGTGATTTTTTGAAAATTATTTATTTTTGAGCAGAGAGCTCTCATCTGCTAGTTCAATCCCCAAATGCCCCAAATGGCAAGAGGTAGGCCGGGCCGGAAGTGGGAGCTGGTGACTCGGTTCAGATCTCCCACATGGGCAGCAGCAACTCGAGTACTTGAGCCGTTTCCTGCTGCCTCCCAGGGTGACAAGGAGCAGGAAACTGAAGTTGGGAGTGGAACTAGGACTTGAACCCCCCCATTCTGATAGAAGATGCAGGCACGTTAATTTCTAGACCAAACACCTGCTCTATGTCTAAAGGTTTTTTGTTTTGTTTTATTTTTTTCTTTTTATCTGTAGGAAACAGGGAGCTGGGACTAAAGGTATGTCTCTCTAAATTGATTTTTCTTTTGCCTTTGTCGGATTATGCTCCAAGATATCATCATCCTGGGAACATATTTATAACTATTTGTGAGCCGGGGAGGTAGAAAGCTTAAATTTGATCCCTAAAATTGCATGAGCACAGGTCCATGAGACACTTCTTTCCCACTGAAAAGCCTGATCAGGATAAGAAAATTTCCTTTTATTTTCCCTAAGCTATTGTTTTAATCTTTTCTAGTCTATCTTTTTACATTACAGGATGTGAAATCTTTCCGAAAACTGACTTTTATAAGGAAGTCTCGGTTCTAGTCTTCATCATAAGCAGGATCAAAACCTCATTTCATTTCCCTGTGAGGTCATTAAAACCAATATCCCCTCGTGTCTGAGACCACAAACTACCCCAGGGCTATTACAAGATCAGGTTTGCTTTCTCTTTGTTTTTGACATCCAAGAATTTCATTTCTTGAGACCATGGCTATGCATGCAATAAGATGTTTGTAATAGTTTAGCCAGCAATTGTACATTTTTTCAAGTAATGTAGCTCAGACTATTGTCATAAATAAAATTCAATTCATATTATTTTTTGGAAGGGTGAGGGGAATAAGGTTTCTTTATTTAAAAAAAGAGTTGAATTCAAAAGGAGAGAAAGAGAAAATCACTCGATTACTATATGGATCATTGTTGCAGGTAAGACCCCACTGACGGAATCTCCCTAGGGCGGGGACCTACCAAAACCCCCTCTGCTGACCAAGGATAGATGGCCCACTTTCTGCTGATGCTTCCCCCACTAAAGAGCCCTCACTACAAAACACAGGACTTCCTGTGAAAGCCAGCCCAGCCCTCACATCTTTTTCCCTGGTAGAAAAGCACAATGTCTCTTCTTTCTCACCACCAAGGAGAAATTGATTCTGATGATGGACATAAGCAAAAGTGTTTCCTTACACCTGTCAGAGCAACCTTCATGTTCCATTCTTGTTAGCAGATCAAACTCTCCTTTCCTTTGTGAACAAGATTAGCAGTAGCAGAAGTTGCCGTCCTGGTGAGCATGGGGCCGGATCTCGTGCTACAGGTGCTGCAGGTCCCATGGAATGTAGTCCACAGCTATTCCCAGGATGCTGAGTTTGACAGCCATCAGCAGGCATGCCGCTAGGGTACGTCCGAAGAGACAGACACTGCAGAAAAGGCCTGTCAAGTGGACATTGGCTACAAAGACCACCAGATATAACACAGGGTTCATCTGCCTGGGGGGAATGGCCACTGGGGACAAGGCCACCACACACAGACACTGGCCTCAGTGATGTCACCAGGCTTGAGGCAGACTTTCCTAGATAGCAAGTGACTCTGAAGGCCTCGTCCAACAGTACTTTTACATAGCTGAGATGGTTTTCTCAACAAGACCAATGGTACTATGGCTCCATTGGGGAGACCCGTTAAGAGAAATAAGGCCCATCAACAAGTAGACTGTTAGCTGTAAAACTAGCAGATACATTTTCCAGGTGAAGTATGTTCCTTCTGCTTCTTGTCTCTTAGTTATTTATTGGTGATTAATGTTGCATTTATCATATGCTCTATTTTGTATTGAGAGGGCTGTAAGGCCTTTCTCTTTTTTATTTTCTTACAAAAGTGTGGATCCTTTGAATTCTGCTTGGTCATAGTACACTTAACTTTTCTGTGCACTTATATAATAGTGATAATAATATTTTAGATTTTAAAATATTTATTTGTTTATTTGAGGGGGGAAGGGAGAGAGAGAGAATGCTGCTATCCATTGGTTCACTGCCGCCAATGCCTGCAATTAGCGGGATGGGGAGTGCTATACAGGTCTCCCACATTGGTGGCAGGAGCCCAGTTACTTGAGCCATCACCTCTGCCTACCAGAATCTGCCTTAGTAGGAACCCGAAGGCAGGATCCAGAGCCGGGACACAAACCCTCGTACTCTGATGTGGGGTGCAATGTATTAAATGCCCAAAACTGGAATTTAAAAAAAAACTTTAATCCTATGGGGCTGGCGCTGTGGCGTAGTGAGTTAATGTACTGGCCTGAAGTGCCAGCAACCCATATGGATGATGGTTCAAGACCCGGCTGCTCCATTTCCCATCCAGCTCTCTGCTGTGGCCTGGGAAAGCAGTAGAAGATGGCCCAAGTCCTTGGGCCTCTGCATCCATGTGGGAGACCCGGAAGAAGCTCCTGGCTCTTGGTTTTGGATCGGCTCAGCTCTGGCCATTGTGGCCAGTTGGGGAGTGAACCATCAAATTGAAGACCTCTCTCACTCTCTCTACCTCTCCTCTCTCTGTGTAACTCTGACTTTCAAATAAATAAATAAATCTCTTAAAAAATTTAATCTTATAATTGATATCAGCTAAATATTTTCTTTCTCAGATTGTTTGAAGTTGCTATCAAGCTCCTACTAGCCTCATAAAATAAGTTGTGAAAACTTCAGTTGTTCATTTTCAGTCTTTTCAAAGAACCAGTGTTTATTAAAATTATCTATTACAGTTCCTTAACTTCATTGCTGTATACTCACCCATTTATTATGTCCATACTACTGCTTGTTCAGTGGCTGTTATCCTGATCACTTAAACTGGATGCTTAGCTCATTTATTTTCCCTGTCTTCCTTTTATAGTATCTGTATTTAAGACTATGCCTTTTCCCATAAGTACTGCATTAACAACTCCCCCAAAACTTTAATGTGTAATTTTTTTGGAATTGATCCATTAGTTATCAAGAGAGTTATCTTTAAATGTCTCATATGCATTTTTATTAATTTCCTCTGTTATACCACCATATTTTTTGCTTTCTGCATTTTGAGGCTCTAACATTATGAATTTAAATAATTTTCTATTCCTTACAAAGTAAACCATGTCAACATGATATAGCCATCCAGATGGCTTCATTACTGAACTGAAATCAACATGTAAATAATTACTTCATTTAAATAATTTCTTTACCAACTTCCAAAAACATAGAAAAAGAGGGAACACTTTCCCATTTGTTGCTCTGATTTCCAAATCAGGCAGACATCATTAAAAAAAAAAAAAAAAAAACTACACCAAGATCTCTTAGGAGTATAGATACAAAAACCCTCTACAGAGTACTAACACACTGAATCCAGGAATATATAATAAGAATTTATCTCAAGAATGTAAGACTAGTTCAACATCTGAAAATCAATTAAGTGATACATTGGATCAATATAATAGGAAATAAACCACTTGATTATCTTATTAGGTGCAGGAAAACACTTGACAAATTCCAATACCTTTTTATGATTAAGAAAGCCAGAGTCCGAAACAAACTACAACGGAAAGGAACTTCCCTGATAAAGGCATTTACCACAAGCTCACAGCTCACATCCTATTTCATGTGATTTGAATGGTGAAAGTCCTTGTACTTTCCCCCCAAGATTGAGATCCAGACAAAGGTGTCCACCACCATCAGCTCTGGTCTGCCCTGTAGAGCATGTTCTAGCTGTGGCAATTGTGCTGTGGCAATAAATGAAAGAGACCCATATTATAAAGGAAGGAGCAAAGCAATCACTATTCACACACAGAAAACCTGAAGCAATCTGCTAAGAAACTATTATTCTTACATTATTATATAAGCCAGTTCTTTCTTCCTGAACTACGTCCTGCTCTCCAATATCTGTTTGCAGTGAACTATTTTCATTCGTGTTAGTCTCAACATGCCTTGATTTTACTTCTGTACTTACAAGGTGATTCTCTGGGCAGCGTGAGCCTCAGCTGACACTTGCGTTTGCCCAGGTCTTTGAAGACCTTACTCTAGTCTTCTAGCTCTTCTTTTCCCTAAAGACACCAGCAGTAACGCTGTTGGAAATAACCCATCTTCTCTGTCTGGATCTTTCTATTGCTTTCCACTTGTCTTTGTTCTGAAGTTAGACTGCATTTTTCTAGACTTCTATTTGTTCATCCTCCTGGGAGGACTGGACTTCCTGAATCTGAGGATTAGTGCCTTTCCTCCATTTTGGGAAAAACTCTCAGCTAGTAGTTATTCGAATCATTTTCCCTTATTATCTTTACAGCTCTATCATCAAGCATAATTAGATTCAGGTTGGGATTTTTCATTTGCCATTTATGTCTTCTAACCTCTTATATTTTCCTTACATTTGTGTAACATTTGGGGAAGTACCTTTCATGTATTAATTAGTTCACTGTATCTAACTTTCAACTCAACATGTACATGGTTTGAATTTCAATTATATTTTTTATTTACAGAAGTTCTACTTGTAGTATTTCAAAGCAGACATCTTGGTATTTGTTCTTTTCACTATATTTTTCCCATAAAATATTTAGAAATGTATTTTCTCTCCTGTCTCTGATGATTCCAATATCTGCTGTCTTTGCAGGTATTATCTGGCAGTTTGCTTTCTCCTGCAAAATTTGCTCATGGAAGTAGCCTTCTTCTTGTGCTTTGTGTATTTTGATTGCAAATACAAAAATGTTCTTCAACCACATGTTAAAAGTTTTAAAACAGTTTATAGCCAAGTATTTGGTGCCAGGAGTATTTATCTAGTTACCTATTCTTAAATATTTCTAAAAACAGAAATTCAATCAATACTTTATGTTACATTTCTTATGTCCTTTTGTTTTAGATATGTCTTTTGTAAAAGAGTAATTACTTCTTTTGTCTAAATATTTACTTGAGATGCCATAATTTAATGTAATTAATGCATATCTGATGTATTTTGTTATTCCCCTGATATTTTGTAGTCTATCATTTTTTATTCTTTCTTATATTTCTGTGGCCAACTTCTGCAATAATGCTTCAGCCTCCCTTGCTGTTTTGGAGAGTGTAATTTGGAAGTTCACACTTATTTTTATTCTACTGGTGTTTGATAATTTGATTTAGTAATGCATACTTCTCTAAATACACTTACTCTCTTCATGTATAAGAAAGATATGTCTTATATTGATCTATAGTGCTTCTTTGACCATGACTAGACCCCCCTCCCTGCATATTTTCATTTAATAATCTGATCTTTCAGATTAATTACTTTTACTTTGTTTTCACACATTATATATTTTCTCTTTTAAGAACCATCATTTAGGGGCTGGTGTTGTGGCACAGCGGGTTAAGCTACGGTATGCTAATGCCAACATCCTATACGGGCTCCAGTTCACATCCCAGCTGCTCCACTTCCAATTCAGCTTCCTGCCAGTGTACTTGGGAAAACAGCAGAGGATGGCCCAAGTGCTGGGGCCTCTGCACCCACGCAGGAGACCCAGAGACATTCCTGGTTCCTGGCTTCAGCCTAGCCCAGTCCTGGGTGTTGTGGCCATCGGGGAGTGAACCAGCAGATGGAAGATCTTTCTCTCTGTGTGTCTCTCCCTCTCTCTCTGTAAGTCTGCCTTTCAAACAAATAAATTTTTATAAAGAATTGTCATTTAAATTTGCCTTACATTTTATCAAATTATATTATCTTTGGACAACCTTTTAAAGTCTTACTGGATTTCTGTAAAGGGTCTTCAAAAAGTTCAAGGAAAATGCATTTGATGAAAAAACTATGCATGAATTTTGGAAATTTTTCCCCCAAATAAACTTATGTTTGAATTCCACTTGCCTGCACACACACAGACACACACACACACACACACACACACACGCACACACACTGCAGGCACCACCCACATTTCTCCTCCAGACCTGAGGAATTTTCCCCTTCAGCTGCTAGGAGATTGATGGGCAGCAACTCACAGGCACTTCTCTTGCCCAGGGTTGTGCTGCCTTCCCAAAGGTGACCTGAGCTATATGGGCACCAAATGCTCCTCCCCTTGCCACAACCCAGGGCCTCTCTGAAGGCTGTCCTAGCTTCTGCACTCACTGCAGGTTTGGGCAGGTCCCCTGAGCAACCCCACGGCAGGCCATTGTTTCTCTGTATCCACTCCTGCTTCCTTGGCCCCCTTACCTACCTTGTTCCCAAGAGCATCCATCAAACCTGTATCTCAGACTTACAACACCACGGCTATCCCCAGGGCGTTCAAGGTCCCGGACGGGCATTAATCGCAGAATGATTTGATTAAAGTTTACACCATGGGGTTCGTGGGCCCTTGTGAGGTTTTGGAGGTGGAGAGGAAGATTTCGACTCCCAGGGAAGGCAGAGGGGCTCACATCTTTGCTCACTGCTGGATCGGTGTATGTGCCGGCTCCTTGTGGGGACTGGACCTCCCTCGTCCTGGTCTGTATTCCATGGGCCTTTTTCTAATTCTCTTTTCCATGGGTCTCTCCTGGAGGAAAAGTTGTGCTGACGTGGCTACACATAGAGCTGAGCCTTTTCATACAGGAACAAGGTAGCTCTTCTGGACTCGAAAGTTCCCTACTGCTTGTGTTTGCATCTGGTGACAATGCTGCTCCCGACACCGCACCTGCCAAAGCTGGTTTCTGCGGACTCTCAAGGGCTGTTGCTGTGCCTTCTTTTCATTGCCTTCTTCAGAGTGTGAAGGAAAATGTGAATGAGAATTCATGATCCGGTCCTGTTCAATGTACTCTTTGAAATTTTATAGCATAGATGCAGAATGGCACGTTGTCTGAACACGTCTTCCCTGAACTCTCTATAAAAGCAACTCACTCCTTGTGTGTGGTCTCTTTCAACGTTGACAGCACCCTTGCTGCAAGTGGTGAGGACAGAGGTGGGGCCAGAGGGTAGAGCAAGAATGGCCCCATTGGCCCAGATGTCTGTCTTCATTCAGCCCAGCTTCAGATGGGTCCAGGCAAGCAGGATGCGCCACATCTATGAGCGACAAAGTGAGGCCCTCGCTGGAAGCGCCCTTAGGGACCGCATGTCAATGCTCTCCGAAGCCCTCAGAAGAGCTTGTCCTTGTCCCCCAGGTCTGCCTGGTTCAAGGTGCAATGCCTCAGAGCAGGTGGCATGACCACGCTGATGCTGGCGACGTGGGGTACAAGATCAATGTCTTTGTCCTGCCGCCCTCTGGCCGAGCATCAGCAGCAGCCGATTCACAGCCCCCACATACAGTAGAGCCCAGGGGCCAGCGGTAGCCCAGGGACTTGAGCTCATGGTCTGCCCAGGTAGAGTCACAGTCTCTCAAATCAGTGTGTGAGCAGTTTACTGAGGTTCAAGTTCATGCCCCCCATGAAAGTGTGGGAGTGCTCTGCCTGGCCCGAGAGCCCCAGGACGAGGCCATGGGCACCTTTGCTGGAGGACTTTGCATGCACACTCTAGAGAAATGACCTCTGGAGCTGCCCTCCAGTGATGCTGCGATAGGATTTGCTTCATCACTGCTTCATGATTCGCACCATTTCTTGGCTCTATGAACTTGGAGGGGCGGAGATGGGAATCTTTTGCCTCACTTCACTTCCAAGCAAGGTTTGCCCTTAATCTGTGTTGGAAAAGAAGCTGATGCCCAACTCACCACCTGGTATTGCCTTTAATTAAAAGCATCAAATGATCCTCAAAGATCTCCCCCATTTTCTTAAAAAAAATTGAAAGTTATTTGGTTGGGGTGAAGGAGAGAGGGAGGGCAGGAGAGAGAGAAAAAGAGAGAGAGCGAGAGGAGAGAGAGAGAGAGAGAGAGAGAGAGAGAAAGAATCTCATCTGCTGATTCACTCTTCAAGTGCTCACAGCAGACAGGACTGGGCCAGGAGCCAGGAACGCAGTCCACGCAGTCACCCAGCTCTTTGAGCCATCATGCCTCTTCCCGGCATCTGTGTTTGCAGGAAACTGGAGTCAGGAGCCAGTTCCAGGAATCAAACCTAGGCACTTGAAGGTGGGACGTGGCTGTCTTAGTTCTCCAGACAAAATGCTCACTCCCCCCTACTTTCTTATGGGAATGTTTTTTCTCATGCTGTTTTTCTATTCTATTGACTCTCACAATGGAAATATAAGAAAGAAATTAAATTCATGAGCTCAAATGTCAAGTCGTTACTGGTTTTTCTTCTTTTATTGAAGATGCCATTCTGTTCATGTCTGCTCCCATCTTTGCTGGGTTTTGTGGGATTTGCTCATTTTCACAAAACACCAGCCTGGTCTTCCCAGTTGCATGACACATCTGGGATAGATGTGTGGTCTCAGCCCAAAGTGGGTGCCTTCTTCCAGTGGGGTCTGCAGCCTGGCGGTTGCTCCGGGTATCTCAGGATTTGGAGAGGTGCATTCCTGTGCTGGGCACCACAGGGGAACCCTTAGCTATTCAGATCTCAAGGTTGGTCTGGATGTTCACTCCCTGGGTTTGTGGGGCTCTTCCTTTGAATTCCTTTTGCCACACAATCTGGGGACACTTTTGACCACCCTCCAACCTGTGGTCCTATCTGAGCTCAGATGCCTTCTGTGGGGTTAAGTTGCTCCCTGAACAGGAGATACTGTGGCCATAGGAAAGCTGCTTGGCGATCAGGCCTCTGACACACGGGAAGGTCCCGGATAAGCTATCCCCAGGCTCTCCTGGGGGACTGGGTGTTCTCTGGGAAAGAATCTGCCTGTCTTCGCTTTCTGGGCGGAGTCAGTCCACTCTGGCTCCTCCTCTGGCAGCCCTGCCCAAACCACAGGGCTGGAAGCACCCTGCAGGGCCTTGCAGCACAGGGCCCAGTGCTGCCTTTGTTCCAGGCTGTGCCTGCACAGTCTGACGCCCACACACTGTGTGAAGATTCCAGCTGTGACATTGTGTGCACTGATGCTGGAGGAACCACTCCAAATAGGTGTGGCTCCCCACCAAACATTGCCTATGGGGTTAAAAAAACCACCAGTGTGGGAAAAAGCCCAGGTCATTCAAGTTGAGAGCTTTGCTAATAACTCGAGAGAAAGCATTCTGGGGGACTCTCCTTCCTCCCTGGCCTGCGTTTCTTCCTCAGGGGTAAGGGAGAAAAGCTCGGATGTTAAGGCAGGTGTCGGTCCTCGGCCGCCTGCGCTCACACGTGTTTCCCCCTGTGCTGCCCGTCTGTGGCCGTCTGGAGCAGTCCCAAGCATCATGGGAATTCCCAGGAGGTGCCTTCATTTTCTTCTTAAGCGTTATAGCCACTCTCTCCAGATTGTCTAACTATACACGTGCATATTTGCCATAGACAATCAGAAACTACAAACGGAAAAGGAAAGAGAAATCACCTAATCTGGGCATGAGCAGATAATTTCAGTGAATGTTTTTGTATGCTTCCTTCTAGCTGTTCCCATATGGTTGGATTTATTTTTGCTTGTGTTACCCTACAAACCACTTTGCATCCTGCAGTTTTCACTTCACAGGGTGTCCTGAGCATTTCATCATGTTATTAACTGTCACCCCTTTTTCATGACTGTGTCATACTCCATTCCACAGGGGTGCCCTAGTTTATTTTCCCAATTTCTGGTTGTTGAATACTAACATCACCATCTTCTTTTCTCTGCCCCTTTTCCATCTGTGTGTGTGTGTGTGTGTGTGTGTGTGTGTGTGTATATATATATATATATATTTTTTTTTTACTTTGCTTCCACCGCTAGTGTAATAACCAGCCCTGGGTTTGAGTAAGCTCCATTTTTGCATACGTCCTTGATTATGTTCTACTATAAATTCATAGCAGTGGAAATGCTGGATTATAAAGTGCATGCAAATTCTAAGGTTTTTCAAAACACCACATTGTCCTTCAGCAAGGCTGGATTCATTCATATCTCTGCCTGTGTAGGAATCCCTTGTGCTAGAGTTGGACTATTAACTTTTATTCCTGTGTGCGTGAAATTTGTTAGAAAACTATCCAGAATTTTTTGCTTTAATCTACATTTCTTTGATGTAACATTAGACATGTTAAAATTCTTTCTCATCCTCTGTGTCATATGAGTGCCTTTATTAAATTTTTACCTGCTAAGTGATTTGGAAGAGTTTCCATATATGCGTGTCATTGTCCTTTGTCCATTTATACAATTTCCTTTATAGATTTTTTCACACTTAAAATCCTAATTTTTGTAACATTAAATTTATTCCTGGGGTTGGTGCTGTGGCATAGCGGGTAAAGCTGCCTCCTGTGGTGCTGGCATCCCTAGTGCTGGTTTGAGTCCCAGCTGCTCCACTTCTGATCCAGCTCTCTGCTGTGGCCTGGGAAATCAGTGGAAGATGGCTCAAGTCCTTGGGCCCCTGCACCCATGTGGGAGACCTGGAAGAAGCTCCTGGCTCCTGGCTTTGGATCAGTGCAGCTCCGGCCATTGTGGCCAACTGGGGAGTGAACCAGCGGATGGAAGACCTCTCTCTTTCTCTCTCTCTGCCTCTCCTTCTCTCTCTCTGTAACTCTGACTTTCAAGTAAATAAATAAATCTTTTAAAAAAATTATTCCTAAATTTACAAGATGGGGTAGTCTTTCAAAAGTTCATAGAAATGTGTATCGTGGAAAGTTTATGCATAGATTTCAAATTTTTTAAAGATTTATTTATTTATTTGAGGCCGGCACCGCGGCTCACTAGGCTAATCCTCCGCCTTGTGGCACCGGCACACCAGGTTCTAGTCCCGGTCGGGGCGCCGGATTCTGTCCCGGTTGCCCCTCTTCCAGGCCAGCTCTCTGCTGTGGCCAGGGAGTGCAGTGGAGGATGGCCCAAGTGCTTGGAACCTGCACCCATGGGAGACCAGGGTAGGTACCTGGCTCCTGCCTTCGGATCAGCGCGGTACGCCGGCCGCGGCGCGCCGGAGGCCATTGGAGGGTGAACCAACGGCAAAGGAAGACCTTTTTCTCTGTCTCTCTCTCACTGTCCACTCTGCCTGTCAAAAAAAAAAAGAGATTTATTTATTTATTTGAAAGTTATTAATTAATTTCAATAAATTATATTAATTAATATAATATAATTATATAGTATATTATATAATTATACAATATATTTATAGTATAATAATATATCATTTTATATATTTTATTATATATTATATAATTATATGTGTTATATATAATTATATATAATATGTAATTAGTATAATGTAATTAATCATATTAATTAATATTAATTATTTGATTATATTACATTTAATTAATAAATGTTAATTGCATTTTCCATAAACTTTTTGAAGTGTCCTAATACTTAACACAGATGTTTTCTTCGATCCTGCTCTAGGCCAAGCACTTTTGTAGGGAAGGAGGGCACAGCAGTGGCCAGAGAAGCACGATCCGGGCGGGCTTTCATCTCTAGCAGCGAGTGGTGGTGTCAAGGGGTCAGCGAGCAAGATCTGCAGACTGCCGGCAAGCAGCCCACACAAAGAAGCCAAGCCGAGTGGGGCAGAGAGGAGTGGGGAGTGAGCGGAGCCAGGCAGGTGCACCCAAGGCTGCGTTCACCTGCTGGGGAGAGCCATGTGACAAAGTTTAGAAATTTTTCAAGGCAAATTTTAAACATAGCCATTACCAAAAATTAAGTGTTATAAACTTCCAATGAAGTACAAGGCATTTAGAATGAAGGGAGTATACACTTAACCTTTCACTTTTAAAAAGATTCATTTATTTGATTGACAGACAGAGTGAGAGAGAGACACAGAGAGAGAGACAGAGAGAAAAAGAGAGAGAGAGAGAGAGACTGACGGCCAGGGCTGGGCCAGGCTGAAGCCGGGAGCCAGGAGCTCCACCTGGGTCTCCCACTTAGGAGGCAGGGGTCCCAGTGCGTGGGCCACCTTCTGCTGCTTTCTCCCGGGCACATTAGCAGGGAGTAGGATCGGAAGTGAAGAAGCTACAGTGAATCAGTGCTCATACGGGATGCTGGTGTTGCAGGCAACGGTTTAACCAGCAGCACCACACCACCAGCCCCACTACCCAGCTTCCTGGGAGTCAGCCATGGAGAGAACATTTGCCCCATAGAAATCAGCAAATTCTACTAATCCAGGCTTCCTTGTATTGTTTTGTTGATTGTCTGGACTTGAAGTGATAGAGAATACGTCAGTAATACAGATTAAGCTTAAAGTTGTGTGGTGTGTGCAGCAGTGACAGGGTGAATAGCAGAGAAGTCGAGGAAATAATCCTCCAGCACTGAAAAATTAGTATCCAGTTCAGCAAAATGTCTTCCGTGTCTCTTACGAACAAGCGAAGTGTTCGTTTTGCTTTTATCTCACTCATTAATATACAGAAATGGAGCAACCAGCACTCATTTTCCTCTTATCCTCCCTCGTCCATCACCGCTGTAGGCTTGCTAAGGAAACCCGAGTCAGGACAAGAACGTCAGAACATTGTATGGGACACAATTGGAGAGTGCTGAACAGAAAGAACACTGCTGTGGGTGAATCGGGTGTGCAGTTTCCTATCAGCCGCGTGGATCATCAACCTATCGACGTGGATGTGGGAATGCTTTATTCTTTTATAGCTGGACTTGAACATCCCCCAGCACAACACCAGAGCCAGGGCTACTACATAGCAGGCGTCTGTGGGCCAAGGTGTGGCTTTGGGGCATTTATTCTGAGTGTGATTGAAGGTTCACAGCGGGCTCTGAGCAGAGGAAGAAGTGGCCCGGCATCTAGCCCATAAGAATCACTTGGCTGCCACATAGAACTGCAATGGAGATGGGAGAGGAAGCAGGGAGACCAGAGAAGTCTCTGGCAACATCCCAAGAGCACAGCACGGCTGGGTTGCAAACAGTGGCAGAGGAGGTGGGGAGAAGGGGTTGTATTCAAGGTGTGTTTTGAAGGTGTGTCCACCCCCTAATGACTTAGATGCGGGGTTGAGGGCAGAAGAGAGGTCAGAGATGTCTCTGTAGGGCTTTTGACAAGAGCAACTGCAGGGACATGGGTAGCTTGGAGAATTAGGAGAGGAGCAGCCAGGGTGAGATGTTCGAGTTTGGTTTCTGATGCACGGCTTTCGTGAGGCTTCAGCCAAAGAGGAGGTCACACGGGCAGGCGGACTCTGGAGTTCCAGGAAGGAACATGTAGTATTCAGGAGGGCAGAGGAGAGCATTCAAGCCCCGGGAAGAAGCGAGATCCCTGAGGGACGAGAAGACCAGAGAGGAAGGAGTGAGATGGAGCCGAGGAACGCACCTGCTCCTAGAGGCTGCAGACAACAAAACGGTGCAGAAAAAGAAGCAGGTGCGAAGCCGTCTTCAGTCTCTTCCGCAGATTGTTCTCCAGTGTCTGCCTTTGTCAGTGACTCCTGCACCAGCAATAAAACATTCTAATTCCCAAAGCTTTCCAATACATTTTAATACCAGGTAGACCAAGCTCCTGTCACTTGTTTCCATAATTTTCTTAGCTAGTGTTTTATATTTGCTTTTCTAGATACACTTTCAGAGAGTGGTGTTTGCATTAGAACCATTTGATGGCTGAATTTTGAATCATTTATGATTTAATTGATACCTTTGTGATATTATGTCTTACTGCCTAAGAAAATGTTATTTCTTTCCATTTATCAAATATGTGTTTTATGTGTCTTGATAAAAGTTTAAGTCCTTCTTTATAATGGCCCTAAACAATTATAAATTGAAAACTTTCTCCCCACTGTTTTTCTCGCGTGTTAGCCCTGGTCTGTAAGTCACTCATTTTTGTATGCTCTGTCTTTATCCAGCCAACCTGCTGAATGCTTATTCATAATGAGGGATCTTCAGTTCATCAGAGCTTTCCAGAATAGTAATCGCAACAAGCATTCGAACAACAATGCCAGGACTTAGCTTCAGATATTTTTAACTGTCATTTTCTGAGTTGAATTAACTGGGTTGAGAGCAGACAGTCTTACATTTTCCCCGAATTTAATGGGGAAAGTCATTATTTCGGTTCTCCATTAAGTGTGAAGTTTATTCTTTAGTTATTTCACTAAAGAATTATTATTATTATCATTATTTCATATGATCAATTCTAGTCTTGAAATGAGTTCAATTAGACTATTAAGTAGTCCTTTAATTGTATTTTAGACGCTTTTTACATATTGCAAAGGGAGCTTGGTTTGTGGATTATTTTAGAGATTACTTTTTCTCAGGGTATTTTTCCAACACAGGCTCATTCTAGCTTCTTAAAATAAAATTTTTCATATATCTATGATTTCAAATATATTATATATTAAATAATTATTAAAATATTAATATATATGAAATACATGTAATTTTTATAACATGGAAATATCCTGTTTCCTAAAAGCTTAGAATCCTAGGGCTGGTATTATGGCATAGTGGGTTAAGCCACTGTCTGCAATGCAGACATCTCATATGGGCACCAAGTTAGGTCCCAGCTGCTCTACTTCGGATCCAGCTCCTTGCTAATGTGCCTAGGAAAGCAGTGGAAGATGGTTCAAATCCTTGGGCCCCTGCCCCCATGTGGCAGACCAGGAGGAAGCTCCTGATGCTGTTACTGAAGACATGCAATTCAGCCCCCACCTCCCAGCTTGTTTATCTGTTCAGGGTTTTTTTCCATCTTGAGTCAGCTTGGTTTACATTTTTCTAGGAAAATCAATGCTTATTTTTTAAGATTTTATTTCAGAATAGTTTTACATTTACGTAACAAAATTGTGAGCTGGCCCTGCAGAGTTTCCGTGTACCCCTCACCCCAGTTTCCCTGTGAAGATCTCATATTGGTATATTTGTCACAATTAGTGAACCACGCCCGGCTAGCCGGCTTTGTTTTATCCAAATGCCTTTTATAATTAGTGAAATTTCAAATAGGATATTTAAAAATCTCCAAGTGTGGCTATGGGCCATTCTCATTCTTCATCTTATGTATTGGCTAAGTACCTATTTTATTTACCAGGATGCATTCTGTTTCCAGACTTATTTTTATCAGTTCTGCAGATTTCCTCTTATGATTTGCTAATCTCTACATACATTCAGTAGTTCTTTCTCTCTCCTTCTCATCATCATGCTTGTTAAGAATGTCTCTTCTGCTTCTTCAGTTAAAAGCAGATATTAGGCTGCTTCCATGAATCTGTGTTTAGTGCTGAAAACTCTTGCAATTCATTAGATTTTCTTGGAGATTCGTTTTGGACTCACTTAATATGTATTAACCTGAGGTCTTGTTGTTATTGTTGTTTTCTACATCATATGCAAATGAGCTTTTTATTTCTTGGTTGATCTAAGAATTATTCAGGAGAATGGATTTTAAAATCTTTCGAAGTGGTTTGGACATTTCAATGGAAATTGTGGAATGCAATTCTAGTGTATTCACTACGGCTTGTCCGATTTCTGCCTCACTCTCTTTTTCTGGACTGAAATGTGTATAGAATCAGTAGTTTTATTTATTTATTTATTTCTTACAGGCAGAGTTAGTGAGAGAGACAGAGAGAAAGGTCTTCCTTCCATTGGTTCACCCCCCAAATGGCTGCTATGGCCGGCATGCTGCACCGATCCGAAGCCAGGAGCCAGGTGCTTCTTCCTGGTCTCCCATGCGGGTGCAGGGCCCAAGCACTTGGGCCATCCTCCACTGCCCTCCAGGGCCACAGCAGAGAGCTGGCTTGGAAGAGGAGCAACCAAGACAGAATCCAGTGCCCCAACCGGGACTAGAACCCAGGGTGCTGGCGCCGCAGGTGGAGGATTAGCCTAGTGAGCCGTGGCGCCGGCCTAGAATCAGTAGTTTTTAAGTGTGTCACAGACCATGGAAAAGAACTGTGTAATCTTTACTGTTGGACTGTAGAGTTCAAACTACACAGAAATGCACTTATATGCTTAGATATGTGGAATTAATATTCTCTTATTATTTGCATCACTAATATCCTTTCTTTCTTTTTTCTTTTTTTGACAGGCACAGTGGACAGTGAGAGAGAGAGAGACAGAGAGAAAGGTCTTCCTTTGCCGTTGGTTCACCCTCCAATGGCCGCTGTGGCCGGGGTGCTGCGGCCGGCACACCGTGCTGATCCAATGACAGGAGCCAGGTACTTATCCTGGTCTCCCATGGGGTGCAGGACCCAAGCACTTGGGCCATCCTCCACTGCACTCCCGGGCCACAGCAGAGAGCTGGCCTGGAAGAGGGGCAACCGGGACAGAATCTGGCTCCCCGACCGGGACTAGAACCCGGTTGTGCCGACACCGCAAGGCAGAGGATTAGCCTAGTGAGCCACGGTGCCGGCCTTAATATCCTTTCTTAGTTGTTTGTTTGATATGTCAGGTATTTACAAAAGACTTAAAATTTCTCACCACCCGGAGTCAGTGTGGCACACTGCATTAAGCTGCTTCCTATGGGACCAGCATTGCAGTTTGAGTCCTGGCTGTTCCACTTCTGATACAGCTCCCTGCTAATGGCCAGGGAAAAGCAGAAGATGGCTCAGGTCCTTGGGCCCTTACCACCCATATGGGAAACCCGGATGGAGCTCCAACATCCTGATTTTGGCCTGGCCCAGGCTGTTGTGTTCATTTGGGGAGTGAATCAGCAGGTAGAAGATCACTTTCTGTCATTCCCTCTCTCTGTAACTCTGCCTGAGAGAGAGGTAGAGAGATAGATAGAGATAGAGATAGAGATAGAGATAGAGATAGAGATAGAGAGATAGAGATAGAGAGAGAGAGAGAGAGAGATCTTGCATCCACTGGTTCACTCCCCAAATGGCTGCAACAGTTAGGGATGGACCAGGCAGAAGCCAGGAGCCAGAAGCTTCTTCTGGGTCTCCCACCTGGGTGGCAGAGGCCCAAGCATTTGGGCCATCTTCTGCTGCTTTCCAAGGCCATTATCACAGAGATGGATTGGAAGTGGAGCAGTCCAACAGGAACCAGCACCCATGTGAGATGCCAGCACTGTAAGCAGAGGCTTAACCTTCTATGCCACAGTGCTGGTCCCAATAAATAAATCTTCTAAAAAATGTTCCATCAACATTGTGATTGTGATCTTTCTGCAAATAACATCTCTAATGATTTGTGCTTTACATATTTTGATACACTGTGGGTATTTTTCAGGACACAAACACCTACAATTACTTTCTTTTCATGGTAAATTAACAGTTTGTCAGTATTACACTGATGATTTCGTCACGTCATTTAAATTTTTTTAAAGATTTATTTATCTACTTGAAAGTCAGAGTTACAGAGAGAGAAGGAGAGACAGAGAGAGATCTTCCATTGGCTGGTTCACTCCTCAGATGGTCATAACAGCCAGGGATAAGCCAGGACAAAATCAGGAGCCAGGAGCTTTTTACAGGTCTCCCATGTGGGTAGCAGGGGCCCATGTACTTGAGCCATCATCTGCTGCTTTTCCCAGGCACATTATCAGGGAGCTGGATCAGAAATGGAGCAGCTGGGACACGAACTGGCGCCCATAGAGGGTGCAGACATTGAAGGCAGCAGCTTTACCCACTACACAATGCTGGCCCTAAGTCATTTAAATTTTTATCATTCATGTTAAACTCATCCTTTTTAATGCTTGTCCATGCCTTTTTGGCCTTAATTTCTGTTTTTCCAGCTCGTAATATTGCAATACGTATTGAAGATTCCCAATTGCTATTATATATTTACCCATTTTTCTACTTTTCAACTTTTTGTATCCCTTGTTTCAGTAACAACATTCAAAAATATTATTTTTTAATTTTTTAAAAAAAGAATCCTAATGTCCTTACCTAATAACAGGGAATTTGATCTATGTTGCTTCCTAACCTGAGTGCATGTATTCTGGAATTGTCCACGCTTTTGGATTTTCTGGATAGCTGTGCACCTTAGATTGGTTTGTTTGCTTTCTTTCACTTCATTTTCCATCTTTTCCTATAAGAGCGGGGATATCTTTTATTTACTCCTGAGGATGGGGAGGTATTTAGTTACTCAGTTCTTCATTTAGTAGTTACCATTAAGTTTTTCTAGAACGTGCTTCAATCTATTTTTAAGGGTAAATGTTATTTTTTTGGGAGGCTGGCACTGTGGTATAGCAGATGAAGCCATTGCCTACGATGCCAGCATCCCATATGGGTGCTGGTTGGGGTCCTGGCTGCTCCACTTTGCTCCACTTCCTATCCAGCTCTCTGCTATGGCCTGGGGAAAGCAGCAGAAGATGGCCCAGGTCCTTGGGCCCCAGCACCCATGTGAGAGTCCTGGAAGAAGCTCTTGCCTCCTGGCTTTGGATCGACTCAGTTCAGCCTTTGCATTATTCAGTAAAGGGATAGCTTTTTGGGAATGATATTTGATATAGGATATTTTTCTTCTGCTTTTACACTTGAAAGACAAATTGGGTATGTATAACATTGTTGGATTGGAAACTTCTGTCCAGCAGAACTCCAGAGATCACTACCTGTTTTATGAATTTTCGTGTCCTCAGATCACTGCCAACTGCAAAGAAGGTACCAGAGTCTGGGGTGATTTTGGTCTTTTGTGGGTGCACTATATTTTTATGTCAATAGGTGATTTTACACGGCGATGGGAAGCCTAGGGCTTGGAGTAAGATGACCTGTGTTCAAGTCCTGGCTCAGCCACTTAGTAGCTGTGTGTCAGTGAGTAATCATGTGACTTTGTGCTTCTCATCTGCAAAGTGGAGACAACAGGAGTATTTATGGGTTCATTCCATGCGCACACGCAGGTTTGTGTGTATGCGAGTAGGGCTGTGTGTATATATGTGTGCATTCATGTGTGCAAGTTGCATTTTGTAATACATGCATGTGCTTATGTGTATGTGAGTGCACGTGTGCACATTCACATGTGTTGCACATATGGATGTGTGTGTGTGTGTGTGCGAGAGAGAGAGAGACAGAGAGAGAGAGATGCTGCCCAGAATTACCCATTAGAGACCGGGACAACATATGAAGACACCAGCTGAGAGGACTCTAAAGGACAAGCTTTTTTTCTTTTTTTAAGACTCATTTATTTATTTGAAAGGCAGAGTTACAGAGAGGCAGAGGCAGAGAGAGCGAGAGATCTTCCATCTGCTGGTTCACTCCCCAGATGGCTCCAAATCCAGGAGCTTCTTCCAGGTCTCCCATGCAAGTGCAGGGACCTAAGCACTTGGGGCATCTTGTACTGATTTCCCAGGCACATTACCAGGGAGCTGGATCAGAAGTGAAGCAGCCGGGACTGGAACCAGCAACTATATGGGATGCCAGCTCTACAGGCGGCGACTTTACTTGCTATGCCACAGCACCGGGCCCAAGGGACAAGTTTTTGACACCACCAAAGACCAATCTAGGCTGTGTAGCCGGCATCTCTATTTGTTCCTCCCTCTAAATGTTATTATTTGGCTGCTTAGTTTTATTTTAGTAACTTCAAAGAAAGTTACATCCTCGCCCACTAACACTTGCTTCATCATCCCTGGCCTAGTTAAATGCAGGGGCTTGTGTGCTGTCCCTGCCTCCAGGTGTGATGGCTCAAGTAGCGAGTTCCTGCCACACGTGGGACCTGGGTGGAGTACCTGGCACCAGTACCTGGCTCCTAGTTTTGGCTTGGCCCAGCCCTGGCTATTGTGGGCATTTGGAGAGTGAACCAACTGATATAAGATTCTCTCTCTCTCTCTCTCTCCCTCACTCTGTTACTCTGACTTTCAAATAAACAAATATGAATAAATAAACATTAGAAATAGTAAAATGGATCTGGTTTTGATCATGAACACATAAGACAATTTTAGAAGTCATATTTTGGCAGAATGAATATAATAGGCATAAGCCCAATTATCAAGTGCAGTGTGAAGACGAGGCAGGCAGGCGGCACAACACCGCTGACATTGGATGGCAGTTGGCCACCTTACCTACTGGTAATCAGAAGGGGGAGCAGTACAGCCGGCTCCCAAGGTATAGGAGAATCTAAGCTAAAAAGAGTGCATCCATTGACTTAATCTTTTGGAGCGGGGGGAAACAGAACAATATTATTTGAAGTCGGAAGTAATGGTCTTGGTACAGCTGAAAACCTCCACAAACAATCAGGTGGCGAGCGAGAAGACAGTGCAGTCAGATACAGACCAGATCATGTCCCTCACACCTAGGTCCACACCGCAGTCCTGCCGTAGGTTGGGCTCCGTTTATAGGAGACTTGGATGTGACTGGTCCCTGTGGATCCCGCCCGGCAGCTCTGCCGACTCCACGGCCTCATCTGAGCTCTCTGTCCCCAGGATGCTGCTGCTTGCCCTGCACTCGCCCAGTGCTGGCAGACAGTGTGACAAGCGCTCCTGCTAGGTGCTGGTAGGTCAATAGTTTCAGGGTCTCAAGTGTGATCTCTCCGTATCTGCATAGTCAGCATTTCACTGTGTATTCAAGTTGCATAAAACTGAGGCACTTTTTCCAGGCTATGGAGATGTGTCAGGAAGGGTCATGTAAATTTTTCAAAGTGCACAGCTTCTGCCAGGAGTTTTAAAGCTGGTGGCTCCAGGTCCTTGAGAATTATTGCTAAGAATTACTTCAGGGGGCTGGCGCGATGGCACAGTGAGTTAAAGCCCTGGCCTGCAGTGCTGGCATCCCATATAGGCACCAGTTTGAGTCCCAGCTGCTCTACTTCCAATACAGCTCCCTGCTAATGCTCCTGGGAAACAGTAGAAGATGACTCAAGTGCTTGGGCCCCTGCAGCCGTGTGGGAGACCTGGAAGAAGCTCCTGGCTCCTGGCTTTGGATCAGCTCATCTCTGGCCATTGTGGCCATTTGGGGAGTGAACCAGTGGATAGAAGACCTCTCTCTCTGTATCTACCTCTCTCTGTAACTCTGTCTTTATAATAAATAAAATAAATATTTTTAAAAAAAGACTCACTTCGAGGTCTCAACAGGTAAACGTTCAAACACACATTAGTATATTAAGAAGCTACATCTGGGTTTTCCATCAAGACCATTACTAAGCTAGGACTTTTGATTTAATATCCCCACCCCAAATATGCAAATGGGTTGTATTCATGAATAAATTATGAAGAGGAAAATGGATACCAAGAGGCTCAAAGACAAGATAAAGGTCTCTGTTTAAACAGAAGGGTAACCGAAATGAGCCTAGCTGAAGGCAGGGGCCTGTTCATTTCAGTAGCCATCAGAAGCTGTAGGGAGCGACTCATGCATGGGAGCTAACGCTGTGGATCTCATAGCTGCAGACCTTAGAGGAGTGAGGACTAGGGAGGGGTGGGGGAGGGGAGGTAGCAAGCGCTTCTGCTATAGCTACCAAAATGCCCCTGCAAGGGAGGGGTGGGGCTGGTGTTCTATAGCACAGGGTGAATATAGTTTACAATTTATCATCTAGGGCAATATAGTTGCAGGAAGCTTCTGAATGTTCCCAGCACAGATGAATGATGAGTAACGGGAAGGCTAACTATCTTGATTTGATAGCTACATGTTAAGTGCATGTATCAAAATATCACACCATCTACCATAAATGTGTACAATATTGTGTGGCAATTTCGAAAGACTACAGAAAGCCAGAGCAGCCAGGAATAAGCAACCTTCTGGGTCATGGAACTTAGCGACCCTGTGCAAGATGAGGCCCAGGAGAAGCCTAACTGCCTGACGCCAGGGCCTGAAGAAGACACTTTCAAGGGTCCACCGTGCCTGGTATGAACCTGAAGGTGAAGGGTGATGTGGACTCCATCTTGTGGCCAGGGGTAGATTGGGTCATTGTCCTTGTGTGTGGATCTCTTCTATAACTGACCTCATGCTGGGGCAGGACTCTGAGCTGACAGTGTAAAACCAGAGCTTCTTGACTGTGGGTACTTCATCGGGAATACTGAATGGAGGCAAGTGTGCACCTGCTGGACACTGTAGGTACAAAGGAAGGGGAGGGAGAGAGGGAGGGAGAGAGACAGGGAGAGAAAGAGGGGTGGGGGACAGAGGGAGAGAACAACCCAAACACATCTTCATACAGGAAGCCTAAAATCTAAAATTCTCAACCTTTTGAAAACAATCCAAAGTGAAGAAAAAGTGGCAACAATATCTATCAGGAGACAAATTTATACAAATTGAAATGCCTTTAAAAGTCTGAAAATAATATTTGAAATGCAAGTTTAAAATTTGAGATAAGGAATAGATATTTTCCATTAAAGTAAAAAAGTATTACATATAGTCAACAAGGCGAACAAAGAGATTCATAAATAAAAATCAAGTACAAATACTAGAAATAAAAAATATAGTCACTGAAATAAAAGCTAATGGTTTCTATTTAGAATGAGATTAATTCTAAACTGGATATACTGAAAGAGAAATGGAAATTAATTAGAAAATTGCATTAAGCATTGTATCCAAAATAGAAGGGGAGAAGGTATAAAAATTTAAAAAAGAAATTTAAAAAATATTTAAGATAATACAACAAACATGTCTTAGGGATTTCAGGAAAGAAAAATAAAGTCATGGCCGGTGCTGCGGCTCACTAGGCTAATGCTCTGCCTGCGGCGCCCGCACACCAGGTTCTAGTCCTGGTCAGGGCGCCGGATTCTGTCCTGGTTGCCCCTCTTCCTGCCCAGCTCTCTGCTGTGGCCCGGGAGTGCAGTGGAGGATGGCCCAAGTCCTTGGGCCCTACACCCACATGGGAGAAGCACCTGGAGGAAGCACCTGGAGGAAGCACCTGGCTCCTGGCTTCGGATCAGCAGCAGCCATTGGAGGGTGAACCAACGGCAAAGAAGACCTTTCTCTCTGTCTCTCTCTCTCTCACTGTCCACTCTGCCTGTCAAAAAAAAAAAGGGGGGGGGGGAGAAAAGAAAAGAAAAATGAAAGTCATAGCAGAGAAACAAGTGTTAAAGAGAAAATAGACAACACTTCCTAAGGATCAAAGAGAACTGATTCTTGAGCTAAACTACCATTGGAGCACTTAAAAATATTAAAATTTGAATCCAATCTGATACATGTCACATGACACTGGGTAAAAACCAAATTCGAAGGAAAAAAAGAGCTAGAAATAAACAATCAGATTGGCAGCAGACTTCTCCTCATTAGCAATAGATACTAGAACAAAATAATGCATTTGAAATGTAGATGTGCTTGGCCCAGTCCTGGTTATTGTGAGCTTTTGGGGAGTGAACCAGTAGATGGTAGAATGTTCTCCCCTCTCTCTCTCTCTCTCTCTCACTGTCTCACCCCACCTTTGTTCTCTCCCTTTCAGAATAAATAAGAATGAATAAATAACATTCCAAAAAGATAAGTATATTTTGCTGCAAAATTATTATTGAAATTCATGCATTTTTATAATATGTATTTTTCACAAAGTTTTTGGAGATCCCATATATGCATATAGATCAGAATTTTTACACCAAAGTCAACTTTTGATTCCATTTTCCACCATCTTTTCCAAGTCCCCTGGTATATTCAATACCAGAATATCTTCACTGTAGAATGTAAATCTTCCCATTTGCAAAGGGCTCCGCTGGGGGAGAATTCTAATTAGCTGGTATCAGAGCCCTTATTCCTGCTATCTTATTGCTTCCATCTGTTTGGGAAATATTTTCCCACTTTTTGTTTGTTTTTTTGAGTCACTATATTTAAGTGTGTTTTAGAGGGGGATTATGCATTTTGAACCAATCTGAACAATCTTTTTCTTTTAATGGATAATTTGGTCTCAATTCAGTCATATTGTATTATGCTAGGATTACAGTGTATGTAATTTATACTCACATTTTTGTTAGACTTAGTGCTTTCTTGCTGTATCTGTTGTCTTAGTTTTGCCTTCTGAAATTTCTTTCACTGTTTAGGAGGTTCATTTTTACTCTAGCATTTACCTTTATATTAATGTTTTGTATGGTGCTGGGGCAGGTGTTGTGGTGTAGCAGGTTAAGCCTCCTGCAACACTGGCATCCCATATGGGCACTGGTTCTAGTCCCAGATTCTCCACACCCCATCCAGCTCTCTGCTATGGCCTGGGAAAGCAGTAGAAGATGGCCCAAGTCCTTGGGCCCTTGCACCGATGTGGGAGACTCAGAAGCAGCTCCTGGTTCCTGGCTTCAGATTCGTCCAGCTCTGGCCGTTGTGGCCATTTGGGGGAGTGAACCAGCAGATGGAGCAGATGGAAGACCTTGCTCTCTGTCTGTAACTCTGTCTCTCAAATGTTTTGTTTGGTGCCCTTGGGCCTCCTTTTCTTAAATAACTTTCTACTATCTGGTTTATCAGTTTTAAATGGTATCCTTTAACTTTTATCCATTAACTATACAACAGCTAGTGAATAAAACTAGAAATATAGAATCTGGAAATAACTCACTCAGTAAGTATGCCAACCTAAACAAAACGCGACTCTCCAGAGAGCACTGGTGCTAATTTGGGACTAGAAGATCCCAGCAATGGGAGGAGGCATGCCGTGGTAAACTCTGGCTGTATTCAGACGTCAAGGCAAAGGAAAGTTTTCAAAGGCAAAAATGAGGAAGATTGCATCAGATATTTTGGAACAATAATCTTTGTCCACAGTGATTCATAACCAGGGTGATGTAAACCCAAAGTTGCTCCTGCTGAGCGGATGTCCCGGATGTAGCACAGTTTGAATTTGGCTGTAGTGGCCTCCGTGTAATGCTGCAGTTCTGGTAGAGTCTCTTGTGACAGTTACTATTAGAGCCACTTCTTCACAGTCTTTGTTTATCTAGTAAATTAGCTAGTTCAGTGTTGACACAAGCTACTCCATTTTGAATATGACAACTTCCACAAGTAGTACAATGATCAAAGTATCTATAAAATCAAACTCTTTGTTTATTTCGTGCCCTAAATATGCAAAGTGAAAGAGGCCCAGGTCTTTCTTCAGAGAGAAAGATACACAATAGCTATATGACCCTGAGCAGAGAAGGATTATTTTAAGCAAGATATAGAAAGTGCTAGCAAATAAATATATATTAAATTTTACCACATTAAAATTAAAATAAGAATGTGTTAACAAGAGACACAAAAGCATAGTGAAAAGTCAAGTTACAGAGTGGAATAAGATAGAAGCCATGAATAAAATTGGAGAATCGATCTCAGTAGTATATAGAGAATACCAAGTTAATAAGAAAAAAAGGAGAAAATTTGGCAAACCTTGGGCAAGTTTTAGGAAAACACTCAAATAGTCAATAAACAGAAAACTATTCAGCCTCAGTAAACATCAGGAATATGCAGATCAAACCTCTAACGAGGTATCATTTCACATGCTTCAGATTGAAAATATTAAATCTGACAAAACCAATCTGATGAAGACGAGAAGAAATGGTAACTATTAAAAGTTGTTGATGAGAACAATTTTGCCATAGATAGTAAATATTTATATCTGGTAATTCCTTTCCTGAACCAGAACGCATACATAAAAGACTGTTCCCAGCATCAGTTTTGTAACAGAGAAAGATGGAAACGAATTTAAAGTTAATCAGCAGGAAAATGGAGCAGTAATTTGTGGAGTTATTATACAAGGGAACACTCTGACATAGTTGAGTGCTAGAGGCATCTGGGAGGAAAAACCAGCTCCCACCGACGCCGTTTCTCCTCCGGCAGGCTCTCATGCAGGTCACTTCCGAAGCCACACGTGTGGAGGTTTCCCGTCTGCCCTGGGTGGGCCCTGATCCATTTCACCCTCCCTGGAGACAGCATCAGATCCTGCAGGATGGGGGCTCTATCCCCAAGACTGCCCCACCCCCACGTAGAGGGCAGTCACAGGCTGTTTGACTTGTGCCCCTACCCCCTGGCTGTCGGTGGGTCTTCCCGCACGCCCCTTCATGGGTTAGATTACTTTGCTTAAGCAGCTCACAGGGCTCAGGGAAGCGGGTTCACTGGTTGATTATAAAAGGTGTTGCGAAGGCTGCGTACTGTGAGGTGTGGGGAAGAGGCTTGAAGCTTCCCGCGCTCTCCAGGCACCACCTTCCAGGAACGTTCAGCTATGCGGAAGCTCCCTGTGTCCTGTCCTTTTGGTTTTTTATGGAGATGCTCTTACACAAACGTGATCCTTGTTGGATTGGGTGAGGAAACCCATGAGGCCTGTCCAGCCTCCTCAGCTCCTCCCAAGGTTGGCTCTTCCGTCCTCTTCCGAGTTCCTACGGCCTGCGTTGGGGAGAACATGATGAGCCAAGAACAGTGGACGGAAACCAAAAGATACATATCATACAATCACAAATTATATGAATTTATTTGTGTCTACATGAGTAAATCCCCAATTTTGAATGGCAAAAGCAACTGTTGAAATCATATATATATATATATATATATATATATATGAAACCACTCACATGTATGTAAAAAGGCTGCAAAAATATTGGTTTCTATGTATAGTACACAATATTAAAACAGATAGCCCTGGGGCTGGCATTGTAGGGTAGCAGGTTAAGCCTGCTTCTGTAACACTGGCATCCATATGGGCACTGGTTCATGTCCCAGATGCTCCACTTCTGATCCAGCTAGTGGCCTGGGAAAGCAGCAGAAGATGGCCCAAGTGCTTGGGCCCCTGCATCCACTTGGGAGACCTGGAAGAAGCTCCTGGCTCTGGGCTTCAGCCTGGCCCAGCCCCAGTCATTGTGGCCATTTGGGGGGTAAATCAGCAAATGGAAGATCTCTCTCTGTCTCTCTCTCCCTCTCCTCCTCCTCCTCTCTCTGTAACTCTGCCTTTCAAATAAAAATAAATAAATCTTAAAAGAAATAAACCAGATAGCACTGACATCTCCAACTCCTGCTGCCTGTTACCTTTAGAAAGGTGAGAGAGGAACAGACTGGGGAGGAGCCCCTTGTGTCTTGCAGATTATTTGTGTTGTTTGTTTCATTTAAAAGTGACCAGAAGCAGATGTTCCATTTGGAATTTTTCCTTGAATTGACAGATCGCGTGATATGTGCAGCATGATGCTTTGAAGTATCCTGACATTGTCAGAAGGTTAAATCTGGCTAATTAACAGCACAGTGGCTCCAGTTATCACCTCTGTGGTGAGAACACCCGACATGACTCTCTGCAATGTCGCGTTGTTAACTATGCCCTTGCTGTGTACGGGGTCCCTTGAATGTGTTCTTCCTCTCTAACCAGGATTATGCATCCTTCAACCAACATCTCCCCACCCCTCGGCACCTAACCACCCCAGCCTCTGGTAGCCACCATCCTAGACTCTCCGAAGCAAATATTTCAAAACACTAAGACCTGTTAGAGTTGATTGGTAGATAGCATGGGTATTGATCATATTATCATCCATACTTATGTTTAATACATTCTATAAATTTTACAAAGGCAAGTGCCCTGTGGAAGATTATCTCTGGGCCCCAAATCAAAAGGAATCAGCTGGCAGAAAGGGCCACATGAGCTAACCTAATGGTCCCGTTTCTTGTACTTTTTTTGGCTGAGACGATGTTGGCTTAAGGTATAACTCTTGGTATAAATCTCACTGCTTTGGATCCCAGTAACCTGGGTTCCTATCTTAGCTCGTAAATTACTCACCTCTTTCCCTGGTCAGCTTCCACCATAGAATTCGTTGCAATGATTGCCTTTGCTCTGCTTGGCACAGTGCCTCCCAACAGTCAGTGCTCCATAGGTAACAGCTGGCGCCAACATCATGGCTTCCTTGTAGGAAGCGTAACGAAAACAACCGGTCTATGTTCTCAAGGGCTGTCACCCTGTGCTTTCTCTGGGCAGTCCCGGTCCCAGCCTGCTCTGCACTTCCATGGTTAAGGTATGAACTGCATAGGTAGGGGTTTCCATGGCTTCTGGCTTTTGGTTGGCTTTGACTAATGGGGAGCTCTGGCAGGATATCAGTGAGATCAAGGCATGACCTGGTCCTTCTTCTGAGGGTCCTTGGGCTGGCTATGTCCCCTGATTAGAAGTCACAGTTTCTTCTTGAGGGAGAGGGAGGGGGAGGGGGAAAGAGGAGGGGGAGGGAGAGAAACTGACCTGCTAGCACTTCCCAAATGCCTGCAACAGCCAGGCCTGGGGGCAGCCCAAAGCTCAAAGACTGGAACTCAGTCTGAGTTTCTTGTGTGGGTGGCAAGGACCCAACTACTAGAGCCACCACTTGCTGCCTCCCAGGGTGTGCAGTAGCAGGAAGCAGGAACAGAGAGTGGGGCTGGGACTTGATCCTCAGCACTGTGATATGGGATGTGGGCATCCCCAGGAATGGCTTAGTCACTGTGTCAGTGTCTGCCCCACAGTTCCCTTTAAGGCGACTTGTTCCCTGTAGTCCCCTCTCAGCCTTTGGTAACCTTTCTCTCTCCTGACCCACAGGTGGGGGCAGCTCTGCTGATGCCAGCACCAGGTTCACTGCTGTCTCTGGTGGTTTCCTGCACCCTGCCCAGACCCTCATGACAGATCCCCGACATGTCCCCACTCCACACGCGCCATGGTCTCCTGCTGGCACCCTAGCTGACCTCTCACGCTGTAGGAGCTTCCATATTGGCAGAATGGCAGAGGGGAAGCTCTCGAACCCCCAGGGGAGAACCAAAATCCTGGAGAGTTATGAGAACACTTCGGCAGTGTCTGGGAAACACACACAGCCCGTCACTCTTCTCCTTGCATCAGAAAACAAATGTAAAGGAGACAGAAGTGTTCTCCGAAGTCGGGGGTCTGAATTCAAGTAGTGGGTCAGACCCTCTCTCCAGCCTGCTTGCGGCTGACTGTCCATGTGCAACCCCTAGAGAAGTTTGTCCCAATGCTGATGTCTCCCCTAACTGTCTGATCCCTGTCCAAGGTCAATCAAGCTTTCATTTCCATTGTTTTTTTTTTTTAAAGATTTATTTATTTATTTGAAGGGCAGAGTTACAGACAGGCAGGGAGAAAAAGAGAGGTCTTTCATACACGGGTTCAGTCTCTGAAGGGCTGCGGTAGGTTCTGCACACAGCCACCCTCACAATGGCCAGAGTTGGCCAATCTGAAGCCAGGAGTCAGGAGCTTCCTCCAGGTCTCCCATACGGATGCAGGGGCCCAAGGCCTTGGGCCATCTTCTACTGCTTTCCCAGGCCATAGCAGAGAGCTGGATCGGAAGTGGAGCAGCTGGGACTTGAACCGGCGCCCATATGGGATGCCGGCATTGCAGGTGGCAGTTTTACCTGCTCCACCACAGCGCCGGCCCCTCCATTAATTTTTTAAAAGTTTTACTTACTTTATTTGAAAGGCAGAGTTTTACAGAGAGAGGAAGAGCTGGAGAGAGAGAGAGAGACAGAGAGAGAGAGAAAGATCGATCTTCCATCTGATGTTTCATTGCCCAAATGGTCGCAATAGCTGGAGATGGGCCAGGCTGAAGCCAGGAGCCTGGAACTCATCTGAGTCTCCCACATGGGTGGCAGGGACCCAAGCATGTGGAGCATCCTCCTACCATTTTCCAGGAGCATTAGCAGAGATCCAAAGTGGAGCAGCCAGGACTTGAACCAGTGCCCATTTGGGATGCTGCATTGCAGGTTGCAGCTTAATCTGCTGCATCACTATGCCGGCCCCACCCTCATTGATTTTTTTTTTTTTTAAACTTTTATTTAATGAATATAAATTTCCAAAGTACAGCTTATGGATTACAATGGCTTGCCCCCCATAACGTCCCTCCCACCCGCAACCCTCCCCTTTCCCACTCCCTTTCCCCTTCCATTCACATCAAGATTCATTTTCGATTCTCTTTATATACAGAAGATCAGTTTAGCATCATTAAGTAAAGATTTCAACAGTTTGCTCCCACACAGAAACATAAAGTGAAAAATACTATTTGAGTACTAGTTATAGCATTAAATCTCAATGTACAGCCCACTAAGGACAAAGATCCTACATGAGGAGTAAGTACACAGTGACTCCTGTTGTTGACTTAACAAATTGACACTCTTGTTTATGGCATCAGTAATCACCCTAGGCTCTTGTCATGAGTTTCCAAGGCTATGGAAGCCCCCTGAGTTCACTGACTCTGATAATATTTAGACAAGGCCATGGTCAAAGTGGAAGTTCTCTCCTCCCTTCAGAGAAAGGTACCTCCTTCTTTGATGACCCGTTCTTTCCACTGGGATCTCACTCGTGGAGATCTTTCATTTTTTTTTCCCCAGAGTGTCTTGGCTTTCCATGCCTGAAATACTCTCATGGGCTTTTCAGCTGGATCCGCATGCCTTAAGGGCTGATTCTGAGGCCAGAGTGCTGTTTAGGACATCTGCCATTCTATGGGTCTGCTGTGTATCTCACTTCCCATGTTGGATCATTCTCTCCCTTTTTGATTCTATCAGCTAGTATTTGCAGACACTATTCTTGTTTATGTGATCCCTTTGGTTCTTAGTCCTATCATTATGATCAATTGTGCACAGAAATTGATCACTGGGACTAGTGAGATGGCATTGGTACATGCCACCTTGATGGGATTGAATTGGAATCCCCTGGTATGTTTCTAACTCTACCGTTTGAGGTAAGTCAGCTTGAGCATGTCCCGAATTGCACATCTCTTCTAATGAAGAACTGGATTAAGGATTCCTCTGGGTTGCCTTTAGAAATCTCTCTTTTTTTTAAATAATAGGTAAAATCCAACAATTTTATGTAGTACAAGCAAGTGGTATTTATCCCACGTAAGCAAGGCTGTCAGCATTTTAAAAAATCAATAAATTGGACATACTACACAAACTGCAAAAATGTTAAATGGTTACATCAACTTTTGTAAAAGATATTTGGCATAAAAAAACTGAGCAAACAAGAAACAGAAGAGAAATTCCTCATCTAGATAAAGAATATCTACCAAAACCAACTTTAATAGTGAAATTGGACAGTTTTCCCTTAAGTTGGGGAAAGGGGGAAGCACCCTCATTGATTTTAAAAGGGACTCTCCTTTACTATTTTGGTTCTTTTATTTTTCTTTCAGTGCCCTAGATGTGGATTCACAGGTGGTTCCCTGGAGCCAGGGGATTTACAGGGATCCCTAGGCAGGCTCTGGGGCCAGTGTTCCTTTAGCTGGTTGTTTAAGGGCATTTCTATAAACAAACAGAGTGTTCTTAAAGCAGGGTCCACACAGCTGTGATTCCGCAGCATGGAGCTGTCAGGTGCATCTCATTGTTGTCTGAAAGGGATGAAGGGGGCAGGTGATTCCGGGCCTGCTCAGCAGCCAATCACAGGAATCTCCCGGCCCCCCAGGGGGGGCTTGCATCTCCTGCAGCCCCACCTCCCCACCCCATGCTGCTTTCTCTGGAGGCTCCAGTGGGAGCCCTCAGGGGAGTTCAGCTGGGAGAAGAGCGCACACAGGCAGAGCTGAGGTCCTTAAAGCTCCCGAAACGAGCAGGATTCTTCTCCCCTGGGCAGGATGGGGAAGCAGGCCAGATGTACTGTGGCCGGCCACCTGCTGGAGAGCTGGTCAGTAGAGGGAAAGGACTGGCACAGCAGGTCCCCGGGTGAGCGGGGCAGGCACTCCTGTTTCACAGAGACGGGGGCCAAGGTTCCGGGTGCGTCTCTCTGTCCCGGTTCTGGTCTCCTGCCGCGCAGACCGCCGCACCACTGAGGAGTCCGTGCTAGGCCTGAGCCTGAAGCCCTCTCTCCTACCAGGCAGTGCCCTGTTCTCCTTCCTCTGTCAGGGCAGCGACCTGTTCCCCAGCCTCTCCCGCTCCTGAAGCTCCTCACTGCAGACCCGTCTTGGCCAGAGGCTTGCTGTGATCCCACGGTCCTGTCACTGTGGCTGCGTGGAGTCGCAGGACCACTGACACACCTAGCGTGCTGGGCGCAGGGGGCATCGGTAGATTCTGCACGGCCAGCTCTGCACCAGGGGGATGCTCCTCACCCTGCCTTACCCCGCCGCCTTCTCTGACAGTGAGTGAGTCCTGCCTCCTTTATTCCCCGCCTCCCGCCCGCCCCGTGGTCCTACCCAGCAGCCGGGCTAGCGGTAGTGAGGGGCCTACTCCAGCCACCCTCACACAGGGACCTCACACTGTCTGCACCTGCTGGGCCTCTGTCTCCACTCCGCGAGGCTTACTTCTGCCCCACTCTTCAGCCGCTGCCCCAAAGGGAGCCATCAGCCTGGTGGACCGAGACTTAAACTTGGTCCCAGGGAAGCAAAAGGTTTTGGGATGCGTGTCATGGCTTTTCCTCTGCTGGACTTCTCTTCCCTGCACCACAGCTGCTTTGCATCTCACGTCCCCAAGTCCTCCAGCTCACAGCTGCTCCACCCACTCACTCCAGAGATACGAAGCCCAGAGCCCAAAGCCCAGCTCGGTTCTCCTGACCTGACGATAAGATTTCAGGCCTCAGCAGCGTGCCGCCACCCTCTGTCCTCAAGACCACGCATCTCCCGGCTCCAGCCTCTCTCCAGCCCCAGCACGTGGCCGGGCAACCGGTGTGTGGATTTTCTGAGCCTACTGGCCACTGATCTCCCCTATCCGGGGGTGCTTGGTGGGAAAGGTCGTCCACGCATGTCAGGGTTCTATTTCTTTTCAAAAAAATCTTTTCATCTATCAATATTTGATGAGAGTAATTTCAGAGACTTGTTTAGTATGATCTGCACATAAGGAGCCCGTCCGAGTATTTATCACGTTTGGGGTATAATTACATTCAAATCCTGAGACACTGTTGCTAGGTTACTGTTGCTCCAGGTTCCTCGACTGTCGACTGTCGGGCTGAAGGTGCTGCATCTCCCTGCGGTGATACCAGGGGCAGGGGACCGATAGGTTAGGGCTGATGATTCCCCCTAATGAGGGTGACACTCTGGAGTCTCTCATGTTGGAGAGAGGGAGACAGTGAGAGCGAGCGATGAGTGAGCACTACTGTGTTTTGCACACCTCCTCAGGTGGGACCTGAGCTGTAAATCACATCACGTGGTCCAGGCAAGCAGGACTGAAGAGGCAGGAAGGGGATGTAAAGAGGCCATTGGCTGCCCTGAGAGCCTCCCCAGGAAGAATGGTCTCTGAGCCTTCCCTTCCGCCATGCAGCCCCTCTGAGAAGGGGGCATGCACCCTGCACCCTCCAGGGGCTCCAGGAGGAGCTGGCGCTGAGGACAGCAGCAGGCTGTCCAGTGACACAGGCAGCAGCCAAGGGGAGAGCAGCTGCTTTCTGGGCAGAGCCGTGCATGGCCCCTAATGCCACGTGGGGGTCAGAATCAAGGGAGCAAGGACCCCTGCTCCTCATGCTCCTCATGAGGCTTCCCCGCAGTCAAGTTGCTTCCATGAACTGGGCGGGGGCGGGGGGTGCGGGGTACGGGACTGAGGCTCCCAGGGCTCATTTCCCTGCTTTGGACTGGGCTGGGCGTGGCTGGAGCCTTGAACTGGGGCTGTTGGCTCCCACTGGACTCTGGAAGATAGAGACTGGGGCAGGAGGCATTTCACGCAGCCCTCAGAGTCACCCAAAGCTTTCAACAGACTTCCGATGTTTTTCTAATCCAGGCTAAATGTTCAATCATCGCTTTTCTCTTCTCTCGTCTTCCTTCTCCCTCTCTCCCCCGTGCCTCTTCTCTTCCCTTCCATTCATTCATTTCTCTTTGGCTGCCCCCACCTCTCTCTCTCTCTCTCTCTCTCTCTCTCTGTTCCCCCACTCCATTTTTTACTCCACCTTTAGTTAAACCCATTTGTTAAATGCATACCTTTAAAATACACCACATATTTATAGCTCTGTTTTGGCATTAAGCTTTATTGTTTTTTGTTTTCCCAATCACCTAGGCTCTTGGAGCATAGGAAGTGGCCTGGGACCCTGCCTACCTGGAAAAGCCTGGTTTAATTTCTCCCTGCATGCGACTGGCACCACACTGCAGACTGCTAACCCGTGGAGGCTGCCTTGTGGCTGCGCGTTGATTAACGGCTGCTCAGGGCTGAACCCACACATTTGTGTTTAATGCACTACTGAGTCAGCACCACCAGCCTTGAGGAAGGGAAGAAGAAAAAAAAAGGAAATAAAACCCAGGAAGACGGATTCGGGCTGGAGTTTAGCATCGTATTTGCATTTCTGGACTCTGCTGTCCAATCTATTTCCCACTGGCCTTTAGAAATGCGCTAGATTGAATTGTGTTTCCGATTGCAAATTTTAAATAAGGCGGATGATACAGTAGGCATTACTATCCACGGTCCCCTGGGTACAGCGGCAGAAACGCTTGCAAACCTCGGAGCAATTTCCCCAGTCATCAGGCGACAATAATTGCTATTACAAAGAATATATACCCATGTACACACACACACACACACACACACAGGGCTTGTAGCTCATCAGTGGGGAATATCGATTGTTGTCAATTTTTAATGCAAAAAATAATTAAAGCCTTAGCATCTGCTCAAAATATTTACAAACAGCTTTCCTGTTAGTGTTTCTCTTCAGAACCACAGCAAGACGTGGGGAGGATGCTTTGAGACAGCAGTAGGGTAAAACATGCAGGCGGTTTCAACAGCCAGAGTTTGGACGCTTTTTATCAGGAGACATCGCAGAGAGTGGATGGCGTCGCATTCCAGAAGATTGGTTGACAGAATGGCAAAGGACTCCTGGATTCTTCTAAGCGACACTGGAGAGTCAGCCTCCGTTTGTTGTTGGATCTGTTTTAAATAATCACACTTCCGGTCCTCTGCAAACGACTGGGTTTGTTACTAGCTTGGTGCCAACAAGGAGAAGAGCCACCGTGGGATTTGCTGGCTGCGGGCCTTGCCTCAGCCCTGGCTCAGGAGGTTGTCCCAGGCTTGAGAGAGAGGGTGGGGCAAATACAGAGGCAGGGGAACTGGAACCCTCAGCAGGGGGCTCACTGGGGGAGATGGTACAGGACACCAGCCACAGCAGGCCTGCGAAAATGAACACAGGGGACCCTGGGACCGCCCTGACACCCAGAGATTAGCAAGAGAAACCACAGTGCCCGGGCTGGTCAGGCAGAGAGGGGAGAGGGGGTGATGGCAGCCTAGGTTCACGACTGCCTGGTGGGAGCCGAAGCCCGGGTGGGCACGGGGAAGAATTCCCCGGACTCTCCTCTTTTTCTCCCAGAGCTCTCATCCCTACCTCCATCCACTGGCCGACCCTAACCAGCAGGCAGTGGCCACGTGTCTCTGGGAAGTGCAGTTTGCAGTGCCAAGCCTGGGCATTGCTGAACAGAGGGGAGGCAAGGAGTGGGTCTGAGTTAGGTAGTCTGGCGGGCACAGTCACTCAGTAGGAAGTCAGCAGACTGGGACACAGATGTGAGAGTCCCCAGGGGAAAGAGAGGATGCTGTGCAAAGGAAAATCAAGGAAGGCTTCCTGGAGGAGATATCACCAGAGAAGGACCCTGAAGGGTGGAGAGGATCTCATTCCCACAGCGAGGGAGGAGGTAGAAAGATATTGTAAACATATCTGGAACTGAAAGTGAGAGGGAGAGATCGTTGTGAGATGGTAGGAGAGGGAGCCAGGTCTTGGGAAGCATGTGGGTAGGAGGCTTGGCCTGGAGGCAACACGAGGAAGGGGCAGCTGGGGGAGGGGGGTGGGCATTGCTTGGGAAGCAGACCTCGGGGACTGGCAAGCAGGGCGTTCATGGGGATGCTCTCAGGGCCAGTCCACAGCAGGAGAGCTCTTCAGAACAGTCCTGAGCTGGCCGAAGTCATGGGGTTGTCATCTTTGCATCCTTCAGTCACGAGGTGCCGAGGCCTGGGCCGGGGCAAGGCAGCTGTCTTCAGCCAAGGACAATCGCCAGCCAGGGGCAGCAGCCCCATGGCCGCTTCCACCAGCTGTGTCCCTCACAGGAGGTCATGGGAGAGAAGGAAACCACATTCCCAGGGGGAACGTCTGTGCCCCAGGCGCTCTGCCACCTGCTGCTGGCCACCAGCTCCGCAGACCTCGCCTGCCTGACGCCGCAGGGTCTATAATCTCATCTCGGTTTCCAAGGGAGCAGGCTGAGGCTCAGAACCAGTGAGGAGGTTGTTGGCCCAGTCAGTGAGAAATGGAGCTGGGACCGGAACCCACAGCTGCCTGGCGGCATGCCCCAGGGACAGCCTGAGCTCTCCCGGGGGAGCCTCTAGTCTTGGTGCAGAGTGGGAGGAAGCAGGACTGAGAGCCAGGGCCAGTGGTGAGATGGGGGGTGGTTTCTGGAAAGCGGAACAAGCTGAGTGGGTGCTGGGGAGCAGTCAGTGGTTCAAGGGCCTGGGTGAGGTGGCTGCACCGATCCTGTCCAGCAGGTGCTGTGCTTGGTCAATCTCTTTAGGCCCCTCGGTGAGCTGAATCCTCTTCTTTAATGTTGACGAGTTCCCCATGCTGTGAGCCGGTGTATGGAGCTGGCAGGGGTCACACTTGCAGTCACCCTGCAGCAGGGTGGGCCTTGACGTAGGCCGATGGCTCACAATGCACCCCACAGATGGTGGCGCAGCAGGGGCTTCGCGGAAGCTGCGCTGGAGGCTGCAGCATTGGCCACCTTGTCCACGTGGTGCTGGGTGGGGAGGGGCTGTTGGCAGCATCCGGGGCTCCGGGGAGTGGTGGGGCCCCAGCGGTCTATTCCTTTTGCACGTGGCTCTTAGCTGTGCGGTCCTAATCTGACTCTCCGGCCCTTCTGCCAATTCTGTGAGCCACTCAGTAGCCTGGAGAGAAAACACGGTCTTGAAACAATTTCACACTTACAAAATATTGCAAAAGGAGTCCAAAAATTCCCATAAACTCTTCAGCCAGATTCCCGAAATGTTAACATCTTAGTTACTTCTCTCTCTCTCTCTCTCTTTCTCTTTCATATCTGTCCTATCTATCCTACCATAGTTAAGTTGTTTGCAGATGTGATTCATCAATGTATGTTAAATTAATGGCTGACACAGGGATGAGAAATGGGATATTATTTACAGAGTCTTGAAATACCCTCCTTCCTTGGCAGGGGAAAGAAGTTTCCAGTGGAGAAGCCTGTCCGGCCTCACGCTTAACGTCCTACACAACAGGACAAACCAGTGCCAGGTGCCTCTTGCCATGTAGGAGGCGTGGAGCTGGACCCACTGCCACTTCTCAGCATTCCTCCAGAAGCTCCCAACCTGAATTTGCTCTTTTTTTTTTTTTGACAGGCAGAGTGGACAGTGAGAGAGAGAGAGACAGAGAGAAAGGTCTTCCTTTTCCGTTGGTTCACCTTCCAATGGCCGCTACGGCCAGCATGCTGCGGCCAGCGCCAATCCGAAGCCAGGAGCCAGGTGCTTCTCCTGGTCTCCCATGGGGTGCAGGGCCCAAGCACTTGGGCCATCCTCCACTGCACTCCTGGGCCACAGCAGAGAGCTGGCCTGGAAGAGGAGCAACCGGGACAGAATCCAGCGCCCTGACCAGGACTAGAACCCGGTGTGCCGGCGCTGCAGACGGAGGATTAGCCTAGTGAGCCGCGGCGCCGGCCCTGAATTTGCTCTTGAGGAAATAGCAGTAGAGATCAAGCTAAGCTTCATTCTGCAGAATCACTAGTCTGTGTCTCCTAATACTTTACATAGATTTATTTATTTGAAAGGAAGAGTTGGAGTGGGATGGAGGGAGAAAGAGATCCATGTGCTAGTTCACTCCCAAAATGGCCACAATGGCCAGGGCTGGGCCAGGTTGAAGCTAGGAGCCAGGAGCTTCTTCTGGGTCCCCTGGACTTGGGCCATCTTTTGCTGCTTTCCCAGATGCATTAGCAGGAAGCTGGATCGGAAGTGGAGCAACTGGACACAAACCAGTGCCCATATGGGATGCCAGCATGGCAAGAGGCAGCTTAACCTGCTATATGCAGTGCTGGCTCCTCTCTTGATACCATTGGGGTAATTTTTATTGTTTTCAAGCCAATCGTTTGTGTGTTTTGTAACCTGCATAGCACCAGGCCAATGTAAGAGTGCTCTTGAAGGCTTGGTTACAATGAGGTCCCTGCTGGTGAAGAGAATGCCTGAACGGAGAGCAGCACTCCCGTGTCTGGACTGTCCTAGTGCCAAAGACGCCCAGGAGCAGCAGGTGCAGTGAGAGGGTACGGAGGGGTGCTGGGGACAGGGCACTGAAGGCGGCGCTCAGCATCACGCCCACAGCTGCCACCCTCGCCTGTGCTCCCACCCCGCAACTTTGCTTGTTTGTTCCTCTTGTGAAGCAGTGAGGCTGACGTATGGCCGAGAGGTAGCCAGGACGCTAACACATGTCCCGCACTGCGCCTGCTCCCCGGGAGGAGCCGGTGTGGTGATGGTGGTGGTGACATGCTCAGTCTCCACATCTGTAAAGTGGGGACAACAGTCGTGTGTGGCTCAGTGGCATGAGGTGAGGATTAAAGGGCGTGCTGAGTACAAGGTGTTCAGCACTGGACACGGTCCACTGGGAACACTGAATAGAGGTTGGCCATGCCTGTGACCAGAGGGCCATTGAGTTTGATGACATGCCTGTCACATGGCCTGGGGAAATGGAGCAGGAATAGACCTTGAACTTGTCTGTTGTACACCAAGCGTCTCCTTGCAGGGGAGCTCAGGAAAATGAGGACCAGCAGAGAGAGCTTGGACTAGAGATCCAGCGCCCGTTTCACAGATGAGGGAGCTGAGGGCTGTGGGAGCGCTCTGGGCCCTGCTCTCACACTTCCTCCCCTTTGCTGGGTCCCTGTCACCTCTGCTTGTGCTAACCTTGGCGCCTGGGGAGGTGGGTAGGGAGCTCATAGCTCAGTAATCGCCTTGCAGATTTTATGGGACCATATAATGGTGCGCTGTGCAACCTTTTATGAGTATTTATTTTACAATGTCTACTGAAACCATTAACACTTTCATTAGCCGGATTCAAGGGCTGGGAGAGGCTTGGGTTCCCTACACAGAGCAATTTGGTTTGTCAATTTTAAATAAAAGTGTATAAGAACATTGCATGCGTATCTCAAGGCAAGGCGGTATTCCCAGTGTCTCGCAGACCCAAACAGAGTCAGGAATCCATGATCTGGCACTCGTTGCTTTCAATTTCTCTTTTCTGGGGTGCCCCAGGCTTGGGGGCTTCTGAGATTGCACTTTCCTTTTGGATTCTACAGCTTCTGCCAAGCGAGAGCTTAAGCATGGGGCACCCCAAAAAAGAGAAAAAAGTAAAATCTCTAATTCCTCCCAAAAATGCAATTGGACATTATATCTGATAAAGTTAGGGCACCATCGGAAAACAGTGTTGAGATCCGTCTTCATTGTGCTTCAAGTTTGATGCTTAGGGCTCAGAGTCATTTATCAGACTTGTTGGGAACGTGGTGCCGTGAGCTCCAGATGCTGGGGAGAATTAGTAGGCTTGAGTGC
Organism: Oryctolagus cuniculus; assembly: GCF_051225735.1. Taxonomy (NCBI): domain Eukaryota; kingdom Metazoa; phylum Chordata; class Mammalia; order Lagomorpha; family Leporidae; genus Oryctolagus; species Oryctolagus cuniculus. The sequence continues at coordinate 146,162,142 of NC_142870.1, forward strand.
AGGGATGAGGAGCGGGAAGTTACCAGGCAGTGAGGTCCGTGCCTTCTTCAGCGGGTAAGAGGATGGCCCGCATGGCTTCCCCTCCCAGGGCTGACGCGTGTCGTGGAGACTGCTGGTTAACGCAAACACACGCTTTGCACCTCTATGGATGTGCCAAGGACGTGCAAAGAGATGTCCTGCACACTATGAAAAGACGCAGAAAGGAATCAAGTCCTACCTGGCTGGGGTGGAAGCTGTTTGGCGGTTCGCTGTTCTCTGTGGCTCTTGTTTGTGGTAGGTGGAGACTGTCTCCTCTTCCTTGGCCCCTGGCCCGTTTATCATCAGGGCAGGCCAAATCCTCCTTTTATATATTTATTTATTTTTTGACAGACAGAGTGGATAGTGAGAGAGAGAGACAGAGAGAAAGGTCTTCCTTTGCCGTTGGTTCACCCTCCAATGACTGCCAGCAGCTGGTGTACCGCGCTGATCCGAAGGCAGGAGCCAGGTGCTTCTCCTGGTCTCCCATGGGGTGCAGGGCCCAAGCACCTGGGCCATCCTCCACTGCACTCCCGGGCCACAGCAGAGAGCTGGCCTGGAAGAGGGGCAACCGGGACAGAATCCAGCGCCCCGACTGGGACTAGAACCCGGTGTGCCGGCGCCGCAAGGTGGAGGATTAGCCTATTGAACCGCGGCGCCGGCCGAAAATCCTCCTTTTATTTATTCTTTCTCTTCTACCCCCTACACCACGTGCACTTTCCCTCCTCCCCACAGTCAGTTACATTATTGCATTCGATGTCTATCTTTTTGCTTGTCTGTGTTTTTACAAAATGTTTTTGCTGAATGTATTTTAATGTATGTAAATGGTCTTGTGTTATAGAATCTCATTCCATTTCTTAGTCTTCTCACCAAACAATGTGCTATTAAAATTCACTCATGTTGCTATGTTTAAATCTAATCTGTTGCTTCTAATTGTTATATAATGCTCCATTCAGATTTTATTTGTGGGAAAGGCTAAGCTGTTGGGAGGAAGAAGTCTCTCTGAACTTCAGGAAAATAATCCTGCTTCTCCTGGGGAGAGCAGACTGGAGTCAGCAGGGAAGAAGGCAGCTAGGGAGCAATCACAACCATCGAATAAGTGGCCGGCGCTGTGGCGTGGACGGCTAAGCCTCTGCCTGCAGAGGCACCAGATCGAGTCCTGGCTGCTCCACTTTTCATATAGCTCACTGCTAAGGCACCTGGGAAACCAGCAGAGGATGGCCCAAGTCCTCGCGTCCCTGCACCTATGTGGAAGCCCTGGATGAAGCTCCTAGATCCTGGCTTCCACCTGGCCCAGCTTTGGTGGTTACAGCCACTAGGGGAGTGGACCAGCAGATAGAAGATCTCTCTCTCTCTCTCTCTCTCCCTCCCTCCCTCCCTCCCTCTCCTCTCTTTATCTGTTTCTCTGCCTTTTAAATAAATTTTAAAAATCATAAAATACGAGGTAATCTGGACCCAGCACAGGGAATGGGAGAGAGAGGGTATCTGTTAGGCCTATGCAGAGGTAGACTTGATAAGCGTTGACTACATACTGGATAGAAGGAGTGAGAAGGAACAAGGAAGCAAAGATTATGCTAGAATGTTGGGCTTGAAGGATGTGGTGGTGTCAACTGTTGGTGACCAGGGAGGAGGTGCATCAGAAGATGTGTTCTAGCGGGGGACGGGGAGGGGGGGAGAGGATGGCATTAGACTTAGACATTCATCACTCATTTGTTCATTCAACCAGCTTTCACTGGGAGCCTAGCACACTCGTATCCTTGGCATTGAACTACACAGCTAGGAAAACAGGGTGGAGGTGGGGTGTGTAGAACTCTCTCCCTTTATTGAGCGGAGAAGACAACATTAACAACCGGTCACAAAAATAGAAACCCCAAGTTGTAACGAAGGCCCTGAGCACATGAAAGACCCACGATTTAGGTAGGAAGTCCAGAGAATGTTCTTGGGAACATCACATTTCAGCTAAGACTCAGATGAGTAGGGCATGCCCAGGTACTAGGGAACCGTATGAGCCAAGGCCTTGAAGGGAGGAAGAACTGGCCCATTTGCGGTGCTGCAGGAAGGCCTGCATAGCTGAGAGCTGGCAGGAGGCTGATCCTGCAGGATCTCGCGGTCCCTGTTCAGCCTTTTGAACTTCATCCTAAGAGGGACGGGAGGTAATGAGGAGCCCAGGGCTTGCCAGACACAGCTGAGAAGTTCAAAGCACTGCACTGCTATCCAGACCTGGGATTTTATGGAGGCAGCTTGGGAAGAGATTCCCACTGGGGAGGGTGCATACTTAAGCAGAGCGGTGGCCCTGGAGGTAGGAAGCCTTGGAAGTAGGATACAGCTTGGCGTATTGGAAGAGATGAAAGAGACCAGTGTAGCTGATGTGTGGAGAATGAAGGGCCAGGCAAGCAAAATGGGGACAGAGTTGAGACAACATCAGGGCCTGTAGGCCAAGCTGTGGAGTTTGAGTGCTAGTCTAAAGGGAAGCCAACAAGTGACCCCACTTTCTGTAGGAGTTCCTTGTAGCATTAGGCTGCTGTGTGCAGCACAGACTGGGCAGGGTGTAAGGAATCTCCCAGGAGCAGTTTGTGGTTTGCAGATGAGGGGTGGGGTGGCTTGGATTAGGGGCTGGAAGAACAGGTGGGTGAAGGCACTTGAACTGAAAGATGAGGAGGTCCAATTAAGCGGGCTTGCTTATGGATTGGATACGAGGGGTACAGGACCCTCTTTGTCAAAGGTGGCAAGTGGAGCTTGGGCTGCCTGTCAGACATGCAGACGCAGGTGTCCAGGATCACTAGGATATGACATTCTGACGGGTGGGAGATGGTTTGGAGGTGGCAAGATGGATTTCGCAATCACCTGTGCTGTGGGGGAAGGGGAGACGGTGAGCGTAGGTGTGAATCATCAAGGAAGAGTGCATACGGACATTGATTCGAAAATGCCTATTTGGGAGATAAATTTTTATTGGCGATTTTAAATTTTGTTATTCATTTTGAGGCATTAAAAATGCAGTAGCATGCAAAGAAAAATATAGCATAATCTCATCTTCCCAGCATTATGAATATATTTGCTCCTATCTGCTACACTGAAAAAAAAAGGAAAGAAAATATTGCAGCCCCCAACTGCTGGCAAACAGTCCCGTATGTTCCAGGGTGGCAGGGGACTTTTTTGATACTGATTCTTCTTCCTGCTCTGTGTTTTTCCCTTCCCAATCCAAGTGAGCTGCAGACAGTGCCCTGGTGGTTTGGGAAGCAGGGCTCTGAGGGTAGGTCAAAGAGGTGCGGAAGGTTTCCTGGTGATTAAAGAGAGAGCCCTTGGCAGGACGCTGCCCTGGCAGGACCTCAGAGAGGGCAGCCCGTGGTGGCTGCGCTGCCAGCCGTGCCAAAGCTCCCCTTTACATGCTTGCTACTGTGGGCAAGGAGCAGCTCCTGACAGGGAATCTCTGCAGTAACCCAGAGGGGACCCACGTCCTACCACCAGAGCCATCTCCCCTGTGCTCTGGCCCTGTGGGCGACCTTGGGACCACGGCACAAACTCCTTGTGTGAATGCCGGAGGCTGAACACCTGCCCAACTGAGCGGGTTGGAAAGGTAAAGTTAAAATCAAACTGACGAGCAGACAGCAAGGACAGAAGTATTTCTTGAACACTTGAGTCTATGGACGGAAATCGACACCCAGTGTAACTCTACTTAATGAGAGGAGACTGTGACTGTGATGAAAACCAAGTGGGAGGAGTTAAACAGGGAGGACAGGAACCTCCAAGGGAAGGGAGAGGCCACTCAAAAGGGGGCGTGGCCAGCCGGGCTCCGCAGCAGAGAGGCCTGAGGGGCTGCTGCAAGGTGGGGATGACTGACTGTGGGCACAGGAAGCCTGTGGGAGGACAGGACTCCTGTGGCAAGGGGCTGACTGGAAAGCAACAGTGGCATTGACTCCTGCGAGAAGCTTGTTCATGATGAGAAGAGAATGAGGTTTTTACAACTTGTTTGTTTTGTGTAGGGCTAGCAGAGACTTGTGGATATTTCTGCCCTGGGATAGGGGGAAAAGTGAGAGAGTTTGAAAGAAAAACAGGGTGGATAACTGATAGGGGAGGTTCCTCAGTTCAGAGAATCTAGGGGGCACTGAAGAAGAGAGGCTGGCCCTGTGAGGAGCAGGTGCACACCCTGGGCCTGCAGGAGGAGGACGGCATGACTGCTTGGAGAGGGCTTTGGAGTATTGCAGAAAGTGCCAGGGAGCACATGGTAATGGCCTTGATCTTTTAACAATGCATACAGAGAAATCAATGCCTGTCCACAAAGGACTTGGGAATAATAGAAATGTTTGGGATCAATCCAGAGGAGAATACAGCAAGGGGCCCTCAATGTTAACTAAAGGTCTGATAATAACAGGATGGCTATTGCATCTTATATGGCAGGGACTGTTCTGTGCCTGCTACTTAATAATTGATGGAATTAGTATAATTCTTAGACATGACCATCTCCATTTTCTTGATAAGAAAATTGAGGCTTAGAGACGTCAAAAAACATAACCCAGTAAAATCATGCACACATTTATGGTCAGAGAAGAAAATGGTAGAGCCAGGGTTTTCACAGGAGTCTTCTCCACCCTCTGCCTTCCTGGAGACAAAGTGGTGCAGACCCAGAGGTGCAGTGAGAGAGCTGTTACAGGATGTCCTCCAGCAGCTTGGGGCCAAGAGGATTTTGGAGGCTGTGTGGTCTGGTTTTGGAATTCCAGACACCCTGACCTCAAGACATGTGAATGGGGAATGAGTGAGATGGACATGCAATCTCCAGCCAAGTTGTTCAGGACAAGACCTGACATCCTGGAAGAAGGAAGAGTGGGAAGCTGTGAAAGAACTAAAAATCAAAGCCAAAATTGTATTTCCAAGTTCATTGGCATAGAGATGGAAGCTCTGAGGCTGATGGCCTTGCTGAGGCAGACCGATTATAATGAAGACCAAGGGGCCTAGGCCACAGGTGGAGGAAATCCAATACTGAGTGGTCAACAGAGGAGGAGAAATGCGTAGAGGATGCAGAGAAGAGAGTGCTGAGAAGTCTACAAGGGGGAGAGTGGGTGAGTCACTCGGACAAAGGAAAGAGTGAATATCATGGAGTGAGTGTGGAGCAAGCAATGCTTCTCCCACATTGCAGTACCTGGGTTGAATACCGTGTCTGACTGCTGACTCCTGTTTTCTGCTAATGTAGACCCTGCGGGTCAGTGAGGGTGGTTCAAGTAATCAGGTTCCTGCTTCCTGTGTGGGAGACCTGGAGGGAGTCCCCAGCTCCTACCTTCAGTCCATCCAGCCCCAACCATTATGGGCATTTGAGGAGTGAATGGGTAGTTGAGAGCTCTTTCTCTCTCTTTGTCTTTCTGCCTCTCAAACAAATAAGCACAGTTTTAAGGAACAAAAAGAATTAGAGTTTGTCTGATGGAGCCAGCATGCTTGACAGGTGCAGGAGTGAGGACTGAATTACACCCACTGGATCTGGGATATGGAGATCTCTGATGACCCAAGCCAGGGCTGTCCCAGTAGAATCATGGGCTCTGAAGCCAGCCTGGAGCAGGTGCAGGAGTATGAGGGTGAGGAACTATAAACAGGAAGTAGGAATCGACTTTTTCAAGAAGTTTGACTTAAAGGGGAGAGCTGAAGCAGTATTCCAGGTTGAGAGAAGGCAACTTTTAATGGGAAAGACATATGAGTATTTGTCTGCCATTTGGAGAAATCCAATTGTGAGGGAAGTCGAGAAAAAAGGGAAGAAGGACAATGTATGCTTGCTGAGAAGAAAGGAGAGGATGGATGTTGGGCCATGTGGCCAACCAGCCCTGGTTAGTGGGAGGGAGAAAAGGCCAGGGAACAGGAGGGAGGTGGGTGGGCTGGTGTGCTTGGGTGGGAGGGCAAGAGTGTTCGTGTGATGAACTCGCTGTTCCCTGTGAAGCAGGAGGCTGGGCCGGAAGCCAAGAGTGAGGACCGAGGTGGGAGAGGCAGGGGTTTCAGGAAGGCAGATGGGACCAGAAGCAACGTGGCAGAGTCGGTGAGAGCAGGTGGCGTGCGTGCTGGGCAGGGCTGCCTGTCCGCCTGAGGGCAGCGGTCACGAACTCTTGGTGGAACGGATCTGCCTTGCTGAGGCCCTTTCAGAGCGAGAGGAGAGCCGGTCAGGGGACGTTAGTGTTATGGAGCCACGGGAGCTTGAGATTTTATTTGGATACAGAGGGAGGCGAAGCAAGAAGCTAACGGACGGATTGGCGGAGAGCGAGGGGAGATAGGTGGGATCCCAGTGAGATTCATAAATGTGTGCGGAGAAGCTGTGGAGAGGCGTGGAATCTCTCCAGAACAGAGCAGTGCATCGTGACAGGAGTTAGGTGGCCTGGAGGGTCGGGATCCAGGGTGGACAGACAAGATCGCTGGGTCTGAAGGGGCCACAGTGTTGGGTGGGCATCCATGGGCACCCTGCAGTCACATGTTTCCGGGCCAAGACTGTCTATGAATAGCAGGAGACAGCAGCACGGAGCAGAGGGAGAGGCCGGAGAGGCTGGCAGATTGCACACAGCCAACAGTCTTGAGCAGGGCTCTGTGCCCAGTGAGAAAGAGTCAATTCAGGCTTGGCCCCTGAAATGCCACCACCTGAGACCCCGTTTTCCACTTAAGATGTTGCCCCCTGTAAGCTGCAGTGGTTCGCGGGAGGAGTAATCTGCCAAGCCCCGTGAATCATTTATTCTTTGGTAGACACGAGTTTCTCAGTCATTTCCACGGACTAGCTTTTGGCCGGGAGAACTCAAAAAGCATATGGCATGAGAGGGAAAGGCTAAGCCTAGAAAATGTCATCACAGTCAGTCCTAGGAACCAAGGCAGGGCAATTGGCTCAGTGAACCAGGAAAACTGTTATCAAGCGCGCGGAGTTCCACCCTTGTGAACAAGCAGGGGGCGCCATGAGACGGGGTTCGAGGCCTTCTAACTCCTTGGCTAACCTAGGCTGAAAGAGAGCAGGATCCTGGACATCTCAGAGACAGCCCAGTCTGCCCCAGTAAAGACCATCTCCCGTCTGCGTGCTACTGAAACCATAGCTATTGATAAGCTGATATGGGGGGGGGGGTGTATGGCTTGGTTATCACAGGTCCCCTCTCATTATGGGAAACAGATCACTTCTGTGCATTATGGGAAATAGGTCATGTTACACTTAAAAGTGTGTACATCTATCTGTCCATCTGTCCATCCATCCATCCTACAGAAACCAAACATTTATTTTGAAAGAATATTTCTTTACTTATCTGAAAGTCAGAGTTCCAGAGAAAAAGGGAGGGAGAGAGAAGGAAAAAGAGGGAGAGAGGGAGAGAGGGAGAGGAAGAGAGTGAGAGAGGGAGAGAGGGAGAGAGGGAGAGAGAGAGAGAGAGAAAGAGGGAGAGAGAGAGAGGGAGAGAGAAAGAGGGGGAGAGAGAGAGAGAGAGAGAGAGAGAGAGAGAGAATCTATCTCTTGGTTCACTCCCCAAGTGGCTGCAATGGCCATTGCTGGGCCAGGATGAAGCCAGGAGCTAGGAACTTCATCAAGGTCTCCCATGTAGATGCAAGGGCCCAACTACTTGGGCCATCTTCTGCTGCTTTTCCCAGGCCATTAGCAGGGAGCTGGATTGGAAGTGGAGCAGCCGGGACACAAATCAGTGCCTTTATGGGACGCCGGTATCTCAGGCAGCAGCTTTACCTACTGCGCCACAATGCTGGCCACAAAACCAAACATTTAGTGATCAGTTTCTATATGAAGGTCTTTTGGTGAGGGCTACACCAAGATGAGCGTGACGTGATCCCGTTCTTCAGAGAGATCATCATCAGGCGAGTAATTAAAGGGCCTTCTGAGGACTGCACAGAAAAGCTGCCGAGCACAGCAGGAGCCCTGACTAACTTTGCATCCAGCTTTTGTTCTAAAACAGGATTTGGGGAAAATGAAAGCATTGGCCACAAAGGTGCTAACGTAATCTGTGGCTGTCCCAGCACGCTAGGGCGATGCGCCTTCTCAGAATTACTGAAACTGAAGAAGGTTTGGAATTCCTGACCAGTCTTCCTCGTGCTGCCGTGAAGGAGAGATTTTGCTGAGAATTGGGGGTGGAGAATATTCCAGGGCAGCAGCGGAATTCTAGGATGAGTTAGAGAATCTGCAAGGAAGAGAATCCATGTAAAAGAATCAAACTCTGATGCTCTTCCTGCAAACCTCCCGGAGGCTGGCAGGGAAGGGGTTCCAGAGATCTCCCTGTGCCCTCCCCCTCTGGGACACGGAGCCTGCAGTCTCCGAGGGGCTGGGTGTTCTGGAAGCTTCCCCACCTGGCCCATTTCTCCAGGACCGTGGTGTCCAGCTCGAGGTCACAGCACAAGGGTGGGTGATCCACACCTGTAGTGACTTGTGCCCCTCCCCCCACTGAGAATTTCAAAATTATTTCTAGAACAACACAACTCTTTTTTAACACTTATTTATTTATTTGAAAGAGTTACACAGAGAGAGGAGAGGCAAAAAGAGAGAGAGAGAGAGAGAGAGAGAGGTCTTCCATATGATGGTTCAATCACCAATTGGCTGCAACAGCTGGAGCTGTGCCGATCCAAAGCAGGAGCCAGGAGCTTCTTCCGGGTCTCCTTCATGGGTGCAGGGGCCCAAGGACTTGGGCCACCTTCCCCTGCTTTCCCAGGCCATAGCAGAGAGCGGGATCGGAAGTGGAGCAGCTGGGTCTTGAACCAGTGCCCATATGGTATCCCAGCGCTTCAGGCCAGGGTGTTAATCCATTGCACCACAGTGCCAGATCCCAAACACACGTTTGCTTATTCACAATTGAACATGTTTCCCCTGCCCTTCCTCCCCCAGTGGCAGAGAAGGAGGTGGAGCTACAGTTTCAGAGTGGGGAGGGGAGCGGATTCTGCATGGTCGGATGTTGTATTATGTCCACCATGAGGAACCGTGACTGTGGAACTGGCAACTGTCAGAGACTACACAGAAGCAGCTGGGCTTGGGACGACCTGGATACCGTGCTGCTTCTTCTGCAGGTGTAACTGGCTGTTATCTCGGTGATCCTGCTTGGGGAGTCAGCCACAGCTCCTCTATAAAAGGAAACGTTTTAAAAGAATAATGATGTGCACTCATTAACTTTCTTCCCGGGGAGGTGGAGAAGGAAGTAGACCGGCAAGACCAGTCTGGTGCCTTTGAGTGTGAGCTGTCCTGGCTGGCTTCTGGAGCTGACCCTCGCCCCCGTGGTCCCCAGGAGCCTTTCGCACACTCTTCCTAGTCCCCACCTGGCCACGCACCTCTTGCCCCTATTCCTCCAGGATCCAGGTTTGCTCCCCATCTCTGCTTCTTTGTCTCTCTGAAAGTGCCTTTAAGAGACAATTGACTTTTCCTCTCCTTTCCTTTTCTAAGCAGTCAGAGAGCACAAAGGGAATGCAAAGCTCCCGTGGCTCAAGGTCTGGGTCCTTTTCTATCCTGAGGACTGTGTCCCTGACACAGGGAGTTTCCGCTCAGCCCCTGCCTGGCTCCCTCCACTCCCCCGCCCTGCCTCTTCTGATGAATAGCCCCCTCCTTGGATGCAGGAACCCTGCATGCACCCTATCCCACATCCTTCTTCTCGCAACCCATTTCTTAAAGAAGCCAAACTCTTTTGGCCTTTCCAACATTTAAAATACAGCTTAAATATGCCAGAGCATGTGGTAAGCCGAGCTCCATAGTGGTTTCACTACATCCAAGTTACTAATTTTCTGGGACCTGCCAACATTTCCATTTTAGGCTTGTAAGATTCGAAAGAGTAATTTGCAAATACGTCATTTTTTTTTACATTTGCCACACGGGACCATAGAGGAAGATTGCCTCAGGATGGGGCCTGGGCTGTTCCTCTTTGCTCCCCACGGGTGCCCCCTTTTTGCTTATCCCCTGGCCGGTCAAGGGTTCAAAGGACAATCACACAGCTGTCTACATCATTTCAGTGAGGCGCTAAATTTGGAGAGAAGGCAAGGGGGAAGCAAGGCGGAGCCGCTCCTGTCACTTAAGGTTACGTTGCACAAAAGCAGCTTTGACGGCTGATGAAGGTTTTGAGAAAAGAGACTCAGGTGGTGTCTCCTCAGGGCTGTCCACAGGGGAAGATGTGGCCCCTCCGGAAGGGGGCTTCTCCCTTAGGCCCTCACTCACCAGTGCTTTTGCTAGAGGGGCCAGAAACTTGCAAGGATTTCAGTGCAGGAAGATGTCTGAATGAGTTCTCCTGCTCCCTGGTTAGCCTCACACCTGGGCCTGCACCAGGCACACTCTGACCCACTCACTTGCACATGTGCACACACACACACACACTCTCTCTCTCTCTCTCTCCCATGCACTCACATTCACACACTAGGGTGCACACACACACTCATACTCTCTCCCATGTACTGAAATTCACACACATGGGCACGCACACACTCATACTCTCTCTCATGCACTGACATTCACACACAGGGCATGCACGCACACAAACACACACACTCATACTCTCTCCCATGCGCTCATATTCACACACACACACACAAACACACACACTCATACTCTCACGCACTCACATTCACACACAGGGGCACACACACACAGACACGCATCCTCTCTCACCCACACGTGTGAATGCAAACATGCATACACCTTCTCTGACGTGTGAGCTGAGCGCTGATGGTTTCTGATTAGGAAGGAGAAGATCCAGTGAGCCCCCGCCGGAGACCTTGGGCAGGCCCCTCTCCCTACAGAAGCCTCAGTCTCCCTCAGCCTCTGGAAAATCAGGGCTGCGGACCACAGGATGTTTCCGTTTGCTCCCAGTCCCACCGGAGCAAGGAGAGACCCTCTCTTCCTCCAAACGCCCTCCCAGGGCTCCTGCTCAGAGCACTGCGGGGAACCCAGGAAGATGCTGCAATGATTAAAGAGGGGGCCAAGACGAGATGTGGCTCCAGTTCAGCCTTCCTGGTTAACGACCTTGTAGCCTGCTGAGCGGTCTGGCACCTTCAGATTTGCTATTCCAGGTGCCTGTTTGTCTGTCTTTTCCAGTCTTCCAAAGAACCTTCCTTGACCTGGCTCCCGGCCCTCCCTCCTGCTCTCCCTGCCCTCTGCCTGGGAGCTGCTCAGGGCTGTTTGGAGCTGGCCGGGAGGCTGCCATTTGGGCTGCAAACGCCACAAAAGTGAGTCACCTTGGGACGGTGACCTTGAAGGGACAGACATTCCTGATTGCTTCTCAGCCCAGACACACATGGTCGCTCCCCTTTTCACAGCGCTTTGCCACAGGCAATGCACGTTCACACCTATTAATTACTTCATTTGGTTCCTACAAGAGCTCTGAAAAGCAGCGAGTTCAAATATTCTTAGTGCAATTTTTGATAAAAGGTTAAGTGACTTGCCTTGCGGTCACAGCTAATGAGGAGCAGAGGCGAGGCTCAGCCCGGGGTTTTGACTGACAGAGCAGAATCTCTCCCGGAGCTCTTCACCGCACCTACAGAGTCTGCGAGCCCGGGACTCAGCCCGGGTGGCCGAGGGGCTCAGGGGCTCGGGATGGGGGATGGGAACACAGCTTGTTAGCCTTGTTAGCTGCATCCCCGGGAGGCCTGCACATCAGGGACAGGCTGGGCGTGAGACATGGAGGAATCCAGGTCTTACCGTGCTGTGGCCCGGCTGGGAGTTCTGCTCGACACCCACTCGCCCACGACACTCTCAGTCATGTCCTGTTTTCTTGACCATAAGGAAAATGCAATCTACCCGGAGATCACTCCTCTGCCTCCTGCACACACACACACGCACACATGCACACCCACACGTACACATGCCCAGGTGTTAGCTCAGGAAGGCAACGTGTGGGCAAGCCCTCATGGTGGTCTTGAGGATTCTATTCGTCAGCTTTGATTGTCACACGCGCAATCCCTCACAATGCCCCTCCCTCTATTCCTAATTCACATTATATGAGGGCTGCAAGTTGACCATGCAGTGCTGGGCTCTGCAGTGCTGGGCTGGACAGGGCTCTGCGTTGACACGGAAGAGGTGGCTCCTCTCCAGGACGCACTGGTCTCATGGTACAGAGCGGGAACCTTCATCCGTGGGGGATACACGGGCCCAGGCAGAGAGGGAGTCATTGTCCACACCCAACACAGTTTACTCCACGGGCCTTGTCCTGCTCACAGCTATGGAGCTCCGTTGAAACAAACACTCTGTGATCTGATCAGCCGACGGTTTGCTAGTCTAGGGGACTTCAGTTCCATCCGGGCACTTTTGTGGCTATCTTTTGCAGACTCTTGCTCTCCTCCTTCCTGTACCCCAGCCGTGCTCATGTCTCAAAGGAAAGGCTCTCTCCTGCAGGACCGTGCAATATAAATGCAAACAAGAAGAGGCAGCCGTAAATCTCGGGGCCTTATTGAGTGCTCGGCACGCCTATCACTCAGCTGCAAGGCAAATGCACTCACGCTTCTCTTGCGGGAAGGACACCTGCAAGGTGAGAGAAGACAGGCGAGCCAGAATTCAGGACCCCCCTGGGGGCGGGCGAGCTGAGTGGAGTTCAGAGGGACCAGAACCTTGCAAGGATTTCAACGCAGGGAGACGTCTGAATGAGCTCTGCGGCCCCCTGTTTTAGACGAGGCAGGGGCCCCGCGGCTGGGAGCTGAGCACATGTAGTTACGGAAGGAGGCCTGAGCTGGCCCATGGCCAGTGCACAGTGAGAGATCATGTGGCTTGGAGCTCGCAGCACTGGGCAGACGCATGATCCGCACCTCGGGTGCCAGCAGAGACCCTGTGAGAGGCACAAGTGCATCATGCAGGGGATGACAGACAGGAGGTCCCTTCCCCAGGGGCTTCGTGTCTGTTTGGAGCACACCAGCCTCTTGACAGGGCTTCTTCCTTAGAAGCAGCCCTTACACTGACACTCTGGGCTGCGGGGTAGCCGTGGTTCTAATCCTAGCTCCACCACCTGTTAGTTGTGAGACCCCAGGTGAGTTGGCAAGAAGCTGTCCCTACAGGGCTCCAGGCACCTGGGCCACTTCCAGCCCCTCACTCTTCAGTGTTCGCTGCTTATGGCAGATGGGCAAAGCAGAAAGAAGAGAGGACATACTGCTCCCTAACTGCCTGGGCCCAGAGGGAAAAGCATTACTCGTAGGTGTGCTGCGTTGGCAAAAAGAAGGCAGTGGCCACACCTCCCGTGAGCCAGGAGAGAGACCTAAGCCGTGTCTGCCACACATTGTGTCTCTCTCATGCTGCTGTGAATGGCCCCCCTGGAGCCCCAAGCACCTAGACAGAGCCAAGTGCACACAGTAGCCAGGGGCACCTGGGAGAGTGTGAGCTACGCTATGTCAGGCTCCTGTGCAAAACCCTGCAAATCTTCCTCAACATCTCAGATGGAATCTCAACTCCTGGCTGCGGCTGGCAAGGGCCGGCAGGATCTGGCCTTTGCGGCGCTCTCTGGTCTTATCTGCCACCACTCTGCCTTTCCTCGCCCTACACTGGCCCTCCAGGTCTCTGTGTTCTGAGAAGGTGCCGATCACTGGGGCCCTTTGCACTGGCTGTTTCTTTGCCCTGTGGCACATTTCCCACACTCCTTCCTTGCACTTCTTTGCTTTGTTTCAGAGTTTATTAAATGAGGTCAATTTGGACCCCAAACTGGCATGGCGAGTGCCAAGTAGCTGTGTGTTCCAAGCCAGGTGACATCACTGGCTGCCACCTGCTTCTGGCTTGTGAGAGGCTGGAGCTGAAGGAGTCTGATGGGTTTCTGGGGGTTGGGAGAGCGAGCCTGCAGCACTCCAGCATGTCCACTCTCCAGTCTGGGCTAAAGAGGAGCGTGTGGCCCTCCCACCTTGTCCTCAGAAGAGGAGGCATTGCAGGCACCTCTCAAAGAACCGGCCTGTGGCCCTGAGGTGGAGGGGCAGCCCTGGCCCCAGAGCATTCTGGAGAGAGAGGCTGACCAGCACCTGCAGGGGAGCGCAGAGCTGAGGGCTGCCCAGTGGAGAGAGAGCAGAGCGTCTCCAGAGGCAGCCATGCAACGAGCGGCACTGGGGAGGGCGAGCATTCCCCAGCGGCGTGCTGTCTGAGGAACAGGGCCAGGGCCAAGGCCACCGTGGTCCTTCTCAAGAGCATTGCAGTAAGCTCACATGTCCTGGTGACAAGCTGGCTGCGAGGGAGGCTCCCTGCAGGACCGGAAGCCTTGTTTCCTCCTCCTTCTCTAGACTCTATCCCCGCTGAAGCATCGTGGGAGCTAGGAGTGGCCTCAGTCAGTTTCCCCACATAGTTGGCAGTGCCCTTCACCCAGCGCTGGGGTCTCTGCTGCTGATCATCACCCCCAGAGGAGGCTGTGCTTGGGCACACACCTTAAAGGGCAGACTGGCAGAGGGGCAGCCCACCAGGCATGCCCGGCTGGTCCTGCACTGGCTTCTTAGAATGCAGAGTGCGTGAGGAACCCTGGTACTGGCTGATCCCTTTGCACACGCCTCCCACCTCAGAGGAGGAGGAGTTTGTTGTTTAATGGGAAATACATACTTCCTTTCTCCAGCCCCAGTCCACCCTACCCGCGGACGCTGGGCTCGGCCAAGCCATTAGCTCTGGCCACAGAGTGCAAGCAGCAGTCTTCACCTGGCCAGCTCAGAGCAGAGCCTTTAGAAGGTTTGCCTGTCTGCTTGTCTTTTTTCCTCCTTCTCCTTCCCCTCCCCGTTTACCTTGTTTTTCTTCTTTTGCCCCAAAACTGTTATTCTGATCAATAGGGATCTTCTTTTTTTAAGGTTTATTTATTTTCTTGAAAGTGTGTGTGTGTGAGAGAGAGAGCGCGCGCAAGAGAGAATCTTCCACTTGCTGGTTCACTCTCCAAATGACTGCAACAGCCACAGCTGGGCCGGGCTGAAACCAGGAGGTTGGAACTCCATCTGCATCTCCCACATGGATGCTGGTGTCCAAGCACTCAGGCCACCCTCCGCTGCTTCCCCAGATGCATTAGTGGGGAGTTGCACAGGAATCAGAGCAGCCAGGACTAGAACTGACACTCCGATATAGGATGCTGGCGTCACCTCACTGGGGGCGGCTTAATCCAGTCCCCTTTATGTCCAGTTGACAATGCCCTGGATGGCACCCTGCATTTCTTTGCCTGACCTCACACCAGGGGTATTTTCCTGTGTTGTATGGTCCTTGATGTCAGCACACTTCCCATGCTCTCCTTCATCCCACTCAGTCTCCCTACGGTCTCCTCACAGCTGCACATCAGACTGAACTCGGAGAGCTCCGGACGCCCAGGTGTGTTTAGAAGGGAGTGCCTTGCTGAGAAGTCTCTTTGCCTAAAGACTCAGAGTTGAGCATCAGACAGGAGCAAAGAGGCATTTTACTGGGGCTGCTCTTCAACAGGTGACTTTATGCAAATCACCACTGAAAACTCCTGCATTGAAGTCCAGGAGGGAATGGAGGTAACGACTCTCTAATGCCTTCATTTGCCCAGGCGTTCAGCAGGAATGGCGATTTCACTTATGGGAAAATTTCAGCAGCAATCAATGTTTCTAAATCAAATTCAAGGGTCACTGACTGTTAAGACAAGCAGGGGTACGCTAATGGTGCTATTTTTAGTTTGGTTAATACGTATGCATGATAAGAGAAAATTATTTACAGAGATGATGAATTTAATATTGGGAGAGGAGCAGATTTACAGCCTGGAAAATGTAATTGCTTTTTGATATCAATTAAAGGACTGTTTCAGAAATCAATAAGAATTTTCAAGAATAGCGTGAGCCTGAATGAATGATAACTAACTTGGAAGCAATTTTAAAATCTTACAATGAACAATTCTCTCGAGCCCCATGAAGGGCTTTATGGGCCTTTGAGGGATAAGGTATGATTTTAAAAAAACCTTCATTGATTCAAAATGAAAGCAGAGCTTGCACACACCACTGAGCTGCCACTTGTGTCGCTACATAAAGCCGTGTTGGACATGGAGCTCTGGGAGCGATGAATCAGAGGGAACGGAGCGCTTGGGAGTGGGTGCCTTACATGCTGGAGCCATACAAGCAAGCAGCTGCTGAGCCGGGGAGCGGATCTATCAAGGTCCACGTGGGGGGTGGGCAGGGGAGAGGTGGGGGCTCCCAGGTTCAGAGCTAAGCATTGCAGAATGGAGAAGCAAAGAGATACTAAAGGATCAAAGGCATACAGTGTGGTCGCTCCCCAGGCATTTCTTGCGTCTTTATGGGTGGAGGCATCTTGCAGAGACAGGGATGGATAAGAGAAATCTTGGCCTGGAGGGGGTCATGGGCTAGAGAGCAAGGCAGCTGTGCAAAGAGCACCAGGATGACACAGGGGTGCTTCCATTTATGAAGAACTTGCTGAGTGATGGGCAATGCACAAAGCACTTGACCTTCATGGTCACATGCAGTTCTCACAAGAAGCCTGTCATTAACATCATGTAGATTAGAAAACTGAGGCTGAGAAAGGTTAAATCATCTGCCCAAGATCACCTTGCTGGCATGAGGAAGAGTGGCCCGTCATGTCCAAGCATCGTGCTGCTGTTGTTAGCAGGGAATCTGAGCCATGAACGTTGGCATGCGGTGCTTAAATAACGTCCCCAGGCCCAAGGAGAGCCCCAGGGAGGCACGTGAACAGTGCTGCCAAGGTGCCCAGGAGAGGGAGATTCACTTTGATTGGTACACAGGAGAAGGTTGGGCTGGCTGGATTTCTCAATGGCAATGATGTTTGGCCAACTCTTCAAGAATAAGTGGACAGGGGCTTGGCAAGGAATGCAGGGAGGATAGTTTATAGGGGCAGAATTGCCACCTGCACCAGGAGGCAAACACTGGCCAGGGAACAGTCTCACTACTTGCAGAAAAACTTCAACTTCCCCTGGGCCATCTCTATCAGCGGGTGCTGTCCTTGTTTCTAAGGCTTCCCCCTGACTTCTCTGTGTATCTAAAGTCTCTGGGATGCAGTCTGGCACAAAATAAGGCTTGGAAGTATCCATGTTAATACCAATGTCCCATATGCGTATTTGTCTTTTACTACTTGTCCCCTAAGAATCCCAGTTGGCATGTAGAGAGTCACAGAATCATGCAGAGTTGGAGTCAGGATACTTCAAGAGCTTTTGTGTTTCAGGTTTTAAAGCTGGTGCCTGATTCCAGTTTCAGTAGGCTCTTTAGCACACCACATTCTAGTACGTAGCACCTCACCCAGTTCCAGTGAAAACATTTAAAATAATAAGAAATATAGACAGGATTAGGCATCCCGATTTGGTATCTGGACATGCAATAAGTCTGACAAGATTGAGTCCTGGGCCCATTACCTGCGAGAGCTTATACAACTTTAATAAGATGTCACTGTGCCTTTGTTTTTCAACTTTAGAATAGAATAATAATTAGACGTATCAGATTCTTGAGAGGTTTAAATGACAGAATACATGACATCTTCTAGGGTAATACGCACTTAGTAAGTGTTCAAAAATGAACCATTAATATTAATATCAAAGTACTGCTAAGTTGCAACAAGTAGCTTCTTTCTTCCAAGGTCTCGTCCAGACAGCTAGCACCATCCTATCAGCACAGCTAAGAAGCCTGTGGGCAATGGCCTGGAATTTTCAGCGGGAAGGTTTGATCTATATTCCATTATATTCCATTTTCCTCATGGGCTTGCAGAACAGAGCTCCCATTGATCCCAAGCAAATTTAGACAAATTCTATTGGTTTACAATTGATCTCAGGTGGGTGTTGGCTTGTCTCCCACTGCGGTTGTTGCCAAGAAGAAATCAGCTTCATCTTGGGATGGGGGAGGCGCTGAAGAATCAATCCAAAGATGGCTGTGAAGAAAACTCAAGAAGAAAGTCCTGCTGGAGAGAGCTTTACTCACCTGAGAGTTGAGGTAGAAGAGCCTATGGGCTTGGATTCTGGAGACACCAGGGGCAAATCACCTTGCTTTTCTATGCCTCTGCTACCTCCTTCATGGAGTAGGGAAATTATGATATCTAATTCACAAATAAATTGTAAAGGTTACACACACACACACTCAAGTGTTTCAAGCTGGTATATGCTGAATACCCACTAGATATTACTGATAACACACAGGTCAAGGACAGTAAGCCTAAAAAGAACTCCTCAAGGGTAGGATGGGAATTCTCCTTAATCTGATTTCTCCAACATTCTAATAGCATTAGTTTTTTTAGTTGTGTTCCTTAAAGAAGGCATTTTACTAAGGGCCAGCTATGGGCTCTGTGGTGTGCAAGAGTCTGTAGGGTACCTACAAGGAGAAGCAAGAGTATCAGGTGTCATTTCCATATCCAGGGAGCTTTTCCTCTGAAATGAGGACACTTCTACACAGTATGTTCTTAAGTGGTGTAGACACTTGGTGTTCTAGTAGGTCAGACAGAAAGAGAGCAAGGGCTGGATGCATCTCTCCTTTAAGCTAGAACCCAGCATAGGATGAGAATATTCCAGAACAGAGGCCATCAGAAGCAAAGTCAGAGAGCACAGTGAGGTAATCTGGTGGGCAAAGAAAAGAGCAATGTGGCTGGGAATAGACAAGTTGTCATAAGATAAGATGACACTGTTGGCTGGGCAATGAAGTAGGGCCATGCTGGTTGTCAAGACAGTCAAGTCTGCCTCATGTGTTTTCATTAACCTGGGACAACTCCCATCCTCCAGAAGTCCCCAGAACCCATAGTTAGGGGTCAATGTTCAGAACGACAGGGAACCTCCAAGGGTGAGCCTGCTTCAGCACCATGATCAGTGTCCATTGGGACCAGTCGGTGGAAGACCATCCCAATTCTCCCCACACAAAGGACCTTGAGGGCCAAACCTGGGAGACTGTGCTTTATTCTGGGGACCACAGAGACCTAGTGGTGGTCTGCTATCCTTAAACATCCTCCTGGTTGTACAAAGACTCAGCTTGGCAATGACCTCTGCTGTAGAGCATTGGCCCCACCCAACCTCAGTGGCAGGCATTTGCTGTCAGCCACAGGTTTTCCTGTGTGCTCCCTGGTGTGATCAGCTGTGCCATCAACGCCCACACCAAGGCCTCCAGACCAGTGCGGGATGACAGAGCTAATCAACTGCCCTTCTCCTAATCCCAGTGTTCTCAACTCTTCCATCCTTCAGGAAGGACATTGCTGATCAATTTGATCTACCTCTTCTTTTTACTTTCCCTGTGCCAATGACTGGGTTTTCCTGCTTTCATTCTCAACACCTTCTTTCATGTATTCTTTTCTTTCCTCAACCTCAGACTTTGACATCTCACTGTCCGGTTCTCTCCAAGGCTCTTGATCAATCAGCACAGCCGTTGTGGCTGAATCCCCTCTTCAAACCTGCTGCTTTGATGTTGTCTACTAACTTTCACAGAGGAGGGAGCAGGGAGCTGGTAGGGAGACAGTGCAGATCTGGCTCCTTCGAAGGAGACACACCTACTGATGAGATGGATGGCCCCAAGGAAGTGCTGATGCACCAGAGAAATGTTTGGACCGATTGGAAAAACTTCTTTGAGGACAAATTGGACATTGATTTCTGATGCTTTCAAATGGAAAGACGGAAGTGCTCCTTGTTCTCTTTAAATAATCGGCAAGTCTAGGTAATTTTATCCAGGAAGTTGATTATATTGGAAATTTTGATTGATTCAGAAACATAATTATTTTAATTCAGGAATATACAAAGTTACATTGGTTAAAACAATCATTTTCCTATCTCAGGCTTAAACAGATTATAGGATGCTTTGTTGTACTCTCTGTGGATGGCTATTGAGCAAAATCTGGATCTCCCAGCTGCTTTATTTGCTTCCTTTTTGGGCTCAAAACAAAAAAGCAGAGCTATTCCTTTTCTCTCCAATGCTTCAGGGACAAGGAGTTTGAACAAGTACAAAGTCAGCTTCCTGGAAAATCCTTTGGAGAACTATTGAGAGGGTGATCAGAAACAACATCTCATAAAAACAGAGGGCCCAGGAGGAAGATGAGGATGTGCCATGAGGTGTTTTTTTTTTTTTTTTTTTATTTAGCAAGCCTGAAATTTCCTTACTCTATCATTTTTCCCCATGGCTTCTGGAACCTCCCCAACCCAACCTCTACCACCTGAGTTTTGCTTGATCCTCTACCAGCACGTTCAACTGTTTCCCCCTGCTGATTCCCATATCTTTACAGATGTTAGTAATATTAGCCCTGCCCACTTACAACTCTTTGAGGTCTTAGAAACTACCCAAAAATACCCAGAGAAATGGTTCACAAATTCTCAATGAAAACTCCATTGAAATTTACAGTGATGGTTGGGCAGACATGGACCTACTGGATAAGAATCCCATGTTCCTCATCAGAGCAGGGGGTTTCGATATCAAGCTCCAACTCCTGACTCCAGCTTCCTGCTAACTCAGATGCTGGGAGGCAGCAGTGATGGCTCAGGTAATTGAGTTCTTGCCACCCATTTTGGAAACCTGTGTTGGCTTCCCAGTTCCCAAGCTCAATCCCAGCTATTGCAAACATTTGGGGAGTAAATCAGCAGATGGGAACTCTCTCTCCCTCTGTCTCTGTCTCAGTTTCTGCCCTTTTCGCCTAAAATAAACAAATAAACTTTTTTAAAGAAAAGGAAATTTGCACTGATGGGAAATGGTCTCAGTTGAGGGGACCTTAATCTGAAGAGATTTGGCTCTCCACTGAACCATTATGGCCAAAGCACTAGATGAACATCTGCTTTGCTGCAATTCGATTGTTGCCATCTTTGTACTACAAATGGATGGTTGAGGTTGAGACTCCAGGCATCGATTGCCTTGGAAAGCCAACTCTGATCATGTGGCAGGTCCCCCCAAGACAGAACTGGAAGCTCAGAGGAAGAGCCAGCCCAGCACAGAGGAGAAGGAGGCAGAAGGGTGTCTTAGTGCAGTGGGCAAGCCCTGAGGTCAAGACTGTCTATTTTTGAATCCTTATTTCTGTCATCCATTTTCTGTGTAAGACTGGCAAAGTTTTTAAACATTCTTTTGCTTTGTCATAAGAAATCCAAAAGTAGTACTGACAGCAGAGATGCAAACATATGAAAATTATTGCTAGATGATCCTTGCACAGGGTATCTCGGACCCAACCTTGCTGGTGTGCAGAAACTGGATTTCCCATTACTCTTGTGAAACCACTCAGACTTCCAGTTAATATCCACACACTCTGTTTAAATGTCTTTAGGATTACTGATCATCTAGGTTTTAGCAGAAGTTTTCTCTATTACTGTAGCAGTACAGGAAAAGGTCTGTAGCCTATGGCCAAGGAGACAGACATCCATATTTAAACCTGCCTCTGGCTCCTAGGCACCAGCCACAGGCACTCTCTGGGACCCAACTGCCTTTATCTGTTAAATCATCACCACAGTTGAAATAACAAACTTTGCATTCCACTGAAAAGTTATCTTCTGCCTCTCTGTAATCCATCCATCCCTGCTTCTACTCTCATTACCAAGCAACCACTGATCTGTTTTATGTCAGTGTGGATTATTTTTCAATTTATTGAATTTTATTTAAATGGAATCATACAGAATGTATTCCTTTCTTTTTAATTTGGAGTCATTCACTCAACAAAATTATTTTGAGATGCATCCAGTTGTGCTTCAAATGTTTATTCATGTTTCTTACTGAATCACATTCCATTGTATGGATATAAAACATTTGTTTGACCACCCAGCTGCTATGTATAGATATTTGGCTTTTGTTTGGTTTCTTTGCTATTTCAAGTATAACTGCTGTGCACATTTGCATAGAACTATTTTTTTTTTGTATTTTCATTTTTCTTGGGTAAATATCTAGAGGTAGAATGATTGTGTTATAGGTTAGGTTAACATTTAATTTCTTAAGAAAGTTCCAGATGGTTTGATTCCCACTACCAGTGCATCAGAGTTCCAGTTCCTCCACACCCTTTCCAACACTGGTGTGATCAGTCTTTAACTTGCAGACATGCTACTGTGCATCTAGTGGGAATGTCATTGTAGTTTCAGTTAATATTTCTCCAATGAATAGAATGTTGAGCTTCTTTTCTTGTGTTTATCAGTCATTTGGATTTGGGTATCCTTTGCTATGAGTGACCATAAGTTTTTGCCCATTTTCTTATAAGTTGTTTGTCTTATTATTGATTTATAAGAGTTTAAATTTGTTTTTAATCTGGGTTCAAGTTATTTGTTTGATGTATGTATTGTGAATATTTTCTCCTGGTATGTGCCTTGTCCTTTTGTTTTCTTATGATGTCTTTTTTTGGCTCTTTATAGAAGGCATTTAATTTTGATTACAGGGTGTAGAAATTAGCAATTTGGTAGAATCAGAAACAGAGAGCAGAGGATTCTAATTTTGATGAAGCCTGACTTTTTTTTTCTTTTATGGTTCATGATTTTTTTCTCCAAGAAACCTTTGCATATCCAAGGTCACAAAGTTATTCTCCAGTTCTCTTCTAGAAATTCTATGCTTTAGAGTTTTACATTATGAATTAATTATTTTGTATGATGTTAAGGAAGTTTCAATACTTTTTACAGCTTAACTCTCAGAATATTGTTTTCGAAAAGAATTTCCTTTCTCTATTGAATTGCCTTAATATTTGAAAAAATCAATTGATCAAATGTGGGTGGTATGTTTCTGGAATCTATTCTGTTCCTTTGCTCTGTGTGACTGTCTCTTCACCAACGTCAAACTGTCCTGATTGCTGCAATCAGGGAAGTAAGTCTCCAGTATTACTCACTATAAACCATTATTCTGGATACTTTGCATTTCCGTACACATTTCAGCATTTATGTGAATATGAATTATCTAAAATCTAGAATTTCCATATACATTTTGGCTTAAAAATTTCTACAAAAGTGCCTACTGGAATATTGTTTGAGGTTACATTGGATATGGGAAGAATTTCCATCTCCTGGCATTGAAGAAAACTTTTCATGTATTTGAGTTTCTCTAAAATTTTCTTGATAATGCTTCATAATTTCAGCATAGAGGTCTTAGAAATCTTTGTTAGGTTTATTCCCACATGTCCTGTAATTTTTGGTGCTACTCTAAATGGATTTTTTAATGTCACTTTTATTTGGTTGCTATTGGAATATAGGAAAAAACACTGATCTTCTATGTTTTAACCTAGCAGCCTAAGACCCTATTAAATTAATTCACTAATTCTAATACTCATTTTTGTAGCTTCCCTGGGATTTCCTACATGAACAATCACATCATCTGCCACTAGGGAGGGTTTTACTTCTTGTTTCCTGTCTGTATTTTTTTTCTTGTCATAATACAATGGCTAGAATCTCCAGAAAAGTACTCAGTAATATGGTAAGAGCAGGCATTCTTAGCATATTTCCAGTTCTAGGGGATGTAGTATTTTTGTCTCTTACCATTAAATATGTTAGCTGTTTTTCATTTGTTTTTGTTTTGCTTTTTTAAAAAGATTTATTTATTTATTTGAAAGTCAGAGTTGCAGAGAGGGAAACTCAGAGAAAAATCTTCCATAGGCTGGTTCACTACCCAAATGGCCACAGCAGCCAGGGCTGAGCCAGACAGAAGCCAGAAGCCAGGAGCTTGATCCAGGTCCCCAACGTGGCTGGCAGGGGCCCAAACCCTTGGGCCATCTTCTGTTGCTTTTTTCTAGACCATTAGTAGAGAGGTGAATTAGAAGTGGAGTAGCTGGATACAGACTGGCACCCATATGGGCTGCTGGCATCACAGGTGGAGACTATACCTGCTGTGTCACAGTACTGCCCCTTGTTTTGTGATTTTTAAGCTATAGATTCCCAGGTGAAAAGTTTTTCTTCTATTCTTAGCATTATGAATGGATGCTTAATGTTGTCAAATATTTTTTTCTGTGTAATCTGTAGGTTTTACCCCGTTATTTTGTAAATTCGGTGGATTGTAGGGCTGGCTTTGGGCATGTTTAAACCAACTCTGCATCCCTGGGATGGGTCCTCCTGGATTGTGATGTCATTGATTTTACACCTCATCACCTGGAACTTGCTTCTATTTTGTGAAGAGTTTTGTGTCTTATTTATGTGGGATATTCTTATCACTGTTGTGTCTTTGTTAGACTGGACATTGCTACAACAAAGAATAACCTAGGTACTGATCCTTCTTTCTCTATTTTTTTTTAAATTTGTAGGATGATGTTATTTTTTTTTCTTGATTGCTAGATGGAATTAAACAGGGAGCCAGTGTTGGTTTTCTAGTGCTGCTGAAGCAAACTCCCAAATAGTGGCTTATGGAAACACAGCGTCAGAGGGCCAGACCAGGAAAGGGCTCCCAGGGGCTGAAGCCAAGGACTGTATTTGTTGCTGGAGGTGCAGTCTAAGGGCGAATCCTCCTGCTTCATTCTCCAGCCTCTGGAGGCTGCCAGCCTCTTTGTCTTAAGTTCCCATCCACTTCCCAAGTCAGCAGTGTCAGCTGAGTCCTTCCCAGATTATGTTGTTCTGACTTGGACCCTTCTGCCTCCCTCTTTAAGATTAAAAATTACATCGTGCCCACCTGAAGAATCCAAAATAATATCCTTATTTTAAGGCCAACTGATTAGGACAAGAACACCATGTCCCAGGCTCATTCCTTTACGCCACAGCCTCTTCACAAATTTCGAGCGATGAGATGTGGACTTCTTTGTTGTTGTTGTTGTTTTTAAGATCTATTTATTTATTTGAAAGAGTTACACAGAGAAAGAGAGAGAGAGAGAGAGAGAGAGAGAGAGAGAGGTCTTCCATCTGCTGGTTCACTCCCCAATTGGCTGCAATGGCCAGAGCTGCACTGATCTGAAGCCAGGAGCCAGGAGCTTCTTCCAGGTCTCCCACATGGGTGCAGGGGCCCAAGGACTTGGGCCATCTTCTACTGCTTTCCCAGGCCATAGCAGAGAGTTGGATCAGAAGAGGAGCAGCCGGGACATGAACCAGCGCCCATATGGGATGCCAGCACTGCAGGTGACGGCTTTACCCACTACGCCACAGCGCCGGACCCATGGGCTTTGGGAAGTTTTGTTCTGCCTGCCACTCCATCTGTTTTCTTTGTGAGATGGTTTTAGTTTTCTTAAAAGTAAAAGTCTTTATTGTTTGTATATAGATATATAAATATATAATATAAATGTAAATACGTGTATAAGTAAAAATCACTATTCGGTTTTTCTGCATCTTCTCATGTCAATTTTGGCAAGTTGTATTTGGATTAAAAACCCTCCATTTCATCTAAAGTGTTACATCCGTTGCTCTAAAGTTGTTTGCAGTATTCTCTTGTTATTCTTTCCAAGTATGTGGGATCTGCCGTGATAAACACTTTTCATTCCTAATATTGCTGATATGTGGTTTTTTCTCTCTTTTTGCTTGGTCTATTTAGCTATTTTGTTGTGATGTTCAAAAAACCAGGTTTTTTGCTACCTTGTGTTCTCTCCTCTGTGCCTGTTTTCATTTCCATAGTTGCTGCTCGGAGCCTTATTGTTCCTGACCTTTTCCTTACTCCGGATTTGCTTTGCTCTTCTTTTTCTGGCTCCTTACGTTGAAACTTCGGGTTATTGATTTTTCGGTCATTCTGTTCCAGGATAACTTTACCTGCATCTGACAAATTTTAATGTGTTTGTTGTTTTTTCAAAAAGGTCACAGTATCCTGTGGATGCTGCGGGTCTCCTGCCTCCTTAAGACAGTTATTAAAAATCGAAGTCTGAAAATGGAGACACTTTTGCACCCCGAAGTGATCTTGGAATGGGGCCATTCTCTTCAACTGAAAAAAAAAAAAGAAAAAAAAAAGCATCCCCAAGCCTCGATTTAATTGTTACTTCTTGATCCCAATATTTCTCTCTCTCTCTCTCTTTCTTTCTCTCTCTCTCTCTTTCCTTCCTTCCTTCCTTCCTTCCTTCCTTCCTTCCTTCCTTCCTTCCTTCCTTCCTTCCTTCCTCCCTCCCTCCCTCCCTTCCTCCCTTTCTCTCTCTCTCTCTCTCTCTCTGCCTCTGCTTCTCTCTCTGTGTAACTCTGACTTTCAAATAAACAAATCTTTAAAAAAAAAAAAGAAAGCAAGCATGAGTTACACACACACACACACACACACACTGCTGGTTCACTTCCTAAATGGCTGCACTATCCTAGAATTCAGCCTAGGCTGAAGCTGGGAACCAAACTCCATCCTGGCCTGCCATGTGGGTGGCAGGGGCCTAAGCACTTGGGCCATCCTCCTCTGCTTTCCCAGACACATCAGCAGGGAGCTGGACTGGAAGTGGAATACCCATGACTCAAACTGGCATTCTGATAGGGATGCTGATGTTGTGAGCAGTGGCTTCACCTGCTGTGCCCCAGCCCTTGCCCCCCCCCCCATCCTTTTTTGAGAGAAAGAACTCTATCATTGACCTTGCAAGCCCACATTCCTTGGAAATTCACCTGCTGAATAATTTGTGCCTTGCCTTCTAGCTCTTGAGAATGATAAGAATCAGCTTTGCTAATGACTCCTGCCCGCATCTGTCTCCAGCTCAGCAGGGACTGACTTTTCTTTTTCCTGGCACCTATCTGGACTACTTCGTGGTGCTAAGTGGGATGCACAAGGGTACTTTTTAAAGTGGGACACAACAAGGGTACTTTTTAAAGCTCATACAAAAAATCAGAATTGAAAGGGAAGTTTATTTTGGTGCACACATGATTTGAAATCCGTGCGTAGTGTTTTCATCCTATGCATTTCTACGGACTTTATGAAGACTCCTCATGTTTTGCATGGAAGGAAAATACTCTTTTAATCCCATTTTTTTTCCTGTGAATTTTCTGAAGCCACTTTGTCTATGGACTCCAGGAGTACATGCGCTGGGGGAGGGTATGATAGAGGTCTCACTGAGTAGATAAAGTTGGAGAAAGCCTGTGGGGCCAGAAGTCAGCGTCTGGGTTTTATCTCAGCTCTGGCACAGCCAGAGGCCTGCGAGTGAGCTCTCCCTGGTCTCTGAGTCTGTCCTGTCGGGAGCACGGGCCACGTGACCCTCAGAGCAGAGTGTGGACCTGAACGCCCCTTGCAGGCTGAACCGTGCTGGGCGTGGCTCTCTGCCTCCACCCCCACGCTGCCGGCATCTCTGACTTCTCTTTTCCCCGCGTGTACCCTGCGCAGCCGCACACCCACAGCTCCGCACTCGGAGGGGCCTGCGGTTGATTTCCTGCTCTGCTCTCACCGTCTTGACATTCTGGAGAACTTTCATTCCGCAAAGGGCCCCATGGATTCTGAAGCCGAAGCTGTTTACCTGGCAAGCGCCTCGGAGACAAGGCAGTGACTTAGGACATAAAGGGGAGGTGGTGCGTTTCCAGGGGCCGAGCATCTCAGTGGACAGAGACCCAGCCGCGTGCAACCCGGGATGACACATGTGTTTCCACCTCTCGCTACCATTTCCAACGGCACCTTCCCCACGTCCGTGGCTTCTCAGAAGGAGAGTTTTTGGATGGCTGCGTCATATTTTCCCAGATATTCCTTGCCACACACCTGCCCTAACAGCTTTTCCTTATTCACATCCAGCAACCCAAGAATCAACAGCAGCCATATGGCGCATCCTCTATAGAGGAAAGCTCTTTTAATTAGTGATGGGACACCTCAAATAATTCCAGCAGATGCCTCCGTTTCACGAGAACAGACACATGTCTCTGCAATCGGGCAATATTGTTCTAATTACACCTCAGCCTGCAGCCCAACCGGGCGAGTCTCTCCGACAGGGTTTGGGGGTGGGCGGGTGGGTTGCCAGAGCTCCATTTCACTCTCTCCCTCTCGCCCACACTGTGGTGCCTCTTTTTTATATTTATTAACTGTTTTCTGTTATTATTATTATTTTAAAAATTATTTATTTATTTGTAAGACATGGCGACAGAGAGACAGAGGGAGGGAAACATACCTTGCGAAAGATCCTCCCCACTCTGGTTAACACCCCAAATGGCCACAACAGCTTGGAGTGGGCAAGAGCTTTAACCAGGAACCTCTAACTTCATCTGGGTCTCTCCCATGTGGGTGGCAGGCGCCCAAGCACTTGGGCCATTCTTTTGCTGCTTTCTCAGGCCATTGCTGAGCGCTGGATGGGAAGTGGAGCAGCCGGGATTCGAACTTGTGATTCTGTCACCACAAGCAGCAGGTAAACCAGCTTCACCACGAGGCCAGCCCCTAAATTTTTTTTTTTTTTTTTTGGTGCAGCAAAAATACTGTATCCTAACTAATCTCCTAGTGATAAACCCTGCTTTGCCCTCTAATGAATTCCCAGGGGGCCACTTTGAGCTGGGACGGAGAGGGATTCCTGGAGAAGGCTGGGAATGGTTGACAGCCAAAGACACCGGAGAGGACATTCAACATTCACCTGCCTTAGGAATGCTCCCCTCCCCTGCTGGGAGTAGGAACAGGAGGCTCTCGGGATATTTTCAGCAGGAAGGAGCAGCTGAACTGTGGAGCAGGGAGGCGCAGGTAGGATGACTCATGCCAAGCGGAGGAGCAAGCTGGGTAAATGTCTGGTGGGTGCCCCCTCCGGAGGACCCAAGTCTCTGGGCAGAGCTGGCAGGCTTGGTGTCCCTGTCGACCGGAGGCGAGTCTTTCCCTCTGCAGTTTGGCAGACTGGTCGGGCCAGGTTGTGCTGGGGTGCCTGAGGACAGCTGGGGGACATACTCAGATTGCCACTGGGTGGACTCACTTGATTTCCTGAGCATCCTCGCGACCCTTGGGGCCGAGGACAAGCTCAAGGTGACACTTTCCTGCTTCTGCCTCCCTTACCTGAGGTTGCTCTGGGAACCGCCCTCATCAAAGCCTTTACTTAGAGCAAATACAATCAGGGTCTCAAGCAACCAATTGAACAAGAGTGTTTGAGCATTGCTCCATCTGCAAGGTGAGGAGCCTCGTGAGGATTTAGAATAGTCCATAAGTGCCGCACTTTTTTTTTTTTCAGCGAAAGCAGGATGTAAACAAAAATGAAAGCAAGCTTCTATTTCACATCTCTTCCACCACACACTTCAATCTGCCGTATTACCAAGATAGTAAAAAAAGTGGGGTTAAATTTAGATAAGAGGAAGGAGACACGGTAGCTTTTATTGTAAGTGGCACACAACATATTTAAGTTGGTCTCTCCGTGTGAATACTCTCCGCTGAGTCTGTCCAGCCCAGAGGCTCTTTGCTCTGCCCACTGATTGCAGGCTGTCCGAGTGGATTGGTCTGCAGCGTTGTCGGACCACCCACCAGCATCTCCTCTGTGTCTGCTTGGCACTGACACGGATGCACTGACAGGTGGAGACCAGAAGCTTCCTTGGGTCCTGCTCAGAGGCAGGGGGCTGGATGAGATGATCTGTAAAGGGATCTGCCAGCTCAAATGAATAATGCACAATCGGGATTAAAAAAAACAGAGAATCGTAGGAATTCAAGTTCCCGGCATCTTTTCCTCGAGGAAGCACTAAAAGAAGATAAACCGGGACAACACCCAAGTGATTAAAAATATGCGGATTATGTGCAGTGCGGATACACATAAATGCTAATGGGTTTTTCTTGCATTTGATCTCGGCCATTGGGGTTTTGCGTGTGGTGGGGGAGACAGACAAATAGGATGTAAAACCATGATCAGGGCTGTTTTTGAGAATAGTTTCTGTGAGAGTGTGGCCAGGGCAAGGGAGCGGGGTGTTCTGAGTCTTCCGGGGGATGGACCCCAGTCAAGGTCTTGAACGAAACGGGAATTAAGTGACAAGGATTGGAGAGCGCAGCAGCCCCGTAAGTGCCAAGTGCTTTATGCTGACTGGGGGAGACCAGGGAAGGGAGCGGGGGAGACCAGGCAGGGTGGGAAGCTGGAGAGGGACAGAGGTCAACCCTGCCAGGGGGAATTAGTGGGAAATAAATATTCCAGCACGCATGGTGAGATGGGCCCTATCTCCCCAGCTATAGGGGAAGAATGGTTGGAGGAGGTCATCTTTTGGGGGGTTCCTTTTCCGTAGCAGGGGAGGAGGCAGGCAGGACACAGGAAGAAAGTCTGGGGGTGCGGCAGGGGCAGGGAACACACCCTATTGGCCCCTCTCAGGGAGGAAGCGCACCTGAGTGGCAGCCGGGACACACTTCTTCCTAACAGATGCACCTTTGAGTGTGTTGTGAGTCAGCTCAGCACGGACAAAGCTGGTGGGATGTGCAAAGCCCTCATTCTGCCTGTTGCACTGTGGCTTGCCTTTGGCTGGGGAGCCGCCAGAGGGGCAGCGCGGGGTGGTGCCGAATCAGCAAACATAGAGGTTAGGAAACCAGGTTCCTGTCCTGCTGAGACACAGCTGTGCTTACCCTGCACCTTGACCTTGGATTCTGTTGCTGTGAAACGGAGATCTCCATCCAATGATCTCCCCAGGTCCTTTGAGTGCACTGATTCTCAAGTTAGAGATGCGGCAGCACTTTCTTGCTTTCTTTTTTTTTTTTTTAATTTTTATTTTTTTGACAGGCAGAGTGGACAGTGAGAGAGAGAGAGACAGAGAGAAAGGTCTTCCTTTGCTGTTGGTTCACCCTCCAATGGCCACCGCGGCCAGAGTGCTGCGGCCGGCGCACCGCGCTGATCTGATCGCAGGAGCCAGGTCTTGCTTTCTTGAGATACAGCTGCCAGGGTCCCGTGCCCAGAGATTCCGACTCAGGAGGCCCGGGCAGGGGCCCAAGCACTTGCATTCCTCCCAAGTCCCCAGGTGATGTTGGTGCTTTGGCTGGGGAGCTGATGTGGATAACCAGGGGTCCCATCTTGCATTCTCAGTCATGCCGTCCGGGAGGTCTCAGCCTTTGCAAACAGTTTGGCGAGTGCAGGCTCCAGGCTGACCCTTAGACGTGGGTGCCAGGCAGTGCTCCCCTGGCTCCTGGACCTGGGAATCCTCCCACAGAAGTGGACATGGCTGGGAAAGGTGGAAAGTCAGGGTGAAGCCAGGGCCCACAAAAGCTCCTGAACTGACCCGGCGGGCTGCGTGGTCACTGTTCTTTTGCATACGGTACTGCTGCCTGTTCCGTGTCCTCTCTCCTGATATGTGGAAAAATCAATGGCTGCAAGGTATTAGAAAAGCCATTGAATTGCCCTTACCTGCCACCAGGTGACACCTGATATTGATTTAGCTTATGAAAGTGATTCACAGGTTTGCTGAGGCCTGGAAAAGATCAAATGTTATGAGCCTCATGATCCCATCTTCCCTCTCCGCTCTCGGCTAACACCAGGGAAGGTAATTGGGAAATAATAGACCAAAGAAGCTTTTTTTTTTTTCTTTTTCTGGTGTGCTCACAAGGAGAAGAAATGCAAGGGGATCGTTGCACTGGGAGAGCAGGGATTTCAGTATCATTCGTTTTATGAAGGACAATTTTCTCTTTAAGTGCAACATTCTCTAGACGTGACCAGTATAGAGCAGCAGCAGTTTTAACACAACCAGTAAATCAAAGAAAAAATTACAATGGAGGGAAGCTCTTTACACATGTTGCAATGGTTACATCCCAGGCAAGCCGATCACCAGCCTGGGAACACTGGTATCTCCCCGGGGGAACCTGCTCTGGGCTCGCCCAGCCCCTTGGAGGACAACATCTCTCTCTTCAGGAGGGGGAAGACTGGGAATGGGACGCGTGTTTATTGCTCTGTGACGTCAGGCCATTTCAACCTCTATGAACCTGCCTTGATGTCCAGTACACGTCCTTGTGAAGGAGATCAGGAAGAGAAGGCAGCACATGGCCTGGACTTGAGCGGAAGGCTTGGGCCGGCTGCCATCGTTGTCATGGGGCTGGAAGTCAGAGTGGCAGCAGGGGCAGTGAGCTAAGGAGGGCAGGGCTTCCGGTTACTGGATGCTGCGACACTGCAGGGGTCTGGGGACCCTGTACTGTTTCATCCCCTGGACACACAGGGCGAGCACGTGCCAGCAGCTTCAGAACTGCGTGGCAGAATTCCACAAAAAATGGGGTGGATGAAAATGACATTAGCAGCCTGCTCCAGGTGGGCACTTAGGGACGTTTTACAAAATTCTCCCAGCCTTGCTTTCCTGGCTGCACTGACCTTAGAGAGTGGGTGTTCCCTGCGACTTCAGCTGCAGATGGAGGAGGGCTACCAGACCTGCACTGCACTTTATGTGAGTGATAAATAAAACCTTCCAGACCTAAGGCGCGGGGATTTATTCGTTGCTGCAGCCTTGTGATATTATCCTGACAAACACGGATGTCTGCTGGGTGTTAAACAGTGAAGAAGACACGTAACACGACTTCATTGAGTCTTCGCCAAAGCGCTGGGCGTCTGCAAGCGCCCCTCACCTGCTGGCTCACTGCCCCAGCTCTGCGCTGGAGGCTTGCTTTTTGTTGATGTGCACCATGCTACACAGAGTTCTGAGAGTGAAGAAAGTAGGACTTCAGAACAGACTACTGTGTTGCACAGTAAAATTATTTCTTTATCAGGTTGAAAGGCAGAGAAATAGACAGGGAGCTCCCATCTATCCACTGTTCACTCCCTCAATGTCTGCAGTAGCTGGGACAGGCTTGAGCCAAAGCTTGGAGCTAGGAACTCAGTACAGATCTCCCACATGGTGGCAGGAATCTTCACTTGGGACTCTCCCAGGGTCTGCATTGGCAGGAAGCTGCAATCAGGAGCTGGAGTTGGGACTCAAACACAGGTTCTCTGACCTCTAGGCTAAATGCTCACACCATGCTAGGCATTTCTTTTCCTCATTAGAAGACACATGTGTCTTCGTTGACTGTTAAGGCATTCCACGTCCTTAATCATGCAAGCCTCATAATGGACTCTGAGTTGATAGCTCCTAATTATTACATTTTAATTCTGGAATGTCCCTTTTATCCTTTCGTGTATTCTTTCCTCTTAAAAGTTGTTTTCCGTTTGTATATCTTGACTTAATATTGTCATGTTAGCATCCTTTTGTTTAAAATTTGATTAGACACTGTGATAGGCCAGGCTTCTCTAGTTCTCCCTAGAAACTAATGTTCCCAGTCACTTGATAGTCTGTGTTGTGTTGCTTTAACATTTTAGAGATGTGCTTGCTTGTTCTTTGTTTCTTTTCTTTAACTCCCCACCAGTTTAATCTATTTGTATGCAGATGGAACATCATTTTTGTTTGTTTGGGAAGTCTGTTTATAGATCGTATCCCAGTGTCTCAGATAATATCCCCGTGTCTTGAACTGTGCCAGGTAACATGGCAGGCACTCAATAAGAACTGTGTTTCTTATCATTAGTAAATAATCTTCCACTCCTTTGTTTTTAATCTTTATGCTAGGTATGACTGTTGTGAGCTTTGATCTATTAAAAATACTATTTTAATTTATTGATATTGATTACTGATGTAGTTGGAGTAATTTCTACCATAGTTTTGTTTAGTTGAGGTAACTGTCGATTTATATATAGTTTTAAGAAATGATATAGAGATACATCTACAGTTTTCCCAGATGGTAACATTTTGCAAAATTATAGTGTATTTCACTATTACGATATTGACATTGGTACAATCTCACAGATTTCTCTGGTTTTACTGTGCATGTGTGTGAATTAAGTTCCATACAGTTATATCACGTGTGTAGATTCTGTAGTTTTGAGCCCATGATCACAATCACGACACTAAGCATTGCTAAAATCACAACGTCCCTTCTGCGGCCCGTTTTCAACCACACCCTATGTCCATCCCTTCCTTCACCACCCTACAACTGCTAATCTGTCTTCCATGTCTGAGATTTTGTAATTTAAAACCTGACATGTAACATGCGTGCTATGCTGAGGATTGGTTT
Organism: Oryctolagus cuniculus; assembly: GCF_051225735.1. Lineage (NCBI taxonomy): Eukaryota > Metazoa > Chordata > Mammalia > Lagomorpha > Leporidae > Oryctolagus > Oryctolagus cuniculus. The sequence goes on from NC_142870.1 coordinate 146,195,739, forward strand.
TCTCTCTGAAGCAGCTTTTATGTAACACAGAAGTAGCCGTGTTAAAGCGCACAACTCAGCAGCATTGCATAACTTCACACTGTGCCACCATCGCCTCTACTGCAGCCAACACACTTTCATCACTTGCAGGGGGAACCTGTACCTGTCTGTCAAGCAGTGGATCCTCTTTGTCCCTCCCAGTCGTGTGCCCCTGACAATCATTAGTCTGCTTTATGCCTCTGTGGATTTGCTTATCCTGGTGACATTCCTTATGAGTTGAGTAAGACAGCGTGTAACCTTCTGGCCATGTTGTAGCATGTATCAGAAATCCATTCCTTTTCGTGGCTGAAAAGCATTTCTGCTGTATGGATATACCACATTTTGCTGCTTCCTTTATCAGTGATGGGCGTCTGAGTTGCTTCCATCTCTGGCTATTGGGGACTGTGCTGCTGTGAACACGTGTGTGCAAACTTTCATGGGAACATCTGTTTTCAATTCTTCTGGCTATAGATCTAAGAATAGAATTGCTGGCTCCTATGGTAATTTTCACACTTTTCAAAGAGGTGTCAAACTGTCTTCCCCGATGCCACACCATTTTACACTCCCACCACCAGTGTGTGAATTTCACAAACTCTCTGCATGGTCGCCGGCAAATCGTGTCCTCCATTTTTTGATTATGGTCGTTGCAGTGAGTATGAGGTAGTATCTCATTGTCATTTTGATGCTTGTTTCTCCAGTGACGGTAACGTTTAGAGTCCTTTCATTTGCTTTCTGGTCGTCTCTGTGTCTTCTTGGGAGAAATCCCTCGCTCTTTTGTTAACTGGGCAGTTTGTCACTTTCACAAAAATGATGGGAAGCTATTTTCTCCCATTTCGTAGATCCTCTTTTCATGTTCTTGATGGTATTTCTCAAAGCACCAAAGTTTTTAACGTTGGTGACCTCCAATTTATCTATTTCTACTTGTGCTTTTGGTGTCATATCTAAGAGTCCGTTGCTAAACCCAAAATCATGAAAATTTGCCCCTGCGTTTCCTTCCAAGGGGTATAGATTTAATTTTACATTTACTCTTATATTTAGGGTTTTTTTAAACTCATTTTAAGTTTATTTTTATATTTGCTGGGAATACTGTGTGAAGGAGTCCAACCTCATTATTTTGCATGTGGACAAATATCTGTTCCCAGATCACATTTTGATGAGACTGCTTTTCCTCACTGAACTGTCTTGACAGCCTTTTCAAAAAGTGAACTGACTACATATTTTTTATGTGTTGATTTCAGACCTCTCAATTCTTTTCCATTAATCTATATGTCTACTCTTACATCAATATCTGTTTTGCTTACTGGTAGCTTTCTGATAAATTCTGAAATTGGAAAATACAAGTCCCCCAACTTTGATTATCTTTTCCAAATTGTATTTTTTCTATGCAGGGCACCATGCAATTCCATATAATATTAGGATCGGTTTTTCCATTTCTTCAAAAAAGGCCTCTGGGATTTTTATATGGGTTGTATTAAATCTGAAGATTTCCTTGGGTAATATTGCAATCTTAGCAATATAAAGTCTTCCAATCCATGAACACAGACATCTTTTAATTTATTAGACTTTATTTAATTTCTTTCAGCAATGTGTTCTAATTTCCAGTATACAGGTCTTGCACATTCTTGGTTATGTTCATTCCTAGTGTTTTGTTTGTTTTGATGCTATTGTAAATGTAATTGTTTTCTTAATTCAAGATTGTTTTGCTAGCATATTGAAATACAATTGAATTTTCTGTATTGATATTGTATCCTACATTTTCTTTTACAGATTTATTTATTTATTTAGAAGTCAGAGTTACAGAGAAAGAGAGAGTGACAGAGAGTGGGAAATAGATTTTCCATCTATTGGTTCACTTCCCAGATGGCTGCAATGTCCAGGGCGGGGTGTGGCTGAGCTGGGAGATTCATCCAGGTCTCCTATGTGAGTACAGGGGCTCAAACACTTGGACCATCTCCTCCTGCTTTTCCCAGGCCTATAGCAGGGAGCTGGATCAGAAGTAGAACAGCTGGGACATGAACCGGCACCCTATGGGATGCTGGCTCATGGGTGGCAGCTTTACCCACTAGGCCACAATGCCAGTCCCTTGTATCCTCTATTTTATTTAATTTCTTTATAGTTGTTTGTGGAATCTTTAAGATTTTGTGTACACAAGATCATGTTATCTCTGAGTAGTATTCATTTTGCTTCTAATGCAACTTGAAAACCTTTTATTTCTTTTTCTTGCCTACTCGCCCTGGCTAGAACTTCCAGGACTGACAAAAGCAGGTGTCTGTCCTGTTCTTCATCTTGCGGGGAGCTCTCAGTCTCTCACTATGAGAGTGTTGTGAGCTGAAGGATTGTCATAAATGCCCTGTATCACACCAACGATGTTCTCGTCTATTCCCGGTTTGTTGGCTGTTGTTCATGAAAGGGGATTTTAATCATAGAAGTATTTTCTCAAATACCTTCTCTGTACCACATGAGGTGATCAGATGCTTTATTGCCTTCATTGTACTCACGTGGCACGTCACACTGATTGTGTTTTTAAGAGCATCTCTTTGTATAGCTGTCAAAGTTATTACTCTGCAATTACAATTGATTTCCTGTTGCTGCTACAACAAATGGACACAAATTTATATGGCTGAAAACAACCTGAATTCATCCTGATCTAGTTCTTGAGGGCAGAGGCTTATGACCAAGGTATTAGCAAGGCTCACTCCTCTGGAGCTTTCAGGAGAGGGTCTGTTTCCTTCTCCAGACTCTAAGGGGTTCCTGCACTCCTCAGCTAGTGGTCGCTTCCTGCATTTCCCTCTACTCTCCTTCTTTTAAGGATCCTGGAAGTTACATTGGGTCCGCTGGATTAATTCTTTTATTTTGTTTAAAGATTTAAAGTATTAATTCTTTAATCCATTAAATCTCCCCATGATAAGATCCATAACTAGGGGGCTGACATTGTGGCATAACAGGTTAAGTTGCACCCTGCAATGCTGGCATCCTATGTGGGTACCGGTTTGAGGCCCAGCCGCTCCACTTCTGATCCAGCTCCCTGCTGAAGTGCCCAGGGGTGCAGCAGAAGATGGTCCAGGTGCTTGGGCCCCTGCATACATGTGGGAGACTTGGAAGAAGCTCCTGGCTCTTGGCTTTAGCTTGGCCCAGCCCTAACCATTGTAGACATCTGGGGAGTAAACCAGCATTTGGAAGATTCTCTCTCTCTCTCTCTTTCTTTAGCTCTGCCTATCAAATAAATAAAATACAAATAATAACATCTACAAAGCTTCTTTTAACAATGCCAGATATTTTCCCATCAAGGTGGCATGTACCAATGCCATCTCACTAGTCCCAGTGATCAATTTCTGTTCACAATTGATCGTAATGGTAGGACTAAGAACCAAAGGGATCACATAAACAAGAATAGTGTCTGCAAATAACTAGCTGATAGAATAAAAAAAGGAGAAAATGATCCAAAAGGGAAGTGAGATACACAGCAGACCCATAGAATGGCAGATGTCCTAAACAGCACTCTGGCCTCAGAATCAGCCCTTAAGGCATGTGGACCCGGCTGAAAAGCCCATGAGAGTATTTCAGACATGGAAAGCCAAGACACTCTGGAAAAAAAAAAAAAAAAAAAAAAAAACAAAACCTAAATGAACGATCTCCATGAGCGAGATCCCAGTGGAAAGAACGGGTCATCAAAGAATGAGGTACCTTTCTCTGAAGGGAGGAGAGAACTTCCATTTTAACCATGGCCTTGTCTAAAAATTATCAGAGTCAGTGAACTCAAGGGGCTTCCATAGCCTTGGCAGCTCATGACAAGAGCCTAGGTTGATTACTGATGCCATAAACAAGAGTGTCAATTTGTTAAGTCAACAACAGGAGTCACTGTGCACTTACTCCTCATGTAGGATCTTTGTCCTTAGTGTGCTGTACATTGAGATTTAATGCTATAACTAGTACTCAAACAGTATTTTTCACTTTATGTTTCTGTATGGGAGCAAACTGTTGAAATCTTTACTTAATGTATGCTAAACTGATCTTCTGTATATAAAGAGAAACAAAAATGAATCATGATGTGAATGGAAGGGGAGAGGGAGTGGGAAAGGGGAGGGTTTCGGGTGGGAGGGACATTATGGGGGGAAGCCATTGTAATCCATAAGCTGTACTTTGGAAATTTATATTCATTAAATAAAAGTTAAAAAAAAAACAATGCCAGATAAACATAGAGGAATACTTTAAAAAATTCTTAGAGAAATGGAATTAAAAGATAAATGTATTTTGGTATAAAGTGTTTTTGAAATCCATTTTTTTTTCATAACATGTGTTTTCTGTGAACTCTTTTAAAGGACCCTCATAATCACAGGTTCTGGGGATTAGGCATCTATAGGGGACTGCTCTTCCACTTACTACAGCGGCATCAATAATTTACCATTTCTACTGGAGTGTTGAACCCTCATTTCCATTTAGATATCTACCTTCTCCACTTTTCAGTATCACTGGCTAGGTGGTATCAGATGGTATAAACTTTTTTGTTTCAGTCATCAAATATGATTCCTAAAACACATAGGAAAAGGGAAATCTATTGTTAAGTGCTCAGTGCTCTGATTTTTCCAGTGTTCCTCTTCCATCCTGAAACTCCAAGATTCCTTACTTTTCTCATGTTCTTCATGTTGACAAATTTTCTTGAGTCAAACTTTAAGAGTGTATCAGTAATGATGAATTCTTTTGATTTTCCTGTGCCTGAGAATTTTTTATTTCTCTTTATTCTGAAGGATAGTTTCACTGGGTATAGAATTAGCTCCAGTTCTTTTCTGTCTGTTTGGAAATCATGGCACCTCCAATGGTTCAGATGAGAGATCCATCACCATTCCAAAGGATGTTCCCCTACATGTAATTCACTATTTTCAAGACATTTTATTTATCTTTAATGTTCAAGAGTCTAGTTATGATGTTGTTGGCATAGATTTCTTTGGTCGTCTTAGTTTGGGGGTTTCACCTAACCTCTTGTAGCTGTAAGTTTGTCTTTTACCAAATTTGAGATGTTTTTGGCCATTATTTCTAAAAGTAATCCTTCATCCCACTCTTTCTCCTCCACATTGGGGTTGGCAGTCACCCCTTTAGGTCCAACAGGCAGGTCTTAGCCTATTTTGTGGTTTCAGGGCCATATTGATTTTCAAAGCCTTTGTGGTGCTGTCTTGGTCTGATTAGTTTATCTGGTGCCATAAGGGTTCCCACATGTTCTGGCTGGTGCTATCCTAGGAAGTCTGAGAAGATTCATTAAGTGCGGTTATCAGCTGTCTCACAAGGGAGGGGTGTATTGAACCCTCTGACAGTGCACCCCTTTTACATCTTCACACATACCCTGGGGTGTCTTGGGTGAGGGATGCAATTCTAGGGCCCAGGGGCAAGGGAGTTTCTGGAATCCAGATGCTGGCTGTAGCTGGGTCCTTGGCTCTCAGGGTCCAGAGTCCCTTACAGGAAAGGAGAGTCTTGGGTATATGCAAAGAGATTTTCCACCTGCTCTAACTTCATCCCTGCTGCCAGCCCTTATGTCTCTTAGAAAAGGGGACTTCCATGTCTAGAGTGGGGGGCAGGGGAAAAGAGCTTCCCCTGGCTGTTTATTTCTGATGGAGTTTCCATTCAGTTGTCCCCAGTAGTGGTGTTGGGCTTGTCTCATGTTGCTGGAGAGAGTTCTGCTGGATCCAGAAGAAGAATGAGCCTTCCTGGTTGCCTTGTACTGCTGGGAAGTGCGAGGGTAGCTCTCCTCCTCCATTGAACCAGGGACGCAGGAACCCTGCCTCTGTGTGGCTGGTGTAGTGAAGCCAGTTCACTGCTCTCTTACCACATTCCACAGCTCTCCCCCAACGACCCCCGCTCTGTTTCCAGGGCTGACGGCTGTGCTTAGCAGAGATAAAGAGGGAAAGCTGGGCCAGGTCTGCACCATCTCGTCCAGTTGGAGTGACAGCACCATTTTTCTCTGATAATTTCTTCACTGGTCTCTTCTACTGGGATTCCTATCAGATTTTAGAGTTTGGGCTTTCTATTTTCTTCCTTCACTTTTAAAAAGGTGTACTCCTGCATTTAACATTTCTTTTTGCTACAGAAATTTTCTTTGTCACAGGTACTTCAGTTTTTATTTTTCTTTATTCTGTTTTCTCTGCCCTATTATTTATGACCTCAATTTTAAGATTTCAGATTTTTAATCACTTTCCCCGATTGCTTTTTTTAATGTTTTCTCAAACGACTAAGAATTCAAGTATGAAGTATAACTTTTGAATTGCTTTCTTTACTTTCATGCCTTGTTTTTTTTAATGCGTTGTTTTAATGCATTGTTTTGTTCATTTTGTCTAGTTGCATGCTGTTTATGTTTCTTAGAAGCCTGCTGATCTTGGCTGACTTTTCTCAGCAGACAGTGAATGAAAAGGTTGTTTGGACTGGAGGCACTTAGGGGACCTGCCATTGAGTGTAAGACCCGGGAGGAAGGCTGGTGCTGAGCTTGGGCAGACAAGTGGGCACCGTTCCCACCACTACTGAATACCCTGAACTTGATCTTTGTCATCAGCACCTTGTTTTACTCTTGAGTGGCACTGCTCCCACTTCCACTATGTTAGTCTTCTGATAAGGTTGGGACACGTCACAGTCTTGTTTCTTCACTTTTGCTAATATCCACACAGTCAGATTCGGGCTCCAGGTAAGTATCGCGACTGTAGCCAGCATCTTTGGACATAGGACAGGCACTGGACCATGAGGTTAACACCCCAGTGAATGCTAGTGGGGGTGTTCTCAAGGATTGTGCAAGTGATCCATCAGGTGTGCAAAGGAAATCCTGAAACTTCTGCTTCCGTGAATTTTTTCTGAAATATTAAAGACATTAAGCCTGGCTGATTTTAATGCGATTCCTGAGGTCAGAGGTCCCATAATTCATTTGTTTGCTTTTTAGGCTGTATTTTGAGATTTTTATTATTTATCTGAAAGGCAGAGAGACAGACAGACAGAGCTTCCATCCATTGGTTTGCTCCCTCAAATGCCTGCAATGGCTCAGGCTGCACTTGGCTGAGTTGAAGCCCAGAGCCAGGAAGCCAATCCAGGTTTTCCATATGGGTTACAGGGATCAGCTACTTGAGCGACCAATGTTACCTCCCAGAGTTTCCATCAGAAACTTAGAGTCGGGGGCTAGCACTGGGACTCAACCCCAGGTCCTTCAATGTGGAATGGAGATACCATAACAGTTACACTAAATGACTACCCCAATTGTCTTTTGATGAATTGCTATTTATATATTCCTGGTTGAAGGAATTTATGGATAACATATTCCATTAAAAATGTAATCCCCATGAAATGTTAAGTGCTTAAAAATTCTGACATAGAAAATGTGAATCAAAGCTAACTTAAAAATGCCAGTGCTGGCAAACAACGGGAGAACGGCAAGGCTGATGCTTGTAACTTTCATTTACCACATTGTGTGAAGCAAATAATGATGACTTCTTAAGCTCTGATGACAATGTGTCCCCTGAAGTTCAAAACTATCATAAAGACTACTTGGCAGATGAATTTTCACTCACAATCATTAATGCTTAATTTCACCCAAATAATTCTGTTGAGATATTTGTGCAGTATATCATATTTAATTTATAAGTAAATAAATTTCAATAAATTTTAGATGCATGCTTGACTTTTTTTTAAAAGAAAAATAATGAGAGTTTGTGGTTCCAAACAATTTGGAAACCACAGCTGTAGACAGTCCCCTAACTAATGATGCTGATTATCTCACCACAGTCAAAGTTGAGCCGAGAGACCCTCCACAGCTCCCCTGGGAAGACCTGCACTGTACTCTGGCAAAACTTCCTCCTGGGTGGGTTCGGAGTTGCAACAATCCAGTCACATCTGGATTCTACTGCCCATACGTTTTAACACTTTTATTCCATCTATGACACTCTTCCTTGTATTTAAGGGAGATGGATCTTGTGTGTGTGTGTGTGTGTGTGTGTGTGTGTGTGTGTGTGAAACATTACTGACACTTCTCTGGGATCCTGTGGGGGAGAGGTGGCAATGCATATATATGGAAAGGTCACCCTCCCAAACCTACAGAAATGTTGCCCTTCAACTTGGAGAACAAGAAATTCCCGACTGACAGAAGTCTCCTTTGTAAGCAATATTTTTTCTTTTTGTTTTCTGTTGGTATTTAGTCAAACAAAAAGCCAAGCAAACAGAAACCAGTTGACGTGGGAACCAACTAGGAGATAGAGGATGCAAACTTCTATTTGGTAAGGCAGCAGAGAACCCCCGGGGCCCAGACATGGCTTTGGCATGCTGTCCAAGGGCATGGGGAAGATAACAGAGAGACGGGCAAGTTGGTGCTACCATCAGGTGGTGGTGGCACACACAGGGAAAACAGGGAGGACTGTTTCTTTCCATGTAGCAAACCCCTCCTCCCAGTGTGTGGCTAACGCCAGAGCCAGAAGCAAGCGTCCTCCGCCCACCACGGTCACGATCGCTCTCTGGCGCCCTTGCCTGCCACACTCCTGGGAGGCTGCTGTGTTTGCTTTTAATGAGGGAGGCTGCTTTTTGACAACAAGGCCCCCTATTGTTGGCTTCCTGAAACCACACTCCCTCTAAATACATCATGGAGCACACTGGAAATGAAACGCATTCGAATTAATTGAGTTTGAGATTCTTTGGGGGAGATTTCATGAGGCCCTTTGAAATAACCGAAGTGTCACACACAGGGTTGGAATGCAGGCGTCAGGTACAAAGAGTAGAGGCTAGAGGAAGATACAGTTGTCAAAAAGGGATTTTTTTCCTCCTGCAGTGGCAGGTGGTTCTGACAGCTCTGGTTCGTCAGCAGGCAGACACATGAAGATGAGGGGATCAGAAATGAAAGATGCCAGTGGAAATAATTCCTTTTGCAGCTGTGAAGTGATCATGACATAACACAGTGCTGAAGGCAGGATCAAAATGAAATCCCTCAGCCTGCAGAAGAAATTTCCACCTGATGACGTCCTCTCTGCACCCCTTTCTGTGCTTCCTGGTGTCCCTTGAGGGTGGAGGGGAAGAGGCAGGCCCCACCGTGGTGGGAGACATGAGAGTTGGGAAATAAGCTGTTCAGAGCCAAATACTACTGTAATTTTAATGATTTGTGAATACTTTAAAATTTGCTTTATATGAGTGAAGTTAACCATCTTTTCATTTCATTGTTGTTGATAGCCTTTGTCTATTTTGCCACCTAACTGTGGTCTTTTTACTCTTTATCTGTTGAACTCTTTATTTAGTGGAACATTAAGTATTTGAATATTATGTAAATTTAAAATATGTTATCTCAAACATATAAATCAATAAATACATAAACAAACAAATAAACTTGGAGCCAGTCATTGAGGAGTCCTTCTTGAATTCCTGGAATATCAAATGTGGCTCTCCATCCTCTGCCCCCCCACAAGCTATAACTTAGCTATCAGGATCACACACATTACATGTAAGAGCAAATTAGATGTTAACAGGTTTTTAGAATAGACACAGAAATCCTTAACAAAATATTAGCAAACCAAATCCAGCACCATACAAAAATGCAAAATGCTTTGGCCAATTGTGATTTGGCATCAGAACGCAGAATTAATATCAGCACCACCTCCTAGAGATCCTGTGTTCAATACAGGATATACACAACAGCCACGATGTAGAAGCGACCTAAGTTTCTATCAACAGGTGAATGGATAAAGAAAATGTGGCGTACGTAAGGAAGAGGTATTATTCAGCTGGAGCGCATCAAGTTAAATGAGATCAACCAGATACACAGGACAGATGCTACCTGCTGCCACTCCCAGGAAGAATCTGCAGCAGTGAAACTCACAGAAGCAGAGAGTAACAGGGTGGTCTCCAGGGCTCTGGGTTGGGGGGAGAAATGGGAAGGTACTTAGTTAAAGAGTACAATGTTTTGGTGATGAATATTGTAGAGACCTACCTAGAGTGGAGTGCCTCTGTTAAACAATGCTATATCATGTACTAAAACATTTTCTGAGAAGGTAAGTCTTCCACAAAGTGTTGTCATCATAAAGCAATGATAATAAGGATAATAAATAAAGAGAGCAGTAGGAAACTTGGAGGGGATTGATATGCTTACAGTATATGTGCTGGTGATGGTTCATCGGTACATATTTATCTTCAAACTGATTAAGTTGTGTACATTACATAGTACAGGTTTTTGGTGTCAATTATACCCCCAATAGAATGGATGTTTTTGAAAAACTAAAAATAAAGGGAAAATGTGGTTACCTCAATACATACAGAAAAAACATTTCATAAAATTCTATAACTATTCATGATGAGAAAAGCTCTCAGAAACTAATAGGAGGAAATTGTCTCCATCTGATGAAAATTATCTACTTAAAAAAAATCCTACAGCTAATATCACACTCAGTGATGAGTGCTGAACCCTTTCCCCAATATTATCCAGACAACAGCGTTCCCTCTCAGCTCTTCTATTCAACACGGTGTTGGAGGTCCTAGGCATTGTTAGGGGCGAGAGAGAGAGGGGTGGGGGCAGTAAAGCCACAAAGGTTGTGAATACATAAATAAAACTGTCAGCATCCAAACACGATGTAATTGTTTACATAGAAAATCTTAAGGAATTGATGCACCTGGCAGAGCGGGGCCCAGCGCCCCCCGGGCCTCCCTGAGTCTGGGGACAACTTGTGCTCTGGGCTGTCTTCCTTGTCCCTTGAGGCTCTTTCCATCTGAGAGTTGCTGGGCTGGAGCTGGGCAACTTGGGGGCCTAAAACCCTCGCTCTTCCCTTCTCCCCTTCCTCAGAGATTCCTGACCATCTAGGCTTTTCCCCCCGGAAATTGAAGCAAAGCATAGACTATGAAGTTAATGCACGTGGTCGGGGAAGGGGTGGCGGTAAAGCCTCTGCCTGCAGTGCCAGCATTCCATACGGACACTGGTTTGAGTCCCGGCTGCTCCACTTCTGATCCAGTTCCCTGCTAATGTGCCTGGGAAAGCAGAGGAGGACAGCCCAAGTCCTTGGGTCACTGCACCCATACGGGAGACCCAGATGAAGCCCCTGGCTTCTGGCTTTGGCCTGACTCAGCCCTGGCCACTGCGGCCATTTGGGGAGTGAACCAGCAGATGGACCATCTCTCTCTCTCTCTCTCTGCCTCTGCCTTTCCTCTTCTGTAAATCTGACTCTCAAATAAATAAATAAATCTTTATTTAAAAAAGGTTACTACACAAAATGCAAATGAGTATCTACATGACAGCACCAATCAGTTGGCAAATGAAATCACAATGTGGTACATACAGCAGAAGCCAAACCTCAAGACATCACAGATAGATAATAAATAGGTAAATAGGTGGTGGATGAGAGATTAGATAGATCAAAGACATGATAGCCTAGAGGGAGGAAGGACCATAGAGATGCGTATGAACTTCTCCCTATGAACAGAAACAGTATCTGTCCCATCCTCATCTTTGTCCTAGCAATAAACAACATCTCTATGCACCCTGTTGCTCGAGCCAGAAGCCTGGAAGTCCTTCCTAAGCCTGCCTCTCCCTCAGCATCTCATCCAAACAACACCAAGTTCTGTTAATCCTTCCTTCAAAGACAGCTTTAATCTGGCCACTTCTCTCCCTTGGAGTTGAAATCACTCCAGTCCGCGCCATTATCATTTCTCACTGGGAATGCCTCCTAAATCCTTGCCCCAAAGCCAACACATTTTCTACAGCAATGGTAGTGGTCTTTTTACAAAGTAAACTGGACGATGCCTCCCTCTGTTTCACACCCTTCAAAGGCTCCCAGTGGCCTCAAACAGTTCCTAGGGATACTAGCTCAGGCCGAGAGAAAGGAGAAGAAATCCCTCAGCCCTTCCCTCCTCCTCCCTTCAACACCCTGCCAGTGCCATTGGCAGAAACCGGCCGATGCCAAGGGGCCAAGGGACAATGGGGACCTCAACCTGCAGCGAGCAGCTGTCCCTGCCCAACTTCCTCAAGGGCAGGCCAAGAGCAGACCTGAAGGTGCCAGGCCCAGGACCCACTACAGCTGCAGAGGTCAGGACCCCTCTCTTAGTAGGGAATTTCAAAGTGGGCCCTGGGGGACAAGGAAGAGCAGTTCTGGGAAGAATGGGGTAGGGGTGGGGGTGGGCTCAGGCAGAGAGAACCCGCCAGGGCAAACACTATGATATGTTTGGGGAACGGAAAGAGGGGAGCGTGTCTGAGTGTGGGGGCTGGGGAGGTGAGGGCAGAGAGAAGGGTGTGGGGCTGCTGAGCTGGGGGCCACCAGCATGCTGGGTGGTTAGGCTGTTGGCGTCACAGTCTGAAAATGTTCATTTGGGGAAAAGTCTTTGGCTATTTTATGGAGGGTGGGTCGACCCCAGGGCAAGAGGGGGTTTGGGGAGTCTCAGGGGAGGCTGCGGGAGTCGCTGGCTGGGAGGTGGGGTGGAGATGGAGAGAAGTGTTTCCAGCACAGATAGGTCCATTGCCCTTCCTCCTTGGCCTAATGAGGACCCGGAGGGGCCAGCACCCCTGGGACAGCCTCTTGGTTTAAGGACAACTCCAGCCTGGTCTTCGTTCCTTGTCACCGAGGCACCTTCCTCTCTATCCCGAGAGCTGTAGGGCTGGAATCTGGGCAACTTGTGGCCCCAGAGTGTTCACTGATCCACGGTTCCTTCCTCGGATCTTCCAGACTGTCTGCATCTCTTCCCGGAGAAGCTGAGGCAGAAAGCCCTGGTGCAGTGCTCACGCTGACTGCGTGCCAAGTTCATGGCCTACGGCAGGGACACAGGGAGTACCCATGAAAGGCTGGGGCTCCTGAGTCACTCACTTCCTTAAATTCCTCCATAATGCTATTTTCCAGCCCAGTTTTTTCCCTCCAAGGAACTATTCTGATGTAGGCGAGGCGGGGCGTTAGGGAGGCACACGGCGCTAAGAACCTTCCACCTATCTCCACGCTGTAGCCATGCACTGCTAAAATCTCTACTCTCTTCCATGTCAATTTGATGTGGGCATGGCTGTATTAATTTTTTCCAGATCCTTTTCCCATACAAAGATTTGCATTCTACATGCAGATATTGATAAGGTTTACAAATAGGAGCAGGACTGACTTAATAGAGAGAGAAAAAATTTACAATTACACTTTAGCGCTCCCTGTGCCCCCAGTGAAATCTCCCAAAGCAGCAAGGATCCAAAGGAACCCACAGGGGTTGCCAAGGTCCAGGCTGCCTTGGACTGCTGAGCTGAGGGGCCAGCTTCTGTTGGGCAAAACTTAGAATCCTACCGTCATCCGATACTATTCCCCAGCAAGCTTGTCCTTCCGGCATGCCCGAGACAGGGCTGGCCATGCGTCCTCAGCTGTCCCCCCGGGGCGTCAGGCAGCCGGCTCGCCAGAGCTGCTCAGACTCTGGGGGAGCCGCTCTGTCAGAAAGTTTCTTCCTGTGTGGAGCCAAGCACCGCCCACCTGCCGGGTGATCCTTCTGCCTTCCCAACCAACCACCATGGCGTCTCCAGCACGAAGCCCTGGAAGGAAGGCTGCTCTCGCAGGCCCCCTGAGCGGCCTGGGCTCCGCCATCCATTTCTTCCCATTCTCCTTCCTAGGGGCTGCGTTTGTATCCCCTCATCAGCCTGGGGCTTGCTCACAACACACTGCCTGTGGTGGCAAATACAGTGCTCGCGGTTGGGGGAAGGGAGGGCGGTGCATTCTCACCTGGGTCATTGGGCTTGCCAGGCCTTTGCCAGTATACTCAGCTTCTATTTCTTTCTTCTTTATTTTTTAAAGATGTATTTATTTATTTGAGAGGCAGAGTTACAGAGAGAGAGAGAGAGAGAGAGAGAGAGAGAGAGAGAGCTCTTCCATTCACTGGTTCACTCTCCAAGTGGCTGCAACAGCTGGGGCTGGGCCAAGCTGAAGCCAGGAGCCAGGAGCTTCATGTGGATTTCCCAAGTGGGTGGCAGGGGCCCAAGCACTTGGGTCATCTGCTGCTGCCTTCCCAGGTGCATTAGCAGGGAGCCGCTGGTGTTGTAGGTGACAGCTTAACGCACTGTTTCACTGTGCCAGCCCCTGCTTCTGTCTGTTAATGCTCTCTTTACCTCCCTTCTCTGATCCATTGAAGAGAGGCAGAGATAGTCCTTACCTCTTAGGCTTGCTTGAGAGTGGAAGCAGGTAATCCAAGTGAAATACTTTACACACTGGCTAAACGGGGTTCTCCAACATAGCCTGGGTGCCACTGAAACCTGAGACAGGCTAGCAGGAATGCAATTTGTCTGGGGAAGGGAGGGAATGGGGCATGGGAGGCTCACATACAGGCCATGGAGAGAATGACGCAGGAAGGAGGGAAGGCTGGCACATGGCACAGTCTTCTGTTAGTCACTGCTGTTGGCAACCAGGGCTCAATCCCACTGGACACCTCTTCAAAGCAATGCATCTTGGAATTGTTCCCTTGAGTGACGGAGGTGGGAGCATTTGAGATTGTCTGTCCATTGTCATGGCCGGCGTTCTTGGGTGTGAACTTCCTCACACCTTCTGACTGCATAAGGAAGTGCCAGTGGTCTCCCTAAATGTCTCACACTGGGAGATCTGACAATCCCTCCAAGGCAAGAGAGTCAAGGTGCAGCTGAAGCAAGGTGCCTCGGGGTGACATTTGCATAGAGGTGATTGTCCCAGCCAAAGCTGGAGTGAAAGGATGTGATGGAGGATGCTAGTGGTGTCCAATACATGGGGATCAATACATCTTTCTTATTTTTCTGATTATGATCATTATCAAAATGTAGGCAAGTGCAAGGTCACGTTCATTCTTGCCAGCCCCAGGCACAGGGCCTCACATCCCCAGGAACCTCCGAGCTGCATGTTGTGGCCTCTGGATTCTAGCAGTGCCCAGTTCATACAAATTGCACACTCAGCAAAGCCTTCTGCCCCCGGCTCCTCCTCCTCCATGACACTGCCCCGAGCTCGCTCACGGAATCTCAGGTTCCTAATCTACAGAATGGGTGGCTAGGAGTGTGAGGGAGGTGATATGACAGAGTCTCCAGGTTGGAAGTAAGGGCTTTTGAAAGGCATATTCATGGGGGATGTGTGCAGAAGCCTGCCCCGAGACAAGAGGGGGCACCCTCCCTTTGCTGGTGGACCCAGAGGACATGCAAGGGATCTCCCATAGTCCCTTCAGCCATGGAGAGACTGAACAAGAGGCATCAGTTCTGTAGCTGCGTGGTGGACACCAGGAGCAAGAGTGACCCTGGCCGCTAGAGGCCACTCCCTCTGCAATGGCCGAGAATCACCACGGCAGGGTCAATGCACAGCACACGTCCACCTCGGCCTCACTGCCCAGTGGAAGAACCGTGCTGCCCACATCAGAGTGTCACGAACCAGTGTCCTCCGTCCTCGCCTGGAACCACTGCTGCATAAGAATCAGATGGAGCCACTGTCTTCCTATTCTGCAGTTTTACCCAGGGAGGCCGGGGGGTGGGGTGGGGGGGTGCTAATCACCCTTGGCCTTCCCATCTATGCTGCAGTTTTACCCAGGGAGGCCGGGGGGTGGGGTGGGGGGGTGCTAATCACCCTTGGCCTTCCCATCTATGCTGGAGATGGAGCCTGCACTCAGCCATGCGTGCTCTGAGGCCAAGGCGAGCCTGACAAGCAAGCTGACACTCGCATCGCTCTCACGCCAGCGAGAGGCACGACTTTAATTAAACGGGGTTGCTTAAAACTGTGGCAGAAGAGCCGGGGCTCAGTGAGCCTCTGCTCCTGTGACGACGTCACCCGCTTGCTGGCGTCCTGTCTCCTTCCCTCAGGACTAATCTTCCCTTGGCAGTGGCCTTCCTCTGACTTCAGAACACTGAGATGTCTTTAACTTCTGCCTTCAAAGCCCTTTGCAAAAATAAACTCTGAGGCCGGAGCTGGTAGGAGGTGTAGGCAGAAAAGAACTTCCTCTCCGTGGGCCACCTCTTTGGGCAGAATGAATTCTCTCTGACCTTCTTGTGCCAAACCCTTACCTCCGTCTGGTTGTGCCTGTTTATGAAGAGTAGAACGTGTGAGTTTCCAATTTAGCCTTGCGTGTTGTCTAAAAGGTATGCAATTTGATCCTATGCACAGACACAGCCATGGTCCACGGGGGCTGGGATGGCCCCAGGGTCCTGGAGGGTCCGCTAAGGGCAGAGTTGAGGGGCAAGCCTGGTTCCTTGGGACCATAGGGATCCCAGTCCCCAGCTTCTCTGTTAGCACCATGCTGGGAGTGGACAGGGTGGGAAAGAAGACAGTCACACTTCCATATAGGTCTGGCCACATTCCAGTTGGCTGACCTCCTGCCAATCACGGCCACTCTTTTTCTGCACCGCTATCCACCGCCTACGGGGACTCCAGACTGGGGCTTTATTTGTTTCCAACTGTAGTTGTTTCAAGATGGGATGGCTCTTTGCTGGGAGGTGGGGGATGCCTTTTGCCTTTACGTTGGATATTGTAGTTCTCTCCTGGCTTCTGAAAGTTGATCTCTTCTAGGCTGCCATGCATAAAGGAAGGAAAAAGAGCAAGCTGAGTAAGTGGAATAAGTCATCTCCCCGGGCTCCATCCTGGCTGTCCGAGTTGGTTATGGAGGGATAAGGGCCTGCTCCTGGTGTGAGACTGATCAAGGCAGGAGAATGTTTAATCAGAAGAGTCTATGAGCGACGGGCAAACCCATTACCTCACCTTCCGAGGTGCGAGTCTAAGACATGGGGGGAACCGTGCTTTTGTCAGTCCCTCCTAACAGCTTTTAATTTTTAAATGCATTAAAATTCTTTTTAAAGAAGGGAAGAGTTCTGAAGGTTTTTTTTTTTTTTAATAACTCTGACTTGACTAAAAGTTGGATTGAGAACATCATTTCTTTCTGGAAATTTTTCCCCAGCCTTTGAAGTACTCCCAGCTCTATTCCGCCTTCAGAGAGAAAATGGTTGTTTTGAAAGTTGCCTTTTAAGCAGCAACGCTGTTTTTTCTCTGCTGAGAGCTGCTCCCGTGCACTTCAAAAGCAGACATGTCAGCCTTCTCCACCCTGTTTCTCCCCTTTGAAGTGAGTGTGGGGGCAGCGGCTGTCTCTTCAGCACGCTCTCTCGAATTTCCATGGCACTTCGCGCTGTTCAAAGCTCTTCCATAGCCATTATCTTATTTGATCCTCAGGACAACCCCTGAGGTAGGCAGGGCAGGTGGCCTCATCCCCATTTCACAGATTCGAAGCCTGGCGCTCAGAGAGGTGCATATTTGACCCCAAGTGTCAGGACCCCTTAACGGGAGGACACTGGGGCCTTCCGTGGCTACTCAAGGGCTCTTTTCACCAAATCACATCTCCGCTTGTTATGTTGACATTTGGGGGACCAAGACGTCGGGCTAATTGGCGTGCTAAATAAATATTTCATAATCGGCATAGGAAATAAAGCTGAGAATGCACAGGTCTTGCCCCCGCCCCCACGCTCCACGAATGCCCGCAGCTGTGCTAACTTCTCCCCCACCTCTGGTGCAGCCCAGCCAGGCCCTGGGAGTGGGACCATCAGAGGCTCCGCCTCCCTGGGCCCTGGCTTAGAGTCTGTAGCAGCTGCTGTTCCAGGTGACGCTGCTTTTCCATGACTGAACCTCGGCCCGTTTTGTACCCGCTACGGTACATTCTTGATTTCCGCCCACAACTTAATCACTACATCTAGGGCAGCATTTAGTTCAGGACTCCCGCTTCCACAACACGTTGTCATCTTTTCCATGTGCACATCCAGTATTTGAAGCCGAGCGGAAATTTCTCCCAATGGAGACACTGCAGGCTCAAGACACTTCACGGATTCATCTCATCAGCCAGGTCCCCCGATGAGCACCTGGCCCATACTACCTGCCCTGAGATGTTGGCAGAGCAAAGAATGAATCCAATGGGAAAAGAGACAAAAGCTCTTTGGTGTGGGAGAGGGCAGTGGGAGTGCTCCCAGGTGGGATGAGCCCAGGGGCTGGGGGCCTCCCAGTGCAGAACTGGGTGTCAGAGAAGGCTCTTCAAGGAGAGGCCTGCTCTGGCTCCTGAACCGTGATTAGGTAGGAGCCAGGCAAGGGTGAAGTGGAAGGGCGTGGGGATGGGGACCATGAGACAGACAGCATTCCTGGAGGAGGAAGCAGCAGGGAGAAATGCCAGGAGGCAGGAGAGGACATGCTGGGGGTGGGGGGGCTCAGAGTCGCTGAGTGTGACCAGAGCGACAGTCTGCGGAAGGAGAGAGGGGGTAATAGATGGGAGGGCTTAGTCATAAAGGAACAAATTAAAAATCTTGGACTTTTTCCCGAAGGCAATGTGCAGCCTTTAATAAGGGTTTTTAAGCAGGAGAATGTCATGTTCAGATTTGCATTTTAGAAAGATCATTCCAGTTGCAGTGCGGAGAATGCGGTGTAAATAGATAGAGACCCAGGCCTTCCCACAGGCCTGCTCAAGACATGGGCAATTGGAGAGACAGTCGGAGCAACATGCTAGCTCCCCATTTTCCTGGCTCCCCTAAGCTCCGTCCTCATATTTAGCAAGGTCATCACAAACCCAAATGCTTGGCCTGGGCTGTTTCAGTTCCCTGTAGATGTGCCATTTCAGAGCGAGGGTGTGATGATATTTCGTTTATGTAAGAACCGTCCATCTGGAAAAATGCTCAGTGTTTTTGTCGAATTGAAATTAAAGACCTTGTCCGTCAAGTACCCACCATCGTTTATTTGAGGAGCCTCTCAGAACAGAACTTGCTTTGACTCAGCACCAAGAAGCATGCTCATCACGGCTTTCTTGTCTGTAACACGGGATTGCCTTCCTGGGCTCTTGGGAGGCCTGGTGGCAGCCACACGTGTGAAAATCCTCCGATCCTCTTGGGCACTAAATAAGCGTTTGCTCACGTCTCATGGCTTATATACAACCTTTAATTATAGGAAGAAGGTAATGGGCTTGGAACAAGGTGGACCTGAGCTCAAATCCTGGCTGCACCATGTTCTAGCACTTCCTTTCTATGAATATGTGCTTTGTTATTCCTGAACTTGGAAACTGATGCTTTTTCCATCGAGTTACTCAGATGTGAATGAAGGAATACACAGAACGTGCCTGTCACATAGTAGGCACTGAACGGATATTGATGGCTTCTTCCTTCTGCAAGCAGACTCGTGGGCTTTGTTTCATCACAGGGAGAGGATGACACAAATCAGCTTATTTCTTTTTCCTTCTCAACTGTCAGAAAACTCAGCGCCAACTCAGAGCTCAACTACAGGTTCCTGCCAGCATCTATTCTGCTGCTCATTTTTCAGATCTCTGTTTGTTTTTGTTTTGCAAGGCTCTGCTTTGCATTTGTTTATATTCTATGACCACCCCAACTACCTCTGTGTAGCTGGCATCTCTTAAGAACCTAGTAGGTTTAAGAAGTACATTCATGCAATTATTACCACTTTGTTGGTGAGGTTTGGCTCCCAGAGTTGGCTGTCTTATAGAGAAGTGACCTTGGCCCTCACCTTGACCATGGGTTTGAATTCAGCCATGACCGTCAATGAAAGAATGGGGCTGGGACAGTCATGGGTGGCTTCCCATATATTAGCTGTCCATCCTGTTGGGTGCTGGTTCTCTTGAGCAGTGTGTTGAGGAGATACCCAAAGCAACAGTGCTCACTAGCCCAGCAGAAATGGAGTCTATGCCGAATGCATTGCAAGTGTGCTGGGACAATGCTGCGTGTAGCTTGACTGGGGCTCCTTCCATGTCACCAAGATGCAGACAGTCTCTGCCTCAGCTCCACTCTCCATCATGTGTTAATTCCATGCTTAGACTTAAGGTCCAGCAAGGCAGCTGGAAATTGCTCCAGGCGACAACTTTTTGGGATCAGCCTTGAACCTTTTTCTGCCTTTGTCCCAGAATTTGTAGGAAACTCTCTATGCATCTCATTCACTGAGATTAACTTTTGTTGTTGTTGTTACATTATCTCTTTGTTCCTTCTTTACTGAGACAGGGTGATGTGATCTTTTTTTCTTTTTTTAAGGATTTATTTATTTATTTGAAAGAGTTACACAAAGAGAGAAGGATAGGCAGGGAGAGAGAGAGAGAGAGAGAGTTCTTCCATCTGCTGGTTCACTCCCCAATTGGCCGCAACGGCCGGAGCTGCACCAATCTGAAGCCAGGAGCCAGGAGCAGCTTCTGGTCTCTCACGTGGGTGCAGGGGCCCAAGGACTTGGGCCATCTTCTACTGCTTTCCCAGGCCACAGCAGAGAGCTGGATCAGAAGAGGAGCAACTGGGCAAAGAACCAGCGCCCATATGGGATGCCAGCACTGCAGGTGGCGGCTTTACCTGCTATGCCACAGTGCTGGCCCCGATGTGATATTCTAATCGTATATACCATTCCAGGCTCACCCTTACCTCGTTTTCATGGAGGTAACAGAGAAGAAAAGAATGATTTAAAAAATAATAATGCTACTGTTTTTTTCTCAGAGTAAGATGAATGAATACCGCGTGGCAAGAGGAATAAATAGGCAGTATTCAGCCTGTACCAGAATCAGTGATTTATGCACCGTATCACCGTATCTCATCTCCAGGAGCACAGTTCACACTCTGTGATGCTGGGGCTAACATGTTGTAAACTCTGCTTCCGAGATCCCTCATCAGCCAGCTCTCTAGTAAGTTCTGCCGCATATATAGAACGGTCATTGCATTCCATTGTTATAGTGGTTCTATTTCATTAGTAGTACACTTTATCATAGGTATGCAAGAATAGAAGACAAAACACAGGACATGCTGGGTGTGGTACTATCCACGGCTTCACACAAAGAAGACTGGAGAAGACAAAAGAGGAAAAGCAGGAGTTTCTCCTGGCTGCCCAGTTCCTCCCATCTTGCCTCTGATAACAGCGCACAGCAACTGGCTCTGACCTCGTCTTCCTTTTGCCCCACCCCCACCCCAGCACCATCCTGGCCTGAGCCTCGTTGTTTCTAGACGTACACCTAGAATTCGATTACACACACTCTGGACGACAAGTGCAAAGTCTGCCCCAGAGGAAAGCAAGACTGGCAAGAGTTTGCTAATTTACATACGCAGAGACTTGGAAAATAGTCTGCGGATGATTTATAAGGTGACAAACTAAGGAAGATTGCTTACTACAGTGGATTGGGCTGAATTTGTATGGTTGAAGGGTTAGTTGACTGAAACTGGAGCTCAATAACATTGAGATGCTCAGACTTCCTGGCGTAATGCAGAGCGAAGAATCACAATGGTTAGGAAAACAACACTGCTGAGATAGGTTTATTCTGTGCAGCTTTCACACATGCTCAGCCCACTTAGCGCATGGGAAGGGGTCCATGCGGCTCTTCCTAGGAAAACATCAGCAAGGGGGCATAGGAAATCCTGCAGGGCTCTGCCGTGGCCAGCTGCAGACCGGGTGGGGCCGCCACTCAGGTTCTCTCACTGTGGTTGGGAGGCCTGAATTCTGAAGTAGCAGAAGCCAAGTGGTGACATGAAACTCCCAGACACAGGTGGGCCTGTGCCATCATTTGGATGCCTTCCGTCCACACAAGTTCCTGTGTGGGAGGCATGGTTTCCTGTTGGTGATGGGCAGGTGGCAGAAGGTTTCAGATGTGAGAACTTAGTTGAAAATGATTATGGTCATTGGGGGCACTGCCCTCTGCAGGAACTGGTCCTGGTCTTGCAGAGTGTGCAGCAAGGATGATGTATGTGGTCGTTAAAAAGTCAACCTTTAGGGCTGGTGCTGTGGCGTAGTGGGCTAAGCCTCTGCTTGCAGTGCCAGCATCCCTATGGGTGCCAGTTCGAGTCCCAGCTGCTCCTCTTCCCATCCAGCTCTCTGCTAATGGCCTGGGAAAGCAGTAGAAGATGGCCCAAGTGCTTGGGTCCCTGTACCCACATGGAAGACCCTGAAGAAGCTCCTGGTCTTGGCTTCGGATCAGCGCAGCTCCAGCCATTTCAGCTATTTGGGGAGCGAACCAGCGAGTGGAAGACCTTTCTCTCTGTCTCTAACTCTGCCTCTCAATTAAATAATAAAATCTTTAAAAAAAGGTCTTAACCTTCAGAAATGTTTGGCAATGGCTCTTTAATGACATTGTCTCCAGAAATGAAAAGACGGACAACTTCCTAAAACCTCACTTCATCTCCATAAGAGGAAAAACTTCAGTTTGTTGATTTGAAACCTGGATAGAGATGCCAAAGGCAGCATCCTGGTCTCCCACCCAGTTCTAAGTCCTGAGCCAATTCCCGGGTCCAGAGTCTCTGCATACATGGAACTCCAGGTTCTTGAGACAGGTCCCTGCAACACTGCCTCCATGAACGTCTCCCTAACTTCTCCAAAGGGATCTGAAGCTATTTCTTAGAGTGATTATACACAGGAGAATGGGTATTACCCAAGACTTCTAGGAACGATTAGACCCTGGTTCTGACTTATCAATTATCCTTAAGCATACACAAATTCTATGAAGATCCACCATCAGAGTGGAGGTTTATGGAAGTTTGGTGATCAATTAGGTCCAATATTATCTCACAAAAATCCCCATGAGTTGACAGATCCTCACCTTGTATATTTGCCACATCCCTAATTGTCCTTTTTAAAGATTTATTTATTCACTTGGAAGGCAGTTACAGAAAGAGAGCGAGAGCGAGAGCGAGAGAGAGAGAGAGAGAGAATCTTCCACCCATTGGTTCATTCCTCAAATGGTGACAAAGGCTGGGGCTGGGCCAGGCCAAATCCAGGAACCTAGAACTCCATCCTGGTCTCCACATGGGTGACAGGAGCCCGAGTACCTGGGCCATCTTCTCTGCTTTCCCAGGTGTGTTCCCAGGGAGCCAAATCAGAGGTGAAGTAGCCAGGACTCAAACTGGTGTATATACGGGATGCAAGGGAAGTAGGCAGCAGCTTAACTGGCTGCTCCACGACATTGGCCTCTATTGTGCATTTAGAACAGACCTACTCAGCAACTAGTAGAACCTCACATTGATTCCCTGATCTAGAAAATAATGGAATTTCCCCTTCTTATTAGGATAGTAAGCCCAAAGCAAAACTGTGTCTCAGGGGAAACTACGGAGACTGAAGCCTTGAAAGATGCAGGAGTGGTGATTCTTCCCATATATAT
This sequence comes from Oryctolagus cuniculus, assembly GCF_051225735.1. Taxonomy (NCBI): domain Eukaryota; kingdom Metazoa; phylum Chordata; class Mammalia; order Lagomorpha; family Leporidae; genus Oryctolagus; species Oryctolagus cuniculus. The sequence goes on from NC_142870.1 coordinate 146,218,785, forward strand.
TCCCACAATATTCACTGTGGTTTATGCAGGTGAATGGCTCACTCAGAGAATGACTGGAATATTGTAGGCATCATCGAGGCAAGCAAAATTTATGGCTGCTTTCCCAGATGTAGAGTCTGTCTTGGTACGTATTGACACAATGCCTAGAACCTGTTACACAGCTATTTTAAACTGATAAGAACAGATACTACACTTGATCTTAGCCAAAAGGCTGAGAAGCAATTACACAGCTATTTTGTAGCAAAGAGACAAGAAGCAGTTCTCTTTTACCTGGGAGGAACACAGTGCACCGTCGGTGTTGCCTCTGGCTATGCCAACTCACAACCCACCTGGCCTTTGCAGAGATATTAACCGCATTGGTATTCCACCAAACGTACCCATCCCTACCTATCCTGAAAGCACCAAGGTCTTTAGGGAGTTGTAGCAAGATGTATTAGATCCAGAGGATTGGCAGTAAGTCCTATAAAAACGCAGGGGCTTCCTACCCCAGGGACCTGTGCAGGGCTCCTGTGGTCCACAGCATATGGCAAATGCTCTTTATTGTGAAAGATTAAGTTTCTGCACCTTGAGCCATATATGCCAAGGAGATGAAGCAACATTTTAGGGAGCCTATTTGGATTTGAGACATAAACATATACAGTAGCCCTTGCTTATCCATAGTTTGGCTTTCCCTACAATTGTAATCTGAAAATATTAATATTTGCCTTAACTCTCTTAAGAGAGGAGAGACCCATATTCATATAGCCTTTATTACAGTGTATTGTTATAATTGTACTGTTTTATTAGTAGTAATCTTTATCATAGGTAAGCATAAATAGAAAAATTGAAAAGATATATATGCTAGTATGCTCATATATATGTGGGTGCATAGACACACACACACACACACACACAATGGTACTATCCTTAGTTTCGGGCATCCCCTGGGGGTCTTGAAATGAATCCCCCAACGACAAGGAGGAGGCAGCTAGTACCTCACAGTTGAGTGTTTTGTTCAGATTCGTTTATCTAGCAAACTGAATGTTGGGAGTGGGTCCTAGAGGAGAAGGTTCTGTAGGAAGTCCAGTCTTCAGGACCAGCTACCGTACCACTTGGCGCCTGTGAGCTAGCAAGCTCAAGGTCATATAAACTTACCTGAAGTCTTATTGTGTCTTCTGGCAATAATCTCAGGGGAGAGTCTTAGGGTTGTGGAGAAAAAAAGAAATCATCTCTCTTCTCCAGGGAACATCCTCCTTTAGAGAAATAGCTTCTTGTTATCTGTCCCTGGCAGTGTTTGAGTATCTGACCATGGGACTCCAAGGGGTGTATGTGATCTGAGCTGCTCTGCCCGAACTCGGTACGATGTACCTTCCAAGTCCTGGAGTTAGGCGTGCATAGAAGCAATCTGGTATCAAGCGAGAATGTAAGTGATATCCATGACCCCGACCACAGAAGTTCCGCAGGCCCAAGGGAGTTGTAGTCACAGATGATCCTGACTCTACAGCACCCAGTCCAGCCGAACGGCTTCCTTTTTCTCCATCCACACCCAAGGCAACATGGAGAAGTTCCCTATAAACAACTGACCCCCTCTCTCCCACCAAAGTAATTAAGATCTACTGTACAGACAGCTTGCATGACCTGCTGGTACCCACAGGAAGTAAATCTCGCAGTTTTACCACCTGGATAGCTTCTGTTCCTGTCTTGCTAAGTGCTCTAAGTCTTGTCTCCTGTGTGTGTGCAGGCAATGCAGGTTCCTTCAGTTCTTCTCCTGCCCCGACCTTAGCAGGTGCACTTAGATCAGACCACGGCAAGACGGCTGCTGTACTTCCAGACAGCAGGAACAAACGACGAAGGAAATGCCAACTGTATGTCCCATTAACCAAGCCAACAGCCTTGCAGAAAACTTCTGCTTCAGGCTCATGGGCCACACAGTGTAGTACGACCATCTCTAGCTTGTTTGCAGTGGAGGTTGGAGAAGTATTTAACTGCCCATCTTGGGCAGTCACAGTGGCCAAGGAAGAGGGGGCTGGTTGTTCTCCAGCCACAAGCACAGTGAGTGATTAACCATTCTTGGGGAGCAGAAACTGCGTCATGGGACCCTTCCCAGCAGTGCTGTGCCGTCTTCAGACAACAGCCACTCGCCTCCTGCACCAGCACCCACAGCTCAAATCATCCAAAAACCACCAGGAGAGGTCTAAGGGCACAGGTATTTTAATGCCATTGGTAATTCTGTGAGAAAGAGGAGGCCTCCCCTTCCATCTTAGTCTTGCATTAAGATATTTGAGAGCAAGTTAAATGCTCTTGGCTCAAGAATGAGGTTGTACAACTTGGGCCAGGTTTGATTTCTGTCTGTGGTGTAACAGCTGATGACAAGATCAATACACGCTTCTAGGTCTGAGGTTATTTTGACTTGCATTTCCAATTAGGGAAAATGGACCTTGCAGAGTATTTTAGATTAAAGTGCCTAGACCTGCACTTTATCTTAAAAAAAAAAAAAAAAAAAAAAAATTGGTGTCAGTTCTGGAGGTACACTCAGTGGGATGACAAAATAGAAATTTTGAGAAAGAGAGATTATTGCTCCCTTTATGTTCAAGGAATAGACTTTGGGGACCATCTGCCCAATTAATTAGCTGAGGTTAAGTGTTTTTGCAAGGACCAAAGCCTGCAATCCAGGGTAGGCTTCAGGGCATTCTGGAACCAGAATTCATCGCAGAAGCAGCCTTCTTGGGCTTCGGAAGCTAATTGGATGTTGTGTCATCCCTGGAAGGACTCTGTATTCAGTTTGGCACGGAGTGGATGTTAACGCCACCGATCTAGGAACTGCGCTTTACCCAGACAGCTACATGACCGCTTTTTTTGAAGTCTTGTCATAAGCCACCTTTTCTGTGTGTATGCCTAGAAACCTTTTAATAAAAACATTTATAATTGAAGTATGAAATACACACAGAACAGAAGACAAATGGTGCATGTTTAGTCTGGTGAATTTTCATGATCTGGACATAATGCATATAACCTGCACCCACATCAAGAAACAAAACATGGGGCTGGCATTGTGGCGTAGTGGGTTAAGCCGCCACTTACAATGCCAGCAGCCCTTATGGGTGCCGGTTTGTGTCCTAGCTGCTCCATTTCCAGTCCGGTTCCCTACTAATGTGCCTGGGAAAGCAATGGAGGATGGTCAAAGTCCTCAGGTCCCTGCACCTATGTGGGAAACCCGGATGAATCTCCTGGCTCTTGGCTTCGGCCTGACCCAGCCCAGCCCTAGCTGTTGCAGCCATCGGGGGAGTGCACCAGCAGGTGGAAGACCTCTCTCTCTGACTCCCCCCATCCATCTGGAATGCTGTCTTTCAAACACATAAAATAAAGTCTAAAAAAAAAAGAACAAAACATGACTGGCATCTCCAAAGCCACCCTCTTTGTGCTCCTTCCTTCCCGTCAACATTTCCCCCTCCAAGGGTGACTCAACCTTTCTATCAGTAAAGATGTAACTCACTTGCTTGCAAAATTTAAATCAATAGACTCGGCTGGTGCCGTGGCTCACTAGGCTAATCCTCCGCCCGCGGCACCGGCACCCTGGGTTCTAGTCCCGGTCGGGGCGCTAGATTCTGTGCCGGTTGCTCCTCTTTCAGTCCAGCTCTCTGCTGTGGCCCGGGAGTGCAGTGGAGGATGGCCCAAGTGCTTGGGCCCTGCACCCCATGGGAGACCAGGAGAAGCACCTGGCTACTGGCTTTGGATCGGCGCAGTGCACCGGCTGTAGCAGCCATTTGGGGAGTGAACCAACAGAAGGAAGACCTTTTTCTCTGTCTCTCTCTCACTGTCTATAACTCTACCTGTTAAATAAAAAAAAAATAGTCCATTGTATGAATAACCACCATCACTTTACCCATTCTTCTGTTAATGGTTGTTTGGGCAGTGGTACGTTTTTGGCTGCCATATGTAGTATAGTCTTGTCCGTGATTTTTGATGAATTCCTGGATTCATTCCCGTCAGATGAAATCGCTGTGTCATGGACTACGCGTATGCTCAGCTTCAATAGTTGCAAGCTGGTTGTGCCCCGGAATCAACAGATGCTGTATGCCCCTGGAGCTCAGGGCCGGGGCTTCCTCTGAAAGTAGTAGGGTCTCTGGCTTCCGCCGGGAAAAAAAAAGAACTTCTGAAAAAAGCATGAGTTCAGCATACCTTCTAACAAGCTCCTATTAAGAGTCTATGTTGCTGGTTTTCCTAGATTTTGATATTTCTGGATGTTTCCTGGAGATTCTCATTTAATGAGCCCTTGACTGCTCATGTGCGGGCAGTCAGGTGCATGCGCGTACCAGGCCCTGCGGGCTGCGGAGCCCCCTTAACTCCACCAGACTTCACCGGGAGACGGCGAGTCTCTTACAGATGATTGAACCCGTGATGAGAAGTGGTGCTGTGGCGCCTGCTCATCTCGCTGCCGTCCACCGTGGCTTCCCACTAACTCTGACACCTGTCTTTAGCACTCTTGAAGCTACTGCGAGTGGAGAGATGCATTGTCTGAGTCTTCTCTCAGCCTGCTGTTCTCTGCCACCAGACACAGTGTGGAAAGGTTGTAGCTTCGGGACTGCTCAAAAATCTACAACGTGGCATCTGGGGAAAGCCCGGCGAGGGAGCAAGTGTGACCGAAGTGAGACCTGCTGGTGCAGCTCAGGCCTGGGTGGGGGTGGGGGTGGGGAGCTGTCCCGAGCACACAGCATCCCCTCTGCACCCTGTGCATTGAATTAATGCTTTGAATGACTTTCACGCCAAGGTCCTAGGCCCTGGGCATGCAGAGATGGGAAGACTATGATGACCGCCCTGGAGGAGTTCATGGTGTACTGGAGAAGGCATGCAGTTAAGCAAAAATTGCCCCCCAATGCTGAGGTGCTCTAACAAATATGGCGCAGAGGGGGCCCCAAGAAGGGGTCCGTCCTTCTGAGGGTGTGGTGAAGAGCAATCTAAAGAGGCTACGTTTTACAAACCACCAGTGGACGGCGTGGGAGCCAGGTGTGAAGAGAATGAGACCAGAGACCTGGCAGCCACAGGCGAGGACGCAGGAGGGGCCGAGGCGGGGGCTGGCTCATTCCTGCCGAGGTCCCCACCTGTTTCCCGTCAGCATGATTCTGGAAGGCAATGGCAGCCCTGGCGAGAGGCTGTGGTCGGGTGGGCGGCGGATCATGGTGGGGTACAGCCGCCCACCCGCCCTGCATAACGCTGGACACTCCCAGGACGCTTGCCCCCGACGGCTGCCCCACACCCCAGGACGGCTCTCCCAAGCTCCTGCAGGCTGGGACATGCAGCCTATTTGTCCCGTGAATGCCCGTGCTCCCAGGGCGGGGGCCCTTCCTACCCTGCGCCGGAGGGAGACACGCCTGCAGTAAGAACTTTCACACTTCCAGGGAGGAAAGCTCAGGCCTTCAGGGAACGCGAAAGGGATTCGGTGCTCGCTGGCAGGAGAGGCGGCGGCGGGGGAAGTGCTGAAGAATTTCCAGGGGAAGCTGCACACCGGCCATGCGCGCTAAGAGGGTTCAGGCAGGGCCGTGTGGATTCCACCCAGGGGACCAGAGAGTGGTGCCCTTCCTTGCTCTGTCCGGGACGCAAAGGACGGAGCTGGGATCTCTGGGTCCTTTCCTGAGCTCCGCATGAAGCTGGCGTGGGTCGTCTAAGAGTCTCCGGGTTCCTGACGCTGCAGAGCTACCCCTGACAGCCCCATCCACGGGCAGACTTGTCAGCCCCGCAGCTGTGAGCCACCTCCGGATCCTTCCGATTAATCACGCACAGCCTCGCCCTCCTCTGCTTTCCTTCTCTTCCCTCCTGCGTGACGTCAGTCAGAATGAGTTTCTGTGGCTGCAGCAGAATCTTGGCCGGTACAGAAACTGCTTTCCAGGAATTAGCTGTAAGCAGCAGCAGGGCCTCGGGGCATTTGGAATTGCTCTGGGCCCAGATGGAATGGGTAAATGTATGGAGAAGGGGCGGCTTAGCCAGGCGCAGCCAGGTGCCTCTTGTGCTCCCCAGAGAGTGCAGGTGCGCCAGCAGGGCGCTGCTGCTGCCCACCACAGAGAGGATGCCACGTGGGGGCATCTGAGGCCCCAGCAGGTGATCTGGCCCAAAGTCAGACATCACAGATCTCTTCTTCCTCAGAGTTTGCGGCTGATACTCCAGAGAAAGCTCGCAGGATGCCATCTACTGGTCTGGGAATGGCAACCTCCTCCACCAGGGCGTAAGTGCCCCGGGCTGGAGGCGATGCGATGGGGCTGAGGACTCTGCTTCGCCAGACTCCTCTGAAGTACTCCCCCAGCCCTCCCTTGCCCACAGAAGCTGTGCTGGTTGGGGTCCGTGCTGTGGCACAGTGGGCTAAGCCTCCACCTGTGGCGCCAGCATCCTGTATGGACACCGATTTGAGTCCCGCTGCTCCACTTCCGATCCAGCTCTCTGCTATGGCCTGGGAAAGCAGTAGAAGATGGCCCAAGTCCTTGGGCCCCTGCACCCACGTGGGAGACCTGGAAGAAACTCCTGGTTCCTGGCTTTGGATTGGCCCAGCTCCAGCCATTGCAGCTGCCTGGGGAGTGAACCAGCATATGCAAGACCACTTTCTGTGTGTCTGTGTTCTCTAAATAAACAAGATTTTGGGCTCCACCTGGCCTGGAGTTGAGATGAATAATCCAAGCACATTCCCCTTTGGCTACCACATTTTCTCTAACTGATAGATTTTAGTGGCTATGCTTATGGGATAATAGATGAAACTTGCCGTGACCTGAGAGGGAGGGGGTTTTGGTCCCTTCCTTTTGTATGAACTGGCTGAACAGAAAAAGCAAAAGAATAATCAGTGCACAGAAGTAACAGTTAGGGCTGCCTGGATGTGATTGCAGGCCTATTGTTGGGGAGACTTGGGGGGCATAAATGCTGAGAGTGTTTAACTAATGAGGCTGGAATATGATCTTAAACAAGGCAGAATCTATTGTTACAGGTGCACCCATCAGGCACTGTACCTGCTGTGTGCCTGCTTAAGACAGGCAGCTGGAGTCCAGCCATTTGATACTCCCATTAATGAAAATCTTTGCTGAAGACCGACCCATGCTGGGGGAACCAAAAGGTCAGAAAGCTCCGCGATAATGTGGAGAGGGGAATTCAAAGACCCACCCAGACACTGCTTCCCCTGCCAGGGCCTGGGCCACTCTTCTGTCCCCCCAGCCTTGAGCACCAGCTGGTGTGAGAAACGCCTGTGTCGTTAACAATGCTCCTCTGCCAGTCGCCCTGGGGCCAGGATGCTGTGGGTGAGAATCAGCCAGAATGAGCCCTGGTGGTGGGCGCTTGGCCTTGTGGTTGAGACCCTGCTTTGCATGGCCCTCCCCACCCACCCTCTTCACTCCCCCCAGCCCCTGTCCCATATCAGAGGACCTGGGTTTCAGTCCTAGCTGAAACCTAATTTTCGCTTCCTGCTAAGGCACACACTGGGAAGTGGCAGGTGATGGTCAAGTAGTTAGCTCCCTGCCACCCACGTGGACAACCCAGATGGGGTTTCCTGCTCCTTGCTTTGGCTTGGCACAGTCCTAGCTATTGTGAGCATTTAGGAAGTAAACCAGTAGGTGGGAGATCTCTGTCTGTCTCTCTTTCTCCCTTGTCCTGCCTTTCAGGTAAAGTAAATAAAGAAAGAAATAAATCAGATCTTCATAAAAGGGGTACAGAGAGACAGGTGTCACTGACTTTTGTAAAATGGGCCTTTGCTTTCCTTGGGAAGGAAGTAATCTTAGGGTCGTATGGTGGCACATCCCAGAATGCAGCCAAAGGCACAGTACTGTTGCCTCTCATAACGGGCAGCTGTGTGCTGTGGAGGGAGGGACTCAATGGTCTTACCTCAGCAATAGTGAACTGTAATTAGTCAACCATTGCTCCCAGAGACTGGCACCGCAGTCCCTGGACTCATCAGGCTAGGTTATGCCACAGTGGGTGTAACCCTGCCTTGGACAGGAGCTCTGTTGGGAGAGCCATAGACAGGAGGGCTATGAATCTTGCAGTTACTTAGGACCCAGGTGGACGGACCTACCATCATCCCAAGTGATGCCAGCCATAATGCAGAGGGGAAGGGTGATGGACCAGCCAAGCACCGTAGTGAAACAGCCTCACAGCAGGCTTGTGATGTCTCATCCACTCGAACTCATTATATGGGGGCCAGCAGTGTGGTATATCCGGTAAAGCTGCCGCCTGCAGTGCCGGCATCCCATATGGGCGCTGGTTTGAGTACCTGCTGCTCCTCTTGCAATCCAGCTCTCTGCCATATCCTGGGAGAGCAGTGGAAGATGGCCCAATCCTTGGGCCCTGCACCCGTGCAGGAGACCTGGAAGAAGCTTCTGGCTCCTGGCTTCGGATCAGCACAGCTCCGGCAGTTGCAGCCATCTGGGGAGTGAACCAGTGGATGAAAGTCCTCTCTCTCACTCTCTGCCTCTGCCTCTCTGTAAATCTGCTTTTCAAATAAAATAAGTAAATCTTTATAAAAAAGAGTACTCATCATACAGGATTCCAGGACCCATGCATGCAGCTCTCCTGTGTACTTAACGGTGGAGGACTGAAAATATTCAGGACTCAAAGCTGATTCCAGGCCACCACACTAGCTAACTGATCCCCGACTCTGTGAAGAAGTTCCTGTGGCTTTTCAACAACAGTGAGCCTGACATCCAAGTGATTCCGAAAGTATACATCAGTACCACCGGGAAGTACCTGCTGGGAGTTACAGCCCCACTTAGAGATGGCCTGAAGACCACCTAGAAGGACTGACCAGCAGAGGAGGGGATCTGCCTAACTCCTGAGCAGGGACCACCAGACGGGGTACATGGTTAGACTCTGTGAAAGAGTAAGGCCATAAGACCAGACAATGGTGGACACAAGGATGGGAAAACCCTCCAAATGGAGTCAGATCCTTAAAATACACAAGCCCCTAGGCTCCTACACCAGAAGAGCTGAGGAGCAGAACAGAGCGGCTTGTAGAAGACTGGATTTTGACACCATCTGGGAGATGGCTCCCTCCATGACACAGTCATTCCCCTGCAAGATGAAGTCCATATGCTATTTATTAGACTCCAAAGACACAGGGCTGGGAAGCAAAAGGACCACACTGCTGATGGTCCCCCAGCTCCGCCACTCATCCTGTGACAGTAAGCATTCCTGGGTTTTGACACATGCATAGTCACTTATCCACCACCATGGTCACAGAGCATTATACAGGGTTGTTCCACCATCCAGGTCGGCTGCATAGCCCCGTTGTCCTGCTGGGCATCGTATGTCCAGGAGACAGCATAGGGGAGCGCCTCTGGCCGGCCTGGGTCTGTGACGAAGCCTCTCGTCATGCACAGGCTGTAGTCACCAATAAAGCCGGCCATCCCCCACGGAAGCAAAGACCCGAGCCCCTCCAAAATATGCTTCTCTTTGAGACCAGTGGGAAGGGTTGGACAACAGAAAGAATTATGGGACAGGGCTCCATGTGCCTGGTGTGAGAATAGAGAGGAGACAAAGCAACTGAAACTCACGGCTGAGCCTCATCTCTTCTGCAGGAAGGGCAGTGTGCAGGCTGCTGGGCTCAGACCCAGGCTGCGTGCACCTGTCCCAGGCTGCGTGCACCTGTCCCAGGCTGAGCTCTGTGGAAGAGCCTGAGGCGAGGTCTGCGAAACCAGTGTCTCCAGGGCACTGCCTTCCCTCAGCTATGCCTACAGCTAGAGCTGCTAAGACCCAGAGACCCTCCCCACACTCTGCTCAACCAAGGCACCATCACTTAGCACAGTCACAGCCCTCTATGCTGCTGAGTGGTGTGCAAGGGTGTGGGGACTGGAAATGCTGAAATGAATGTGTCCCAAGTCGAGCAACTGGCCTCAAGTCTGCCACCCACAGGCCACCATTGAGCAGGGCCCAAATGCTGGGTGAAGAGCCTCATTTTATTAGCACCTGACAGCAGCACAGAAATGAGAGGGGATACTTAGGGCTCGGGTGGAAGTAAGACTGCTGTGGAGAGCTTGCGCTCTCTCTCTCTCTCTCTCTCTCTCTCTCTCTCTCTCTCTGTGTACGTGTGTTTTGGAGTGCGTGTGAGGCAGAGTACATGCATTTTGAGTGAGTGTATGAGTGTGTGTAAGTGTGTGTGTGAGTGTGAGAGTGTATGTGTGTGTGTGTGTGTAGGGCACTGAGGTTGGTTGGGAGGGAGGAGAAAGAGCAGGAGGAGCTGAGATGATGGTGCAGAAGCAACCGTTCAGAGCGGCCGCTGGAAAGAGGCAGGCGGCTTCAAGCTCAGAGAGAAAGAGGGAGAAAGAGAGAGGGAAAGAGACACAGTGAGATGGCCACAGAGAGAGAGAGAGGGAGAAAGAGGTAGAGAGACAGAGCCTGCCCGCCCCCACCCCCCATGGAGTTACAGAAGGAGGGAGGGAGGTCTTGCAGGGCGAGTCCGGAGAGGGCGTAACTGCAGTGAGTGGTGCTTCAACAGTGGCTTCTGCTCGTGGCTGTCCACCTTTATACCACATTTCCACAAGGCTTGCACACTGGCAGCAAAAATGTAAAACTCTCTATGTCTGCACATGCTTCCTTAGCAAAACTCGTACAGACAAAAATGACTCCCATTCATGTGCTGCTTGCTTCATTCATTCATCTGTCCCTCAGCCGGCTGGGCTCTCACTGTCCTCAAGCGACCCTGGAGAGCCCCGGCCTTCTGCAATCCAGGTCTTCATTGTCATGGGGTCTAGTCCAGAACTCCCAGCCCAAGCTGGAGAAGGCGACTCCTTGTCTCTTGCCTGGCTGGGTTGGGACTGGCCCAGACAGAGCCAGACAGCTGGGATAGGGCCAGTGCTGGGAGTGCAGGCCCCAGCCTCCTGCTTAGAGGATGGGGAGACAGTTGAGACCCTTGAGGGAGGACCAGAGCTTGACTTGTGCTGGACAAGTGCTGGTGTGCTTGCCTTGGGCAGTGAGGGGGGTGTTGCAGGGCCTGGTAAGGACACTGCATGGCCCAACTTGGCTTCGGCCTGCAAGTGTCCCTGGTGAGGCTCAGACTGCCCCCGGCATGCACCCTGAAGCTGCTCCAGCTGCAGGCAGGAGAGCTGGCCCTGTGAGTGAGGAGCCTGGAGCAGCCTGCTGCAAGGTCATGACATTGTGGTGTGAGCTGTCAGCCAGCTCTTGAGTGGCACCTGCTCAGGGTGAGAAGCAGACGGCTGGTCCAGGTCAATTGGAGATTGATTTACTCGACATGTCCATGTTATATGTCTATTGGATTTCCACAGATGGCTGATCTGCAGTAGATACCACACCAGACAGAAGGAGAGGGCCGAGGTGGGCCGTCTGACATCCACCCGCCGACCCCTGCAGCCAGACAGTTTAACCCTCGCATACAGGTGCAGTTCTGCCAGGCTTGGGACCACGGCCAGCACCAGGCAGAGGTTCAGAAAGGCCTCTGGGTTCTGTGACTTGCTGTCTCAGAGTCCATCAGCTGGCTGTGGTCCATCTCAAGTGTCCTGAATTACAGAGTCAAGGTGTTTGGGCTTTTCTAGGATCAACCTTCTCCCTTGATCTGCACTTGGCCTCATGGAAACCAGGAGCATCCTCTATGATACCACATCATCTCTGGGCTTCAGTGCCCAGTACTTCGCCAGAGTTCCTTGCTTCTGGCTTGAACCTCTGCACCCCAAGCTCATGATAAACATCTTGCCCCCCACTGTATGCTGGGATGCTGTCCATGGACATTGCCTTCCCTGCTCTTGTGGTCTCAGTTCCCGGCCCTGTGTGGGTGCATTTAGCACTGCCTCCTCCACCTCATTCCACTCTCCCACCTGCTGGGAGAAATTGGCAAGACCTCTCATTCCCCATTGCCTGCCCTGATCCCGTGGCCTACTGAGCCCCTACTGCATGAAAAGCAAGCCAGACATTGCTGACCATAAGGAAAGGTGCAGTGGCGACCAAGGAGTCTTCTGGGTCAGCGCGCTGGTGGGGGCTGTGCGAGCAATGTTCAGGAATTCTGTGTGAGAGGAAGCTGGCCCTTGTAAAGCAACTCGGTCAGGGCCATCACTGAGAACTCCAAGGGAAGTAGATCCTTGGGGTATTTGGCTAGTGGTCTGTTCTCCCTCCTACGTGGTGGCAGTGGTGGAGTGGTCACCAGCACGGGCTTTGAATACAGAGAGGCCTGGTTAATCCCTCTGTTCTAGTTCTCACTTGTAAAATAAAAACCCCAGTACTTACATTGCAGGATTATTATTATTATAGTAACTAATTGAAATAATACCTGTAATTCACTCAGCACAGTGTCTGGAACACAGTACGCTCTCAATAAATGGTATCTATAAACTCACTCTATTGAGTGACTGGAGCTTGTTTTCATTCAGGAAGGAGACAGTTGCCTTTCGCTATCTTGTCAATCCTCAGTTGCCTGGAGCTTAGACCTGTGCTTGCGCCTAGGGCATGAGGACTGGTCAGTCTCTGGATCCTGCCCAAACTACTGCCTGTTTTTTTTTTTTTCACTATTGGGTTCTGGTTCTGGAAGGTGCCACTAACCAAACCACACACACAGAGCATGCAAAAGCCATCCTTTTAAGCTCTCTACTCCTGGGAGATGTCTTGAACCTACGTTGAGGTCTAACACGGTAGTTGTATGAACTAAAGCGCTTTTATAAACTTTCTGTTAAACAGAGCAATAATCTGAAGTGTGTGTGTGTGTGTGTGTGTGTGTTGGGAGGGGGAGAGCTGTAGTTCAGGCAGACAGCAAGAAGATCAAGCTGACACCCATCTCCCACCCCATTTCAGCCACAACTTCAACTCTGTGTCTCCAGCTTCATTCTATTCATGCCTCCCAGCTGGGTCTTGCAACCTCTCCACTCAATGCTAATTAAATATTCACGTGAACTATCATTTTCACACCCTCTCTTCTTTCATCCAAGTTAAGCACTTAATTGCCTAGTAAGAGTGTTTAGGAGATAATCAAATGGAGGAAAATCCATTCAAGGCCAGTGAGGGCTGGAAGAGGGACTCTGAGCCTCATCAGTGGGATATGCAATGGGTGCTGGTGAGCAGCAGCCTCACCACCACCATGGGGCAAGCTGGAGATCCACCAGGCGGCGGCCAGCCTGCCCAGCGTGGCATTCCTCCAGGCTGAGGAAGGAGCCGTCAGCCCGGGATCTCGCTCCTTCTCTCTAGGCTTTTCCCCTTGTAGGAATAAACTGAAGAGAAGGTTTGCATGCTGGGCTCCATTGTTTTCTTACGGTTGACGTTCATCGTTGGACACTTTGCAAAATGTGCACACTGTGTTCCAGAGACAGAGGTTGTGTCAAGGTGAGTGTGAGCTTAGGGTTTTGTCAATTTTGGTCTCGTTGGCACAGGTAAGAATATAGTACACACTCAAGAAATATCTTCCTTGATTTTCTCGATGTCCCTCCGCTTGGATCTTGGGAGAACTGTAACCGTTTGTCAGACAGGCATGGAAAGGAAGGCACACGTGGTTTCCTCTGTGAGGTGTGAGTACTGTGCACCAGTACTGTGAGTACTGTGCAGCAGAGGCCATGAGAGATCTGCCCTGCGTCTCTCCCGTCTCCTTTCTGACCTGTCCTTGCCCTTCCCTTTCATCCAGAGACTCTGTCTGCGATGCGGTGTTGACTGAGAATCCACTGTGCGAGGTGCACGGACAGTGCTGAGATACTAGGGCAAACAGGGGCAGTGTCTGACCTCGGAGACTCGCTCCTAGGTCAGGAGAGGACAGGGAGAGACAGGCGGCTGAACCCCACCCTGGGCCTGGAAGAATGGTGCGGCTGCTTCCTGCCTTCTGGCTTTCTCTGTGTCTCCCGGCAGTGCCTGTGAACCACACACAGGGTGATCTTTTACTTCCCCGCCCTGCTCTCATTACAGCACCTCAGATGGCACCCAGGAGGACATCAGCCTCGACTTCTACTGCTGCAAACCCTCTCCCTAACCACCGTGAGATAATAAAAACAAATATTCAGTGTCTGTCTGTTTCCCGGCATATAGCTCCTAAAATCCTTGGACTCTCCAGAGGGAGAAGAATGTCTTTTTCATGCTAGTAAGATGACTGGTGGCACGGAACCCTTAGCTGTGGGCAGGGAGCTGCTTGCCAGAAAGATCAGGAATGGCTAGAGGGTTGGAACTTTACTTTTTTCTTAAGATTTGTTTATTTATTTGGAAGTCAGCGTTACAGTGAGAGTGGGGGAGAAAGAGGGAGAGAGAGGGAGGGAGAGAGCAGGAGCGAGGGAGAGAGGGAGAGGGAGAGAGGGAGAGAGAGAGAATCTCCTATCCATTGGTTCACTCCCCAGATGACCAAAACCTTGGGGCCTGGGCCAGGCTGAAGCCAGGAAGCTGGGGCTTTTTCTGGGCCTCACACAGGGGGACAGGGGTCCAAATGCTTGGGCCATCTTCTACAGATTTTCTCAGGCCATCAGCAGGAACCTGGATTGGAAGTGGAGCAGCCAGGACACAAACCAGTGCCCGTGTAGAATGCTGGCATCTGTATCCACTATGCCACAATGCAGGCTCTGAGGGTTAGAGCCTTCAGCCCCTCCTCCCTAACATCCAGGGAGGGGAGAGGGGCTGGAGATCACACAAATCACCAGTGGCCAAGATGCCACCCATCACACCCACATAATGTAGCCTCCATAAAGCCCCTTAAGCAATAGGATCTGGAGAGCTCTCCCCACTTGACTCTGCAGGAATCCTAATCTTCACAACAAGCAAAGTGCCTTCCAGAATTCCCTGAACAGTTCTAGCAAATTCTCAAACCTGCACATGAGGTTTTGGGAACCCCCAAAATTTACTGCCAGGACTTGAGATGGGCAGCAGAATTAGCGGGCAGTCTTGTTTGACGAAGCCCTTAACCTGTGGGGTCTGTGCTCACTCCAGGTAGCCGAAGTCAGAACTGATTTGGATTGTGGGACACTCAGTTGGTGTCTTGGGAGTTAGAGGACTGGCTGAATCAGGAACCCTACCCTTTACATTTGGTGTCAGAAACGTGGTGAGTAAAAAGAGTTCAACCTGGTACCCAGTTTATCGCATAGCAAAGAATGACCAACAGCAATGGAAAAGGCTCTGCCTGGTAGGTTTTGTGCTGGGTTGAGAAGGAGGGAGATGGTTCTGGAATTACGGACGCAGCTGTCTCGCAAGACCAAAATGGTCCTGCTACAGAATATCACTGGTGAGAGGTTCTCACCAGTGTAACTCCCAGCCCCAGGCCAGACTCTATGGCTCTAGAACACCTTCCAGCCTGCTGACTTCATCAGCACTTCTCCAGCCAGAGCCCAGAAGGTCTTTGAGGCCGCTACTCCTCCTTTCCTTTGCCCTTCAGAAGTCATCTGAGGGCGCCGCTAACACTGAGTTTCCAAGCAGAACTGGGAGAGCAAATCTGGTGTCTTCCTTCCCATAGATCCACAGCTGTTCCTGCTCTGCGGGTGGAGAGCCAGGCCCGCCACTTACAGACAGGAGAGAACTTAGGTGCCTCTGATTTCTGCCAGCAGGGGACAGGATGTCTACATCCCATTGAAGGACATGCCCAGATCCTTCCTGGCCACGTGGTGAGCAAAAATCTGTCACTGAAGTCTGCTGCCTTGGCAGTCTCCAGGCTGCAAGTTCATGGAGAGACCAAGAGCCAAGAAACCAGAGTTAGAACGCAGTGTGACTGTGGGCACATGCTAAGAGCCTGGCACTGCAAAGCTGAATGGTCCAGCCACGGAGGCAGGGTCTCTGGTAGCCTCTCAGGGCAGAAGAGGGCCCAGCAGGGCCCCAGAGGGGCATGGAGAATACCGTGGGAGCTCCAGACTTCTCCCCTCTTGATGTAATTTCTTAGAAGATTCTCTTCAAGCCGCCGCTGCAAATCAGGGAGAGTTGATTCCGCATCTCCCAGCTTTGCTGAAGGGTGTTGGCTCTGTTGCCATGGCAACAGGCCAAGCCAATGATGTCAGTTCCCAAACTCCAGGAGCTGTGGAGCCAGGCAAGGCCTGGAAGAAAGTTTTTTCTTACATTGATGAAAAGTTTGCCTCCCTAGCATCTCTCCCCATTAGTCTGAATTCTGAAATCCAGAGAATGAGGTTTCTCCTTCATGTGACAGTCACCCAAGAATCTGAAGGTGCCTCTCAACTTATCCAGGCAAATTATTTCTTGTTCCTCCAGTGCCTGCTGCTGCTCTTGTCTTCATTCTCCTATTTTCATCAGATGTTTATGAGTATAACTTGTCACTCAATGTGTGGTCCATGGTCCCACAGCGTTAGCACCACCCAGCAGCTTTATAGAAACACACTCTTAGAGCCAGTGCTATGGTGTAGCGGGTAAAACCACTGCCTTCAATGCTGGTGACATCCCATATGGGCCCTGGTTCATGTTCCAGTTGCTCCTCTTCTGATCCAGCTCCCTGCTAATGGCCTAGGAAAGCAGCGGAAGATGGCCCAAGTGCCTGGGCCCCTGCCACCCATGTGGGAGCCTTAGAAGAAGCTCCTGGCTCCTGGCTCCTGGCTCCTGGCTCCTGGCTTCGGCCTGGCCCAGTCCTGGCCATTGTGGCCATCTGGGGAGTGAATCAACAGTTAGAAGATCTTTATCTGTAACCCTTTCAAATAAATAAATACATCTTTACCAAAAAGAAAGGAAGAAAAGAAGAGAAAAGAAAGGAGAGAGAGAGAGAGAGAGGGAGGAGGGGGGAGGGAGGGAGAGAGAAATGCAGGCTCTGGGGTCCCATCCCAGACTCCTGAATTAGAATCTACCTTTTCATGGGACCCCTAGGTGATTTATAGACACAATGAAGTTTGGAAAGTAGTTTTATAGCCCCTTCATAGCAATGCTCCCTCTCTCTCTCTCTTTCTCTCTCTCTTTCTCACACACACACACTTATATGTAACCTCTATAACAAATAACAGGAGAGCACTGGCAGTACTCCGGACTCCGTTCAAAGCATATTTGCGATTCTCTCCCTGAGTCATCTCAATAACACCATAAAGTAGATAACATTGCTGTTCCCATTTCAAACACACTAAAAGCATCCCGGAGAGGGAAAGCAACTTGCTTATGATCACACAGCGAGAACCCCAGCAATTTAATTCCAGAGCCTGTGTGCCTAACCGTTGCTACAGTAAAACGATAAAACCCTACTTACAGAATCCCAGCCATGCTAGGACTGCGACAGGGAGGATATGTGCTGCCTGTTCTTTTCCACTGTCATCTTGTGTTATTGTAATAAAAATAATGAAAACCAGCATGCCCCAAAGAGACCACAGCTTTACCCAGTCCCACCGGTATTTCTATCACCTCGTTTATGTTTTCATTTCAATTTAAACAATGTTTACAATATAAAAATAATATACATTCATGGTAAAGGAATTCATATATGGGAAAGCATGTAAAATGAAAAGTACAGAACTCCCTCCCTCAATGTCCCTCCCCCGCTTTGAGATAACCACGGTTAGCACTTCCTTTTGTATCTCTCTCAAAATGTGTTCTGCATTTAAAATAATGAGCCCCCCACCCCCGCCCCGCCACACACAAAGTACGTTTCTAATATAACACGTGCACACATTCCACTCTTAGCTTGGATACATCTGTTAAAGCAATCCTGTGATTGGCTCCTGTTTTATTTATGATAAATTGGAACACCCATATCTTTCTCACATGAAGTGTTATTAAGTTTTCATCTCCCCATCTTGTACAGTTTTTTTTTCTCACTTAAATGTAGGATATTTTATATCTTCTTATTGAGTCTCATGTAGCTGGTTGTGTTCTAGCATTATGGCGGATTAAATATTTTTTTTGCTTTTGACTCTAAAGGGTAGAGACTTTCCCCTTCACAAGTCTCTAAAGCTGGCCCTGATCTTCCAGGCCTGGAGGGAGTGGCTGCAGGGAAGGGGGCCATGGAGTTAGAGAATATATGCAAATGTTAGCCATGGCTATCTCTGAAGGCTGACAGTTTTATTTGCTCTTTTTTGCTTTTTTCTTATACTCCAAGTGTTTAACAATGAGCATAGGTTATTTTTGTCATTAAAAAAAAGAAGCAAAGGCTGGGTTTTTGTTGGCTGGATCATTTTCCTATCTTTTCACTACCTTCCTGGAAGAGATTCTACACCCACTCCCTTGGGGGCAAGCCTGTGTCACCTCCCAGGAGAGGAAGTATAAGGGCCAGAGCCGCTGATCCTCGGTTTGGACCAGACGTACCCTGGCCAGTATGGTGGTGGTCTGTGTGCTTAAGAGCAGAGACCTTAACTTGCTGGTGTGGTTTGGCTCGGTTACTTGCGCTTCTGCTGCCCACCAAGCACCCTGGGAAGAGCATGCGCTATGTGATTGTGGGTCCCAGAAGTGAGAGCACTTGGAGCAGACATAAGCGTGGCCTCCAACCTAAGGAAGAAAGCCTCATTCCCCAGTCAACCCACTGAAACGCAAGTATGGTTTGGCAAGTTGTTGGCACACCATCATCGCGGTGGCTGCTGACTAGGAGCGAGAGTCAGCCACTCCCACGTGAACTGGTCTGGCCTGCAGTGTGGCCCTCATCACCCTAAAAAATCTCCCGTACTTCACCTGTCCTACCCGCTCGCCCTGCCCCAAGTCCCAGGAACCCACTGATCTATTTACAGTCTCCAGTTTTTCTCTTTGCCGACTGTCATAGTACGCCATGTAGACTTTTCAGACTGGGGTCTTTCACTGAGCAGTACACATTTAGGATTCATCCCTGTCCTTGTGTGTACTCTCACATTCTCTTATACTGTCATATTGTGATGTTGTCATAAAAATAATTCTAAAAAGTCCCAGCGTGCACCTGAAACTGCCGTAAAAATGCTACATAGACCAATGGAATAGAATAGAGAGCCTAGAAATTAATCCACACACATCCAGTCAAGTGATTTCTGACAAAATTCTCAGACCCTACAGTGGAGTAGGATAATCTCTTCAACAAATGGTGCTGGCAAAACTGGATGTATATATGTAGAATGAAATTAGATCCATACCTTTCACCATATACAAAAATCAACTCAAGATGGAGTTGATTTAGACCTTAAATTTAAGACCTTAGACTATGAAGTTGTTGCAAGAAAACATAGGAGGGAAACACTCCAAGACATAGGAGTAGAGGGCGACTTCTTGGACAAGACCCCCAAAGCAGAGGCAACAGAAGCAAAAGTAAGCAAATGGGACTACATCAAACTCAGGAGCTTTTACACAGCAAAAGAAATGAACAATAGAGGGCCACTAGCTCACTAGGCTAATCCTCTGCCTGCGGTGCCAGTACTCCAGTACTCCGGGTTCTAGTCCTAGTTGGAGCGCTAGTTCTGTCCTGGTTGCTCCTCTTCCAGTCCAGCTCTCTGCTGTGGCCCGGGAGGGCAGTGGAGGATGGCCCAGGTGCTTGGGCCCTGCACCCCATGGGAGACCAGGAGGAAGCATCTGGCTCCTGGCTTCAGATTAGTGCAGCGCAGGCAGTAGCGGCCATTTGGGGGGTGAACCAACGGAAGGAAGACCTTTCTCTCTGTCTCTCTCTCTCCCTCTCTCTCACTGTCTAACTCTGCCTATCAGAAAAAAATGATTAATAAAGTGAAGAGACATCCAACAGAACGGGAAAAATGTTTATAAACCACCTATCTGACAAAGGATTAATATCCTGAATATATCAGCAACTTAAAAAACCCAATAGGGGCCAGTGTTGTAGCATAGTAGGTAAAGCTGCTATCTGCAGTGCTGGCATCCCATATGGGCACTGGTTCAGCTCCCGGCCACTCCATGTCCAATCCAGTTCTCTGCTATGCCCCTGCACCCACATGGGAGACCTGGAAGAAGCTTCTGGCTCCTGGCTCCTGGCATAGCTCCGGTTGTTAAGGGAATATGGGAGTGAACCAGCAGATGGAAAACCTCTCTTTTTCTCTCTGCCTCTGCCTCTCTGTAACTCTGCCTTTCAAATAAATAAATAAATCTTAAATAAAAAACCTCAACAACAACGAAACAACCAGTCCAGGCGAGAAATGGACAAAAGACTTCTACAGTTCTCAAAAGAAGAAATACCAAATATATGTAAAAAACCGCTCAACATCACTAACCATCAGGGAAATGCAAATCAAACCCACAATGAGCTACCACCTCACCCCTGTCAGAATGGTTAATATCCAAAGCAGAGAGTAATGAATTCTGGGGAGGATGTGGACCAAGGGAGCACCCTTCCACTGTTGGTGGGAATGTAAATTAGTGCGGCCACTGGGGTAAACAGTGTGGAGATTTCTTAAAATGCTAGAAACAGACTTGCAATCCCACTATTAGTTATGGACCCAAAAGACTTGAACACAATGTATCAGAGATACCTGCACCACCATGTCCACAGCAGCAAAATTTAGAAATGACCAAGGTGTCCACCATCAGACGAATGGATAAAGAAAATGTGGTATATATACACAGGGGAATATTATTCAGTTGTAAAAAAGAATAAAATTCTATCATTTGTAATAAAACCAACACAACTGGAGTAAGTAATGTTGAGTGAGATAAGCTGGATCCAGAAAGAGAAATACCACATGCTCTCCCTTGTATGTAGGAGCCAAAATTAAAAAAAATAAATAATGAAAGAAACAAAAAAGAAATGTCTGTGTGTGTCAGTATTGCTGCATAGTTTTGTAAAACTTTGCTTTAAACCTCTGTCAAACCAATGGTTAAACACGCTGTACCACTATAGTTTTAATGACCTGAGATTACTTTAAAACTCACTGTATATGGGTGAAATGGTCATTTTTCCATTCAATTACTGTTTATAGTGCTGTCTATATTCCCACTAAACTAAGATCTTTTTGCTTTTTACTCATTAAGCTTCTTATTTGGTGAAGTATCAAGCCTTTTTACTGCAATGTAAATTTAAGAAATGTTATCTCAAAAACTAAAAACAAAGGCTGAAAGAAAGAGAGAAGGAAGAAGGGTGGGAAGGAAAGAAGGGGAGGGAGGGGCAAAAGGAATACCACTGTGTTCTTAGAATTGCGTCTACAAAGCACATTGAATCTGTTAGAAACTAATTAAAATTAAAGTAAAAAATTCAAAATGAATGAAAAAAATACTGACAAATTAAAAATTTTTCAAAAAAAAAAAAAACCAGTATGCACCAAACTACAGCTTGATAGTTCTTGCCTTTTTATTATTAAATACTCATGGCATTCCAGTATATGGATACACCACAGCTCGTCCGTTTATTCGCATTTCCAAGGCTATCTTGATTGCTCCCCAGGTTCTGGTAATGATGGATAGGACTTCTGTAAATATTCATGTGCAGGCTTTCATGTGTTCAGATCAGAGGAGTGCATACCCAGGAGTATGATTGCTGGATCGTGTAATAAGAATAAATCTGGATTTATAAGAAACTGCAAAGTTGTCTTCCGATAGCAGTCAGAGTCCTGTTTCTCCACATCCTTGACAGCAATTCATATTGTCGTTCTTGTGGATTTTAGTCATTCTAACAGGTTTGTTGTGCTAGCACACTCTTGCAATTTACATTTACCTAATGACAGTTGCTTATTTGTCATCTGCAAATTTTCTTTGATAAGGTATCTGTTCAGATCTTTAAAATATTTATTTATTTATTTATTTGAAAAGCAGAATGACACAGAGAGAGGGAGAGACAAGGAAAGAGATCTTCCATCTGCTGGTTCACTCCCCAAATGACAAAAACAGCCAGGGCTAAGCTATGCCAAAGCCCAGAGCCACGAACCTTATCCTGGTCTTCCATGTGAGTGGCCGAAACCCAAGTACTTGGGTTCTGCTCATTATCAAAATGGAATGTATTTTTTTGAATTGTTGAATTTTACAAGTTCTTTATATATTCTAGATACTTTCCCTTTATCAGATATGTGTTTGCAAATTTCTCCCAATCTGTGATTTGTCTTTTCATTCTCTTAACAGTATCTTTAGCAGAACAAAAGTTTTCAGTTTTAATAAGGTCCAGTGTATCAGTCTTTTCCTTATGGATTGTGCTTTTGATATTGCATCTAAAACCTCATCACAAAGTCCAAGGTCACATAGACTTTATCCAATATTTTCTTTTTAGAGATTTAGCCATTTTGCATGTTACATTTAGGTCTATGATCCGTTTTTTTTTTTTTGTTGTTGTTGTTGTTGTTCATCTTTGTGAAAGCTTTGTAGATCTTTGTCTACTTTTTTTTCCTTTTCCTTGTTTTCTTCTTATGGAAGTCTAATTCTTTCAGCTCATTTTTTGAAGACAGTCTTTTGTCCTTTAACTTTATACCTCTGTCAAAAACAAAGATAACAATACAAGAGAACATGACAGTCTGCGTGTTGATGATCCAAATCATAACTTCAAAATACACACACAGCGATGGATAGAACTGGAAATGCCACCACATCCCCCTTGATAACTGACTGATCATGTAGACAGACGACCAGTGCAGGTATTGGAAGACCTGTATTGCACTACCACTACTAGCAAGCCTGACCTTTTTGAAATTTGTCAAGTATTCATGCAACAACACTACCACACATCTTCCTCTCAAGTGCACCTGGAATATTTTCCAAGACATACCATACTATGAGCCATAAGAGAACTATCAATAAGTATAAAATATTCAAGTCATAAAATCTGGGGCTGGCATTGTGGCCCAACGGGCTAAGCAGCTGACATCTCATGTTGGAGGGCTGGTTCAGCTGCCTGCTGCTCTGCTTCTGATCCAGCTCCCTGCTAATGCACCTGGGAAAGCAGTGGAAGACGGTCCAAATGCTTGGGCCCCTGCCACCCATGTGAAAGACCCAGATGGAATTCTGGTTCCTACCTTCAGTCTGATGCTGGTCTGGCTGCTGTGGCCATCTGGGAAGTGAGCTACTGGATCGAAGAGCTCTTTCTCTCTGTGTGTCTTTTCTTTTCAAATAAATAATATATATTATAGGTTTCTGATTTGATAAAGAGGTAATTATATTAGAAATCAATAAAAAACAGTATCTGGAAAATCCTCAAGTATTTGAAAAGTGACTAACACATTTTAAAAAAATTCATGGGTCAAAGAAATAAATCATAGGGGAAACTAAAGTATTCAGAACTGAAACAAACGAAAACACCACAATTAGAAATTTGAGATTTTTATATAAGGCAATAATCAGAGGAAAATACATAGTATTAAACATCTAGAAAAGAAAAGAAATAATAGAAAATAAAAAGAGAGAAAAAATTTCCTAAATCAAATATCTCAGCTTCGACCTCCAGTTTAGAAAGAGTGAATTACATCCAAACAAGTAGAAGAAATGAAACAATAAAAGTGGAAATAAATGAAGTAGAAAAACAGACAATGAAAAATCAAAGTTGCTTTTTTGATAAGATCAAAAAAATTGCTAGACTGGTAACCAGATTTATTATGAAATTAGAGAAGACAGTAATTATCAATATTGGGAATGAGATATGATATCAACACAGACTCTGTAGCTATTAAAAAGTTAGACAACATTATCATAGAGTTTTATACCATTGAATTTATTAAAAGTTAGATGAAATGGAAAAATTTCCTAAAATGCACAGCTACCCATGTTTATTCAAGAAGAGCTCTCTGCCCTGAGGAGTCCTGTGCAATTAAAGAAATTGAATTTGCAGTTTGCAAGACAGAGGACACCCTAGAAACGCTCACAGCCAACACCATACTTGATGATGAAGGGCTGAGAGCTTCTACGAGGCAAGGCAAGACTATCTACTCTCCCACACTAGTCAGCTTTTCACTAGAGGTTCTGGGGAGTGGGGCAGAGGTGGGGAGAAAGGGAGACAAAAGGCAAGGAAAGAGAGAAAGGCATCAGGTTTGGAAACGAAGAAATACAATAGTCTTAATTTGTATATAACATGGCTATCCACGTTGGAAATCCCAAAGGATGTGGACAAAGGCCACTAGAGCTAATAAGTGAATTTAGCAAGGTCAATATAAAAACTAAATTGTGTTTTTAAAACCGGAGATGAACAACTAGAAATATAAATTACAAATTCAATATGTGTATCATCATAAACAGAAAACACCAACAAATATATGCCAGGATGTGTATGCCAAAACTATAACAAACTAATAAAAGTTATCGAGAAAGCCCTATAGAAATGGAAAGAAATATGTAGAGTTGTGTACATTTAATGCAAGTCCATTGAAAACATGAACAGGCTTTTGTAGAAATACAAAACTGACTATAAAACCTACACGGATAAAGGACTTAGAATAGCCAAAGCAACAATTTATATATTCTTTATATTCATGTTCTTTAAAAGAACACGAAGAACTCCTACCCTGTCGCTTCAAGACTCATTATACAGCTGCACTGATTAAGACAATGTAATATTTGTGAAAGGCTATACATACTGATAAACAAAACAGAATAGGGGAGCAGAAATAGTTCCAAACAGTAATGTTGAATTGATGTTCAATGAAGATGCCATCATAATTCAACGTATTTCAATGGATAAAGGACAGTCCTTTCAAGAAATGTTGACAGAACTGTTGGATTTCCACATGCAAGAAAAACAAACATCAACCAATACCTTGTATCATATACAAAACCAACCTACAATGGATCATAGGCCTAAAATCATAAAATATATCAAATTGACCAATAAAAATAATTTTTTTTACCTTCAGTTATGTAGGTTTCATTAGAGAGGACTCAAATCACAAACCATAAAAAAAGAAAATCAAGATGAACTGGATTAATTAAAAATTAAAGCTTATACTTTTTCTAGGTTAAGAAACTAAAAAGGGAAGCCACAGGATGGAAAAAAAAATGACTGCAAGGGAAAAGTGATAGAAGACATCTATTCAGAATATATAATGAACTCTTTGTGTGTGGTAACTTTTTAACTGGATGCAACCCCATTTTTTTTTTCTTTTTTTTTTTTGCGGAAGGGAGTAAAGGGGGTTTGCTGCTGGAATTTTTGTTGAAAGATTGAAAAAGTTCTTGGCAAGACTGATATCAAAGAGTTTTTACCCTATGTTTTCTTCTAGGAATTTTACTATTTCAGGTCTTATGTTCACACCTTTAATCTACTTTGAGTTGATTTTTGTGTCTGGTACTTAAGGTAAGCGTCTAGTTTTATTCTTTTGAATGTGAATACCCAGTGTTCCCAACGCCATTTATTGAAGAGATTTTCTTTCACTGTTTTTTTTTTTTTACACTCTTGTCACAGATGAGTTGATGTATATACTTGAGTTTATTTTTGAGTTATCTCTTCTGTTCCATTGGTACAGATGCCTGTTTTTAGACAGAGAGATCTTCTATGCTCTTGTTCACTCCCCAAATGGCTGCAATGGCTGCCATGGCTAGGGCTGGACCAAGCAGAAGCCAGGAACATAGAACCCCATCCAGATCTCACACATCGGTGACAGGGGCCCAAGCACTTGAGCCATCCTCCACTACTTTCCCAGGCACATTAGCAGGGAGCTGGACTGGAAGTGGAGCAGCTGGGACTCAACCGGCATTCGTATGGGATTCCAGCACCTCAAGTGGCGGCTTAACCCCTATGCCTCAAGACAGGCCCTTACATGCTTGCCTTTCTCCCTGTACTATGTTGCTTTGGTAGCTATTGCTTTGTAATATAATTTGAAATCAGAAGTGTGAAGTTTCCAGTTTTGTTTTTCTTTCTCAAGATGGCTTTTGGCTACTCATGGTCTTTTGTGTTTCCACCAGAATTTTGATAGGAATTGTTGAATATATATATTGTTGAATATCTATATTGCTTTAGGTAGTATAGACATATTAACACTAGTAATTCTTTCAATCCATGTACATATTATCTTTGGCCATTTATTTGTCTTCTTCAGTTTCTTTCATCTTAAGGAATATATTTTATAGTTTTCAGTATAGAGATATTGTACTTCCTTGATTAAGTTTACTCCTAAGTCTTTTATTGTTTATGATGGCACTGAAGATGGCATTATTTCTTGATTTCCTCTTCATGCACTGATTTTTGTGTGTTATTTTGTATATGTGGGATCACTGAACTCATTTATTAGTTCTCACAGTTTTTAGGGGTGTGTTTAGGGTTTTCTACATATAGGATCATGTCATCTGCAAACAGAGATAATTTTGCTTCTCTCTGATTTGAATTTCTTTTATTTCTTTTTTGTGTCTGAATGCCCTCACTAGTGATTCCAGTAATGTGTTCAAAAAAGTGAGGAGAGTGGGCATCTTTGCCTTTTACCAGATCTTACAGAAAAAGATCCTCCCCACCCAGGTAGAAGTTTAATGTCCAAAATACATAGGGAATCAACACAGCTCAAGAACAAAAACAAAACAAAAAAACAAAAAAATAGTCTGATGAAAATAATGGGCAAAGAACCTGATTAGGCATTTCTTAAAACAGGAAATAAAGATGACCACTGGGTATAGGCAAAAATGCTCAGCATCATTAATCATCAGAGAAATGGACATTGAAACCACAATAAGATGTCACTTCATAGTTTTCAAAAAGCCTATTACAAGAAAAAAAAGAAAACAAGTGTGGGGAAATGCAGCCATTTTGTGCTACTGGTGGGCAGGTAGATTGGTACAGCCAGTATGGAAAACAATGTGGAGGCTCCAAAAGAAATTAGAAATGTAACTTACATGCAACCCAGCACCTCCTCTTCTGAGTACACACCCAGGGCAAATGAAATGCCCATGTCATAAAGACAAGTGCACTCCCGTGTTTGCTGCAGCATCATTCACAAAAACTGAGATATGGGGGGACAGAGCTGCAGCGTAGCGGGTAAAGCCGCTATCTGCAGTGCCAGCGTCCCATGTGGGCACTGGTTTGAGTCCCAGCTGTTTCACTTCGATCTAGCTCTCTGCTGTGGCCTGGGAAAGCAATAGAAGATGGTCCAAGTACTTGGGCCCCTGTGCCCATGTGGGAGACCTGGAAAAAGTTCCTGACTCCTGGCTTTGGATTGGCACAGCTCTGGCCGTTGCGGCCAGCTGGGGAGTGAACCAGCAGATAGGAGACCTCTCTCTCTCTCTCTCTCTCTCTCTCTCTCTCTCTCTGCCTCTGCCTCTCTCTCTCTCTGTAACTCTACCTTTCAAATAAAAAAAAAAACAAAACGAGATATGGAGACAATTCAAGTGTCTATAGACAAATGAAAGGGAAAGGAAAATTGTGATAGAGGGATAGATAAAGATATATAATGGGATGTTATTCAGTCTTAAAAAAAATTCTTCCATTTGCTGTGACAACATGGCTAAACCCACAGGATATGATATTAAGGCAAATAAGCCAGACACAGAATGAAAAACATTACATGAACTTACTTCTTAGTGGAGCTGAAAAGAAAAACACAACAAATTTGAGCACACAGAACCAGAGAGGAGGCAGGTGGAGGCAGGAGTGAGGGGATGATGGATGTGGGGGACAGACGTCCAAGGGTCCAAACTGTCAATAATGTAGCATGAATAAGCCTAGTAATCTAATGTACAATATGAGAAAATTTGTTAACAGAGTAGATTTTAGGTACTTTTAGCTATAACAAATAGGAAATGTCAGTTTTGCTACAACAAAATGGATATGTCAATTTACTTGACCATAATAGTGAGTTCATGTGTATGTGTGTGCGTGTGTGTATCTCAAAATATTATGGTGTATACATTAAATATATACAATTTTTTAGTAAGGCAAAACTTTTCAGGGGGTTGTTGATCTACATCTTAAAATTGAAAAAAAGAAGTGAGGCAGGGCAAGATGGCAGATGAGTAAGAGGCTAAACAGACACCGCTTTGAACAGGCATTCATGCACCAATTCGCCTTCATAAGAGACAGTGAAATGTGGCAAGAGACCAGGTGCCTGATTTTAGTAGAATAATAAGAAGAGGTGCTTGGAAGAAGGTAGGGAAGCAACTGTTGCTGTGTGGCCCCTCTCACAGCCCCAAGTAGCACAGCATGCAAAGAGATGCTGCCTACTTCAAGAAAGGAGAAGAGAAAAGTCTAGAACTTAAACTTGAAACCCAGCACCAGCCCTGTAATAATGAAACCTAAAGTCCGACAGGACCCCATAGCCTCTGCCCCTGGACCAGAACCTGCAGGCTGAGTAGTTGGACCATCCAAAGCCAGGTGACCAAGGGATCACTTCCACCATCTCTCCCTCACCCTTCAACTAAGCAGCAGCCTCCAAGGAGGACAGTGGGAAAGTGAATTTGTGACTTTGCTTTGTAGCTCAGTGTCAGGTCTGAAATCTAGCACCAGTTAAAGCCCAGAATCCTCTACTCCCAGGCCTGTGCTCACAGGCGCAGCCTCTTAATCAGCCCCAAGGCAGACAGGGATCTTTGTCCTAGTGGGATATAATGGTTTGGGCTTGTATCACTATGAGCATTGTGCAAGACTGACATACACCCCAAGACTACACAGAGCCTGCTGACTGTAAGATTTGGATGTGATTCAGCTCATTGTCAGCCTCTCCCAACCCAGACACAGAGAGAGTAATTAACTTCTTGGGCGCAGATTAACTAGTTGGGTGCCAAAAAAAAAAATGCATAGAAAGCTGTTACTGACATTCCAGGGACGCATGCCTCTGCTGAACTTTGGACAAAAACTATTACAACCCTGACCACAACTTGGCAACACAGGTGCTCCAGGACAGTGCTCCCACAACCCTACCCCCGGGACTGGAACCAAGATCCACACACCCCTGCTGGGACTGAGAGGATCTCCACTACTGACGTTGTTTATCACTGTGGCAGAAGATACAAGGAGACCATAAGAGCATCCAACTGGAAGTAAAGCCAAACCAGGCTACTAAACCAAAACCTGAAGATTAGCTTTGGGAAAAGCATGTTACCATGAAAGCCACTCATGAAAAGTGATAGAATCATCTAATTCATCAATGTACAACATCAAATTAGAGATCTGCGAAATATCAAAAAGGTAAGGCAATATTATGCCCCCAAAGAAAAGCAGTGATGCTTTGTAACAAACTCCAAAGAAAAGGAGATTGATGAAATGTCTCATAAAGAATTCAAAAGATGATTATAAGGGTGCTCAAAGAGATATGAGGAAATGCAGACAGTTGAATGAAATTAAGAAAACAATGCATGACATGAATGAGAAATTAAGCAGAGATATTAAGATCCTGAAGAATTGAACAAAAATATTGAAAATAAAGAACTCACTGAGTCAAATAAAATAAACAGTTGAAAGCCTCAACAACAGAGTAGATGAAGCAGAAGAAAGAGCAATGAAATTAGGTCTTTTGAAATATCCCAGTCAGATTAAGAGAGAGGGAGAGAGAGAGAGAGAGGAAGGGAGGAAGGGAGGAAAGGAGGAAGGGAGGAAGGGAGGAAGGGAGGGAGGGAGGGAGGAAGGAAAGTGAAGACAGCCTCTGAATCCCGTGGGACACAAGCACTAAAACAATTATTTATGTTGTGGGGATTTCTGAGGGTGAAGAGAGGAGTAGAGGTTTAGAAAACATATTCAATGACATAGTAACTGAAAACATCCCATTCTGGAGAAAGATATGAACATCTAAGTACAGGAGCTTTTAAGAGCCTACAAGTAGACGCAGTCAGAAAAGAATCTCATAACCCATCAGAGTCAAGCTCTCAAAAATACAACACAAATTGAGAATTGGAAAATTTTCTAGAGAAAGTTTCCAGGTGACTTGAAGGGGAGCTTTATTAGATTAAGAGCAGAATTTTTAACAGAAACCTTACAGTTTCTACAGAGAATGAAAGGATTCATTCTGAGTTTGAAAGGAAGTAACTGAGAACTAAGAATACTTTCCCAGCAGAGTTATTTTTCATAAATGAAGGAGAAAAAGTCTTTCTAAGGTAAGCAAAGTCTGAGAGAATTCATCACCACCAGACTAGCCTTACAAGAGATGTTTAAGGGAGTCCTACACACAGAAGCAAAAGAAAGATAGCAAGCATCCCAAAGACATGTGCTAGTGTAAAACACACTAGGAAAAAGAACAAGATATTGAAAATAAACAGAAGAACTTTTAAAGACAATGACAGGACTAAGACATTCCTTGTAAATTCCTAAATGTAAATTGTCTAAGCTCCTCAGTTAAAATATAGATTGATTAAATGGATTACAAAATAAGACCCAATGATAAGCAGCCTGCAAGAAACTCACTTCACCAACAAAGATACACATGGAGGGAAAGCGAAAGGATGAGCCGAGATATTCCAGGCAAACAGAAACCAAAAGTGAGCAAGAGTAGCTGTACTTTTATATGAGATCAAATAGGGTTTAATACAAAAACCTGTAGATAAAGATGATTCTCATACAATGATCACAGAATCAATTAAACAAGAAGACTTGACAATTATAAACATATATGCATCTAATGCTTTTGCACCTGATTTTATAAAACAAACATTATTAGAACTAAAGGAAGAAATAAACCCCTATGCAATGGTAGTAGGTAACTTCACCATCCCATCATCATCATTGAACAGATCATTCAGACAAAACACCAGAGAAGAAACTTAAGAATTAAACTATGCAACAGACGAGCTGGATCTAATGGGCATCTACAAAGCATTCCATCCAGCAGGAGCAGAGTGCACATCCTTTCCATCAGTGTGTGGAACATCCTCCCTTGGATAAATCACATAATAGGCTGCAACACACATCTCAACAAATTTTAAAAATCAACATCAAAAACTAAGACAAAAAGAGAGAGGACTCAAATAAGTAAAACTGAAGATGAAAAAGTGATAAAAAAACTGATAATACAGAAATAAAAAGAATCATTAAGGCCTATTACAAACAACTATATGTCAACAAATTGGAAAACCTAGATGAAATGGGCAAATGTCTAGGTACATATGATTCACCAATATCAAACCATGAGAACAGAAAAATCTCTGCAGGCCAATAACAAGTATTGAGATTGAGTCAGTCTTAAAGAGTCTCCCAACAAAGAAAAGCCCAGGACCAGATTACTTAAATGCCACATTCTACTCAAATTTTAGAAATTAATACCAATTCTTCTCAAACTGTTCCCCCCACCAAAAAAAGTTCAAAGGGAAGGAAAACTTCCAAATTCATCCTGTAAGTTCATCCTTACCTTGATTATGAAATCAGGTGAAGACCAAATATATATATATATATATATATATATATATAAAAACCAATACCCCAGATGACCATAGATACAAAAATTCTCCATTAAGGTATTAGCATGTAGAATCCAACAACACTTTACACAGATCATTCATCTTGATCATTTGGGATTTATGCCAGGGATGAAGGGATGATTCAACATACACAAATTAAGAGACATAATACATATCTTCAACAGAATAAAAAGTAAAAATCATATTATCATCTCTACAGATGCAGAGAAAGCATTTATAAAAT
Organism: Oryctolagus cuniculus; assembly: GCF_051225735.1. NCBI lineage: Eukaryota > Metazoa > Chordata > Mammalia > Lagomorpha > Leporidae > Oryctolagus > Oryctolagus cuniculus. The sequence continues at coordinate 146,250,016 of NC_142870.1, forward strand.
GTAGCATCCATGAATAATTTTAAAAATTTTGAGCAAATTAGGGACAGAGGGAACATACCTCAACATAATGAAGGCTAAATATGGCAAACCCTTAACTGACATCATCACATTGATTGAGGAAAGCCTGAGAATTTCCTCTAAGATCATCATCGAGACAAGAATTCTGCTCTCACACTCCTTATTCAATACAGTCCTGGAGGTTTCAGAAGGGGCCACCAGACAAGAGAAAGAAAGAAAAGCCATAGGCACAAAAGGATGGAGTGAAGTTATCCTTGTTTACAGATGACATGATTCTATATGTAGAGAAACCAAAATATTCCACCAAAATACTATTTAAAAGGATAAAGAAATTCAGTAGAATTGCAAGGTGCAAAACTAACACACAAAAGTCAGTAGCATTTTATACATCAATAATGAACTTAGTGACATAGAAATTATGTCATTCACAATGGCTACAAAAATAAAATAGTTTGTAATATAGTTAACCAAGGATAAGTTTAACCTCTAACCTCTATAATGAAAATTACTGAATAATTGTCAAAGAAATTGAAGAACACGCAAAAAAAAAATTCCAAGCTTACAATCATACAGATCGGAAGAATTAATATTAAAATAACCATATAACCTAAAACTACAGATTCAAAAAATTCCCAGCCCACTACTAACAACATTCTTCATGAAACTAGGAAAAAAAATCCTAAAATTCATATGGAAGCACAAAAGATCCCAAATAGCCAAAGTAATCTCCCCCCCGCCTCCAAAAAGAACAAATCTGTATATATCACAATACCAAAGTTGAAGACAGATTTATTCTAGCCTAAACAGCGTGGTACTGGTATAAGAACAGCCACACAGACCAATGGAACAGAATATAGATCCAAGAAAGTAATCCATGGATCTATACCTAACTTCTCTTTGACAAAGATGCCAAAAACATACACTGGCCAAAACAAGACTCCCAAAGCACAGGCAATCAATCAAAGCCAAAATAGACAAATCAAGTTACATCAAACTCTGAAGTGTCTCCATGGCAAAAAGTACAATAAGCAAAGTGAAGAGACAACTAACAGAATGGTGAAAAATATTTGCAAGCTCTGCACTCACAAAGGATTAATACTTAGAATATAGAAGCAATACAAAATACTCAACAATTAAAAAATAATCCAGTTAAGAAATGGCCAAGGTATCCGAGCAGACCGCTCTCAGAAGGAGAAATACAAATGGTTGTCAAATGCATGAAGAAATGCTCATCATCACTGGCCTTCAGGGGAATGAAAATCAAAACCACAAGGAGACATCATCTCACACAGTAAGAATGGCTATTATGGAAAGACAAAAAATCCTGGTGAGGATGTAAAAGAAAAGGGTACCCTATACACTGCTGGTAGGAATGCAAATGAATGCAGTCATTATGAAGGCTCTTCAAAAAAAACTAAACATAGTAGCGGATGTGTTCATGATAAGAGCCTCAGGTGATCACTGACATCATAAATAAGAGTGCCAATTGTCAAGTCAACAACAGGAGTCATTGTGCATTTGCTCCCCATGTGGGGCCTCTGTCTTTAACGTGTTGTACTGTGAGAATTAGTGGTAAAACTTGTCTTCAAACAGTACTTTATACTTTGTGTGCCTGGGTGGGTGCAAACTGTTGAAATCTTTACTTAATGTAGAGTTGATCTTCAGTATATAAAGATAATTAAAAATGCATTTTAATGAAGAATGGGATGGGAGAAGGAGTAGGAGGTGGGACAGAAGTGGGGTGAGAGGGTGGGTATTGGGGGAAGAACTGCTGTATTCCTAAAGCTGTATCTATGAAATTTGTATTCATTAAATAAAAGCTTTCTAAAAGAAAAAAAAAAAAAGAAGCAGGTGTGTGACTTACCAGTTTAGTCACCACTTGGGATGCCCTAAACCATATCAGAGTGTCTGATTTGAGTTCCTGTTACTCTGCTTCTGATTCAGTTTCCTGTTATTATACACCCTGGGAGGCAGCAAATGATAGCTCATGTACTTGGGTCCCTGCCACTTATGTGGGAGACCCACAATGAATTCTGGGCTCTTGGCTTCAGCTTGGCCCAGCCCTGGGTGCTTCGGGCACTTTGGGGGTAAACCAGTGAATGGAAGATCTCTCTGACTCTCTACCCTTAAAGCAAAATGAAAATAAGTAAATAAAAATGCTAAAAAACCTAAAAATAGATGTCCCTATGATCCACATATCCCACTTCTGGATATATTTGTGACAGAAATGAAGTCAGTATATGAAAGACACTCCTGTTCTCCTATGTTTTGTGCAGCAGTATTCACAATGGCCGTGATGACAGATCAAGCTAGGTGCTCATCAACGGGTGAATGGAAAAAGAAAAGGTGGTGCATTTACACAATGGAATAGTATTCAGCCATAAAAAATGAAATCTTGTTATTTGCAGCAAAATGGATGAAACTGGAGATCATTGTGTTAAGTGAAATAAGCCAGACACAGAAAGACAAATACAAGATGTTCTCTCCTGTATGTGGAAGCTAGGAAAGAGTCCGTCTGAACTTACAATCGTGAATACTGGAGTTTGGGAAGGGTAGGCAGAGTGGGAGAGAGGCAGGTTGGATAACGGATTGCAGGGCAAAGTAGAGAGAAAGAACCAGCTCTACTTTTCCTCAGCACAGCGGGTGACTACAGCGCACAGTAATTACCTACTGTGGAAAGAACTGGGAAAGAGGGGCTGGTCAGATCCCAACACAAAGGGAAGACTAGAAAGGCGAAAGCCCATTCCCCTGGTTCGATGGGCTTATACTGTGTGTCTATGTGCTGAAGCATTGTACCGTACCCAATAAAAATGTACAGCAATACATGGTAGTCAAATATCTTAAAAATGATTTAGGAAAAAGGACTCCAACTATGTAATGTACTGTATCATCTTATTTATAAAATTTAACTCATAAATATATTTCAATTTAAAAATATACTCAATTTTTTAAAAAATAAGAAAAACAGATATTTCACCAAAGACACACAAAATGGGGCAGGTGTTGTGGCACAGTGACTGATGCCCACATCCCATATCAGAGTGCCTGGTTCAAATCCCAGCTCCTCTGCTTCCAATCCACTTTCCAGCTAATATTCATCTTCAGAGGCATCAGATGATGACTCAAGTACCCTGGCCCCTGCCACCCACCTTGGAAACCTGGATGGCATTCCTGGCTCCTGACTTTTGCCTGGACCAGTCTTTTCTGTTGTGGGCACTTGGGGAGTGAGTCAATACATAGAATCTCTCTCTCAATCTCTCTCTCTCTCTCTCTCTCTCTCTCTCTCTGTCACTGCTGTTGCTCTGCCTTTCAAATAAATACATAAATAGATGTTTAAAATATAAGACACACAAGATGATAAATAAGCATAGGAAAAGAAATTTGACAACATTAATCATTATAGAAATCCAAATTAAAAGCACAATGAGAAATCATTGTATAGCTACCAGAATGCATAAAGTCTAGAAAAATAGAGAAATTTAAAAAATCACATTAAGGACAGGAATGTGAAGGAGTAAAACATTCATATATTCCTTAATGTGAAGAAAGAAAAATAGTACAAACACTTAGGAAAACGATTCGGTAGGTTTTTTGTGAGGTTAATCATGAGCTAACTATATGCACATACTTCAAAATGTATGGAAAATGAAACAAAAACATAAGTTGATTATGGTGCATAGAAATTTTTGAAATCTCTGCAGAGTTTTTTCATAATATGCATTTCCACAAACTTTTTGAAGTACCATCATATGGCCCAAGAATCTACTTCAAACTAATTACTCAAATGAAGTGAAAACATGTGTTCACACAAAGACTTGTACAAGAATATTTATAGTATATTTATTCATAATAAAAAAATAAACCTGGAAACTATCCAAGTATCCAGAATGAATAAAGAAAAACATATTATGGAATACTACTTAGGAATAAAAGGAACTCAATTACTGATGCATGTGATGGCATGGATTAATCTCAGAAGCCCAGCACTATATCCTTTATTATTCTGTTTTTATGACATTCTAGGAAAGGCAAACCCTAGAGACCAAAGTGGTGGATGGTGGAGAGAAGAAAGTGATGATGCAGGAGCCCATGGGAGGCTTGAGGGTCAATGACAACTATTCTACATAGATTGAGGTAGCGGTTATATGACAATACATAGTTGTCCAAACCCACGGGTCTCAAAGTCTCCAAAGGGTGAACTCCACGCAAATTCTTCTTGTTGAGAAGCAATTCTCCATGGATGGCGTATGTTCCTGGATGCCTTGAGGGCCAGGTAACGATCTCCTTCTCTTCTGACCACCTTGATAGACAGAGCTGCGGTCATCTTCTGAAGCAAAGCACAGGCGGGTCTGCTATCCAGTATGATGAAGCTCATGTCTCCTTTCCGAGCAAAAGGCAAACGTCCTGTGGTGTAAGCTCAGATTTCCTCTTTTGTAGCCAGCACTGCTTGTGCACACTGTGCAAGTGTCACCTGCCCTTCACCATGTCCCCTTTTGGAATTGTGGCTCAAAACGATGATCCTACTATTACTCCTACTGCTACTGCTGTACTACACCACTCTTGCTCCCTGACTAGGAGTCTGGTGTCTTCTAGCAGCGTTCGTGGAACCGTGACAGGGTGACTTGTCAGCCTGCAGGTAGAAGAAAATCTCTGACCCTCTACAGTTTTGACACTTTTGGCAGTGAGGATGGATTTTGACAGAAACGTGACTTTCTCAAAGAGAAGGGATGAGGACCTATTGAACCGGTTAATGGGATTTAAGGAAAACAAACATATTGACCAAAGTTATGTTCACCCAGGCAATAAATTGTCCTCCACTTTGTTGCTAGTTAATGAGAAGGAATTGCAGAGGCGGTTGCAGGTTAAATCCTAGGAAATAAGTTCAAAGACAGCATCCAAAAATAAGCCTTGGGTGTTACAAGCTCCCCTCTGGCATGGAGATTTCTTCACCAGTATGATGGTCAGCTTCAAGTTCATCCCACTGTAATAATTTAGTATTAAGACTTTCTTGAGAGTGTGGGACTTAAAAACTATCCCTATCAAACAACAGTCACAAACCACGCACCTTCATTTAGCATGAGAAGGAGGAAAGTTAGCCACCACTTTGTGCAGAAACCTGAAGACTGATGGACCTTTGGCTGATGGACTTGGGAGACGCTTGTGAAGGAAAAATGGAAGCAGCTGGGTTATCAGAAGGCTCAGGTCATCCTGCAGGGTCTCATGCTCACCATGGATTCGTTGGAGACAATGGAAACAGATTCAGAGGGTTTTTCTGCAGTGAGTATTGGCTGGCTACAAGGGAATTTTCCTTTAAACACACTAACTCCTTTGGGAAACTATACATGAAGCATTGACCAGTATTCAGCCCTGGATTGGGTTTACAATAATGATGAAAGTGCCCCACTGTAGAACGAGAAACTGACCCAAAGAAATCTAGATAAATGTTTGCTGTCAGCTCCAACACCTTGAAAAATTCCCCTAGCCCTTTGTAGAAATCGAATGAGAACTTAGGGGATGTTACCTTGCTAATGGAAAATGAGCTCCAGGGTAATGTGAAGTCCTCCAAGGTGACTGCTAGGTGAGCCAAGCCCAAGCCAGGCAAAGGGCACAGGCCCCAGGACCCCATTTGGAAACCAGCCTGCCTGTGGCTGCTGAGTCATGAAGTTCTCAAGGATATAAACAGATGGGGTCAGCCATAAGGATCTCACCATTCAGGATAGCGTTTGATTGGCTGAGAGTAACACAGGCTCATTTGGCTGAGTTGAGAGCGGCTACCACACTGCTCAACATGGAAGGCAAGCATACCTTGTGTGGGAAGCCACTGGCTCTCCAGTCCTCTTGATTCGTCTATCCCCTTCTGCACCAACCTCAGCTACTCTAAAAGAAAGAGAATTAAGGATGAGAGCCGAGTTCTCCCCTTATCTGATCCCCAAGAAGTACTGAAAGCAATGTGCACCTGTTTGAGTGTGGTAGGGAACCTTGGGGAGTGGGAGAGCTTGAACTTTGATAACTGCTGGATACAGGTGTCCAAGTCACCATCTTCCATTATCCACAAGGGATATGCTCCTAGATGTCTAAAACTATGGATAGTACTGAACCCTATATATACCCATGACAAAGTTTAACTTAAGTTAGGCACAGTAAGGGATTAACAACAACAACTAATAAGATGGAACAATTATAGCAATATGCTATAGTAAGAGTTATGTGAATATGGTCCCTCTCTAATTATCTCATTGTACTCCACTCACTCTTGTCCTTCTTACGATGATGTGAGACTATATTTAAAGGAAGCACTTTACATCTTCTCTTTATCTGCATTGCAAATGCTAGCACCATGAAGTTTGTGCTGTGGGCCCTTATTAAGTAAATAAGGGTTGCTTATCATGGTGCAGTGACAGTCATCTGACGACCAAGGCAGCTGCTAAGTGAGTAAAGGGTGGGTACCACGTACAACTGGACAGAGGGATGACACATCCTGGGGAACACAGAGTGAGATGACACAAAATGTCATCACGTTACTCAAATCAGCATGCAACTTAAAGCCTATGCAACCTGCAGAATGGGAGGAAATATTTGCAAACTATGTATTAGACAAGGAATTACAGCCGGAATATAAAGAGACTCAAAATACTCAACATAAAAAAAAAATCTGATAAAGAAATGGTCAAATGATCTGAAGACGTTTCCCCGAAGATCTACAAAAAGCCCAACAAATGTCTGAAAAAAAGTGCTGGTCATCAGGGAAATGAAAATCAAAACCACAATGAGGGTGCTGGAATTGTGGAGTAGCCAGTTAAGCCACTGCCTTCGGTGGTGGCATCACATATGGGTGTCAGTTCGAGTCCCAGCTGCTCCACTTCTGATCCAGCTCCCTGTTAATGTGCCTAGGAAAGCAGTGGAAGATGGCCTGGGCCCCTGCACCCACATGAGAGACCCAGAGGAGGCTCTTGGCTCCTGGCTTCACATCGGCCCAGCTCTGGCCATTGTGGTCATTTGATGATGGAACAAGAAAATGGAAGATTCTCTCTCTCTCTATCTCCCTCCCTCCCTCCCTCCCTCCCTCCCTCCCTCCCTATCTCTCTCACTGTAAAACTCTGCCTTCAAATAAATAAATAAATCTTAAAAAAAAACACAATGAGCTGTCCATCTCTCTCCAGTTAGAATGGCCATCATCATCAACACGAAAAATGACAAATGCAGGCAAGGATATAGATAAAGAGAAGTGCCTCAATGTTGTTCATGGAATTGTACATTAACATAGCCATTGTGGAAAACAGTAGGGATGTTCCTCAAAAAAAAAAAAAAAAATAGAGCTGTCATATAATCCAGTAACCCCACTAAGAAGGCAAAGAAATCTCCAAAGGCAAAGAAATCAGTATAGGAAAGAGATACCTGCCCTTTCATGTTTATTGCAACACTATTCACAATAGCCAAGATGTGGAATTGGCAGATGAATGGACTATTATTCATCCATAAAAATGAATGAAATCCTGTCATTTGTGGCAATATGGGTGGAGCTGGAAGACGTTATGTTAAGTAATAAGTCAGGCACAGAAAGACAACTATTGCATGTTGATACTCATTTGTAGAAGCATAAAAAGCTGATTAGTTAGAAGCAGAGAGTGGAAGAGTGTTCAGCAGAGGTTCATAAGAGTAGGGGGAAGGGGAAATAGAGTGAGACTGTGAAATACCAAAATACATCAAGATAGGAGGAGAAAGGTCTAAAGTTCTACAGCACAGTAGGGTGACTAGGGTTTACAACAACTATTATATATTTTATAAAGGACTAGAAGAGAGAAGTTCAGAGATGCTCATTACTGATTGTATACCTGGACTGAATATGCACAATTATTATATACCAATAAAAATGAATTTTTAACAAATGAACTAAAAAAATGTGAAAAATGAACTTCATTTGTGGAATTTCCTACTTCAGAGTGTTGGACTGCAGTGGGCTGAGGTTGACTGGCCCACGAGTGAGGGGGGCCTGCTCTACTGATGTTTCACACGCAGGTCCTGTGACTGCTCTGCAAGTCAGGAAGAGATGCATGAGAGGAGCACTTGATGAACGGCCAGGACTTCCCCAGGGTACACAGGCTCCACTTGACCTGTCTCTGTTCCTGATGGCCAACGCCTTCACTTCACTCTTACAGGGGACGATGTCCTGTTGATTGGCAATCAGAAGCCAAGGTCTAGATGTCTTCCCCGTACCATAATGACTCCCTGCCTACAGGAGCAGCTGGTAGACCCTGACATAACTCAAGTCCTGCCCTCCAAGGAAAGTTTCTTGAGGCTGTGTGGATGGATTCACAATGCTTGGCTACACCCCGTTTGGAAAGCATCTCCTAGTTTCCATTTTTGGAAGTGAGCACCTGGGCTGATGTTTTCCTTGTGTGGTGGGTCAAGTCAGACTCAACGGTGAACAAACCAGGAAGCACTCAGTATGTCTCCCTTCTTGAGTAGAAATAGTATTTTCAAGAACTTAGTCAAGTTGATCCCAGCAGAATCTTAGATTTTAGAAAAATTGCTTATTATTAAATTTTAATTTTACTTGAAAAACATCATCTTCCATTTGTCAGTTCACTCCCTAAATATCCACAACAGCCGGCATGGGAGTAGGGCCAAGCCAGAAGCCCAGAACTCCATCCAGGTCTCCCAGGTGGGTGGCAGGGACCCAGCTAGTTGGACCATCACCTGCCACCTCCAAGAGTCTGCATTAGCAGGAAGCTGGACCAGAAGCAGAGGAGCTGGGACTTGAAGCAGGCACTCTGAATGCCTGAATGAGGTTTCTAAGCAGCAACTTAACTTCTACAGCAAACACCTGCCCCAGCATCTTAGATTCTGAAGAAAAAGTTGCATCTATCCCTTCAGGAAAAATTTTATTTCTCATTCTACCACTTTGGAAAAGTATTTTATTATACTTGTTAAAATAGTACATCCAGAAATCCTCTGACCCTGCAATATCACCTGTAGGTGTGAACAAATAGTAATGTACACACACACACACACACACACACACACACACGTCAGCAGATGCATACACCAAAAGACAATATTTATTGGACAACTATATTTATATTACAATTTTAGAATATTTCTGGTACAATTATTCATAATAATGAAAAACTGAAAATAAAACAAGTGTACAGAAACAATAGAGTAAATAAATAAATTTTGGTACATTCCAACAGAGGAATATACTGCAGTCAAGATAGATAAATTACCATTACAAGGACATTAATGAATTTCATAAATATTATTTGAGTAAAACAAATTGAGCACAGAGTAACACATATGATCTTATTCTACTTACATAACTTTATACAGAATGGAAAACAATCTTGGAGCATAGAGACCGATGCCAGTGGCTGTCTTGTTTTCTCATCTGCTGGGGAGCAGTACTTCATAAGTGAGTTCACTTTATGAAAATTCAGCAAACTGTTGAAACATAATTTGTAATTTTTTCCTCTAAATATGACACTTTAATTAAAATGACTATTAAAATCATGGCCATTGATCATAAAATTCTGTTAAAAACTAGCAAATATGCACAAATAAGAAAAGTACATGCGAATAACAGTTATTAATACAGAAGCAAGAATCTCATGTAAAATTCACAGATCAGACTCACCAGTAAATTAAAGTGTGCCAGGATGAAGTAGAGTTTATTTCAGGAACACAAGTCTGGTATAACATATTATCTTCTGTAAAAAGCCAAAATGCTTTGAAAAAACAAAATATCCATTCTAAATAATAATTCTTAGTGCAAAGGAAAAACTCCCTAATTTTAATATCTATATTATGGAAGCAACCAATAACAGACTTTATGGTAAACAAAAAATAAAGATCCTTCCATTTAAATAAGAAAAAAGGTAAACATGTTAGCCAATATTGTTATTCACTATTTTCCAGACTTTTGTAACAATGCAATAAGGCAAGAAAATCAAATAGAAAACACTGATGACCTGGAATTAATCTTTTATCACAGAATGTAGTACTACATGGCTGAATTTAAAATTAGCAAAATGACAAATTCATTAAAGAACTATTTAATAATAATAATGGTAGGTATGTTGGACAATTGTGAAAAACATTTTAAAAACAACTAGAAAGTATATTGAAAAACAAGATCCCTCTGACTACAGAGAAATATACAATAGGAATCTTCAGCAAGAAATGTACAAGGAAAAGTACATAAACTTGCAGAGAATTATGAAGACTGATGACACTGATGGAATGATGAAATTGATGAAATTCTCGTGAATGGGAAAATGCACCTGGTGATGAAGCCCATTCTGTCCCAAATTATTTTAGTTGTTTAAGAACTACATCAATAAGCAGACCAATGTTTTAGAATTTTACAAAATTACCTCATAATTCACCTGGAAAAATATACAGGTTAAAGTATACGGAAGAATTACGTGAGTGAATAAGGACGGATGACTCACATTACATAACATTAAAATGTTCAATGGACCTATGATAATTAAGAAAATGCTTCTTGGAATAAGTGTGGACAGACTAGTGGAGCTTCTCAGATACCCACAAACAGAGATGCACACACACACACACACACATACACGAAGCTGGTTTAAAGACAGCGTTGAAGTACGTGGAGAATGATAGGTGATCCCCGTCTCTCCCAGACAGAGGCGATCCTTCTGTTGTGTTCAAGGAGGACACTTTGGTCGTGAACTTGCATGTTCTTGTGAGATGAGAACTGTCACTTTGTGTACCCAGGCTTCTCTGGCTTTGCCTAGGTAGCCCTATTGTCTTAATATCCGTGAAGGTAGCTGTGTGAGAATCCAGTATTCCTTCTGCAACACATAGCATTCCACGGTGTGCATCCACCACATTTGGGTAGCTGACACCAGACTGCTTCAATTCCTTGCCATCAGAGAATTTCTATAGAGTCTTGCAGCATCAGTCACTTGGATTGGGAGAGTTAAAAATCACTCAGAATGTCTGCCTTCTCCTTGGATTCTTTGTCACTGTCTAGGACTTGAACCTTTCCTTGGCCAGGAATTTTACCTTTTACCCCTTGATGCAGATGTATGCCCCTGTCCAGAGGTTGAGCCGTAGGTACTGGGGACAGCTTTGCTCTGCAACCTTCACCTGCTGAGTGTGGGGTCTCCCTTGAGTTTGTGGCTGGATTCTGCATTCCATTTATGATCAACACCTCCACACTCACCTTTGCCCAGCGGGTTTTAGGAAATAATGTGTATTTTAGGATTCCGATCAGGATTGGAACCTCAGCCCTGTCACTTCTCATGTGGACAGCCTTGGCCAAACTCTGTAGTCCTCATAAGTCTCAGGGTTTATACCCTTGTGACATGCTAACATGTATCCCTTGTACGCTCAGGTCAGGCGTGGTGAGGCTTAAGTGAGGTCTGGTGTGGAGAGTCCATTGGCTATTACTGGGATGCACCAGGGCATAGCTCCAGTGGCTTTCGCCTGCAAGATCCTTCCATCCACTCCCTTACCCTCCCCCAGATGTCTGCTCAAATCCCACCACCTCAATGAGTTCTGTCTTGATTACCTTCATTAACACGCAGAGCCACCCTTTCCCCACTCTCCAATTTTTGTTTCTTCCGCGGCATTTTTCACCTTCTAGGATATTAACTTATGCAGAATGTTTATTGTTCGTTGTCTGTCTCCCCTTGCTAGATCCTTCTGAGGACGCAGGTTTGGTTGCCTGGTGGCTCCTGACCACCTACAAACAGTGCCTGTTTCGCGTGGCTGGGAGTCCTTACTAAGCAAACATTGGCTGAATGAATTTGCCGGTGTCAGAACAGTGCTGGGAGTTCTTGCTAAGATGTTTTCACACTGCCAAAAGAGCTGTTGAGGACGTCAGAGATTTTGGAGAAGGCAAACACTCCGGTAGGAGGTCTGGGTGGGGCTGGGGCCTCCCAGGAGGAGTGTTTATCCTGGGTCTTCACCTAGGAGGCAGCATTGGGCTGGAGTCGATTCCACATGCAGTAGTCGCTTCATAAAGGACTGTTGGCTGGCTTTAAAGATGGCACGGACTTGTTCACTTTGAACACAGAGGCAACCTTGCTTGAGGCACCGAGAGCTCTTTGCCCAAAAGGGAGCCACCCCGGTCTTGGCCCCTTAGCCAGGCAACTTGGAAAGTGTTCACCTTTTATCTAAAATCAGCCGGGAAGCTGAGCCTTCTGTTAGCTGAGAGTGACAACAGGGCACCCACAGGAGAGGGCTTCTCGGGAGTCCGTGGGGCACAGGCCGTGTTTGGAGGCTGATCAGGGGGTGTCGCTCCCTCCCCAGGGGTTGGAAGAAGCCTGTATACCTGGCTTACAGGTCGCTCTGCTCAGAGTGAGGCCGCGGAGGCCACGGTCCGTGGGGTCAGCAGGAGACGGTGCAAGTGTCTGAGTGCAGGGACAGACAGCTGGATCCTCGGACTCAGCTCCACACTGCTCTCCTCTCTCCTCTTCCCCCACGCCTCCGCCGTCCCCTCCTCCGGCGGCTCCTTCTGCTCTCTCTGCTGCTTTCCTCTGCCTTGGTTCGTCTGCTGTACACCAGGTGTCCTCACGCTTCTTTGAACATCAGAATCATCTGGAAAGTTAACGCAAGCTCAGATCGTGGGTCCCCTCCCCCAGAGCTTCTGGTGTGTCCGGGCTGGGGCCTGAGAGTGAGCATTCCTGGTAAGTTCCCAGGTGCTGCTGCAGCTGGCCGGGGGCCCACCTATGAGAAGCACCGCTCTATCACTGGCTCCTCCCCTCTCTTCCTGCACCCGGCCGCCTTTCTCTGCCCACCACCTCTGTCTCCTCGCTCGCTGTCTCTGCCTGCCTCGCTGTCTCTCTGCCTCTCTTTCCTCTGCTGTGGAATCACACCATCCTCTTTCTGCAACGTGGAACCAGGAGCAAGCTGGGAAAGGAAGCCAGGGTCCCCCAGGCCAGGGTCCCCCGGCCAGCATCCTGCGTCCCGCACTGGGACGCTCGACAGCAGCCTCCGTGCCAGTTCCCTGCTGGTGACTGCCACACCCTTCCAGGCAAGGTGGGAAGCAGCACCCCAGGTCTCTGCAGATGACAGGGCTGCGCCTCTGCTCCCCTCTCCCGCAGAGAGAGCCTGTGCATCTTCAAAGACCACAGAGGTAGGGGGAGAGATGATAGAAAGTGAATCCATTAAGAGGCCTAAAAGCTGACAGTTTCAAAAATAATGATCTAGGCCTCCTCTTATTTAAAACCACCCAGCTGCCCGATGCTGTGCTCACCGCGTCTGCAACTGACACTCTCGGCTACGTCTGGAATTAAAAATACATAAGCGTTTTTGGAAAAAGCTGCTAATTTGAAGGTCATTAGCAGCCCCAAACATATTTCTTTTATTTATAAAAAAGGCACCTAATAAGGCCATTAATACTTCCCCTCCTCCCCGAGCTCTTGCGCAGTTACCCCCTCCTGCGTAAGCTGCCCGCCTCTCCCCGGCACCCAGCAATGTGTCCTCCCAGTGGTCTTGACTCCCCTCCACCTGCCCTCGGCCCGACACCCACCTGGTGGTTTGCAGGACCCATGGCTGCCCTTGATTCCCAGGGCCTTGGGATGATGTCGACGGCCACCAGAGTTGGCCACGTGGCCCTGTCTTCCGAGTGGAGGGCACTTCCAGCAGTCCAGTGCCCGTGGGTTCAGAGTCACTTGCCTCCGTCACAAGGATATTTGGGGTAACTCCCCGTGTGAGCTGCAGCCAGCCTCTCCCGGGTCCATCCCGCCTGGCTGTGCCACTGCCACATGGCTGCAATAGCCGCCATCGGTGCTCCCACTGGGCTTCCATACATGCATGGCTGGAGGGCCCAGGCGGACTTGGCATTGCAGGCTGCCAACCCTTGCACTCCGTGTGCTCTGTGCATGGTTCTCGCAGCGTCTCTGTCCCCGAGGGGCTTCCCCGGGGTTGGCCCCTCTGCAGGGTCCCAACCCCCGGCTCCCTTGCCTCCTGTTTGTTTTATGAGAGAAATTACTGGAGGCCCAGCCTGTCAGCAGCTTCTTTGCAAATCCCACTTGCCAAAGGAAGAGGGAGGGGTTGGAGGGAAGAAAAGCAAGGGGGGCGGGGAGAAGGCGGTACTGTTGGGGGGTGTGGTTGCCATAAAAATCCAGACATGGGACTGACAGTTGAAAAGCATTGCCCTAGCATAGGAAGAGGGTGTGGAGGGGTGTGGCGGGGGGTGGGGGTTGAGGGGCAGCTAACCACAGAGCAGTCCCATCGCACACACTGAGAGCAAGGGCCCAGGGCTGTGCATTCTGCCAGAGGGTGCAGGATGGAGATAAGGGTGTGGTGGCCTGGACTAGAGCAGCTGCGGCACAGGGGTGCAGGGGCATGGCCAAGCCCCTCTACGGCACTCCCAGAGTCAGGACGCTGTGTGCCAAGCTTGGGCTCCTTCTGAAAACGAGAGAGTGGTGTATTCTGGCTTCCGCTAGCTTCTTTTCTCTGAGATTTATTTCCTCATTATGAAAAAGTCATTTTGGGCTTCCTTCGCCAATGTTCTCTCGCTGCTCTTATTCCTTCTAATTACACATGTGCAGCGGCCGATTACGCTTGCTTCTCAGCATGACGGGCAAAGGCACGGCTTCCCCCAGGGCGCGTGGAGGGCAATCAATCTTATCCCAGCCTGGAGGAAGGCTCCAGGGGCCTGGGAGGCCACGGACGTGGGCAGCCGACCCTGAGAGCCGGCTTCTGGGTCCTCGAGACGTGGCCATCAATGCCAGCAGCAGCAGATGTCCCCAGGGAGTGACCCCTCTTGGTCACCAGGAGTTTGCTTCTCCAGACAGCCACTCTCCAGGCCAAACCTGGTGATCCCTGCATGTCGTAGACAGCTAGGGACCATCTGCAAATGGTCACCTTGTCACCTGCCAGATCCCTAACCAAGGGCAATCAAACTTTAGTGGCCAGGACCCTCAGCCCTCTCTCAGGACTGCCGCCTCTGTTGATGCTGGTCTCACAACATTTTTCAAAGGATCTATTTTATATTTGAAAGGCAGAGTTATACATAGAGAAGAGGAGAGACGGGGTCGGGGGGCGGTTTCCATCTGCTGGTTCACTCCCCAAATGGCCAGAATGGCTGAGGCGAGGCCAGACTGAAGCCAGGAGCCTGGAGCTTCATCTGGGTTTCCCAAGTGGGTGCAAGGGCCCAAGCAGGCATTCTCCAACACTAAGTTAGATCAAGACTTGGCAAGCTATGGCCCTTGTTACACAGTCTCCACCTGTTTCTGTGAATAAAGTTTTATTGGAACATATCCATATCCATTCACTGAGACACTCTGACTACGTTCATGCTACAAGGGCAAGGGTTGAATAGTTGTGGCAGAAACCATATGGTCCATGAAGCCTGGAATATCTGTTGACCACTTACAGAAAAGGTCTGCCATCCCCCGGTTAGATCTGCTGGGCTGGAGTCCATAACGCACGCGTGGTTTTCTTGCTCAGCTTCCGGTAGTCATGAGATTCATAACCATAAACGGTTAACTAAATCTCAGCACCGCATGACAGTTTGCAAATAAGACCAAAGGAATGATGTTCACTCAAATGAAATCAGCTGTACAGTAATGCCCCCTGGGCCAGACAAGTTAATGCTTGGCAAACTGCCCTCGCTGGGAAACAGCCCAGCAGGAGCTGAGCCCCATGGTGGGAAAAAAACAATAAAAAATGGTTAATTGTTAAATTGGATGTCAGAGAGAATGTTTTTCAGAGTTGCAGTCGGCACTTTGTACTTGGAAAACATGGGGTTGTGAGGAAGGCTGGAGGTCACCCGTAGGCAGAGGAGCCTGCCCCCCCGCCGGGCAGAGTGGATGCAGGGTTGGTGCCATCTGCCGCTTCCTGCGGGGACACCCAGCTCCAGGTGCCCTGCTCAGCTGCGGGAGTTTCATTTAGAGACAGATAGGCAGGGTTGTGCACACAGACAGGCTCCTGGAGAGCTGAGTTACCACGGCCCAGCCTTGAGCCTGCCGGGAAGTAACTTCATGAAGAATCAGTGAAATCTGTGAGCATGCATTGGGTTCAAGGTGACTGATGGCCAACGTGCATGGCTTCAGCTATTAGTTTGTTTATTCCACAGATTTACCGTGTGACGACTGTGCCCCAGGCCTGCAGAGTCAGCCATGAATTAGACACGCTCCCTGGCTCGTGAGCTCCCAGGACTAGAGACCCATGGACAGACCACTCTACTACTTTGAGTTGCACACCAGGACAACGAGAAGCACAGGGGATCGAGGGGCCATGGACGAGGGGCAGCTCACCCAAGAGGGAGACCCCAGGATGTTTGCAAGTGGAGCTGAGGCTCCAAGCATGGCCAGGAAGCAGCCAGGAGAGAGCAGCGGGGGTCAGAGACCTGAATGCCCTGGCAGGTATTACATAGAGGGTGTCGGGAAATGGAAAGGAAAGTGAGACGAATTTGTAGGTTTCCAAATTTCCCTACTGCAATGCTGTCCTCGGCATTTTGCCATACCCATGTTTTAATTGTACTGTTATTTAGTTACCTATTTTTTTTTTTTGCTTAAAACCAAGTCACAGGTTTACCCAAATAAACTTATTTTGAAAGAAAACCTCAGAATATCTATGAAAAAATATACACACATTTATGCCAGGTAAACTTCTCCTACATAAAAATAAATGAGCATAAAACTCTATGTATAACTATTGTAATTTTAAAGAACCTGGACACATGTATCCTCAAACCTTCTCACCCACTCATTATACACACTGCACACTTCTAGAAACCCAGCCAGGTTGGCCCTCGAGGAGGCTTTGTGGTTACAAGACAATCTGAACAGTTATTTAGCTGAAGACGGTTCTTCGTATTGACTGATAGGCCCAGAAATTGGGCCTGAGTCAAAAAAAGAAGACGAGATTTGGCTTAGTACCAGGAAGGAAAGGCTGCCCGTTCGTTTGACTGAGCAAGAAATGTGCCCTGTGCAACGCTTGGAAGAGAAGCTTCCGGAATCCAACCATTGGCCCAACATGACAAGCAGCCCGAGAAACCACCCAGGAGCAAGGCAAAGCTCAGGTCCAATCTTTGCAAACATGCAAGATGAAGGTCAGCAATGATTAAGATGACAGATACACACAGCTGAGACTTTCACAAAAACCCCAGATCCACAGAGGTTAAGGATTAACCTTTATCAGAAGGCAAGAAGACTTTTTACAACAAACGTAGGCACTGATTCACTTCCTATTTTTGGGTTCTGTTTCCAAATCTTCAGAAGCAAAATAAACTAACCGATAGCAGCCATCATGTATGAAGCAATCCTTAAGAACCTGGCACCAGGGGCTGGCGCTGTAGTATAGTGGGTAAAGCCACAGCCAGCAATGCCGGCATCCCATATGGGCACTGGTTCGAGTCCTGGCTGCTCCACTTTGAATCCAGCTCTCTGCTATGGACTGGGAAAGCAGTAGAAGATGGCCCAAGTGCTTGGGCCGCAGCACCTGCGTGGGAGACCATGGGGAGGCTCCAGGCTCCTGGCTTTGGATTGGCACAGCTCTGACCGTTGTGGCCAATTGGAGAATGAATCAGTGGATGGGAGATTTATCTCTCTGCCTCTCTTTCTCTCTGTGTAACTCTGAATTTCAAACAAATGAATAAATCTTAAAAAAAAAGAACCTGGCACTAGACTGTGTGATTAGTATGCAGGCCATCCTTTTGCCTTGCAAACATATTGTGGGGTTCAGATAATATAACCCCCATTTTACAGGGTGGCGATAACCACCTGGCCATGGGACAGGACCGTGGGACAGGACACTGGGAGTTCCTAGAGGACATCTGGTGCAGGTGGCAGCTTGAGGGCACCGAGAGCCCACGTCAGGGACATAACCTGGGATCTACCCCTGGCTCGTCACTGTCACTTAGTGTAAGCCTCACTAGTGAGATTTCAAAATTTTATTTATTTATTTATTTATTTATTTATTTATTTATTTATTTATATTTGAAGGGCAGAGAGACAAAAAAACAAAGACAGACAGAGATGTTAGCTAATTTTCAAAATGGTATAAGAATAAGTGTTGTTGGGGCCAGCACTGTGGCATAATAAGCTAAGCTTCTGCCTGTGGGCCAGCATCCCACATAGGTACCAACTCTTGTTCCAGCTGCTCCACCTCTGATCCAGCTCCCCATGCTGGTGGCCTGGGAAAAGCAGTGAAGGATGATCCAGGTTCTTGGGCCCCGGCAGCCATGTGGGAGATCCTAATCATTGTCCATGTGGGAGACCCGGATGGGATGAAGCTCCTGGCTCCTGGCATTGTCCTGGCTCAGCCCTGGTGGTTGCAGCCACTTATGGAGTGAACCAGTGGACAGACGATCTCTCTCTCTCTCTCTCTTCCCATCTATTCCTCTCTGTGGCTCTTTCAAATAAATAAATAAATTTTTTTTAAAAAAATCATAATTGTTCTTACCACTTATATTATTGAATTTGTTAATTACTTTTAAGAACTTCTCAAGTGGCCATAATTTCAGTCCGCACTCCGGGATCACTTCCTGTAATTAGTTGATAGAAAGACTCAGTGTAAATTCTAAACATAGAACACTTCCTGCTGTCATCGTTATACCCAAACCTGGTATGGGGGCCTTAATCAGCTTATCTTCCACTGTAAAGCTCCTGGCTGTGGTCAGAAAGCCCTGGGAGTGTCTTTGATCAAACAGGGAAAGCCCAGTTGGACAGCCAACCCTGCTGCCCCAGAGCCAGGCGCTTGTGTGCCAAACCTTTCTTAGTTTGAGCTCGGTGGGTGTGGATGATGAGACGGGCAGTCGCTCCAGCATGGGGGCTCCTGAAGACTCGACACAGAACCACGGCTCTCCAGCCAAGGGTGGACCAGCCTCTCAGAACAGAACCACGGCTCTCCAGCCAAGGGTGGACCAGCCTCTCAGATCTGGAACAGTCTGCTCCGTGCATACGGCTTGGGCGTAGGACCCTCTCTCTGTCCTTCGTTTCCTGCCCACGCCCACAGTGCAGAGAGATGGAGCCTGGAGCTTACAGGCAATGGCTCACCTTGCTCATCCAACAGATTCCACAGCATCTGAGTGGGGAGAGCCCGCTGTGCACCTGCCGGACTGTGTTCCACGGGAAGAAAGAAACTCGTGAGCACAGCCCCAGCGCCCCACCCCACCCAGGCCCGGTGTTTCCCAGCTTCGATGCTGGGGAAGCTGAGCTGGAAAGGCACTGGTGGCCTGCTTAGGGACTCCCCGTCGTTGATCTGAACAGTCAAGCTCTGCCTGATCTTTCTGACTTACCGTGCCGGCTGTCTGCCCGGCCTCCTGGCCTGTGTCGTGGCACTGCAGTCAGAGACCAGTTGGCTTCTGTGTTTCCCCGTGACCACAGCCTACACCCTCAAGCAGGCTTACGCTTACCCTGCTGGGCTGTGTCTTCTTCACCTTGAGGGCAGGGCTGTGCTGACTTCGTTTAATATTCTTAGCAGCCTGCAAAGCCCCTGGAGCCCAGCAGCAACCCAAGGCATGTTTGTTGAGAGGAAGGGTGGAGCCTTGCTTGCAATTACCAGGTGCAGCACCCCAGCCTCCGCCCCTAGTCCCTGGGACTTGGGGGCCCTATCCCTGGGCTCTGCCCAGTGGCTGAGATTCTGACCCTGATGCACAAATGTTCCAATTCCACATGCTGTAGAGTGGTTCTATGGCCAGGCTCTTCTACCCATTAATCTGTCCTCAAACTCTCCCTTGGCTGCCCAGGGCTACTACATGCTGGGGCCCCTCCCTGAGGACCCCCTCCCATGTGTGTCCTTGGGCTTCTCTCTCTGCTCCTAGTCCCAGAAGTTGTCTATTCCTTAACTCCAAATCTCCAAGACTGCTCCTGCTGGTCCTCCCATAAACATTTCTTCCATGCAGACCCTGAACTGGGTGTCAGAGGTACAAAGGTGAGTATGGCAGGAAGTTTGGCTGAAGAGCTGGGCACAGCCTTCCTATCCACCATCAGAAACACATGCTCTGTCTTGTCGGGCAGCCACGGCTGGGTTCTGAGCAGGAGAGGGGCGACAGGCTTGGGCATCCCTTGCTCACTGTCCGCGGACCTGCTTTATCAGATTTGGGTGGGCTCCACCTTGTCACTCCAGCACTGCTACAGCAATGCCCAAGAGCTTGACATAGGAGGCCACGTGAACTAGGCTGATTAGATTGCGGGGGGATTGGAAAGTGCACTCAAGTTCCAGCAGGAATTGTGTCACTCTTCATTCCATTCATCCCCCAAACGGAATCAGAATTGTGCACCTGAAGCCCCATCATCCCGCCCCCTCCCTGCACTCCATGCCTCCTTGGGGCTGGACCTGCTCAGTTATCCTCCTTCTCTTTCTCTCTCCCCATAGATTCTTTTTCATTAGCTTCGAAACCTTCTCCAGTCTTTCCACTAAAAGATAACAAAATAACCAAGAGGAGCCTGGGCCAGCTGCACCCTGATTTTCCTTCTTCCCTTTGAAATTAATCTTCTGGAAAGATGGTGATGCCCTCTCGTTCCCCAATCCAGCCTGCCTCCTACACCACCATCTCTCCGGTGAAGCAGCCCTTAGGAAAGTCACCAATACCTTCTGTGCTAAACTCGCAGGTGGATTTCAGCCCGCAGAGGCAGCGTGGGGTCTCAGCTGCCGTGTCCTCCCTGACCTGGTCTTCTTCTCCAGCTCGGGCACCGCACGCTCTCTCTGTGGTGGAAGTGTCAGCACAGACTCCTCTGTGAGGCTTCCTTGGCCTGGGCAACTCTTGTTTTTTTAAGATTTTTTTTATTTACTTGAGAAGTAGAGTTATAGACAATGAGAGGGAGAGACAGAGAGAAAGGTCTTCCTTCCACTGGTTCACTCCGCAGGTGGCCGCAATGGCTGGAGTTGCACCGATCGGAAACCAGGAGTCAAGAGCTTCTTCCAGGTCTCCCTTGCAGGTACAGGGGCCAAGGACTTGGGCCATCTTCTACTGCTTTCCCAGGCCATAGCAGAGAGCTGGATTGGAAGAGGGTGGGCAAGGTCTAGAACCAGTGCCCATATGGGATGCCGGCGCCTCAGGTGGAGAATTAACCCGCTGCACCACAGAGCCAGCCCCGGACTGGGCAACCCTTAAGTGTGGCTATTTCTCAGGGTTCCAGGGAGGGCTCATTTCTCACATCTGCATACCACTGGCCTGTGGCTTTAACAAGGACAGCTCCCAGATCTGCATTATCAGCACAATCTTTTTCTTTCTTTCTTTCTTTTTTGAAAAAAATTATTTTTATTTATTTGAAAGTCAGAGTTACATAGAGAGAGGAGAGGCAGAGAGAGAGAGAGAGAGAGAGAGAGAGAGAGAGAGAGAGGCAGAGAAAGAGAGAGGTCCTCCATCTGATGGTTCATTCCCCAATTGGCCACAATGGCCAGAGCTGTGCCGATCTGAAGCCAGGAGCCAGGAGCTTCTTCCAGGTCTCCCACGCGGGTACAGGGACCCAAGGACTTGGGCCATCTTCTACTGCTTTCCCAGGCCATAGCAGAGAGCTGGATTGGAAGAGGAGCAGCCGGGACTAGAACCAGTTCCCATATGTGATGCCGGTGCTTCAGGCCAGGGCATTAACCCGCTGTGCCACAGCGTTGGCCCCATCAGCATAATCTTGATGCTGAATTGTGGACCATTGTATCCAATGGCCAAATTCCTATTACCCCAGGCCCCCTCCACAACCACCACCAGCACCTTCCTCCTTCTGCATTCCTTCTCTCAGTGAATGGTATCAAAATCCAATCAGCTGCTCAAACCAGAGACGTGGGTGTCAACATCGTCTCTGCCCTAACTACCTCCGACAGCAAATCCACTCCCCTTTCTGCTGACCTCTCCTCCTCCACATTCCTTGGGTCAACCCCACTTTCTCCATCCCACTGCTACTTCCACACCTTTGCCCAGGACACCTCCATCCTCTGCCTAGAGTATTGCCCCCAGCTCCCTCTCAGTCTCCCCGAAGCAGGTCCAGCTCTTGCCGTTCCATTGCCATTTCATGGGCAGAGGGATCTGTATGACACAGAATCCCCTGGCTTCGACCCCCGTCTACTCCTTGCATTCAGAGTAACACCCATATTCCTTATCATCGCTTTCATGATCTTGCTGGGCTTACCCCTCCAGCCACCCCCATCCAGTGCTATATTCCCCAGCCCACCCACACCCCAGCCCTTGAACCTCTTCCCTGTCCCCTTAACACCCAACCCCAAATGTGGCAGCTCTTCTCAGTCCTCCGGTCCTGGGTGAGCAGAGCCCCTCGGCGATGCTTTCCTTGGCCACCTGGGACAGCAGCAATGCCCTTCCCTGCACTGCCGTACCCATGCTTGCTTCCCTGCTGGGGCGATTTGCAAAGCTGGGCTCTGCTATAAGGATGGCATCTTGTTCTGTCTCAGAAAACCATCTCAAGAGCTGCAGTAGCTGCCCATGTTTATGCAGATATGGGTTTAAAACAAGCCCAGCGGAGGAAACCAACATCTTCCTGGGGCGAAGAGAGGTTGCCTCCTTTAAAACCAAACAGCATAGGCTGAGTATCTCCGTAGCTCACAGGAGCTTATGTGCCCATCATTTTTTTCTCTTTTTTTTCTTTTTGATTTCTGTATCCTTCCACTGAGTGGGAGGCTACAGGAATTCTCATGGTAGCACTGGCTGCAGAGAGGCCATAGGACTCTTAGAAGAATGTCTTAGCAGAGAGGGAGCTGTAGAAACCACTATGACTGTCCCTGAACAGACAGACAGCACCCGGCAGCCACAGCCACAGTCTGCTCTCGGAAGCGTGGGCCGTGCTCTGCCCCTGCTCTCCACTGCCCTTCAGCTTTGTCTCTGCGGTACCAGGAACAGCATCAAATTAATTTCTGCCTCCTGGGGCCTGTGCACAGTGACTGATGCTCAGTGGGAGGCTGCTTCACCCCGGGGCTGCAGCTCTGGGGAAGAGGATGACAACGCATGAACGATTCAGACAGGGTTGAAAAGGAGTGTTTTCAACTTCACAAAACTAAAATTAGAATAGACCACGATTGATAGCAGTTAAGAGTAATTGAGAAAGATCCCAACTAAATACCCAGGGATTAATTTATTTTAAAGCATGCTGCTTAAGGTCATGCACTTCTGCAGGTGACACAATGACAAGCTAAACTTTCTCAGTTATTATTTCAGCCTCCAAACACCTACTGAGAACCTTTCCTGGGTCAGGCAGTGGTGTGTTGAGTGCTGGGGACAGAGGTGAGAATGCTGTGCCCAGTGTGCCTTGTGTCTCTACTCAGGGAATTGCTGGAAGGTACTGGCTGGGATGGTATGAGCCAAGACACGATTTCTCACAATGTGGGAAGGCATCCAGGGGATGTGATACCAAGACCAGCCCAAGCTTAAGGCAGGAGCAGGGAGAGGACTCTTCCGTCTCTCACTCACCTCCGCCCAACAGGTGTGTCCCTCACAAGCGCCCGGAAATGGCATCTGTAGGATACATCAGCCCATCCCACCAGGGCCTCCGGTCTCAGCCAAGGCTCGAGACTTTGCTTTTAGACCTATGTGCACCTGCTCTCATTTGGAAGCTGCTGGTCTCACGAAACGTCCTGGTAGTGAACAAGGTCACCATTTGACCTCAGTCAACTCACACGACCTTCCCCCTGGACAACTTTCTGTGACCTTAGGGATTCCCCTGTGCCACCAGCCCAACCCCCAGTCCCGCTGACATCTTGAACGACACAGTACCTCGGGCGACTTCTGAGAACGACCGTGCAACTCCTCTATGAACTGCAAGCTTGAAGCTCTGTAGCGCTCACCCTGACTGAAGCTTCAGGCCTCTGGGCACTGCGTGTCTTTGAGATTGCTGGGTGCTGACCGTTGGCTGCTGTTACCCTGGTAATAGCTGTGCCTCCCCCCTCACTTCCCTTGCTAGGGACTAATCACGCCCTCAGCCAGTTGGTGCTGGAGCAGTTACGATTTTTACATGATGATGAAATCCCAAACACACTCACATGGGCCTTCCTAGAACTGTACAATGCAGCCCTCACATTCTGGCATCTTTAATAGATTCCCTGTAGATTCTCTCATTCCTGCTGTGTCTCACTCTGGCCTCAGGACTGCTGGCATCCTATGCCTCCTTTGCTACTTGTCTCTCTTCTCAAGGACACTTTTCCTCCTCAGCAGACTGCAATGATCCCAGGAGACCTCAGTGAGCACCCAGGGACCAGGGTCTGCACACCGTGTGGAGGTGGGAGGTGGCAGCAAGCACAGACTCTTAGTGGTACATGAGCCTGTTTGATATCTGGACTTCAGGGATCTCTGAGTGATGCAATAAACACAGGCTCTGTAGATGTGTGGGTTCCCTGCCCCCTGCCTGTCATTCCCTTCTTTGAGTGTCACGGGTGGGGAGAGGGTGCAGGGAGGTGGAGCCTAACCTCCATGGCTTCTCCACAGCTGCTTCTATTACCATCTCCCGCCTGCCTCTGTGTGGTCCCCACCCACTTGATCTTGGTGGTCCACCTGCTGTGATCCATGCTCTGGGCTCTGTGGGACAGATTCCTACTCCTTGGCCTGGCTCTCAGGGTCACAGGCCACTGACCACTGTGAAAAGTGTGGGGCTTTTTAAATCTAATTTACTTATTTGATAGGCAGAGAGGTAAAAAAAAAAAAAAAAAAAAAACCAGGGGGGAGAGAGAGAGAGAGAGCGATATCTCCCGTCTACTGGTTCACTCCCCAAATGCTCCCAACAACTAGCGCTGGCTGCAGCAGGGCTGGGGCAGAAGCCGGGAACCCAATCTGGGTCTTCCACGTGGAGAGCTAACCCTCAGTGGCTGCCACTTCCCCAGCCAGGGGCTTTGGGCCCATTACCACCTGTTCTCAAGAAGGCAGGGTAGTGCAGTGCAGTGCTACTCAAGCTGTGCCTCTGGACTTGCAGCAGGTGCACCCCTTGGAGACTCAGGAGAAGTGCAAGGCCTGCCTCAGCTTCCTGTCCAGAACCCAGAGAGGGAGCCCGTGACCTGTGTTGGAGCACAGGGATGCTAGAGCACCAGTGTTGGGCCTGGGAGACCCCTCGGGGTGGTGGCTCACAGCAGGGAGTCATATCGCCAATCATGGAAATCCTAGTTCCTCCATCAAGTGACCTGGGAAGGGAATTTGTCTATTGGTTTCCTAAAACTGGGGATAACGAAGCACCTGAAGAACCCGTTACCCATTCACAAGGTGATGGTGAGAGAGGGAGTGCAGACACGGAAAGCACTCAGAAAAATGCCTGGTCCAGAGAACCCAGCCAGGAACGCCAGGTACTCTTTACCAGAGGTACCTATTACTTTCCTGTTACTCACATGAGGAAGCGGGGGCCCGCAGAGGCTGGGCCCTGCGCTAGGGGTCGTGTGTGAGGTCTCACTCACTAGTGCCGCCCCTCACTCCCTTTCACGCACCCCTGCTCTGCAGTTCATCCGCAGCATGGGCTTGGGGCAGCCTGGGGTCCCATGCTGAACAGGGCACCTGGGTGGCAGGAATGGGGGTGGCCTCCCCTGAAGTCTGTGCCTTGGGGTCCCTGGCCATGGCTCTGCTGACCCCTCACACTGTCTTCCGATATACTTTTTCTCGCTCTCCTTTCCACCAAACCAAAGGGCTTGGTGTGACTTTGATCTTGACCCTGCGTATTCCACAAGCCAGAAAGTGGGTCAGCCTTGCTGGAGGCACAGTGAGGGTGCAGGGTTACAGGATGCTGCCTGCCTGAGGAACCTGGTGACAATTAAGACTCATTCCTGTGGAAAATTGAGAGTGGATGAAGCAAACTGCCCAGGCTTGTAAGATACTTCGTGGACTGAAGTCTTTGGAGTAATTAGTAAGTTGCACATGGAATTGGTAAGCGATTAATGCAGGCAAGTTTTGGTGTCTACCCGCCTGCCTGGCCTCTGCACCCACACATGAACCTGCTGGGCCTTTGTCCATCTTCTCCTGGGGTCAAGCCCCTGGGAGAGCTTTAAGGCACACTCTCCTGGGTTGGAGCTGCACCCCTAGGGGTCCCGGCCTCTTTGAGAGGCCTTCCTGCTATAGGAATCTTGGCTGGTGACTTCAGATGGTAAGAACCGCCCAAGGTCAGAGTTACCCAGAACCAGGGCAAAGGCTGATGCTGCCTGAGTATGTATTCAGTGGGCTCCTTGGGAACCACAGCTCTTGGCTGTCTCACTT
Source organism: Oryctolagus cuniculus (assembly GCF_051225735.1). Lineage (NCBI taxonomy): Eukaryota > Metazoa > Chordata > Mammalia > Lagomorpha > Leporidae > Oryctolagus > Oryctolagus cuniculus. The sequence goes on from NC_142870.1 coordinate 146,276,132, forward strand.
CCCCTCCCCCCAGCCGCCAGCTACATGCTCCCAGTCACAGTCCAGGCAAGCTTTAATGGCTTTTCTATAATCAGGCTGGGTGTGAATCACACTAAAATCAGGGCTGAGTGTGTCATTGGCCATCGTGTGACTTCTCACATCGCCAGTGCATTCAGCTTTTCCTTCTCCATGCCAGGGAGTCTAATATACTTTTCTTCTTGGCAGCCGTGGGTTCAGGGACCGGCTCCTCTCTCCCACGTTAGGGGAAGGGAGGAGGAAGGTGGCTGAGGATTCTCCCCATGGGGGACAACCCACCGGGGACCCAGCGACACACACTCTGACGCCATTCTATGTAAACCCAGACATGCTTCTGCTCACTTTAATTAGACAGATAAAATTAGCAAGGAGCTTAAGGTCAAAGGAAAAATTAAAAACATTTCAATGTTAGGTGGAATTTACAAAAGTGAATCGAACAATGAGGTACAATAAGGAATGCAAAGAGAAACACAGACACATCTGAAACATTCCTCGAACGCCACGCGGCTTACGCCAGTCCACAGGTAAGGCAAGATGGACTCTCCCCCGCCCCCTCTTGATGGCACACTCCCCGGATGTGGAAGAACATTCTCCAGAAACACTTCCCTTCCGATTTCTTCAGGTGGCACCCACAGGAATCACTCAGTCAGCATCATTCCAGAATGGCCCGCACTGCACCCAATTCAAACCGCTCACCTGTTTCCTGTCTGAATGTGTAAACTCTTGGGCGTTTGGCTTTCCCCTTCTCATAGTAATCCCCCCACCCTCACCTCTCTTCCCACAGAGCTGAGAGGCCACTGGGCCGACCCCCAGCACATTCCGGCCCCTCTGGATATCCCAGAGCAAAGACGTCCCGGTTCTTGTTTCTTATTCACATCTGTTACGCACAAGCACAATCACTGTGGAACGCAGACATACAGAGGCGTGCTCTCGCACACGGAAACAGGTTTTTCTATTTTTTTCCCCAATTTGTGGTTTCTTTTTCCTTTTTGCAGAAAATGCAAACAAAAGAAAAACAAGGTTTTCAATTGAAGGTACATCGCTTCTTCAATATGAAGACATTAATTGAATTGGTTGGATCCCCATGCAGTGGTCAGCAACGTCCTTTGGCAACTGACAGAACGAGATCTGGAGACTCGGGAGCTGGGTTTTTGTGTGTGTGTGTTCCGAGACATTTCCCGACACGAGCCAGGGGCGAAGGGCGAGGCGGCTGGGAGAGGAAGGGGCTCGCGGGGAGCAGAGCGCAAGGAGAAAAGAAAAGAATGTCATTGGTGGGGAAGAAACTGGAACAGGGCGTCTGTCCCCTCCCTCCACCTCCACCTCCTTCCCTTCTTCCTGCCGCAGCCCGGGACGGTGGGGGCTCAGCTCAGGCCGCTGCCCCCGAGGCATAGTGCGTGGTCTTCACTTCCGCTGAACGTCACCTTTTTAGACTTTTGTTGGGAGGTACTTGGCTTCCCGCGGCGGCGCACGCGTGCTTCCGTGCGGAGGAACCCGGGTTGCCTCCCCAGCCGCAGGTCTAGTTCATGCTTTGCTGATGGGAGTGCACGTGTCAGCTGAGAAGCCAGGCTTTCCAGCGTGTTCCGCGGGGGTCCGCCTCTGCTTCCCCCTGACTCTGGTCCTTTGCCTTCCTTGCCTCCCCCCACCCCGAGAACACGCGAGTTGTCAGGCCATCGCCGTCGGTGACTGACTCATCTGGACCCGCATCGAATGAATGCTGTTCAGGATCTTCTTCTGGTGGCCTGCCAGGGTGACCCCTATTCTCAGAAGGTCTCTAGGAGGGGAAAAAGGCAGAGAGGAAGCCGCGTTAGTGTCCGGGCAGCTTCTCCCGGGTCCCAGCTCATTGCCCAAGGCACGCTTGGCTGATGGTCGGTGAGGCAAGCAAAAGAGTTCAGGTCCAACCACCCCACACTTTCCCAGGCTTTCGGCAAACTCCCAGTTGGGCATTCTCTCCTTCAGTCCCGCATTCCCTACACAAGGGCTCTAATGCCTTCCCCAGCTCTGCCTCCCCCAACTCAGACCATCCTGGCTGGACCGTGTCTACTTGCTGGAGACGTGTTCCCTGCACGGATGCTGGAGAAGTCCCTTCACTGTGTCCGTGACCCCAGCGGACTCTAATGTTCCTCTGTGATTATCTTTTAGCACTTGGAGTGCAGGGAGTCCGTGGGGCTTCAGCTATTCTGTGGAGCTCCTGCCTAAATTAGCGGTCCCCCACTGAGACTGAAAAGATGCGGGGCTTGCCTGGTCTTCTGATGTTTTCCCCTGAGTTTCCATTTTCTGCCTCTGTTTGAATTTTAATGTCATGCATTTTTTAAGAAGGGTGATCTCAAAATAACTTTAAAGTATCTGCCCAAGCAGGAATCTGAGGAATAAGCCTGGGCTAGGGGCTTGGCTTGGATTTATCTTTGAGCTCTGAGTATTAACACGAACAAGTTCATAGCTTGCATCTGACCTTGGGGAGACGGGCGCGTGATTCCTTAGTTAATAATAAATAACAACTGTTTGAGCGCATCCTGTGCACCCTATCCTATCTTCCTGCAATGCTATGGGAAGCGTTTCATAAGAATTGAGAAACTACTGCAAAGTCGATGATAAGAAAAATTTAGCAGCAAGCATTTCTTGCTGTGCAACCTGTGGGCAGGAAATGGGCCAAATGTTTTGCATGTACTCTTCCATTTACCTCCCACGACAAACCAGTGAGAGGGGCACTGTTATTGTCTGTGCATTTGTAGCCAAGTCAAGTGGGGCTCAGAGAATTTAAGGATGTGCTTAAGAGCACCTGCTGAGTAAGCCCTGGTGGAGCTGGGGTTCCAGCACAAGCCTGTCTGGCCGTCAGTCCCTCCGCAAGGCAACTCTGGGCTCTTCTAAGGTCTTGGGCTCTTCTAAGGTCTCTGGCCACAGCACCACCGCTCACTCTGTACGCTGCCTACCAGACCCCGGTGGCCCCTGCTTCTGGGCTGGTTTCCTGTCCATAGAGTCTTAGTCCTCCTGCCACTCCACCCCTGCCAGCTGTACCGAACTCCCCAGGAGATGCAGCTGGCTGCGATCGGCAAATTATTGTCTGTGTCTTTTCAGCACACGCTGGAATTTGGGATTCACAAATTGCCCCACAATCTATATTTTATTGAGTTGCTCATTTTCTTTTTTTTTCCCCAGCTTTTATCTCTCAAGAAACAAACTGAATTGCTCAGTAGTATGTGGACGTGTTTCACTTTGAACCAAATCCCTTAATTTTCAGTTTGACTTTCTTTTGGTTGTCTTGTTCTTTTGCCTAAAGATTATTCCCAGACCAAGGGGATGGCTCCAGTGGATTCCTGCAGACACAAGTGGGGGGGTGGGGGTGGGAGGGTATCGCATGATGCATGTTCTCACGCTCACATGTGCAGGGTGCAGTGGGAGAGCAGGAGCCGTCCTGCCTTCACCAACACTCCTTCCTATTCCCGAACCCAGGCCCCTTGACCATTGGGAGGCACCCATTTCAGCTCTGCAAGGTGGGGAGAGCGGTTTGCCACTGGTGACAGCTCCTGTTTTATTTTATTTTATTTTATTGCTGTTTGACAGTCACTGGGAATGTCGGGGACTGTTCATTTTAGACACTACCAGGAAAGGAACCCAGATTTTTAGAAATGTACTCTGATAAGTAATGGATCCAAGGCTATATTCAATCATGTCATTGAAGAAAGTGGAGGTGCCATCATTTCTTTGGTTATTTTTAGTTTTTGGACAGGCTGAGAGACACACAGAGATTTGAGAGAGAGAGAGAGATAGAGAGAGAGGATGAATGTGAGCACATTCCCATCTGCTGGTTTATTCCCCAAATGCCCATGATAGCCAGGCTGGACCAGGGCAGAAACCAGGAGCCAGAAACTCAATCCAAGTCTCCCATGTGAGTAGCAGGAGCCCAGTGACTTGAGCCACCACTACTGCCTCCCCAGGGTCCGACTAGCAGAAAACTAGAGTGGAGCCAGACATCTTAAGTGCCAGACAGGACTCCAGGGAGCTTGACTGCAAAGCTGGCAGTGACAGGAAGCTGCCTCTCTGGGGGTACACCTGCTAGCAATGGAACACTACCCCTGGCTCAGGAGGGAACCCCAGCACCTAGCACCCTGCCTGATGCAAACACATAATCAGGAAGTTCTTGTCAACTGCCTGATGGGCTGCCGGGACCCTAGCATGGGACATGTGTGGTGCAGGGCTCCAGACCCTACGTGGTGCTGGCCCTCTGGCTGTGTGTGTGTTTATCGGGGGGCATGGAACTGATTTCATAGGTAGGATGCTCTGAGTTTCTGTGATGCAGAAGGCAAAAATGTGAGCCCTTGCCAGTTGATTCCAGTGGTCCCCACACGCTGCTGCACATTAAAATCACTTGGGGAGCTTTAAAATCTGATGACCAGAGCTCACCACAAACCAATTAAGCCAAAAGATTGGGAGTGGGAACCAAGCATCAGAATTTTATAAGCATCCCAAGGTGATTCCAGTGTGCTGTAAAAATGGGAACCAGTGCTGCCTGGGGTCAGGATGGTGAGCTGACAGCCAGAACAGCAAGCTGAGCCCCAGCCCACCACCCGTGAGCCCCAGTGCTGCACCGTCTCGGAATGTGCTGAATGGAAGGTGGAGGGCTAGGTAAATAATTCCCAAACTACAGTTCCATAAAGCCATACCCCTCAAAAATACGGTTTCATGGTATTTAATAATTTTAAATGGGTTTCTTTATTTCAGGATTTTTCCTGGCCTTTATAATGCTAACATGAGCAGTGAATCTCCAAGAGGGTGATAAAGGGCGCAGTATTTCCCAAATTTATTTGACCATGGGACGCTTTTTTTTCCAAGGAGAACCCATTAACATTTCCCACCACTGGTGCCACGGAGAACATTCTTGGGGAAGTGATGGACGACCGTGGTACTTTAAGACCCTTCCTGGCTCTCATCTTATTTGCATAATTTTATTCTGTGTGTTCCTCCAGTCTCCTGTGGGAGCGGCAGACTGGTAAATAATTTGTTGTGTGTGTGTGGAGGGGGATGTGTGCTTATTTCCCAGCTCCCTCTGAGCAGGAGGACAAGGGCCCACAGCCCTGAGACTGCTCCTAAGCCAGGGTGACGCCCCCTGGCTCTGCAGCAGAGGCATTGGCTGGCTGTGTGCCTCCCAGGAGCAGGCTCTCTTTGAGGGCCAAGTTTGAAAACAAGGGGCGGATGGGAGCTCCTGATGATTAGGCGAATGACATAGGGCTGTGACTTTGGAGAGCTCACATGGGGGCCCACCATGGCTCTCTGCCTTCCACCCCTCACCGCCTCCACCTCATCCATTTTCCCGGCCCTTCCCACCAAGGCGTGGGTCTACATAGAGGAGGAGCTCTGGGGAAGAAGCCAGGACTCCCCATCTTCTGCCTTGGCCCCGCCCACTACTTACTCTGACGTCATCTGGGTAACCAGCTGGAGGGAAGTGAAGCCGGCGGTGAGGAAGCTGTCCCTGTACTGGACCATTTTGATGGCACTGAGCCAGTCGTCCACGGTGGTGAAGGCCGTGAAGTCTGGGATGGAGCGGTCGAGTAGGGGCTGGGAAGGCCTGGGGACACAGAGGGAGCGGGTGACCCCAGGGCTGCAGAGTCACACCTTGGATGTGGAAGGTGTGTCCTCCTTGGGGTGAGGATTATGGAGGAGCCCTTCCTTCTCTATAGAATCCTCTCTTGGCTTCTAGGGCCAAGAAACCATTTCCCTGGGACTCTGGTCCCTGGCACAGTCCACACAGGACAGGGCACTCAGTTGGGAGGGGAGGGAAGGGCCCTGACTCCTTTCTAATCTGAAGCCTACGAACCTCATCATGCAGAGATGTGGTCTGCTCAAATCCATGCATGGTTCACCACAAGGTTGCCAGCCTGGCTGGTAGCCCTCCCTTTCACCCCGATACAAACCCTGCAATAAGTGGTGCTCATTGTTCTCAAAAGCAAGGCCCAGACTCTGCACGTGGCCTTTAGACTGATGGGTCTGTCCCTCACCCACTTGGCCAAGTCCCAGCCCCAGTCAACCCCCTGCCAACACACTGGCCCTGGTCTTCCCATCTGCTAGCATCCGCACCTGCTGCATCCCTGGCCTGGAGCCCTTTTCCTGATATTCCTTTTCTTCTAGCCAACGTGTCTTCCCCCTTCAGCTCACATCAGGATGATCTTCTGCCAGCAGACTAAGGTATCTCTGCACCTCCATGCCACAGTGGCCCCTTTAAGGTCCAGGTTTTGCATCTCCTGGCATGATCATCTTGACCGCTATTTCTAAACTACATGAGGGCAGGGGCTATGTCTGTCTTACTCAGGATACAGCAGGAGCACTGGGCATACTGCTTGGCGTGTAACCACCTAATACATTTTGGTTGAAAAGATAATTTAATAAATGTACATTCTCCCTTCACAGATCCAATTGTTTTGCTTGTGTTTGTCCCATGCCCACGTGCTGCCCAGATCTCCAAGTCTTCACTATATGTGCTTAGAGGACTGGTATGGTGAGCAGAACGGTGCCTTCTGGAAACAGCATCACTCAGAAATAGGGCCTCTCACCAAACAGATCAGACAAGGCTGATCCACTACTGCAGATCAGTGGAAGCCAACAGCAGGTGGAGACCCAGGCGGGTCTCTTAACGTCTAAAGGTGGCACCCATGCTGGAGGCCAGAGACATTTCAGAGAGAGTGGAGAGTGGGAAATAATTATAAGCATCTTGGAACATCTTTCCTTGGTGGATGAGCTCTCTCTTCTCACTCTTGCTCCTAACAGAACAAAAGGCCACTGGCCAAGCCCTGACCAGGAGACCACCCACACCTAGAGATCACCCTGTTTCACTGGACTCACACGGCGGTGATGGTTGCCAGAGTCTTGAGACTTGCCGGGTTCCGGATCATCTTGTCTAGGGTGTTGACAATCTCCGCAAAGCGGGGCCGACTGTTCCGGTCCTTCTGCCAACAGTCCAGCATGAGCTGGTGTAGGGCTGCGGGGCAGTCCATGGGAGGGGGCAGCCGGTAGTCCTGTTCGATAGCATTGATGACCTACAGTGACACACAAGGGAACAGGTATGACTGGGTGATGAGCCAGCAGCCTGTCATGCACGAAACAGCCCCTGAGGATGGAGTTCTCAGGGTTCTTTTTTTTGGGGGGGGGGGGGGGCGGGGCTGTGTGCTTGCCTTTCCCCTTAGACTGCTGCTAGAAAGAGGTACCATGTCTTGCTGCCTGCTTTGTGGCTCCTGCACCTGCTACATGCTGAATCCTGGAAGTATTTGTTGCAGAGGGAGCTGGAGAACGGCTTGAGCTTCTCCTCTCTTGACAAGGACCAAGGGTTCAATTCCACCTGTAACTCCAGCAGTGATACAAAGGGGACACTGGGCTGCAGTGAACCCACCATGTATACAGGCCACCTCCAAAGCTTGTGGCCATTGCATTCTTTCTTTCTCAAGGGTAGAGAAAAGGAAGATAGAGATCGAGTATTGCTGGGGAACTGCCAGCACCCAGGCCGGGCCCACCTGGATGCCTCCTGTGTATTATTCGCCCTAATTGTGCATGGGTTGCAAATCATTTGGTTAAACAAATTGGCTCCATACGCGACAACCACAGTCAGAACAACAAGGCACTGCGGAACTTCTCTCAGGCTCTGGTAATTTTTGCAAACTCCAGGGCATAATTTTGTAAAGATTTTAGGGTCTTTAAGACTTTGTCTGTTTGGGGGGCTTTTGTGTTGTTCCATACTGTACTTCTTAATTTCTAATTCACTTAAATCAATTATGCTTGCTCTGTGCTTTGTGTATGAGAAAATATCCTTGTAAACGGTCCAAGTGCTAAACATGAACTTATTATGGGACACCCACAACACAATGGAAGGCCTGGAAGGCAACACAGGACTTAAAGTGATGTTTCAAAGACTGTGTCTATTGAAATGGAAATACGCTCACATTGTAGGATTTGGGGGAAAAAAAGGGCAGGCTGTGTAACTACAGGTATGGTATAATCCTGCTTTTGCTAAAAACAAAAATCCAAACCAAACAAAACCCAACAATTATACACATGCATAGAAAAGACCTCATGGACTGCGGAGTTAATGGTAGAAGCAAGAATGCTCTTTATGTTTTTCCTTTTGCTTGTTGTGGTTTTTATCGTCTATAATGACCATGCATTGATTTCATATTAAACAGTTAAAGTACAAAGGGAATAATTTGGAGTACAGGGATTTTTCTGGTGTTTCGCCTCTACTTAAAAAAAATCAGAGTCATTTCAACTGATTCTTCTTGTTTTTCACTTTGTAAATTGTTCAAAAGGGAATCTTCTCTGTCTATAATTTCTATGCACAGTGCATAGGACATGAGATGGTCCAGGAGATAATATAAGCTAAAGTCATTAGAGACAATCAAGATGCATTATTCCTTCTATTCAGAACGGTAAAAAATAAGCATGCAAACCACACCAATATTATCATTATGTTAAAAAAAAAAAAAACACTGACTGGGAACATTCACTTTTGAACAACGTGTTGTTCAAAATTTTTTTATCTCCTCCAAATTATTGTCAATCAAATTCCCTGCTGCTCTGTTCGGAGGGCATTTGAAACCCATTCCCCGCCATGAGAAAACAGAACTGCAGCGAAGAAATCTGCCCAAGGCCACCCGGCTCGCCAGTGGTGGAGCTGCGATAAGTCAGTTTGGAAAACCTTGAAGCTGCTTCCCCAGGCCTCTGTGGGGCTGCTATGGTGATCTCAGCCTAGAGATCAGCTCTGGAGCTGTTCGATGTCTCCATGGCACCAGAGGGTATGCAAATATCCTTGGGCCCCTGTGAGATGAGCAGCCAGGCATCACTACCATCAGCCTGGCTCTGTCCAGCCCCTTCCAGGCAACCAGATGGAAGGTCCCAACACTCTCTGCTCACCGTTGAGGCATGAGAGGCTGTGTCCAGATTCCTCATCTCATTGGGGTAGGGGACCCCACCATCTCCCAGTGCGGGAAGTTAAGTGTTACTCGTGTGCCCCTAAGCCGCTAACATCTCTGCCCAGACTGCTCGATGCTAGAGCCCCAAACACGAACAAGACAGCTCTGTCACCTGCCCGGGAATAGGAAAGAGCACGGGGGCAGGGCCATTCTGCAGGAGCACAGCCCCTCAGAGAGACAGCTGACCCAAGCACTCCTCGCGGGGCATCAAGGACCACATGTGCCTGCTGATCTTCTGCCTGGAAGCTCCGGACTGGATGCAACTTTAAATTTCCTTGCTATCTATTGTGCATGACGCTTCAAAGGCTTTTTTTTGTTTTTTTTTTTGACATTTTTTCCAAAGATTGATTTATTTATTTTGAGAGTCAGAGTTACACAGAGAGAGGAGAGGCAGAGAGAGAGAGAGAGAGAGAGAGAGGTCTTCCATCTGCTGGTTCTCTCCCCAAATGGCTGCAACAGTCAGAGCTGCGTTGATCCGAAGTCAGGAGCCAGGAGCTTCTTCCGGGTCTCCCACATGGGTGCAGGGGCCCAAGGACTTGGGCCATCTTCTACTGCTTTCCCAGGCCACAGCAGAGAGCTGGATCAGAGTGGAGCAGCCAAGATTCAAACCTGCGGCCTTACGGGATGCCACACTGCAGGCGGCGGCTTTACCTGCTACGCCACAGCGCCGGTTCCTTGGCATTTGCTTTTGTGTTCCCTCTATTTGTTGGATGTCCTTCCATTCTTCTCAACAGGACATCAAAAAGCAGCTAGCTCCTCCTCCCTGGGCAGGTCAGGCAAGAGCACAGACCCCCATGGCTGTGTCAGGGAAGTACTGCCTAATGATTAGGGGCACAGACCTGAGAAGTCTGAGTTCAAATCCTCGTTCTTTCTAACTGTAGAACCTTGGGAGAGTCACCTGACTTCCTGAACACGCACAGAGACACTGCTGGCACAGCGAGGTGGTGTGTGCTGAGCACTGCACGGATGAATGGCAGACGAATCCCTGCTGCACAGAGGGTGTTGCTGCGGCTGAGATGTGTTCCTGGGGAAGAGGGCAGCGAGCTACTAGTGGTTATGGTGGAAGTCCAGGAACAGAGGGTTTGGGAGGCACCACGCACGTGCCCATTTCTCCCCTCTTGGGGAATGAGTTAGCCATGGGAACCCCTGCTCGTGTTCATGTTTACAAAAATAAGACTTACTCCGCTATTTCTTTTACATGATTTTGGTGTTATTATTTGAAGCACTGATGGTTCTTGCACACGCATTAAAAAATCCTTGCTCTTCCACATCAAAGGAAAAAACGTCCAGGTCATTAGTTGGTGTATTTATGTGCACTTCTTTGACTGTGGTGCTTTACCTTTGGAGATGTTCATGCTCTTTTTAAGGATCTTGATATTTTCTAAATTTTCTGAGTACCTATAACTTAATGTCAAAGTAAAATATCACTATATCAAGAAAATAAGTTTGGTCTCTTAATGGGACGTTGGGATCATTCTCTGTCGCATCTGCCTCCCTAGCAGGGGTAGCGACCTGGGCGGAGGCCTGGAGCAGACCTTCAGTCTGACGGCTTTGAGCACCAGTACCCACCCTTGAACTGTATGGAAAGGTATGGCTGTGGGTCGAAAACCAGAGGGAATTTGGGGCTCCTCTCCTTGCCCCATCACAGGATAAGCTAAATGGACGCTGAGCAGATTGGAAGCCTAGGAAATCAGACGGCACTTCCAGGGAGAAGGAAGAATGAGAGAACAAGCCCTGGGACCTGTGGTCTGCTTTGCAAGGTTTGCAGCAGGTCTTCTGGCTGTCCCAAAGGCCAGTGCAGGTAACCGTCCTGGCCCCACCCACAGGGGGCAGGGACAGGCGGGGGCAGGGGCTGTCTCTGCTGCCCTGTCCCAGAGGTGGTCAGCGTGGGGCTGGTGCAGGTTTTTTTTTTCCCTGGATGCTCTCAGGCACAGGAGAAAGGGCCTGGAGCACCTCTGGGAATGGAGCAGGGCCCTCCCATTGCCCTGTTGCCTGCCGCAGACACGTGTGTCCTATTAGTGAGCTGGCTTGTGGGTGGTGTCTACTCGACCTCCACCGGGGAGAGGGCAGCGGAGGAGCTCGGAGCAGTGCCGAAACCAGGGCAGAGGGGGTTAAGCTGAGCTCTAATGTTTCAGGGAAGCCGCAGCTCCTCTCCACAGACACCGCCACTCTCATTATCTCTGTCAATCAGATCCAAGCAGCAGAACTTCCAAGTTGCTCTCTCTGGCTGACAAACTCTCTGTTCTTGTTCAAAGACCTTCCCGGGCTCTGGAAGCCCAATTACTGGCACTCCGACTTGCCTCTGCAATTCTCTTCCTTAAAGCCTTTCAATCGACATCCGTGAAATCCTTTACCGCCGCCACCTCGCTCCTTTCTGATGATCCAGGCTGCAGCGGAGCCACTGCCAGCCCCTCCCTCCTCTCTCCAGGGCTCCTTCCCAGGCCAGGTTGTAAGGAGCCTCGTGAATGGGCATGAAGTCACCTCCTGCTGCAGGCACTTGGGACAACGCTTGGGGCTTTAATTTGGAGACAGACAACACGACCAGCAGAAACTGCTGCTTTACAGATGTTCTCGTTCCCCCTGAGACGCAGCTCGTACGACAAATTTCTGGGAAGCCTTCCCCCACACAAATGTTCATGGAGCCCCGTGCATCTGCACTGGACTGTGAACCCCTGCAGAAACACAGGCGGAGGCACGTGCTTAGCACAGTCAGCAGGCAACGCCTGCATGCAAAGGACGCTTGGGGAATTCTGGAAGTCTAATACCAGGAATTCTATTTGTTTTTGGCATCCACTTGAGAATATCTTGAATGTCAAATCTCGCCTTGTCAGTTTTGTAATCCATGCTATGTGGGCTGAATTGCTCTTAATCGGATTAAGGTCTCTGGGCAGGACAAGATGGGCCCCGTTTCTCTGCGCAATGTTTCTCACTCAGCCAGCCGATGGCATAGACGGAGCCAGGCTGTGGCTGACTGCATGGAAGCAGCCTCGGTGTCAAGTCCACTGCTCACGGATTTGACAGGGGGCAGGGGTGCAGCGTGGACCATCACAGGTAAGATGGTTGGCATGAAGACCTGGTTAAGGATGCAGCCATTTCGCCTGCTCTGGGCTGCAGCCGCTCTGTCCCAGGAAGCAGGGGGTCTGCATCAGAGGCACCCTGGCTCCGTCTCCCTCAGTCTCCCTGGAAACCACTTCCTTTTTCAGCTGTCGCATGCTCGCCATTGTCTCAGTCCACCCAGAACTGGAGGTGCTTCTGGTTCAGCTGGTGGCCCAAAGGAGCCGGATCACTGCTGTGCACGGCCCTGCCTTTTGCAGCCTGTCAGTTCTGGAAGCTAATAACTGCCTCCCGTGGTGATGGCAAGGCTAAATGTAGAACACAGGCATGCACCTTTGCAATGGCAATCCTCTCCGCTACCCAAACATGGAGTGAACCTGGGGAATGGCCCCAGGCCATAGGTGCTGCTGAAATCCAGACAGGATCTCTGCTTGGAGCTTATCAAAGGCAATCATCCTGGGACCCAGCACTGTGGTGTAGTGGGTAGAGCCGCTGCTTGTGGTGCTGGCATTCCACAGGGGAGTGGTTCAAGTCCTGGATGCTCCACTTCTGATCCAGCTTCCTGTTATGGCCTGGGAACACAGTAGAAGATGGCCCAAGTCCCTGGGCTCCTGCACCCGCATGGGAGACCTGGAAGAAGCTCCTGGCTCCTGGCTTCGGATCAGCGCAGTTCTGGCCATTGCCGACATCTGGGAGTGAACCAGTGGATGGAAGACCTCTCTCTTTCTCTCTCTCTCTCTGCCTCTGCCTCTCTGTAACTCTGTCTTTCAAATAAATGAATAAATCTTAAAAAAAACCAACCATCCCGAGAAGACTTCCTCACCCTTTAGTAATTAGGGAGCAAGGGCTCCCATTGGAAACACCCCAAGGCGCTTCAATGGAAGGCATCAGAGATGACCATTCTCCTCCTTCCCCACCCTTGCCCCCGGACGGCAGCCTGCACTCACTGGTGCTGGAGACCTCCCTGCAGACAGGGTCCTCCTCCCCAAGTCCATCTGAAGCTAACCAGCTTTGGGGGGCTGCTTTGGGCCCTCCTTCACTGGAAGGGAACCGGGGATCACACAAGAGGGGGGTGTCAGGGACAAAGGGCCCCTTACAAGTGTTTCCCTTACAGCCGAGGAGCGCAAGTACCAGGCAGAAGCTGCAGCTGGTTCACTCAATGTAACACAGCTGCCAAAGGCAGAACCACGTGGGGACCCAGGCCCCGGCTCTCAGACCAGAGCTGCCGCTTCCCTGCCATGCATGGGGAAGAAGAACACGAGGACATGAGGCAGACAGCAAGGTAGAATTTCCTGCTTAATTTGGGGTCTCCTGGCTTCTCAGAACCAGCCTGCTGTCTCTTGGGGCCCAGGAAGGGGGCCTGGAGACCTTGACGGGCTTGGGGTCACTGAGGCTGTCACTCTCTATTCTGGGACTTGGATCAGTTCCAACATCCAGGTCAAGGGGAACCATGTACCTACCCTGAACACCTCAAGTTCAGGTTGCGGGGCCCTGAAAACAGAGAAGAGGATTTGGCGTGTCTCTATGTGTGGGATCTCCTGGATGGAGGGGCTTATGGCAAGCAGGTGCCACTGACACTCACATCTTGGTTGGACATATCCCAGTAGGGTCTCTCTCCAAAGGACATGACTTCCCACATGACAATCCCGTAGCTCCAGACGTCGCTGGCCGAAGTGAACTTGCGGTAGGCAATGGCCTCAGGAGCCGTCCATCTCACAGGAATCTTCCCTCCCTGGAAGAAGAAGTAGGGAGCTGTCAGCCCAGCCATCATCCTCACGATGGGAGACAAGCGAAAATAAGCTGTGCTTGCCGGTCCTGTGCCAAGCTGAGTCTGGTGGATTAGGAGAGCCAGGATGGTGTGTGCCCCATGGCCAGGGGAGGGTGCGTGGAGGGGCTCAGGGAGAGTCAGCGTGGCTCCTGTGGGCATTGCCCTGCCTGTGGGCAAACCACGCATGAGGGGGTGCTTAGCCTGAGACCCCATCCACCACACCCTCCCCCCATCTCGATTCCCTATACTAGTTGAAATGTCACCGCTGGGGACACGGCTGGGAGGAGAGACTGTAACTGCCCTCGAGGCATTAGAGCCACATGAGATTCCTGAGTGAGATGCAAGCCATGCTGCCTGTTGCATCGCAATGAAAAAGCCACAACATCGGGGTCAGAAGGAAACACAACAGCAAGGAAAGGAAAGGAGAGACACAAGGCACAGCCCCTGGAGGACCCTCCCTCTGCAGGGTCGCACCCAGCTGCCTCACTTCTACTGCACCCCACTGGGGGAGGGCACGACATCCTGCCGACTCCGCCACCCACAGACAGCCCTGGGCTGCACTGGGTTTCACTGGGCCTGGGGCTGTAGCCTAGCCTCTCAGGATGCTGCCTGTGGCAGTGGAGGTGGGGACCCTGGGGGGCTGGAGATGCATTTTTCTCCTTATTCTTGTCCTATGTGATGCTTTGGATAACATTTTGCCTGTCCTTAGGAGGCTTGGGAATTGGGGCTTGGTCCCCAACATCTTACGTAAATGGATTAAGGGTGGAGACTTGGCCCTATAATGCTCTAGGGGAGGTCTTGCGGCCCTGGGGGCTTGCCCTTGGTGAGACAGTTCTCAGGAGGGGTTGGTTTCATAAGCGGAGTTCAGCCTAGCTTCCCTCTGGGCTGCCTGGTGATCCTCCCTCCATGCACACTTCACCATCAGACACTAGACTGATGGTGCTGCCCGAACTTGAACTGTGAATCTCCAAAACTGTAAGCCAGAATAAACCTTCTTCCTGCCTAAGCAGCTCCTTGCAGGCACTGCAGTTGCAGTAATGGAGGGCTGACGAATACACCCTCCAACACACACCGGAAACTTCTGCTCGGCTCTCAGCTTGGCTGCCAGACCTCAGCCGGATTCATTTAACTCGGGCTGATGCCCACCCATTCATGCCATCAACGAGAAAGCAATGAGCACCGCTGTGTGCCAGGCCCACAGTGGGGAGCTGACATCCTCTAGATGATCTCACACCACACAGGAGGGCAGGGAGGCAGGCCAGAGAGCAAAAGGTTCACACATAGCCAGGACGACTGTAAAGTGGGAAGGGTGAGGACAGGGGGTTCCGAGAATTGAAGGAGATCCCGTAACATCGGTGGGTTGTGGAATGCAGCCAGGAGCTGTCAGAGGGGCAGTTTCCTGCAGTGGTTGAGAGCTCCTGCAGCTTTGGCTGCTCCTTTTTAACCATGTAGCCAGGGCAAATAGTAACCTAACCCTTCCTGTAGGGTTGACACCTACACAGTGCTGGGGACAGGGCCTGGCAAAGGGTCTGTGTTAGCCACAATCTCCGCTACGAGTTCGAGTAGAAGTTAACACCCAGGAGAAGGCTTCGTGTGAGAGAGACGCTGGGGACTGCAAGCAATCCGGGATGGCCGAAGCTGGGTTCCCGGTGGGGGACATCCGGGCAGGTGAGCAGAGGAGCAGGGCGCGGCTGGTCCAGCATGGACGCTGCTTGCAGGAGGTAAAGCAGGGCACTCTCCATCTTTATCCAGGTTCCGGCCCCATCACGCTTTCCCGCTGCCCGAACCCTTCTCACTCCGGTGACTGCACCGAGCAGACAGCTCCCTTCCCCCTCTCCTGAGTGGCCTGCCTGGACTGAGAGAGGCTATTTTTGTTCTGGCCGTGCTTACAGTGTGCTCACAGCACCAAAGACGCATGGTGGACGCTGAGCAAGAGAGTCTTAACAACGTGCACATGGCTAATGTGTGGGGGGAGGGAGGGAGGGAGGGGCTGTACCGTGCATTTGTATCTGGTTTCCGACTGGGGCCTGGGAGGAGGGCAGGCAGCCTGGCCTGGGTCTCCCCCAGCACACACAGGCACGCGTCCAGCTTGCTGCTGAGAAGACAGTCCTGATTTCCCCGGGGACACGGGCAGGCTTGCACAAATGCCAGCAATGTGCCGAGTGCCTGCAGGGCAGGCTGGCGTGCGCAGCCCCGAATGCTCTGTCCTCAGCATCCCCCAGATACAAGCGCTGACTGTTGCTAGCTACGTGTTAGGTGTCCAGGGCCAGGCAGAGGGTGAGAAATCCATCCGGGGACTCCAGAGCTTTGGGATGCCTGGTAGTCAGGGGCGCCTCTAGGGGAGGGCTGCGGCCACGCCCTGAGACCACCAAGGCTCTCTCAGAAGACAGAGCATTTCAGTCTCCTAAAACACCCGGCATTTCACTCTATTGAAAGAGCCGGGTTACGTGAGGTCAGAGGAGTGGGAGTTTGGTTAGTGTGACTGTGCGTGTGCACGTGTGCGGGGGGTTGGGGATGGGAACAGATTCTGCACGAGGGAGAACTTATCAGTATGGGCGGCAGAGAGGGGACTTGGCAGTGCAGGCCTGCCTGGGAGCAAATGAGTGTCCGGACTTGCTTATCTGTGTGTGTGTGTGTGTGTGTGTGTGTGTGTCGGAGAAGGGGGAGGGGATGAAAGTGTGGTGCTTCTGAATTTCAAAGAGGCGATTTGGGAGTCTGCAAGTGTCCTCCTCTGCCAGGTCTGGAGCAGACCCCAGGGGCTGTCAGTGACAGCTGTTGAGCTGTTCCCTCTTGCATGCAAAGTGGCGGTGCCAAGTCCACTGGCGGAGAGCCTCGAGCCCTCCTGCCACCTTGCGCTGTTGGGCCTCAGTGAACACGGAGCCTGGCCTGTCACCACCACTACCTCCATCCCAGCAGGTGGCTGAGCCTTCGAGAAGAGCCACCCTGGACAAGCAGGTGACAGCTTGTCACGGCTGGCTCTCCTACCCAGCCGAAGAGCAGGGGACACTGACCTCGGAGGCAGAAACAAAGGAAACTCAGAGCCAGAGGAGCGCGAGGAAGGGCGCTGTCTGTCCTGGAATTCAAACCTCCCTCTCATCTTTTCAAGAATCCTGTCGTCAGCGCCGCCTTCCCTGCTCAGAGCTAACAGTGGCGATGATTATTTAACTTGTCTTCAATTATGGGAATCTATTCATTTAGAGGCTGGTGATGGTGCCCAGCCCCGTGGATGGGGACAGAACAAAAGAAGCGGGATGGTGCTGTGGTACTCAGGGCTCTGCTGCTGGAGGAGAAATCTGGACCAGAAGCCAAGGCCGGCACATCCACGGGGCTGCAGAGAGCCCCGAGGGGCCTGCTCGCCCCTGCAGGCGAGGCGGAGCGGCTCACTCTGTTGGGTCGTGGAGGACATGGGGGAGGACTCTGAGGGCAGTGAAGAACGGACATCTATGAAAGCAGGCTCGGACAGAGCACTCACTGGTCCCAGGCACGGCTTCTGCAAGGCACCGGGTGACGTGCTCCCCCTAGGGGTGCTGAGGCCACAGACACGCCTTCTGCAGGTTCCCCGGGGGTGCTCCAGGGGACACTGTTGGGGCACAGGGCAGGACAGAGGTAGGGGTACCTCCCAAGGTCAGGCTCTGAGACAAGGCTGGGGAACTTTTTTTTTTTTTCCTGTCAAGGGCCATTTGGATGTTTCTAACACCCTTCGCAGGCCATTCAAAAAATGCCAGCTTACAAATGAGCCTGCTGCAGCTGTATTGAATTTCGAGTTCTGCCTGCAGCTGTCCTGGCAAGGCAGAACAGGTGATTTCACGGGCCTCGCACGGCCTCCAAGCCTGGGCGTTCCCCACCCCTGCGGCGGCACACACTGACCTTCCCCCTGGAGCTTTACGTTCAAGGCTTGTCCTGCCAAGAAATTCTTCAGATGTTTGAAAAGTGTCTGCTTCAGAATCATCGTGTCTTAACTCAGATTTGTAAACTTAAGACTGTGTGTGTTCGTAGAAACTCATGAACTAAGAGACCATATCTGACAGTGGATTAATCCCAATTCATCTTCAGGGTCACCTGCTGAGCCCCACGGACTCCAGCCAGCAGGTAAGATCCCAACAAGATGTGTGATGCCAACAGGCAGACGGTCTCAGTGTGGGGGCCCCCTGGTCCCTCGGCCCCAGTTAGTTAACAACAGGCATCTACTGGGGGCTTCAAAAAGTTCATGGAAGATGCTGACTCTGAAAAACTTATGCACAAATTTCTATTTTTTGTGCCCAAATAAACTTATCTTTTAATTCCAATGTCCATAAATGTTTGGAGGTACTCAACTATGAAGCATCCATGATATGCCCAGCACTCTGCTGTAGACACAGCAGCCATGAGACTCACCCCTGCTCTATGGGACAATAGCAGGCAGCGCGCTGCTTTGCTATCTAGATGCTTACAGTGCAATCGGGAAGTTTTCCAGGCCCGTGTCCTGGCACGGCACTGATTGCCTTTGCTGATTACTTATGCTGGAGAAGCTCCCTGGGCAGTACTTCCGGGTGTCAGAAGCACTGTACTGCCTTCCTCCACCACCTTGTATGAGACAAGGTCTTGGTGGGACCACAGTAAGAATCCAGACACTCACACATGTTGAGTTATGGCAATCGTGGATGTTTGTTCATAACTATCGCAATTATGCTGCAGGAGGCAATCCCCAGGAAGTTTGGAAGTGGTCGGTATATGAGCAAGAGCATCATAGTCCTCCTGAAGGCTTGTAAATATGTAAAACATTGTTGGGAGAAGCCACTGTGCCAGACACGTATACCACACAGTATGCAATAAGAACACGTTGAATGTTGAGGGTTGAATTGTACCCCTCCAAAAAGAAATGTTGGAATCTTAACCCATGACACCTGTAAATGCGAACCATAGAGCTTGTTTGGAAATAGGGCCTTTGCAGATATAATCAAGGCAAGATGAGATCACACTGGATTAGGATGGGTCCTAAAGTGAATGCTGATGTCCGCATAAAGAAATCATGAGTAGATGCAGGGACACACAGGGAGCACAGCCCTTGACGACAGAGCAGAGACCCTAGGGATCCACCTACAGGCTGAGTTGCACCAAGGACTAGGAGAACAGAAAAGACTCCCCTGGAAGCTTTCGAAGGAGTGTGGCCCAGCTGACATCCTGGTCTCAGACTTCCAGCTTCCCGAACTGGGAGAGAATGCATTCCTATTGTAGAAAACTACCCTGTGGGCCGTACTGTGTCCCAGCAACCCTAGAAAACTAATACTAACACATGATCTTTCTGTGCACTAGTTAAACTGGTAGGTGGCTACCATGAGATTAGTTTGTAGGACAATGGAATTAAGAGATGAGTTTACCTGGGTGAAAATGTTTTGAAATCCATGCATAGTTTTCTCATAATATGCATCTTCCATGAACTTTTTGTAGATTCCTTGTATCAGAGGGGAATGGGATTTGGGAGCAGAGGATACCTCTACAGTTTTACACTACGACCCCTCAATTAGCCACGGGGCTCCCTGTAACATTTCTTCAGTGCTGTTGACCTGACTGTGGTCGCAGTCCACACCTTGGAGGACTGCCCTTGGCCAACATGCCTGAGGGAGAATCCCAGCCTCACTCTACCAGGAGTGTCCCAGTCACAGGGGAGCCCTCTGGGGCCCAGGGAGCTGCATGGAGAGAGCAAGTGCTGGCTGGAGGCACAGCCAATGGCCCTCTTCTCTGCACACCAGGAGGCCTAGAGCAGTGGTTCTTAGCTCGCCTACCCATTAGCATCACCAGGGAAGGCCGGATTTTGTTCTAGTGCCATGGGTCTTCTGATTTATGCAGAATTTCTGGGAGTGCTGCCCACACACTGGTAAGATTTAACATCTTAGGGTGACTGATGTCCAGTCACTCGTCACAGTCACTGTCCGGAGCAGTGATGCTCAAATTTCAGTGTGCGTCAGAATCTTCTGGAAGGCTTATCAAACTGACCTTGACCCAGACTTTCGGATTTCCCAGTTCTTGGAGGAGATTGGGAATGTGCATTTCTAACACATTTCTGGGGTGATTGCCCCACTTTGAGAACCAGTGGCAGCCATCTACTCAGCTGAAGCCATGGACGCTGTTAGGTTTTATCTTGAGTAGCAACCCCAGCGTTGTTGTTGTTAGTGGCTGTGCTGAGAGGGATGCTGAGGCTTCCCCTGGGCTCAGCAAGCGGTTGAGCATGATAAAACCTACCAGTGGGTGAGCCCCATGTCCAGAGACTTAAAAAAGAGTCCCAAAACTACCCCAGCGGACTCCAATGGGCAGCCAAGCTTGCAAGCCCTGGGTTGGGCTTTACGGGGATTCAGACAGGAGCAAGGTGGGTACGGAACAGGTGGCAATAGGCTGGGCAAGTATTTGCCAAGGTTGAAGTAAACCTCCAGAGATCTAAGATGATGAAAAAGGAAAATAAAAAAAGGCAACAGATTGGCTTCACCAAGGTCAAGTGCATAAACCTGTCTGTGGTCCAAAGGACATGGAGAATGAATTGCGATGAAGTTTACATAGCACATCAAGGGTGGGTCTGGAACCGGAAAACTGGGCACTCACCCTGGCAGCAGTGACCACCCTGACCTGACCGAATGGCCAGCCCGGGTGAGGAGCTCACATACAGATGGCCCTGCCCCCAGGGTGCATCCGTATGACACGCCTCCCTCCTGTTCCCCAGTCACCGTCCACTGCCCTGCATGCTAAAGGAGGGAGGTGTTTTAGAATGAATGTCTCGATCTAAAAGCACTTTGCAAGCACACAAATCCATTTTCCTCAACCCCATCAGTAAAGTGATTTTTCTTCTCCCCCACCCCCGCCCTGGAGAAGACGTGTTATCAGCGGAGAAGGAATAGAAGTTTCTGCCTAAAAGGGTGTCCTTTTCTGAACATCAGCAGCTTCTACGGCCAGCTGAAATGGCTTCTGCCTGCTGAATTGCAACTGAGTCTATGTAATAAAGAGGCTGTTCTGGGTGCCCCAGGATGCCAGGAATTTGCATGAAAACAATCTCTCCATCTTCCGAAAGAGTTCATCTGGCCCTGCTGCTTATTTCTCTCCAGGAGCCACAATCTTGACGGTGACACTGTAATTTATGATCCTGCTAAGGATTATGGTACAACCCAGAGAGAATGGCAACTTTGGGTGGGAAGCAGGTGAGCTTCCGCGAGGTGGTCACGTTTGTCACGCAGATGGCAGGAGCCATGGAGGTAAGGGCTCAGAGCAAAGACACCCAGCGTTGGCTGCAGACCAAGTCCTTTCTAAACAGCATGTTTCCCCAAGCTCTTCTTGAATGAAGCATTAGCGGCTCTTCCAAAATGAGCGACACAGTGTATTTCGTACTAGTAGTAAAATATGTGATTTGAATAAGTACAAATGGGAAGATTTACGGTTGGTGGGCTCCTTGCTGCCTCTCCCCTGAGCGCTGTCTGAGCTGCAACCCTTCTGTGAGATGCTGCGAAAGGTAATTGCAGCCCAAACATCATTTTCCAGCAGCCAGAGAAAGGCCTATTTGGACATAAATTAACTAAAAATATGCGGATGATAGTGTGCATTTCATGTGTGAAGAGCAGAAAGGCCACTTGGTGACGCTTCCCAACAGGAAACAACAACAAAAACTCCTGTTCTGCCACCCAACAGCTGCTGTTTCTCTGTACTACCCTGGCAGCGCCAACAGCTGCCTTCTTTTCCCACCCCCCTGGAAACAGCCACGGAGGCTGGGATCTGGGCATGACTGTTGTTTCTTATCACACAGCACCGCTGGAGTGTACAACTAAAAAGAAAGGGTGGAGGGACAAGGGCAAAATAATTTACTGGCTGCCTTGGTTCATTTGACAAGCAGGCAGGTGGTACCTTCTCAGCCAGACCCAGGTCACGAGAGAGAAAGGGACCAGCATGGCTTCTGCCCCAGGAGGAGCCTGACCAGGGAACCCCACTGTGCTCATCAGGGCTGGGATGGAGCAGGCTTGTCCTCTCCTTGCGCAGCCCCCGAAGCCAGGCCTGGCTCCTAGTGCTCCTGAAGAGGGCAGCTGGATGCACCTGCCCTTTGCTTTCCCGGGTGGTAACTGCTGAAAACAGGGAGAGGGCCTGCAGCCCAGCAGGGATCCAGCGAGCAGGGAAGCACCTGTCCTCCTCCAAAGGGGATGGGAGGGCAGCGAGCCTCCAGGCCCTTTGGATGACAGGCTGGCATGAAGACCAGGGACTGTGGGACAGGTAAGGTAGAGGAGGGGCTCAAAGTCACCTCCTGTCTGCCCTTCCCCTCCTGTGCCAGTCACCCATTGCTTCTGTGCACACGGCACAGAAGGAGCTGTGCCTTTTTCCCAGAGGCCCCTTTCCCCCTGTTTCACTGCAGCCCACCCCAGGAGACCACAATCGTCCTATTCTTTTACAGCCAATCTGTCTGCTCCCCTGTGTCTCTTGGGCTCATCCCCAAGCCTCCTGGCTCCAGCCCTTGTCAGTGGACTGCAACAGCGCCCTCTGCCTTTGCCTCTTATGTCCTCCACATGCTGCACCTGCCTCCCTCTCCCTGCCACCACATTCTCTCATTTCATTTCCGGTGGCAGGGCTGCACCTCCAGAGGCAATATGGGTGGCAGGGGCTGTCTCTGGGGAAGGCAAGCCTCTGCTCGCCATCTTGGAGCCCTCCATCCAGCCCTGTGGGGTTTGTCTCCTCTTCCCGCAATGGAAGCATCCGACAGACTGTCCACAGCAACCCAGCGTACTTACAGGGGCACTTTCCTGATTCACGTTGCCATCTTTGATGCGCCACCAATGGGCACCAGCCATGCCTCCACCCTCTCGGTGAGCCTGTATCCTCCAAGTACTATTTTTAAATCATCACATTAAATGGCTTAAGCTCTCTGGGCTCCTAAAGTGCACTCTCTTCTCGGCACTGCTTCTCTCTCAATCACTCCCTGCAGTTATAACCAAGTCGCTTAAGCACCGCACCTGCCAATGGATATAATAGGGCTTAATTATCTCAGAGGGACGGAGGAGGAGCTGTTAGCTGACACGGGGGAGTGTGCAAGTGTGCCAAGGAGGCACTCCACCTGCCACCCAGCAGGAACCCTGTTCTCGGGCATCTGTCCTTCTTGGAGGACAGTGGGGAAGGCCAGGGATGGGCAGAGTCATCTCCACAGCCCCTTTAATGGGGGCCATTTCTTTCTTGGCCATCTCTCACATCTTCCAGGTTTTCTGAGTCTTGCTTTACGGATGCTGGGAATGGGGTAGGAGAGGCGGGAAGCACCCTGTCAGGTGTGTCCTGCTACAAGGTGCAGGGGCATCCACTTTACATCCTGTGCTGCTTTTCCTTGCACAGGATGACAGGAAGGAGAAGGGAAGACCATGGAGATGTGTGTCTATGGAGGGAGCACAGGTGGCACCTCTTCTCTCCAGAAGGTAACCAAACAAACAGAATTGGCCTGTTTTACTTTCACGGATTATGAAGGCCTTGACTCAGCCAACGGGCTCATCCCTACTGTGTTGGTATGACCCCAGATGACCTAAGCCTCTATGACCTCTGCCATACAAAAGGCACTGGACTGCATGGTAGTTTTCATGTTTTAGGAACATTTATTGGGTGGTAAGGATATTTAGAGGCGCTTCTAAGTGTAATGAGAAAAAACAATGTTTATTGCTTTCTTCTTGGAGTGAAGCATTGCCAAGCCTAGCACACAGACTGGGGACAAGTTTAGGACACTGGTCACAGCCCAGGTCAGGAAGGAGGTGAAGAACCAGGCACATCTCACAACCGGGGGTAAGAGCAGAAGCTGGCAGAGGCTTTGAGAAGTGAACGCCTACCAAACTTTACACAAATCTTAGCATCACTGCGAAGTGCAGGTGGGCGTCCAGTTACAACGCCTTCAGAAGGACAAGCTGTCAGGTCCAGGGTTGTAACGAGGATCTAACTTAGGAAGAGATGCCAGCCAAACCCAAAGTGAGGGTCATTCCATTGAAAAATGTATAAATGGTTTTCTTTAAGAATGTCAGCATCACAAAAATTGGGAAACTGTTCCTGATTAAGAGAGACTTAATCAGGGTGGGTGTTGTGGCACAGCGGGTCTCATATCAGAGCATGGGTTTGAGTCCTGGCTGTTCTATTTGCAATCCAGCAGCACCTACATGGAAGACCAGGATGGAGTTCCTGGCTCCTGGCTTTAGCCAGGCCCCACAATGGGCCATTGTGGCCATTTGGGCAGTGACCCAGCAGATGGAAGATCTTTCTCTGTCTCTTCCTCTTTCTCTCTGTGACTCTGCCTTTCAGATCAATCAATCTTAACAGAGAGAGAAAGAGACTTACTTAACCAACTAAATGCAATATCTGATCTGAGACGGATTCTATATGAATGGAGAAAAAAGTGCTTAAAAAGGCATTTTTGGGTCAGTAAACAAAATTATAAAACAAATGGTGAGTTTGATAAAAGTATTTTCATCCATGTTAACCTATGAAAGTTGGTAACTGTACTATAGTTATGTAAGAGAATATCCTGGCCAGTGCCGTGGCTCACTAGGCTAATCCTCCACCTTGTGGTGCTGGCACACCGGGTTCTAGTCCCAGTCGGGGCGCTGGATTCTGTCCCGGTTGCTCCTCTTCCAGGCCAGCTCTCTGCTGTGGCCAGGGAGTGCAGTGGAGGATGGCCCAAGTGCTTGGGCCCTGCACCCCATGGGAGACCAGGAGAAGTACCTGGCTCCTGCCATAGACCTTTCTCTCTGTCTCTCTCTCTCTCACTATCCACTCTGCCTGTCAAAAAAAAAAAAAAAAAAAAAAAAAAAAAAAGAATAGCCCTGACTTAGGAAATACAGAAGTGCACAAAGAAGTATCTGAAGACAAATGAGAGCTCAGAAAATAATATTTACAAAGTAGGGGGAGAAGGCAAATAACAAAGAAATAGGGTAAAAATAATACCAGGTAAAAAATCTGAGCAAATGCAAAGATTATATAGATATTGTCTACATTATTCTTGGAACTTTTCTGAGATTATTTAAAAGTCAAATGTGCAAATTCTTTCGTTTTTCTGTTCTTGAAAATCATTTGGCAGAAACATCCATTAAAGTGTGCAGAGAGATCTATATAAGAACAGCCATTGAAATAATGCAACAGACAGCAGGACAGCTGCCCCCAGGACAAGCTTGTGAAGCAGTTCCTGATGCTCCTCCATGAAAGGGTGCCTGCGAAAGGGCTCGGGGAGCAGTCCTACAGGGGCAGCAGCCAGCAGCCTCCAAAGGTGTGATGACGGGATGAAGGGCAGAAAAGATCACAGGGCAATTGGGTTAAGCAACAAAGAAAGCCAGGGATGGGTCACTGTGTGTGGTATGTGAGCATTTCTGAGACTATAAAAAAAATGTGCACACACACACACACACTTACAAATTAGCAGACTATTAAAGATGGCAACTTCTGGGAACTGGGAAGTGGAAATCAACTTTACGTTTCACTTTATACCTATTTTTTGACATTTTAAGCATAACATTGTGAAAATATGACATTCTAGAGACTTCTTTGGCCCCCTTTCTTTTGATGGGCTGCCTTCTATACTGGACCAACAAGCCCCCTTCCGCCGGCTATTCTGAAATCAGTTCAGTGCCAGGTATGGGAAAAAGAAGGTGGGGTTTTCATGCCAAATTCTGGTGCAGGGAACTGGAAAACTGTTAAGCCCCTAAAACAATTTCTATTTCTCCATGGTCTCTCCAAAGCCTGGAACTTGTATTCACTGGTGTCCCAGGGGCTCAACAGGTGCAGAAGACAGCCTTCAGCCTCAGGTCAGGAGGAACCCAGGGAGATCCCAGCTCAGTAGCCCCTGCAGACGGCAAGCAGGAACCTTCCCAGAGGGATTTGTTTTCTGTGGGGGTTCTGTAGCTATAGGAACACTGCACAATCTCAGCTTTCGGGGCCCTCTGGGGTTGTATTCCACTGCCTGTGTCAAAGGATGGCTGAGATGAGGTCAGTTGGGGTGGGGCTCCCTGGCTCAGAAGAAGAGGAGACAGGAAGACAGAGAAGCAGGAAGTGAAGAGTCTACATCTCCCTCACCCTTCTCTCCCTTCCCAGGTGACTCACAGACGGTTTGCATCAAAGGTGTAAGACCAGGTCTGACAGCCTATAGCCTGGTGACCTGGGAATACAGAAGAATCTTGAAGTTTGGGGACAAAGGTCAGTCCAAGGTTTCTAGGCAAAACTCTTAGAGAATGTGATCTTGAGAATGTTACCAGGTTGAGTATCCAAGCAAAAACAAGGCACAATTTGATTGGGCTGTGGAACTGTCACTCTAGATATCCCCTCATCAATGACATGTGTTGACTGGCATATGGTGGCTGGAGTAGGAAAATGGCATTCTGCAGCCATGATAATAAAGAGAAGTTCTGACAAGACTCATCAATGGGACAGGGTGGAGATCCAAGATGACTGAACAGAGATGACTGAACACCTCAGGCACAGAAAAACACCAGAGCAAAGGAAAGACTGTGTTTCCAGGGGACTGACTGAGGGAAGTTTTCAGTCAAGAAGTGATGGAACAGAACAGAGACCCCAAAAGCCAGGGAGAGAGAGTGGGCAGACCTACTGCCCCCAGAGGGGGGGTGTCACCTTGCTGCAGCCCCCACCACCGACAGCACTGACTACGGGAGAAATCCATAGTCCTCACTGGTTCCATTCCAGTCGAGAGAGGTGACATGGTCTGAGCTACTACTTTGCCCCAACGAGTGAACCCATATTGCCTCCTTCCCCACAAAGTACCAGGTTCCAATTTGCTGTGGCTGAACAAGCAGCCCCACTGCTACTAGAAGCTACCAGAGCCAGGAATATGGCACATTCCAGAGCAGAGAGAGGACCCCCTCTGCCCGGTAGCTGTGGGAGTTCTGGGCATAAGCTCCAGAGCTGTGCTCATTCACTCTACTTGATCCGTGGGAGTTCTTCGTGGCTTCTTGGGACTAGCCCCAGCAGCAGCCCATAAAAAACTCTGATAGCATGAGCTAGTAACACGGTGTGGACAGCCCAGGGCACGAGCATCACCCTTGCATGCCATGTGGGAACTGGGGGCAGTTCTGTCTGTCTCTTGTGGATCTGGAACTGTTGATACTGGTATGACAGTCTCTGGAGTAATTACGCCTCACTTGTGGTATCCAGACGGCTCTATATTCATCCATGTGCTTCAGGCGACTGGCTGTGAAAGCTGGGCCATGATCCCACTGCATCCTGCAGCAACAGGGCCATGACTGCCAGTACCACGTTCCTCAGACTCACTGGAACCTCTCCCGTGGGGACTGAGGGAGAGCCTGCCTGCATCCTACCTCTCCAGACCCCCATTTCTCTTGTGGTCACCCTGTGTGGCTGGAGCAGCACCCTTCATGGTCCCCCGTTCTGGGACCAGAGCTTTTGGTGTATAAGCCCCAGCAGCACTCCTAGCTGGACCTGGGGAAGTTCCCATCCACTCAGAAACCAAGGCCTTCTCCAAGGCATACTGCAGTCAAATTGTCAAAGTTTACAGACAAGGAAAGAATCCTGAAGACAGTAAAAGAAAACCATCATGTCACACACAAAGGAAGACCCAGTCACATGGACAGCAGACTTCTTGACAGAAACCCTACAGGCCAATGAGAAGGATGACATAGTTAAGGTCTGAAAGAAAAAAAACACCCTTCCAACCAAGAGTATTATATCCAGCAAAGCTATCCTTTAGAATTGAAAGAGAAAGTATTTCCCAGACGAAAAAGCTGAGATAATTCAGGACTATCAGACTAGACTTACAAGAAGTTCTGAAGGGACTCTTACATTAGAAGTAAACACCATGAAAGCGCATCACACTCCAAATTGAACAACAGAGCAGATACAATCAGTAACCAATCAACAAAATGATAAGATTTACATCTTATCTACCCACGCTGAGTATGAATGTAAATGGATTAAATTCCCCAGTCAAAGGATAGAGGTTGGCTGAAGGAATAAAAAAAATATATAAGATCCAACTCTAGGCTGCCTACAAGAAACTCACTTCCTAAGTAAAGATATGCATACACAAAATTGAAGGGTTGCAAAGATATACCAGGCAAACTGAAGCAAAAATGAGTGGGAGTATCTATGCTCATATCAGATAAAGCAGACTTTAAATCAAAAACTGTAAAAAGAAACAAAGAAGGACATTAGATCAATTCAGCAATAACACCTAACAAGCATAAATATATACGCACACAATACAACACCACCAAATATATATATATTACATATATACAGCAAATACCATTAGACCTAAATATGCACATAATACAAGACCACCAAGATACACACACACACACACACACACACACACACATACACACACAGTAAACACTATTGGATCTAAAGGGAGAGATAGATTCCAATACAATAATAGTAGGAGACTTCAACAGCCCACTATCATCAATGGGCAGGTTATCCAGACAGAAAATCAACAAAGATAGATCAGGGTTAAACATACTATCAAGCAAATGGACCTAACAGACATTTATAGAATAGACTACACATTCTTATCATCAGCACATGGAATATTTTCCAGGATATACCATATTTAGGCCACAGATCAAGTCTAATTAAATTGAAAAAGCCTGAAATCATACCCTGTATCTTCTCAGACCGCAAAGGAATAAAACTAGAAATCAACAAGAACAATAGGACATTTACAAACAAACAGCAATTAAACATGTTGCCTCATTAAAGAAATGAAAAGGGAAATCAAAAACTTTTTTGAAATAAATGAAAATGAAAAAAACAAAATATCAAAACCTGTGGGAGGGGCTGGCATTGTGGCGTAGTAGGTAAAGCTGCCACCTGCAGTGCTGGCATCCCATATGGGTGCCGGTTCAAGTCCCAGCTGCTCCACTTCCAACCCAGCTCTCTGCTATGGCCTGGGAAAGTAGAATAAGATGGCCCAAGTCCTTGGGCCCCTGCACCCACACAAAACACCAGGAAGAAGCTCTTGGCTCCTGGCTTCGGATCAGCTCAGCTCCAGCCATTGTGGGCCATGTGGGGAGTGAACCAGCAGATGGAAGATTCTCTCTCCCCTTCTCTCTCTCTCCGTCTCTCTCTCTCTCTGCATCTCAACTTGTGGGATACAGCAAGGGCAGCATTAAGAGGGAAGTTTAAAACAATAGTGCTTACATTAAAAAAATGAAAGATCTCAACTAAATGATCTAATGGCACACCTCAAGAATTAGAAAAACAAGGACAAATCAAATCCAAATTAGCAGGAGGCAAGAAATACTAAGAATCAGAGAAATAAAGGAAATTGAATCTAAAAAATTACAAAATATCAACAAAGCAAATAGCTGTTTTTTCAAGATCAACAAAAGAGATAAACCTTTAGCCAACCTGACAAAGCAAAAAGGAGGAAAACAACCTCAGATACAAATTAGAGATGAAAAAGGAGACATTACAACTGAGAACACAGAAATATTGATGATAACAAGAAATCACTCTGATTCACACTAACAAACTGGAAAACCGCAAATAAATGGACAACTTTCTGGATATATCTAACTCACCAAGATTAATTCAAGAAGACATAGAAAATCTAAACAGATCCATCAAAGAAAATGAGATTGAGAATAAATCACAAATCTCATAAAATAAAAGTCCAGAATCTGATGGCATTAATTCTGTTTTCTACAAAATATCAAAGAGGAACTAACTCCAATACTTTTCAAACCACTCTAAAATACTGAGTGGGATGGAACTCTGAAACTTTTTTTACAAGGCCAACATTACTCTGATGCCAAAACCAAAGATACTATATAGAAAGAAAACTATAGACCCTTGATGAACATAGATGCAAAAATTCTCAACAAAATACTAGCAAACTGAACCCAACACTAAATCAAAAAGATCAAGCTTCATGATTAAGTGAGATTTATTCCAGAGATGCAAGGGTGGTTCAACATTTTCAACATCTGCAAATCAACAATGCCATAAATCACATCCAACAGAATGAAGAACAAAAACCATATGATCAGGGCTGGCGTTATGGCATAACGGGTAAAAGCCATCGCCTACAGTGCCAGCATCCCATATGGGCACCGGTTCAAGTCTCAGCTGCTCCACTTCCGATCCAGCTCTCTGCTATGGCCCAAGTCCGCAGGCCTCTGCAGCCACTTGGGAGACCTGTAAGAAGCTCCTGGCAGATGGAAGACCTCTCTCTTTGTCTCTCTTCCTCTGCCTTTCTGTAGCTCTGCCTTTCAGATAAATCTTTTTAAAAAACCATATGATCATCTCAGTAGATGATGAGAAAGCATTTGATAATATTCAACAACTCTTCATGATTAAAAAAACATCCAAAAATTAGATATAGGACTACATCTCAAAATAGTGAAGGTTATATATGACAAACTAACAGCTAATATCCTACTGAACAGGGAAAAGCTGAAAGCGTTTCTCCTCTGATCTGGAACAAGACACAGACGTCCACTTTCACCACTCTTATTCAACGCAGTACCAGAAGTATCAGCAAGGGCAACTAGAGAGGAGAGAGGAATAAAGGGCATCAAAACTGGAAAGGAGGAAATCAAAATATCTATGCTTGCAGATGACACGATGTTGTACATGAGAAAACCTGAATATTCCACCAAAAAGCTATTAGGACTGATAAATAAATTCAGTAAAGTACAGGTTACAAAATGAACAAAAAAGGTAGTTTTTATACACCAATAATGAATTTTCTGAAAGAAATCAAGAATGAAATTTCATCACAATAGACACACAAAAAATCAAATAATTAGGAATAAATTTAATTGAAGAAATGAAAGATGTCTACAATGAAAATTATAAAACATTGATGAAGAAATCATTAAGGATACAAAAAATGGAAAGATATTCCTTGCTCAAGGATTGGAAGAAGTAAGATCATTAAAATGTCTGCACTATCTAAAACAATCTACAGGTTCAATGCAATCCTATCAAAATAACAGACTTTTTTTTTTTTTACAGAATTAGAAACAGTAATCCTAAAACTAACATGGAATCACAAATTATCACAAATTATCTAGAATAGCCAAAGGAATCCAGGGGGAAAAAATGCAAGCTTGAGGCATTGCAAGACCTACTTTCAAAGTCTACTACAAAGCTATAGTGATTAAAGCAGGATGGTACTGGTTTGGAAACTGGCACATAGATCAATGGAACAGAAATTAATCCACATAAATATAGCTAACTGATTTCCTGTGTAGGTTCCCAGAACATACACTGGAGAAAGGATGATCTTCTCAATACTTGGCGCTGGCAAAACCAGGCAGATATATGTAAAGAATGAAATTAGATCCCTACTTCTTACCACACACACACACAAAAAATTCAACTCAAGATGGATCAAAGGCCTAAACTTCAGACCTGAGACAACAAAATTGCTAGAAGAAAATGGATGGGAAACACTTTAAGACATTGGTGTAGAGGATGACTTATTGGATAAGACCCCAAAGGAACGGCAACAAAAGAAAACCAGACAAATGGGACTATGTCAAACTCAGAAGCTTCCACACAGCAAAGGAAACAATAACTGCAGTGAAAAGACATCTGACAGAATTAGAGAAAATATTTTAACCTACTTACCTGACAAAGGATTAATATACAGAATATATCAACTCAAAAAATTCGAGAACAAAAAACCAACCAACCCAGTTAAGAAATGGCAAAGGACCAAGTAGACAGTTCTCAAAAGAAGAGCTAGAAATGGCTAACAGATACTTGAGGAAATCCTCAATATCACTAGCCATCAGGGAAATGTGAACACAAACCACAATGAGATATCACCTCAATCTTGTCAGAATAGCTATTATACACATGACAGAGACTAACAAACGCTAGAGAGCTTTGGAGGAAGGGGAATCCGTATATACTGCCAGTGGGAATGTAAACTAGTGCAGCCCCTGTGGGAAAAAGTATGAAGATTTCTTAAAAAAATTAGAAATATACCTGTCATAAGATCCAGCGATCCCACAACTGGGTGTATACCCCAAATAAACACCTTGTGTTGAAGAGATACTTGCTCTCCCATGTTACAGCAGCACTGCCCACAACAGCCAAAATATGGGATCAATCAAGATGTCCATCATCATATGAATGGATAGAGAAAATGTGATACACACACACACAGGAATACTATTCAGTTATAAAGAAAGAATAAATTTCTGTCATTTGCAGCAAAATGGTTGGAACTGAGGGACGTCATGTTGAGTGAAACAAGCCAGGCAGAAAGAAAAATACTGCATGTTCTCCCTCATATGTGGGAGCGAAGATAAAAAAATAAATAAATAAGATGCCCATGTGTATCAGTTTTGATGGAAAATACAGCGTTTAGAGGCCGGCACTGTGGCATAGTGGGTAAAGCCATCGCCTGCAGTGCCAGCATCCCATATGGGTGCTGGTTTGAGTCCTGGCTGCTCCTCTTCTGATCCAGCTCTCTGCTATGGCCTGGGAAAGCAGTAGAAGATGGCCCAAGTCCTTGAGCCCATGTGGGAGACCCAGAAGAAGCTCCTTGCTCCTGGCTTTGAATTGGCACAGCTCCAGCCATTGTGGCCATTTGGGGAGTGGGCCAGTGGATGGAAGATATCTCTCTCTCTCTCTCTGCCTCTCCTTCTCTCTCAGTGTAACTCTGACTTTCAAATAAATAAATAAATGTTAAAAAAAGAAAAAGAAAGAAAATACAGTGTAACTACTTTAAAATCTTCTTTTTGTCAGTGAAGTTGAACATCTTTTCATTTGATTATTGTTGATAGCCCTTGCCTATTTTCCTGGTGAACTGTGGTCTTTTTTTTTTTTTTTAAGATTTATTTATTTATTGAAAGGCAGAATTACAGAGAGGCAGAGGTAGAGGCAGAGAGAGAGGTCTTCCACCCGCTGGTTCACTCCCCAATTAGCCATGATGGCCAGAGCTGTGCTGATCTGAAGCTAGGAGCCAGGAGCTTCCTCCTGGTCTCCCATGTGGGTGCAGGGGCCCAAGGACTTGGATCATCTTCCACTGCTTTCCCAGGCCATAGCAGAGAGCTGGATTGGAAGTGGAGCAGCTGGGACTCAAGCCAGCACCCATATGGTATGTTGGTACTGTAGGCAGTAGCTTTACTGCTACACCACAGCACCAGTCCCTGAACTGTGGTCTTTTAACTTATTTGTTGAACTCTTTGTTTAGTAGAGCCATTAAGCCTTTGCCTATAATGTAACTTTAAAATATCTTATTTCAAAAATAAATAAAATATTGTTCAAAAATAATTCCATTTCTTCCTCTCATCTTTTATGCTATTGTTGTCAGATATTTCAGTTTTCAACCTTCTGAAATACTCTACACATTATTATTATTTTTTAATTTGAACGGTGGGATCTATTTAGGGTTTACTTTAAAAATTTTTATGTTTGATCTACTTCTCATTTTCTCACAGATAATACCAGATACTACCTCCTTAACTAACTTTATAATTATTGGTTGGTAAGTGATTTTTTTCCAATCTGTTGCATTTATTTATAATTTACATTTTGGGTTTTTTAAAGATTTATTTGTTTATTTGAAAGGCAGAATTACAGAGAGAGAGAGGGAAAGACAGAGAGACAGGTCTTCCATCCATTGGTTCACTCCCCAAATGGCCACTATGGCTGGAGCTGGGCTGATCCAAAGCCAGGAGCCAGAAGCTTCTTCCGGGTCTCCCACATGGGTACACGGGCCATCCTCCGCTGCTTTCCCAAATACATTAGTAGAGAACTGGATCAGAAGTAGAACAGCTGGGTCTCAAACCGGTGCCCATCTGAGATGCTGGTGTGGCCTCCCAACTGCCCCCAGCACATTCAGGACATAGAGATGAAAGCAGTGGCCAGCAAAACCACATCTTCCCTTTTCTTTTGATTCAGATATGTGTTCTGGTAAGACTGTTTCATGCTTGATCTTATTAAACACTCTAAAAGTTTTCCCGCGGTCTCCAATGGTTAGGTCTGGCACATCCCATTTCAGAGTGCCTGGGTTGGAATCCTGGTTCTGCTTCCAATTCCAGCTTCCTGCTAATGTGCACCCTGGGAGGCAACAGGTGATGGCTCAAGTGGTTGGGTACCTGCTACCCACATGGGAGACTTGGGTTGAGTTGTAGAATCTTGGCTTAACTCTGGCCCAGCCTTGGCTGTTGAGGGCATTTGGGGAGTGATCCAACTGATGAAATATCAGTCTCTGTCTCTCTGCCTTTCACATATATTTTTAAACAAAGGAAAGAAAAGTTAGTCCCACTGGTAGCCAAGTATTTATTATGCCTAGCGAGTTTATGCTTATTGAAGGTGACTGAATGGACTCTCATCTCCCACTATAGGCATTTCTGTTGTAATATTGTATACACATTTTGAAAACAAAGCTCATATTCTGCAAAATTGCAACATAAAATAACAGAGCCTAAGGGGAGAAGTCATTTGGAGGAGAACATTCAAAAATCTCACAAAAATATAACAATCTCAACAAGAGCAGTGCAGGTGAATTACAACCTACTTAGTGCCTGGTGTATTTGTACATCGATACTCTACAGCCTGAAACCCTAGATTTTGTGCTTCCTCCGTGAACCTACAGGTCCTGGAGGGTATTCACGTCTTGTAGAGATAAGTTTCATCCAAATTAAAAAATCCAATCCAGGGTGCAGACTCTCTGGCCAAAGATCAAAACTCAATACCAAGGAAAATGTGTCCAGCTTCCTCGTCTTAACCCTCCAGTCCGCCAGGTAGCAGAGTAGAAAATGTAGTCGTTCTGCAAACCTGGAAACCACTACACCAGCCATTATTTGCACTAAAGAAAGGCCCTCTGTCAGTGCTCAGGACTTTTTTTAAGGTCTCCTCACTGTGCTACGTTTTCTGTTTAATTGTAAGGAAGCGTGCTCCAATCTACTGCAAAACATACATACCCTGCATGAAGATTGTATGGAAACCTCAGGATTTCCACACCACACCTACCTCCTTCCCCCATTACCAAGCGCACACTGGTTAACTTTGCCCTGAACAAACTGGCTCGGTACCAGAACTAGTAGCTCCATTCCCATTTCATGAGGTGGGGGTTGTGTGTGTGGGATGGACATTTAGTAAGTATCCACAGGGTGCCAACTGCTCTGCTGGGCATGTACATATTTAATAGCATCCAATTTTCACCACCATATTAAAAGGTTCTAGTCTCATTTCAACAGACTACAAAACCGAGTCTCACAAAGCATGCATCTCATGCAGGTTGTTGCCCAAGACGTTAGTAGCAGCGCCAGGGTTTAAATTTTGGTCTCCATGCCCCCTAAGTGTGTTCTCTTTACAAGGTGTTGGTTATATTTATGTTTGTATCCCCTCCACTTTTGTTATTAAATGGCAGGCTCAGTCCTGCTCATTGATAATTATACCTACATGGATGTCCAGTGTGGGATCGAAGTGTTGGAATGGCTCTCTCACCCAAATCAAGTGAAAGTCTTTGGCTAGGATCTAAAATCATTTACTAATGATCCTATTACATCGGCTTCTGTAATGACTTTTATTTTTCACATTTTATAGGACTTCAGAGATTTATTAAAGCACTTTCAATACAGTACGTCTGCTTTGATCTTTGCAGCAGCCACGTGATTTAGACTGGGATAATATATGATTCCCACTTGACAGATAAGGAAACGGAAGCTCAGAGCGGTGAAGTGACTTCCTCCAAGCTAACAACCAGCAAAGGGCGGGCTTAAACCATGCTTTCTAGGTTGAAATTCTACCATGTTCTGATAACTGCTGGATAACTTCAGAATTACCTACTGTTGAGTCCTGGGCATTGAAGCACCTGTCATCACAGCTACTGGGACTTGTTATGCTACATAAGTTGAGTGATGAGAACAGCGAAAAAAATTAGTGTAGTGTGTTTGTTATTGAGGATAATGATTACTGATATGGTAATGGGAATCAAAGCCAATACAAATAAATAACAACATAACATTGAATAACCAGTGTTTAAATGATTGTGATTTGTTTACTTACTAAAATCATTTTCTAATACAGATAAGTATTATAGCATAGCAATATTCTAGCAATAATAGTTATGGGTAATAGTAATAGAATAATTGCCATTGCTTTAAGGTAGTAGAATAAAGCAAGTCAGTAAGAACCAAAGCTGTCTTAATGTGACACTAAGGGATTATCTCTCCATCCTTCACCCCTTTCCTGGCCAAGCCCCTGTCCTAATGTTACAAGATTCAATACTCAACTACAAAGACGTTTCGTTTCATACCATTCTATTGGGGATGTCCACTTAAGTGAGCACATGGACTCATACTGCTTAGCTCCTAAGTCTTCCAACATCTATGATCCTCGGAGTGTATCTAATGCCTTCCCCAAAGAACAGTTTAAAAATGAGAAGGCCCCAAACATGCCCATCTCACGGTGAGCAGGTAAGAAAATCTGTCCAGACAGAAGCAGGTATCCATGTCCCCTCTGTAATGGAGAAGCAAGATGTGGACCCGCTGGGGTCAACCCCAGGCACATGTGGGCTGTGGCTCTGAATTTCAATAGAGAGCTCTCAGACAAGTAATGAATAGGAGAGCAGCCTTGCCCTTGTCACCTGGATCCCCTTCCCTCTCCCCAGTGCTCAGCCTCTTGGCCACAAGGGAATAAAAGAATGAAGATTTGACAGCTCACTTTGAAAAGATAGTCATTGCTGACCAAGAAAAAGGAAGAAAAAAAAGCTCCCTGCCTCAACCAAGCCAAGAGCTGGCCCTGAGCACAGGCGAGCGGCTCCACTCACAAGCAGAATCCACGGCTTTGAACTCTCCTTTGTGCCCCTTTCTCTTTTCATCAAACACCCAGGTGGCGCGTGTCCTCTAAGTGAGCAAAATTAGTAGGAGTCTACATGGATCTTTTCGCTGAGAACCTGCCTTTCCTGTTTCTCACTCACTCGCTGTCTCACAGGGAAAAGGTTTACTCGAATGCTTTTGTGGGAGGATTAAAATAAAACCTTCACCTCTGAAATCCTTTCTGGGTATCCCCCTGCAGCTGGAGCCTCTGCAGGGTGAGCGAAGCTGAGTGGCCTTTGATCAGCCCTCCTGGCCTCCCCCTGCCTCCCCCGTGCTCCCCGCTCCCTTTCGCTCTGCCCCACCCTTTCTTTTCCCTCCACATCAGTAAAGGGCGCTGGGATGAGTTTCTTGGCCTCCCTCTGATTTTCAATGCAGCTTTCCCAAAGGAAGTGTAATACGCTCAGCCTTGCTAGTGCCGGTGCTGTGTGGCCAGGGCCTTGAGAAAATCACTCTGCCTCTGTGTGCCCTCGGGACACTCTCTGGCACAGCCTGGCTTCCTTTCCTGGATAAACACCTTTCCCTAAAGAGCTCTGCCAAACCTGGGGGCTGTTCCTGGGAGGGGGTCCCTCTGGCCTCCCAGTCCTACAAGGTCCTGATGGCCCTCTCTGGCTTGGGTGTACAGGTGCATCCCTGCCTTCACTATCCACAACTTTAACAAGGCACAGGACTCCTGAAGAACTGGATGGAAATCTGCAAAACTCTCACAACCACAGGGATGATCAGATCTTTGCAAACCTGAGCAGTCCTCTCTGTTTAACATCACGTGGTTACAGCATTTTGCAGGCAACACTCCCTGCTCAGGAGCACAGCCACCCCAGGGAGCCTGGCCACCCAGAGTCATAATGTCTGTTTTCTTCCCTCCCTCTTAAATCTCAAGCTGTGAGGCATGCACAGTGGCTCCCGGACTCATGGATGAACTCCAGGTGTGCATTTCAGTCTCTCTGTGGGATGTTTCATACCTTCATCCCTTACAGTCCGAATGCCCACTCCCTTGCATGCCTGTCCTGGGGCTGGGGGTGGTCTCTTGTTTGCTAGGGTTGCCCAAACACAGCTACACAAACAATAGATTTCTACTGTCTCACAGTCCCCCAAACTAGAAGTCGGAAATCAAGGTGTTGGCCGAGCCATGTTCCCTCAGTGGCCTGGAGGGGAGACTCTCCTTCCTGACCCCCTAGATTCTGTTGTTGCTGGTAACCTTGACATTCCTTGGCATCATTCCAATCTCCACTGTCTCTGCTAAATGCTCCACTTCTTATAACACCACCTTTGGTGAGTAGTTTTAGGGCCCACCTTAATCTAGGATGAACTCAACTTGATTACATCAGTGAAGACTCTAAGAGTATCTCCAAGGAAGAACACATCCAGGTAAGGGTAAGGACTCCAAAGTACCCTTTCAGAAGGAACACAATTTAACCAATCACAGGCTCCTTCTAGGGCTAACATGCCCTTCACTCCCCCATCCCAACAGCAGACAAATCGGCCTGTACACTACCCAGAGAGCAGACCCGGTTCTCCCTAGCCTCTTTGGTTCTGATCAGATGGCCACTCCTTCCTGTAAAACCCCCCCACCTCTGAGTCCTCACCACCTTGCATATCATCCGTCCACCTACCCATCCATCAACCCATCCTTCCATCCTTCTATCCATTCATCTGTGCATTGACCCATCCACCTATCCATCCATCTAGCCAACCATCACCCATCCATCCACCCATCCATCTATCCATCCATCCATCCACCTACCCATCCTTCCATCCTTCTATCCATTCATCTGTCCATTGATCCACCTACCCATCCATCCATCCATCCATCCACCCATCCATCCTTCTATCCATTCATCCATCTATCTATCCATCCATCCATCCATCCATCTACCCATCCCTCTATCCATTCA
The DNA here is from genome assembly GCF_051225735.1 of Oryctolagus cuniculus. NCBI lineage: Eukaryota > Metazoa > Chordata > Mammalia > Lagomorpha > Leporidae > Oryctolagus > Oryctolagus cuniculus. The sequence continues at coordinate 146,314,590 of NC_142870.1, forward strand.
TCCATCATTGATCTATCTACCTATCCATCTATCTAGCCATCCACCCACCCACCCATCCATCCTGTAAAGAGTTATAGAGCTCTTTCCATGAGCTCAGCTATACCACTTACTTCACCTCCAACTCAACAGGGAATCTACCCCTTCTCTCCCATCTCAGCTGGATGAGATGTCTCATTTATACAAGCTTACAGCTCCAAACTTCTCTTTTTTAAGCATCCAGTCAAGAAAATATAAGCTGTACATCTCAGGAAAGAATATGCAGATATTACTACCAATCAACATATTCAATCCGTTGTTTAATTTCCTTCTGTAGCAGAGGTCCTTACCTCTTGTAGGAAATCAATGATCTTTGATTGATTAGGTCATAGACTTATTGCCTGGCTCTTCTGGGACCTCGGTGGAGAAGGTAAAATCTGACCGCTATCCTCTTCTAGGAGTGCTTCAAATCAGTGGGCCTCACACTCCATCCTCCATTTTTGGACAGGGCTCCCTGGACCAGGCCCTGAGGACCTGCACCTGGGGTCTTACAACTGGCCCATGCCCGTGCCCTCTTCCTGCAACCCTGAAGTCCAAAGGTTGAGCAAACCCACCGTGGACCCACCTTGGGTGTCTCACACAGCCCCTCACCTCAATGCTGACCTCTCTGTTCCTGTCTCCCACACTGCCCTTGCTTTGAGCACAAGCTCCCCAGAACCTCCTCTCCTACACACTCTGTCCTTTCAGAGTAAGCAGGGTCCGTGTCCGGTTCTGGGATGGTTTCCATGATCACCCACCGCACTGTGTCCCTGATCAACTCCTTCGCACTCCTGGGTCTCAACCCAGACCTTCCTTCTTCAGGGTCCTGTGACGTAAGATTTTCCATCGTAGCACCCAACAATGGTAATTATGTCAGTGATTAGTTGTGTAATGTCTTAGTTGTTTAATGATGATCATTTTTGCTAAGACGGAAACTCAAGGAGCTCAGGAACTATTTAGCTAACTTCTCTATTCTGCACAGATGAGGTGCTTAACCAATGTGCTGGCTGAGACCATAGCAGGTAGAGGCATCACAGCTGCACTCAGGGGGTCAAAACCCACCCCCATAGGAGGACACGCCCACAAGGCAGGGGCAGGGCTCTGCCCACCCGCCACTCACTACACACTCGCAGGCCCAGAGCAGAGAGATATACTCACTGAGAAACTTGACCTGGTCCTTGTTCCAGACCCCGGAGGTAGGGGCTGGCCCAGGCTCAGAAATTCCGCACTGATCCCACCCATGCTAAGAATACACAGACCTTACTAAGAATAATTATGCTGAGGCTCTTTCAAAAGAGCATTTCAATCTGAGCCTGGTATCCCTAACTGAGTGTTTGGTGACAAAGTGACCCAGGGACAGGTGTGAGAGGAAAGAGGTGGCAGAGCCGCAGGAAGAATGACTTGCGTGGAGGAGCATGGGGCAGCGTGGCATTTGAATTAGTCTTCGTACCACTTAATTAATGCCAGGCAAGAATGGCCAGGGGACCAGGACTCAGTTTTATTCTGACTTCAATTAAAGGGTCTCTCTCAATTTTTCTTGCATGTCTTTATTCCTCTCTACTTTCCCACCTACCCCAGAGACCCCTGCTACCAAGGCCTGATGATTGAAAGAAGAGCCAGGAATCATAATTTGAAAATGGATTCACAAGGGAAGCCACGGATCAGAGAGGGAGAAGGATGATTTTAGAGTGAAAACCGCTGGGAGCTGCAGGGAGAAGTAAAGCCAGACTCAGGGTCACTGGACAGGAAGCCGGCTAGCCCTGTCCCCTCCCAAGGATGAAGGTCATGGCCTCAGCCCAGATCCGCCAGGTGGATGGATCAACCATCCTCAGTAGCTGCTTCTTAAATTAGTGCAGCGAAGCGCAGAGGGTTTTTTAACCCCTGAAGAGTTTGTAGGAAGGATGATTTTTGAGATAATTTTCTGCTGTCTTTGCTCTTTTTAAGTCTTTCGAACACCACAAGAGAGAGAGAGAGAGAGAGAGAGAGAGAATAATCTACAGCAGTACTAAAGCAGTCAAACTCACTTCTCAGTGACAATGAAAGGAAAAAGCCCAGCTCCAGATGGAGCAGCCAGAATGCAAAAATCCCAAGTCAGAAACTATCCAAAATCTGAAGCTTTTGTTTCACGTACAAAATGATGTAAAATATTGTATAAAAATAACGTCAGACTCGGTGTGGAAGGTACACAAGAAACATAAGTGAATTCTGTGTTCAGGCTTGAGTCCCTCCACAAAGTACCTCATTATATTTATTTATGCACTATTCCAACTCAGAACCATTTCTAGTGCCAAGCATTTCAGAGAAGGGGGCCTCAGTCTACAGTCCTAAGTGCCTACTTGGCGTTGATGTTTCTGGTTAGCTGTGGGGATTCACTCGAATGTATTTCTGTGTCCTTCTGGATTTCACTGTGTGTCTCTGACCATGCTTTGTGTATCTCATGGTGCATAGCATATCTGCACTGCACATGTGTCTCTGTGTGTATGTGTGAGTATGCACGGTATTGGGGAGCCGCTCACCCTGTGCTTTGGGGTGACTCCATGGAGCCTTCCTGTCCTAGTCCTGGAGTTCCTCTACCTCTCTGCATGTTCCCACCTGCGAGGACTGTACCCAGTTTTGCTGGCCCCTGGTGGAACAGCAAGGCCTGAGCAGCCTGGACAGGGAGGCACCTGTTCTGCTTCTGTTTTCTAGGGACAGAGGTTGTGGATCTGCCTCTACTCTGGGTGTGGTGAAGACTGTCTGCAGCATCCACTTCTCCTGTGCAGGTGGGACTCGGGGCCTGGCATGGGGAAGGGGGATGGCCCCTGAGCCTATGGCTTGGGTACTTCCCCACCCCGATCTTAGAGAAAAGAACTCCCCATCCTGCACATGGACGACCACCAGACTTCCTCAACTACCTTTTTTCCTCCTCTCAAACATGGATTTCCTTAGAAAGTCAGATCTAAGCACATGCAATGCAAGAGAAACCCTCTGGAGTTCAAGGTCACTGGGACACAGGCAATGGCTGGATGGCATCAGAGAGGCTGGGCCACAGGCACAGATGCTGCCAGCCATGCCAAGATGCTGGAGCCCAGGTGCGGCCTGGGACCTTGGTCTTCCCTGAGCTTGGGAAGGTAGGGAAGTGCTTTCATTTGTAGCCCGATAGGATGGAAACCCAATGTCATGTTTACTTCAGCATCTTAAAAGTCAGGGAACTGACGTTTCTTGCAATGTGAGTTTGCGAGTAAAATGTGCACTCCCCGGAAGAGGTTCAGTGGAGCGGGTCTCCCAGCGCGGCTCAGAGCCAGTGGCATCAGCTTCACCTGAGAGCTTGGGGGACACGCAAGCCCCTCGGCCCCATCTCAGACCTGCGCGTCAGAAACTCTGGGGCTGGGGCCCTGCACGCGTGTCTTCACAAGCCCTGCCGCTGATCCTGGTGACGGGAAGTGGGAGAGCCACAGATTTCCATGGTCATGGCTGTCTCCAGTCCTTTCCCCTGCTCTCTCCTGGGAAGTTGCCTTCAAAATTCTTCCCTTCTGTTCTCCTTCGTGAACACTGACCTTTCATGGGTTTCTGAGGTCTGGCTGCTTTGAGTGTGTTTGTTTTTAGAGTGAGTAGGAAGAGGGAGTTACAGGTTAGGTTTCTTGGTGGTGGTGGTGGTGATGGGCTTGCTTTTTTTTTAAAGATTTATTTATTTGAAAGTCAGACTTATGCAGAGAGAGGAGAAGGAGAGAGAGAGAGAGAGAGAGAGAGAGAGAGAGAGAGAGAGAGAGAGAGATCTTCCATCCGCTGGTTCACTCCCCAACTGGCTGCAACAGCCAGAGCAGGGTTGATCAGAAGCCAGGAGCCAGGAGCCAGGAGCTCCTTCCAGGTCTCCCACACAGGTACAGGGGCCCAAGGACTTGGGCCATCTTCCACTGCTTTCCCAGGCCATAGCAGAGAGCTGGATTGGAAGTGGAGCAGGCGGGACTCAAACCGGTGCCCATAAGGGATGCCGCACTGCAGGCGGCTGCTTCTTTCTTTCTCTCTCTCTCTCTCTCTCCCTCCCTCTCTCTTTCTCTTTTCTTTTCTTTGCTACTATTTAGTCTTTAAAATGCACACCTGCTTGCCTCTTGCCACGAGGTAGGGATTCTTAGAGCCTGGGAGGCACTGGTGGCAGTATCCACAGCCACCATCAGGGCAGGACTTGTCCCTGTGGTGGTCCTCAGGCCACCACATGGGTTCCTACAAATCCAACAAAATCTTACAAGTCTCAGCTTCGTGGACGATGAAACCTGGGTCCTCGTTAAAAGAGTATACTTTGACCCAATTCCTGTGTTCTCTTTATCATGCCCAAGAACTAGTTTGCTACACCAGAATGGGAGAGAAAGTTCTAGAAAGATTCTACACCCCCTTCCCAGTCCATGCTGCGGGACGTGAAGCTCAACTGAGGAGCACACCCTCATGGAATGAGGGCTAAGTTCTTGCCAAAGGAAAGGCCCCACGGTTCTCAGACAGGCTGGCTGAATGGATGCTGTCTCCCAGAAGCACGGTGGGGAGGGAGGCTGCTGCACAGACCCTAATCCATGGGCTGGGGTGAGGGTGCGATATCAGGACCTGGGGTGACCAAACTTCATCACAGGGGACCAAGGGACTCTGCAGAGCCCAGGAAGGGCAGGCTTAGCTTCCCCCAGCAGGGCGGGGCGTCACGGATAGGTGGAAGGGAGAGAGCGTCCCTGGTCCCTTGTTGACGATGGACCCTTCGTTCCTGCCACCCCGAGCAGTGTGAGAAATGGGTCTGACACACAGAGGGGCAGATTCTAGAGGGAGTGGAGCCACCGAGCCGCCCCCAGCAGGTGCAGGGAGTAACTGTGAGAAATGAGGGGGCAGCAACCGGCAGCTGACCTGGCGAAGGGAGAGCGCTCAGAACAGACAGCCTGCGGAGCGGCAGATGCCCCCAGCAGCCTGAGCAGTGAGGAGGCGGAGAAGGAGGAGGGGCTGATGCCTGAGAGCAGGGCAGGGTGTGGGCGGAGCTTGGAGCACAGACCAGAGGAAGAAGCCGTGAGAGGAGGCAAAGGCCCAGGGGCCGGGGAGATCAGGGGCGCCTTGAAGACTTCATACAATTCACCCTAAAACAGGGAGGCCTGCAGGGAGCGGGGCTGTGCCTGTGCGGAGGGCAAGGCCTGGGCAAGGCTGCAGACTTCTTAGGCAGCCCGAGGCTCTGAAGGATGGCAAGGCTGACACTACGTGAGCAGAAGGAACCTGGATGAATACTAAGAAGGGAAGAGCAGCTCACAGAGGGACCGGATGGGCCTCTTCCCACCGATCAGGAGAGCGAGCCAGGCTGGGGCAGAGGTCAAAGCCACTGTGCCGAGACTGTCCGGAGTCTGTCCGCCAGCGCCACTTGACAACCAGTGAAGATCAGGTTTGCGACTGTGGACGGGAGCCCCCAGAGCGAAGAGTTAATCAGAGATGTGGCTCCTTTTCTGGGTTGTGTGTGCCCTGTCTCCTCTTGGTAACGTCAGACAGGACCAATGACAGTGAGAACGTGGCCGTGAGGTCCAACCCTGAGAACTGCCCAATCAGCATGGGAATTTTGTCTCGGAATACACATAGCGGGATCCAGAAATACACCTGCCAGTGGGAAGTTGTAGAAATCGTACAGGTGTTCAGAGTGCAGCCCGACTCCGGTTTCTGTCCCTCTTAGAGGGCAGGGATATTAGCAGCAGTTCAGAACTCCGTCCTACGTTAGCAGGTTTGTTGCAATCATAAGAAAGCATAAAGGAACAAATTCTATGTGTTCATTATTCCCGGAGCCTCTTGGGAAAGAAACGCTCCCGGGGCTAGAAATAGCAATTTAAAACAGAGAAGCGGCACCTGGGGGAAAGCATGCCAGAGAATTAAGTCCGAGTGAGAGATGAAGGTTGAGGGCCTAGCAGGAAAAACTAGAAAACTGTAATAGCTATTAATGAGGCCTTCGCTTCCGGAGCAAAGCCAGACATAGAAGTGGAGATGTGAAAAAGATCTTGAAACAAGGGTGTGAACGAGGGAAATGAAGATGGAGGAGCGAGGCCTACAGGACTGTTTCCGGGAGCTGCTGTAAGGCTGGGGCGGGGGGTGGGGGTGGGACATGAAGCTCCCATTCTAACAGACGCAGATGTGCCAGCAAATAGCAGCGAAGGCAAAAGGAGAAAAGACTAACCAAATGAAGGAAAGAAAGAGAAATTACCTGAATGTTCCAGAAATGGAAATAAATGCATGAGGTTTTATCTAAAAAAAAAAAAAGATTGACTTATTTATTTGAAAGGCAGAATGAGAGAGAGAGAGAGAGAGAGAGAGAAAAGAGAAAAGACATTTTGTCCGCTGGTTCATTCTGCAAATGCCAGCAATAGCCTGGGTGGGCTGGGCCAGGCTGGGGTCAGACTGAAGCCAGGAGCCAGGAACTCCGTCTGGATCTCCCATGTGGGTGGCAGGGACTCAAACACATGGGCCATCATCTGCTGCCTTGCAGGTGTGCTAGCAGACAGCTGGGTTGGAAGCAGAATGTCCTGGCACTTCAATATGGGATGCAGGTACCCTACGCCACCCACCCACCTGAGGTTTGCACCCTTGCAGCTTTGTGCCAAGAGCTGCCACAGTTACTGCAGTCCACTCCATGCCCAGACTCCAGGAACAAAACCTTCTGGCTGAAGGAACTGAGGAAAGAAAGCCAGGCATTGGAAATTAGGGCTGCTAGGGAGGTAGAAGGGGGACCAGAACCAGGGGAAAGGGACTCCCAGATTCTGCGTGTGAGTCGCCTCTGCACCAGGCTTGTATGAGAGACTGAAAAGCACAGGAGCTGGGATCCGAGCCGCTGCTCGTTGCAGACCGTCAGAGTTTGCAGGCTGAGTGCAGCCACGTTAATTTCCCATTTAATCCAAAACAGCAGCACTCTTTGGATCCAGGTAACAGAATCCAGTCTCTACATCACAGCCTGTGGGATGTATATAATACAAAACTGCAGGATGTACAAAGATCCAGGGAAATGTGACCCACTTTTGTGAAAAAAAAAAAAAAAAGAACCAAAACATGCCAATCATGGGTCCATATCGAAATAAATCAGCTAGTATACCTATGCACAAAGAGGTAAAGGAAAATATGCTCATGATGAATAAAAAGATAACCTGTCAGCTGAGAATTAGAAAGCATAAAAAAGGATGCATTGGAAACTGTAGCACTAAAAAAGCAGAGTATCAGAAAAAGTCATTGGAAGAATGTCATTAGCAGAATGCAGATGGCAAACAAAAGAATCAATGCACGTGAAGATAAATCAGAGAATGGGTGGGAAAAGAGGGAAATTAACCAGCAGACTGTGAATCAATTTCAGAAGTCCTGCCTCAAGATAATTGTAGTCCTAGAAGGAGAGAAAAAGGGATATAGAGCAGTATTTGAAGTATTATGGCTGAAGACTTCCTGAAGACAGTGAAGGATGCGAGTTTATAGACATAAGAAGCTTAGAGAGGATCCACCAGGGTACATCTGGAGGAGACAGCAACCCTAGGTACATCATCATCAAGCTAAAACCGCCAACAATAATGAGGAAATCTTGGAGGCACCCCCAGAAATGGAACGCAGTGTACACAGACATATGTCTATATATAGTGGGTGACACACACGCGAGTGTGTATACAGGGGAACAATGATTCAACCAACTGTGGGGCTTCTCATCAGAAACCATGGCAACTGGAAAACAATGAAGCAACACCTTCCCGGCACTGCAAGGGCAAAAATACACAGATAAACTCGGAACTGAACCTCCTGCAGAATTAGACCTCAGGAGTGAACGCAGAGGAAGAGACGAAGGAAAGCTGAGATAATTTAGTGCCAGAAGACCCACACATTCTTGAGAATGAAGGAGTGATGCCAGAGGAAACTGTGATCTGCTTGAAAGAAGGCAGGGCAGGAGAAGTGAACGCATCTGAGTTCATGCGAAATGCCGCCTTTTAATCACTGAAATGCATATGCTTGTTTGAATCAACTGTGACGTCCTCTTTGGGGCTCTGTGTATAGACGCAACACATAGGACAATGATAACAGAGGGTAGCAGGAGTGGGGGTGGGAGATGGACTTAGATTACTTGAAATTTTATGTAAAGTGGCGCAATACAAACATTAAGTAGACTATGAAAACTTAAGGATACACACACACTGTATGCATACATATTATTTATTAATTCTAGTGTAGTCAAGGGAAAGTAAATGCAAAGACGTAGAGCTTGAAACCCACGGGCAAATTAAGGCAGAATGCCTCGCCTCTCTGCCTGTTGAAGGGGTGAGGAGGGAGGTGGCCAGGCCTCTGTGTGCATTGCTCAGGGCACAGCTGGCAAGGGTGACAGCTGGCGTGGACTCTAAAGATGGTCCTTTACTGGGATGCTAGGGGAAAATAAAGACAGAGACAGGATTTCTGGGCCCACGTTGGGCACTCTGTGGGGCTGGCGGGGCAGCCCTGGACTCACAGTCCAGAGACCTAGATGGAAGGGCAAAAGCTGTCGCTGTGTAAGTGCTAAGCCATATGGCCTGAGCAACTCCTGTGACTCCTCAATGGGGGCGAAGGGGGTGTCCCTTGCCTGCGAAGTGAGGGGGTTGGATGTATGCCAGATCCTTAGCTATTGCCTCCCTGAAGGGAAGGGACAGTTGGGCACCTACCGCTTCTACCTTCCGCACATCTGCCCTGTGACGGATGCTGGGCTCCTGCACGCCTTGAGTGAGGCCTTTTTCCATTTTTCCTCTCCCAAGTGAAGTCCACTTACACCCACTGTTCTGACAGCCAATTACACATTTTCATTTGGACTTCTTTTTCCATCTTTGAACCCCATACATCCAGCCGCCTGTGCAACAGCAGCTCTGCTCAGATATCTGACTGGCACATGGAAGTCAGAATGTCCTAGGGACAGGATAAGACTCTGCTTGGGACACCCTGCATTCCCTAACAGAGGGCCTGGGTGTGAGTCTTGGCTCTGTGCCCGATTCCAGCTTCCTGCTAACGTGCACCCTGGAAGGTAGCGGTGAGGGCTCAGGTTCTTTGGGGAAACTGGATTGAGCTCCAGGGCTCCTGGCTTCAGCCTGGTCCAGTCCTGGCTATGCTAGTGAACCAAGGTGACGGGAGTTTCTCTCTCTCTCTCTCTCTCTCTCCCCCTACCTATCTCTCTGTCTCTCCCCCCCCAATAAATAAATTACATTGAAAGTATTACAGACAAGCATTTCTCCAACGTGTAGGTATCGGAATGGCCTGGAAAGTCTCAGGAACCATGCACAGACTCGGAGCAGAGCCTCTTCTGTTGCAATGGGCCTCTGCCTTTATACTCTTTATTAGCTCTCCAGATAAAAGAGATGCTCAGAAAAACTTGGGAACCACTTAAGTAAGCCCACAATCTCTTTCCCACCCTTCTACGCCCAGCAGCCTCTCTCCATCATCCTCAGTCTCAGCGGGTGGAGCCGCACGCGGGTCCTTGACCTCTCTCTGTCAGTGTAAGCCCCCTCCTTCCCTGAGTGTTCTGGGCTTCCTTTACCACATCCCACCCCCACTGCCCCACAGCCTCCTGCTTCTCCTATTGTCTCTCCCAACATCCTCCACGCTGCAGCCCGGGCAATTTTTTAAAAAAAGATTTGACACCATTTCAAATCTCTGTAAGAGATACAAGAACTCCATAAAGAATGCTGGCATGGTCTTCACCCAGATGCTCTATTCCGGCCCCACAATCACCCCAGAAATATCCTGATAAGGATCGCATGTCACACCCACTGCCATGCCTCTCAGTCTGGTGTGGTTTCTCAGCCACTGGACTTTCATCTTTCATGACCTCGGCATGTTTTGAAGGTCATAGACTAGGCATTGGATAATGAACTTTGTTCTTCACTGCAGTCCGTAAGAAGCACCAAGGTCCATTTGTCCTGTCACTGGTGGTGTGAACTTTCATCACTTGAGTCAGATCATGCTTGCCAACCTCTTCCTCTGCAAATCTGCTTCCTCTCCCATAGTAAAAATACATAGTGTGAGGGGAGGGGCTCTGCAGCCATGTAAAGCCCCTCTGCTCATCCATGCATCCATGGATGTTACTCATCTGAATGAACTATAACTCTGATGGCTGCCAAATAGTGAGCTTCTAATCACATTCTTCCCACTGCAGGGAGAAACCATCCCTGTCTGCATTATTCACCTGCTTGTATTTGACAACCCCGCTTTATTCAATAGGTTATAATCTGTTGTTATCATTGTTTTGAGGCGCAATGTATCCCAGGTGTGGGCACTAGGAGACCCTTCAGGCTGAGTAGTCGTTTTTGACATGTCCTCATTCTTTGAGTATTTCTCACCTTCCAGCCCCAAAAGATGGGGTTGGGGGGGGAGCTTATCACATATTTTCTCTGCCTAGGCTCTGAAAGGGGTCATTTCTCTGATGGAAGATATAGTTATTTGATAAATTTTTTTTTGAAATTTATGTACAATTTTTTTCATGATACATACTTTTCATAAACTTTTTGAACCACCCCTTGTATGCATGTATTTCCAAAAAAAAATTTTGTGCCAAAATAAAGCTATCTTTCAATTGTATTTTCCCAGAACTTTCTGAAGTCCCCTTGTGTACAGAAACCCAGGTCTGGGTGCTTCTTTGTTACACGGATGCCATTGTTCTGAGGCGCTCACAGCCTGTATGCATTTCTCTCCGTGTATATTTAAAAACACAAGTTCACATCAATACTTCCAATTCCAGCTCTACAGCACACAATTCATCCTGGCGTTCATGCTTCCCATGTTTATACCTCGTCTTCCCACAGTTCCCGTTATCCCCAGTGTGTTCCTTACTGGTCCCTCGCCCATGGGTCTTCTATCAGATATGGCTTGCCTCCCTCGCTCAGAAGTCTACTGTCATTGGCTCTGCCAGACAACTTTGGGGGTTGGGGGGAAAGAGACAAGAAAACATTCTTTTTTAAAGAAAAAAATCTTTTTAAGAAGAAAAGAAGAGACTGGAAGGGAAAGACAAGAGGCAAGTCACCATCTTTGGGCCACAAGTGGGCATCGACTGCACACCTGCACACACACACACACACCCCTCGAATGGTTGCGCATTGCTGTGAGGCTGCAGATGCCATCACCGGGGTCTGGGCAGCTCGAGATGATACAACTGCTTCTGACCCCCTTGGCCATTCTCCCTTCCTTCTCCCACTGCCAAGCACCGGGGTCGCCTCTCAGCTCTAGGTGATCGCCCCATCTGCCACAGGCCCTTTGTGTATTTGTTTGTTTTAGAGGGGGGGAGGGGAAGAGAGAGCGAAAGTGCAAAAGCACACGTGTGCACTGGCTCACACTCCGCGTGTCTGCAATGGCCGGGGTTGAGCCAGGCCAAAGCTAGAAGCCAGGAATTCAATCTGGATCTCCCACATGGGTGCTGGAGACCCAACCCCTTGGGCCATCACCTGCTGCCTCTCAGGGTGCCAATCAGCAGGAAGGCCACAGGGCCTTTGTATGTGCCGCTTCTCGTCCTCTGCCATCTCACCTGCCACACGCATTTGGAACAGAATGATACAGACTGGATGACTGTGTATCCCAAAATTCATGCGTTAATTCTCTAATCCCCAGTGGGCTGCTGGTGGGGGCGGGAGCTTTGGGAAGTAATTGCAGGTAGAGTGGGTCAGGGGGCTGGAGCCCCACTGATGGGCTCCATGGCCCTGTACAAAGAGGCAGAGAAATGAGCTCTCTCTCTCTCTGAACGCACACACAAAGGGAAGGCCCTGGGGGGTATCACCAGGGAAAGGGCCCCTACTGCACCTGACCTTAATTATGGACTCCAGCCTCCAGAACCATGAGCAGTAGGTGTTTACTGTTGACGCCACCCCGTCCCTGGTGCTTTGTCACAGCTGCCCCCGCTGAGCGGCAGGGACCTGTGCTTCATGTCTAGGATGCAGAGCCACCTGGACGCACTCGGGCTCTTCTGCCATTTGTGGTTTTATTCTTGCTCTCACGGTGACCCTTGTTTCGGCTGCTACTATGTGCTCTTTGGCTTGTGTCCCCGGCCCTCAGGAAGCCGAGCAATGGGAGAGCAGTGAAGACAGCTCTGTTTGATCCCATGGATGGCCCCACCTTGAGTCCTAGTATTGGCATACAGCAGATCTCAATGATATTTGAAACGTAAGTAAATATGTTTGTATTTTTAGTAATGTGTTTAATCAGAAAAAGTCATTTTACCCATTTTAAATCAAAGGCAAAACATGGAGAAATATATGAAAAATGTGCAAGGCAGGTTGAGCACATCACCATGAGGAGTCTTGAAAACTCTGAGGTCTAGGAGCAGGTCTTGGAGTATATAAACTTTATCATGCAGAAGGAACTCTTACAAAATCATAATTAATTATCTGTATAGGAAACCTTGACCAATGAAAATTAAAAGATGTGTTTATTTATTTAAAAGGCAGAGTTACAGACAGAGAGGGAAAGACAGAGACAGAGAGAGGGAGAGAAAGATCTTCCCTTGTTGGTTCACTCCTCCCCAGATGGCTGCAATGGCCAGGACTGGGCCAGGCCAAAGCCAGGAGCCAAAAGCTTCATCCAGGTCTCTCATGTGGATGGCAGGCATCCAAATATTTGGGCCATCTTCTGCTACTTTTCTCAGGCTGTTAACAGGGAAGTGAAGCAGCCAGGACTCAAACTGGTGCCCATCTGAGCTGTCAGTGTTGCAGGTGGCAGCTTTACCTGGTACATCACAATGCCGGCCCCCTGACCAGCATTTTTAACATTAGGTGTAGGGGCTGGCGTTGTGGCACAATGAGTTAAGCTGCTGTATGCAATGCTGGCATCTCATAGCTGAGACCTGCCAGCTCCGCTTCTAATCTAGCTCCCTGGTAATGTGCCTGGGAAGGCAGTGGAGGATGGTTCAATTACCTGGGCCCCTGCCACTCACAAGGGACACCCAGATGCCACCCACGTGGGAGACCCACATGGAGTTCTGGGCTCCTGACTTCAGCCTGGCCCAGCCCCAGCCATTATGACCATTTGAGAGTGAACCAGTGGATGCAAGAGTTCTTTATTTTTCTGTCTCTAAAGATGCTTGTTAAACCAATCAATCAATCTTGAAAAATACGGATGTATACAGATAGTATGCTTGGCACACATCATTATTTAGAAGACTTGGGATCATTGAACTCTTAGCCCTTCAAAATGTAGAATGGAGTCCCATTCAAAGTCCAAATGTGAACATACGTGTGTGCATGTTTTGGTCACGGATGACAGGACTTTGAATCATGTTCGAGGAGTGAGTGATTCATCAGGCTAGCAGTTAAGACGTCTACATTGCGTATCCTAGTGGGCTTGTTTCCTGGCTCCACTCCTGACCCCAGCTTCCTGCTAACATGGTCCCTGGGAGGCAGTAGTGAGGCACAGTTGATTTGTTTCTGCCACCCACAAGGGACACCTGGATGAAGCTTCTGTCTCTGCTGTTGTGAACATCTGGGGAGTGAACCACTAGATGAGAGCTCTCTCTCTCTGTCTCTCCGAATAAAAAATAAGTCATACTTGAAATGAAAGATAATTGACAATAGCTCAAGATTTTTTGTTTTTCCTTAACAGAAAGAATGAAGGATAATTTGCTGTATCCAAAAATGTTTTTTTAATTTTCTTTTCATTTTATTTGAAACACAGAGAGCCAGAGTCAGAGAGGCAGACAGACAGATAGAAAGAGATCTTCTATCTGTTGGTTTACTCCCCAGATGCCTGCAACAGCCAGGGTCGGGCCAGACCACAGCCAGAAGCCTGATACTCAGTGTGGGTCTGTGGGAAGAATCCAGGTATTCAGGGCCGGTGCCGTGGCTTAGTGGGTAAAGCTGTCTGTCACCTGTAGCACTGGCATCCCAAATGCATGCTCGTCCGATTCCCAGCTACTCCCAGTGTTGGCTGTTGTGGCCATCTGGGGAGTGAACCAGCAGGTGGAAGACCTGTCTCTTTGCCTCTGCCTCTCCCTCTCTGTATCTCTGCCTTTCAAATATATAAAATAAATCTTTAAAAAAAAAAAAAAGAATCCACATACTTGAACCATTGCCTGCTACCTCCCAGTGGGCCCCTTAGCAGGAAGCCGGATTGGAAGCAGTGGAGCTAGAACAGGAACCAAGCATTACCATGTAGGATGTGGGAGACCCACACAAAACTCTAACTGCTGAGCCACATGGTCACCCCTCAAATAATAAAACTTTTGTTAACGTTATTATAAGGCGAATGATGCAGATGGTAAACCTTTTGCGAATGGTAACACAATCAGAACAAGATGGTTGAGCACAGGAATAGAGCAACGGGGAAGAGCTGAGAATCAGATACAATTCATATGAAGAATTAACAAGGCAAGGATGATATGAGACTCAACAAAAAATGAGGGTACTTCCAAAGGTTTGTGGAAAGCAGAATTAAATGATAAGTTAAAAGAAAGAAAAGTAAACCCATGCGCATGAAGGGACCTCCAAAAGGTCATGGGGAATGTATCTTGCATGGATTTCACATTTTTTTTGCACCAAAATAAACTTTTTATTCCATTTCCATGAACTTTTTGAAGTGTCCTCATACTTTGCAGCACACATTCAAAGATAAATTCCACGCAATCCCTGGGGTCTAACACGAGAATGGACAAACAGTAAATCGCCTGACCAATAGGAACCATGTCCTGCTACACACGGCACCAGTGACTGTCTCAGACACAGTGCTAACAGAGAGCGACCAGACACAGAGTGGCAAGCCAGGTGGTAGGGCACTCTGCAGAGCCATCCATCAAAAGTCCTCAAGCAATCTATGGTGGAAAAAAGTCAGATTAGTGATTCCATCTGGGTGTATGTCAGGGTGAGGGGTGTGTGTCTTGTGCAGAATCTGAATTAGACAGCCATACACATTTGTTAAAATTCTGCAAATGAACGCCAAAGACTTGTGCCTGGTATTGTATGCAAAAAGTTATTTAGCAAAAAAGAACTGTAAATAAATATTTAGCTGCAGTTAAAGATAAGTGTGCTAAAGTGTTCAAGGGTGACATGTATTGATGGATGCAATTTACTTTGAAATGCATCAACAATAGAAGAGGGGGTGATGGATGGATAGAGGAATGTTAGAAGTTATAAAGGAAATCAAATATAGCAAGGAATTAATTCTAGAAGCTGGGTGGTGGGGCTAGGTAGCTGTTCTCTGTCAAATTCTGCCAACTTCTCTGTAAGCTCGAAATTGCTCAGAATAAAATATTGGGAAAAGTAAATAAATGTCAAGTACACTAAATACTTAAATGTAGAACAGTTTCTCTGCCATAAAACAGCTACAGGAAACTTTAAAAAAACCTGTGTAACCTTAGCATAAAGAGAACTCTTCAAGCAAACCAGAAAACTCAAGAAGATGAAGAAAAGAGAGATATATTTGACTGCCTAAAGACTAATCACTTGATAAAACAACGGATATCATAAACAATATCAAAAAGAAAGTAGATGGGGTGGGAAAACTAATTACACATATATGATAAAGGGTTAGCATTCCTAATATAGAAAGACTTTCTATAAGCTTCCGCAACACCAACAAACAACTCAATAGAAAAGCAGATAAAGGTTGGGGCTGGCACTGTTGTGAGGTGGATAAAGCTGCCACCTGCAGTGCTGGCATCCCATATGGGCAATGGTTCGAGTCCTGGCTGTTCCACTTCCAATCCAGCTCTCTGCTATGACCTGGGAAAGCAGCAGAAGATGGCCCAAGTCCTTGGGTCTCTGCACCCACATGGGAGACCTGGAAGAATCTCCTGGCTCCTGGCTTCAGATCAGCACAGCTTCGACCATTGCGGCCAACTGGGGAGTCAACCAGTGGATGGAAGACCTCTCTCTCTCTCTCTCTCTCTCTCTCTCTCTCTCTCTTTCTCCTCTCTCTGTGTAACTCTGACTTTCAAATAAGTAAATAAATCTTTAAAAAAAAGAGAAGTAGATAAAGGCACACACACACAATTAACAGGGGAGGAAGCATGAGTCAGAGCGACTGTGGGGAAGACATCAGTATCTCCAGCAGTCAGTTGGAAATGCAAATTAAAACGAAACGAGGCATCATTTTTCAGGGTACAATTAGCAGATCTCAAAGATTGATCATCTGTGGGGCTGGGAGGATGCTAGAAGAAGGGCACGTCCCTGGTAGGCGGGCAGCTGTTTACAAACTTTGGGGAAGGCAGTCTGGTAGTAAGAAGGAGAGGCACGAGAGGCCCCAAGAACGCAGAAGAGGAGGCACGTCCAGGTTTTTACAAAGAGGAAACCATGGAGTGAGCTGCAGCTAAACGCTGGCGTTGACGCTCCAGAGCAGGGGTTGGTCAACAAGGGCCGGAGCCCCAGGTCTCGTGGGTGTTTCTTCATGAGCTGGGAACGATGTCTCTAAGTCTTGGAAGTGCTACGGGGCCAGCGGTGTGGCACAGTAGGTTAAGCTGCCACGAGGAATGCCAGCATCCTGTATCAGAGCACCTGTTCAAGTCCTGGCTGCTCCACTTCAGATCCAGCTCCTTGCTAATGCTCCTGGGAAGGCAGCAGAAGATGGGCCAAGTACTTAGGACCCTGCCAGACCAGAATGGAGTTCCTGGCTCCTGGCTTTGGCCTGACTCATCCCTGGCTGTTGAGGCCGTTTGGGAAATGAACCAGCAGATGAAAGATCTCTCTCTTCCTCTCTCTCTATCACTGTTCCTTTCTCTTCCTCTCTTTCTGCTGCTTTGCCTTTCAAATAAATAAATCGATCTTAAAAAAATAAAGTACATTATAAATGGTTAAATATTTATATACATGAGATCCTCTATTTTGTCTCTTGAGCAGAAACAATATTTATCTAAAATATTTACCAGATGGACCTTTAATAAAAGTGGTGACTAGGGCTGGTGTTGTGGCGAAGTGGGTAAAGTCTCTGCCTGGGATGCTGGCATCCCATGTGGGCACTGGTTCTTGTCCTGGCTGCTCCACTTCCAACCCAGCTCCCTGCTAATGGCCTGGGAAAGCAGGGGAGGATGGGCCAAGTCCTTGGGCCCCTGTACCCATGTGGGAGACCTGGAAGAAGCTCCTGGCTCCTGGCTTTTGCAAGCCTAGTCTTGGCCATTGCAGCTATTTCAGGGATGAACCAATGGGTGGAAGATCTCTCTCTCTCTCTCTCTCTCTCTCTCTCTCTCTCTAACTCTGACTTTCAAATAAATAAATAAATTCTTTAAAAAAAAAAAAAGCAATGGCCGACCCTTGCCTAAGGGGAATTGTGGTTTATTATTCTTTTCCTTTTACTTTTCTGAATTGCTTTGATTTTTATAATAACCATGCATTGCTTTTGCGAGTTTAAAAAAGCTGGCTAGGTAGGCAAGTAAACAGGTAGACCGATCACTTTGGCTGCCTGGGAAATGGATGCCAGGAGACAGAAGGAAACCAGGCATGCCAGCCTGGAGGTCGCCATGGCAAGCCACGGGAGGGAAGGTGGTGCTCGGAGTACCAGGGCGGCAGCAGAGTGCGAAAGGAAAGCATGCATGTTGCAGGAATCCCTGTGAGCTGCTTAGGGATGAGGCATGGATGGTGCGGCACAGGCAGAAGTCAGGGGTGACTCCCGGGTTTCAGCCTTGGGTGGAGAGCTCCCACCTACTGAGACGGAAGGAGTGGGAAAGGGGCCACGGAGAGGAAATCCAGAGCTCCGTGTGGGACTTGCTGAAGTTCTAAATGGAACTGCGTGAGCCGGGCAGCGGCTGCAGACGATCAGGGCTGCTCAGGATGTGGGGGGTGGCTGGCGGGCAGGAAATAGGAACACAGGAGCACCCACTTTGCGGACGGTACTTGACGATCCCTGCCAGGCAGAGGGGCTGGGAGTTGGCATGGTGACACAGTGCCCAGCCCACCCTGGGGGACTGGAAGCCTGACGCCTGGCTGGCGCTTGCTCCCCGCCGGCAGATGTATTCAGTGCCACTGCCTACCCATTTGGGTTCTGTTCCCAAATTTCCTCCACGGTTTGAAAGTAGACACCAGGCTTTGAAGGTAGATACCAAACCTTCCTAACAGCCTGTGTGCAAATGCTTGCCTGGTCAACCAGTTGGTGCATTTCTACCGACTGGATGGTCCTGCGGCACCTGCTCCCCCCACCCCACCCCCCACACTGAGGACATCAGTTCAGGCCCCAGTCCCCCCAGTATACCCTGCCACAGGTCCCTGGCCATGCGCTGCCCCCTTTAACTCATGCCAAGCTTCTATCTGAGGACAGCACGGAGGACTCACCAGGGAGCTGGTGTAGGTGGGGTCTGAGGTGTCATCCTGGAGGTAGCGGGACAGGCCAAAGTCAGACACCTTGCACACCAGGTTGCTGTTGACCAAGATGTTCCTCGCAGCCAGGTCCCGGTGCACGTAGTTCATCTCGGCCAGGTACTTCATGCCCGCAGCAATGCCTCTGAGCATCCCCACCAGCTGGATCACCGTGAACTGCCCGTCATTCTGCTGCAGTGAGACACAGGCATCTGGGTCAGGACGGGCGTCAGCAGTCGGTCAGAGTGCACACCACGACTGGTGGCTCGCCGGCCTCGGTCAGTGTCATGGCGGCTTCCCTCTGCCATCCCCTGCTCCCCACCATGCCACCCCTAGAGTGCTCTGCTGGCCAAGCCCTGTCGATTCCATCTGCAGATCGCATCTCAAACCCACTCACTCCTCTCCCTCTCCACTGTCACCATTCCAACCAAGGCATCGTCATCCATCACCTTAACAGCCTCTTGAGCCTGCCCCCTACCATCCATTCTCTCCACAGCAGCCAGAGTCATCTTTAAAAGACATAAATCAGGCTGTGTCACTCCCTGGCTTAGAACTCTCTAACAGCCTCCCACTGCATGGAGGAAAATCGTGGACACCACAGCGTGGCCCACGCGCTGCCCTAGGATCAGCGACTGCCTCCCCTTGGGCTGCGTCTGCCATGCCCGTGCTCTAGCCAGAGCAGTGGCCACCCTCCCATGCTTCCCCAGGCATGCACTTCCTGCCTAGGGGCCCTGCCCTTACAGGGGTCACTTCCTCTGTGCTCCCCTCTCCCGGTCCACATGCACCTGCCCTACAGGTCTCTGCTTAAATGTCACTCCTTGTCACCAACCCCTCCCTCAGATGCAATTATGTAATTAGCATGTTCTGCATGCTCTCTTCCAGAGCAGGTACACATTGTCTTTTGCACACATTATAGGTTTCCATTTTGCACGTGTGCATGCATGTATGTATGTTCGTGTGTGTGTGTGTGCACGGGTGTGTGCAGATACGTTGGTTTCTGCTGCTGGACTTTGAACTCCTCACGATTAGGAACCCCGCCTCCTTTGGTCACCAGGGTATTTTCAGTGCTTAAAATGTTAATGCACACAGGGAAAAACAATCCCTCAATAAATACACTAAGTGAATGACTGGTATGTCTTTTCTCGCTTGCCAAATTAAGTGTTTAAGGCAGCTTCCTTGGGTAGCACCAGGGCTGTCAGCCCTCACTAGGGATGGCCACATCCCCTCCTAGGGATCAGTAGGGCAGAGGAACTCATGCGTGGTGCCTGCCATGTGGGGCCCTTCCACCGAATGGGGTTGCAGCTGCCCCCTTGCAAGCCGACCTGCAGCACTGCCCTCTCTCCAGTCCCCTGGGTGGACATCCTCCCCCTGGTTAGATGGTAGACTCTTCAGCGAATGAAGCCACGTCTCTCTCCAGCTTCCACAAGCTCCCAGACCTTGGCTGCACACATGCTAGCCATGTCAGCGGAGCTTGGGTCATGCAGCCAAGATCATGTTTTCCCACCCAGTCCAGCTCCAATGCTCCTTTGAGGGCCATGAGTTGGAGTAGAGCATGGCCCAAGCATTGGAGGGCAGGTGGGAGGAGTCAGGACACCCAGGGGCTGCCCTATTTCCCGAACACAGGCACTGGGCAGCCCTCTGCCCCAGAGTCCTCGTGTGAAATGCAGAAAGCATCAGTGGTGTGCAGGGCTCCCAATCTTTGAGCACCTGCTGTATGCGAGAGGTTACACAATGTACTCAAGCACATGATCTCATTCAAGCGTGTGAGAACCATCATTTATGCCTGGTTTCCGGCAAAAGCATTTTGCAACGCAAAAATAGGGAGCAATAAAAAGACCTTTCCAAAAATACCCTGTTTATTAGAGAAAACGCCAGCAATCGAAATGTTCAACAATGGCAGCGTGAATGGCTGAAGACTCAGCTCCTCATGCAAAGTTGCAAGCCTGGATCCACCTTTCAGGGGCTGTGTCCCGTTCAGCTGAAGGAGTGGAGCAAACGGACACTCCCTTTTTCTTCCCGAGATCCCTGCCAGGGAGAGAGCCCCCAGACACACCGGGTTGGACACACCCCATGCTCCAGACTCATCTTAACCCCCTCCCAGCCTGCCCCGAATGCATTATTGTTCACATTTGCTTCCAGCCAACTCCCAAAGTACAGAATTGCTCCTGCAAACTCTGGTTTTTGGCACACGTTGCCCATCTGTGAGAGCTGGGTGTGCAGTGAGTGATGCGGGTCCCCCCTTCTCGTTAATGAACTTCAGTCAACACCTTCTCAAGAAGCGGGCCAGGCCTGCGCCGGCAGCAGGCCGGTTCTCCAAGTAGCTGTCTGCAGATGGCAGAAGGTTGTCACGTCACTTCTGGCCATGACAAAAATGGATCTCAGCTGCAAGTCACACGGGGTGTGTTTTTTCAATTCAGTTTGTTATTTCCTCTCTGGCAGTGTACACAACAGTGTGGTTCAAAACGGAGAGCTCCGTAACGAAGCTGACTTTCTGGGGAGGGCAGGCCAGTGAACAGCTTTGGGAAGAGCAATGCTGAAAGCACGCGTGGCAGTGGATCTGCGTTTCTTCCTCTTTTGCTTTTTAAATACAGATTTATTTATTTACTGTGAGGGTCAGTGTTACAGAGAAAGAGAGAAAGACAGATCTTCCATCCGCTGGTTCACTCGCCAGATAGCCGTGATGGCCAGAGCTGGGCCAGGCCAAAGGCAGGAGCCAGGCGCTTCTTGTAGGTCTCCAACATGGGTGGCAGTGCCCCAGGTACTTGGGCCATCTTCCGCTGCTTTCCCTGGCCATTAGCAGGGAGCTGGATTGGAAGTGAGGCAGCTGGGACACGAACTGGCACATATACGAGATGCCAGTGTTGCAGGCAGCAGGCTTACCTGCTGTACCACAGAGCTGGACCCTGCATCTGAGATTCTGTTTTGAGCCGCTGACAACTTCCTAGAGTTGCTTTGTCATGTCATGTGGTCTGCTTTCAAATTCAGTCACCCATCCTTAGAGTTTCTGGGGTCAACAAAGGGCAAGCAGTAGTTAAAGGGCCAGGTTTTAGAGCCTGACAAACCCAGTTTGGAACCAGGCTCTGCCACTCCCTGGGCTGTGCAAGCTTGAACAATTTAGGTAACATCCAGAGCAGTGATGGTCACATCTGAAAAATGGGAACAAGGTGTCTGTTTTTCACAAGGTGTTGGCAAGATTAAATGAGATCGAACATTGTGAAAGAGCTTAGCCCAGTGTCTTGTTGCTACCAAGATGGCGGCAATGATAATTGTTATTATCAGCAAGGCTGTCCCGTCTCCCAACTCAGCTCTCCACTGTACCTGAGCTGTGTATGGTGAGAGAGCCTGAGCACACCGGGGCCAGAATGCTGGGCTCCTCCCGGCTTCCTGTGTGTTGGGCAGACACATCTTGGGCTCACTGCCCTTGGAGAATCCAGTTCACAGTGCATCTGGAGTTGAGCAGGTAACAGGTAGGCAACTGTAGCAGCCTCCACTCACCAGCCAACTGTTGGAGTGCATGACTGAGACCTAATGCTGCAGGTCTGAAGTTTGGATCAATTAATCAACAAACTTTGATTTTTTTCCCCATTACTTGAGTTTGAATGGCATGTCAAGGTTTTGATCCTTAAAACTGGTTTGATGCAGTAGGCAAGGCAGGCGACATTACAGCGTTCTCACAGACAAGACAAAGGAGGTCCAAAGGGTTTATGTGCTCAGCCTTAAATCACTCTGTGTGGTTTTGAGCTATAACGTGGAATCCAAGTCCAGAACGGCAAACTGCTTCTCCACTGACATTCCACCTCTGAGCCGCTGGGGATGGCTGCCTCAACGCTGTGCACCACCTTTGCAGGGAGGAGAGTTGTGAGTGACTAGAGACGGTCCTCTTCTTTGGGTCTTTGTCTCTTGTCCAGTGCCTTCTCCTTGGGAACATGCTGACTCTGCAAGGGGCAAGGCATTGTCTTCAGGATCTGCCAGGGAGCCACATAGCACCAGAGCGGGGTCGCGTGAATTCACAGGCTCGGCGAAACCTAAGGATAGAAACAGGAGCGGGCATGCGGCATAGCAGTAACACTGCCAGCTGGGGCTTCACACCCCATATCGGGGCACCTGGGTTGGAGTCCCAGCCCTGCTCCTGATTCCAGCTTCCTGCAAATGTGCACCCAGGCAGGCGGCAGGTGAAGCCTCAAGTCACATGGAAGACCTGTATTGATTTTCTTGCCTCCCGATTTTGGCCTGGTCCAGTCCTAGCTGTTGTGGGCATCTGGAGGAATGAACCAGCAGATGGGAGACCTCAGTTTGTCTGTCGGTCTGTGTGTGTGTGTGTGTGTGTGTGTATCTTTCAAATAAATAAAATTTTAAAAAATCACAGTTTCTGACATGTTCAACTGCTTTAAGACAGGAGTAACAACAACAACAAAACCTCACCCAGATTTCTTAGTGAGTTTGGAGAAAAACCTGCCTCCATGCTGAGCACACAGCGAAAGCAGAGAGAGGAAGTACAGGCCTGGGTGGAGTGATGCAAACTTTCTTCCCTTCACGAAGTGCCTTCTATCGAAACTGCTTTCCTGCCAAGGCACGGAAGCCGTTTGCTGGCTCTGATATTACACAGGACAGACTGAGGTGTCTCAGCTCCCATTGACAGCTCCGCTTCTGGAAATGCACCCTTATTTGATTTGTTTGCAGAGAATGAATCATAGATTTTTTTTTTCCCTTAACAGAGAGAACTTCAAAGCACATCCAACTCTGTGCCTTTAGTTCATGGACTAGGAAACGGAGCTAACTGATTTGCTCCAGGCCACAGACCCGGCACAGAAGCCCAAGCAGAACCTCCTCTTAGGACTTCCAATCTGCTGTTCTCCTCCCGATATCTGGGTTGCTGTCTCCAAGCTGCAGCCCATGAGTATGTTGCCCCGATGAGAAATGTCCCCATTTGACATTGCTCGGTGACTTCCAGGAGTCTCGCTGTTCCAACCATCTGCAAACGCTATGGCAGGACCATGGGGCCAAGCTTTAGGGAGCCTGTCAGCCCACTCAGCTAAGGCATGAGGCATTGATCAGGACTTCAGGCGCTGCTCCTAAGATTAGGGCAGAGCCACCAGATTGCATCCCTTGGGTGTGAGTGTTGAGAAGAAGTATTTAGTTACGAGTTTGTATGCTGCGTAATCCATGGCTCACATTTGCAAAAATATGGATCACCATGAACCACCTACTGAATGCATGGTCCAAGAATAACTGTGTTTCCCATCCCTCCAGGATGTCAGGGGATGTGAGTGGAGCTGTGCTTGCCGTGCTGCGGGGCTGTTCCGTGCTCTGACCCAGCTGGAGCCTTGGCCACTCTCCACAGCTGCTACGTCCAGTGGGAAGGCCAGAGTTGGAGCAGAGGAAACAGTTTCCCAAATTGGAGAGTAACCCTTTTCCTTTCTTCTCTGAACAGTAATCCTAAAAATATCCTCCTTCCCAGAAGATGGACCCTGTAGAACTGAACTGATGACCTATTTTTTCAATTTTATCAAGCAGCAGATACATCAATTAATGTGGCTCTGCTCCAGGGTTCGGCAGGAAGGCTGAAATTAGATTTATAGATTACCTGCCTCCATGCGGTGCGAGGAGTCAGCAACGCTTCATTTCCCCTCTCTGCTCCTGGCTCCGGCTGCTCTCCCCATGCCGGCCTCCTGCCAAGCCTTCTCTGCTTTCCCATCCTCCTCTCTTGCCCCTAGACACTCTCCTGCTGCAAGCAGGGCCTTGTCGTCATGAATAACGCTGGCGTCCAACATGTGTCTGTGTCCCGGGCCCCGGATGAGAACAGGTGCCGGGGAAGAGCAGCGGTGTGGGGTTTTCATTTGTGTAGCTCCCAAGAATGAATCTCCTGCTTCCAGAGAGGGAGACTGATCTCAGTCCCCGAATCACGTGGTGATTTTCTGTAAGGGACAGCCAGGGGACTTGTGGCAAAAAAATAAAAATAAAAAAAGACTCCTGCAAGAGTCTTCAGGCTGGTTCCAGAGGTATTTGTTTTTTCCTAATCCTGGCTGCTTCTCATGTTTATTTGAATGTGTTCATGAGATCCCTGATCACAGATGCCTCTCCCCAGGAAAGTCGAGACCAGGCCTTGCCCGCAGGTGAGTGTGTAGCTACAAGGAGAGCCACTGAGAGATGAGGCACACACAGATCGGCGAGGTCGCTCTGCCGCCCCTAACACCTTGGTTCAGAACTAACTGTTCACCTATTTCATTCGGGCAGCATTTCCCTGGCCCTCGCTCTGCAAGCCACTGAGTCTTCAGATGAAAAGGCGTAGCCCAGACCCTCAAGGAAGCTGCACCAGGCAAAGGCCATGGGCCCACACATCCAGGCTTCCCTTGGCTTCTGCATCCACAGTGCCGCACTGTTGCATCAACCCGCCTGCCTGTTCTCCCGCCTCTTTGGCAAATTCCCCGTTCTTTAGCATCAGATAAATTCTCCCCCCTCTATGACACCATTCCTGGATCCCCCAGAAAGATGTAGGTCCTTCTTTGTTACAGCACCTCTGTACTCCACTCATGGAAACAGAAAGTATAACAGAGGCAGATGATTGCGGGAAGCTTTGGTCACTCGGGTCCTTGGGCACAGGGACTGTATCCGTGCCAGCTGTCATCTCTACCATGGACAGCAAGGTCTCCTCTTAGGTACAAGACGACACCGGGTTGCTGTTCCCTCATCAGCGTGGGGGCTGTTTTCTCCCCTTGAATCTGAGAGGGATGTCGCTGTGCTGGAAGTCACGCTGACCTCAGAGACGAGGTCCCCAAGGTGACGACGCAGCTAGCACTCTCTCCTCTTGGCATACTTGTTCTTGGAACCCAGCTTGCTCTAGGGAAGTGCAAGAGGCCATGGGAAGGCAGCCAGCTGATAGCCAACAGCAGCCACCAGACAGACATGTGGACAAGGCTTTGGGCAATGCCAAGCCACACTCCTTGAACAACTCCAGCTGACTCCGTGGGGAACACAGATGTCCCCACCAAAACCTGGCCGGATTGCAGGTTCATGAACAAAATCAATCATGGTGGTTGTGCTGGGCCACTAGAGCCTGAAGGGATTGTGACACAGCATTGGAGCAGTGTCCCTTTCATGGGGACAGCCTCCAGCACGGGGCTGGCTGGAGCAGTCACCCACCGGTGATTCAGGGACCCAGTGTAGAAATGGCC